>NC_058520.1:530261082-530886082 GCF_904849725.1 Hordeum vulgare subsp. vulgare | reverse complement strand
TAACGCTTTTGCTCTTGTTTGGACTCTAATTTGAATGATTTGAATGAAACTAATCCGGACAATAGCTGTTTTCAGCACAACTATTATGGTATTGTTTTTTATGCAGAAATAAAAGTTTACAAAATGGAACGAAACTTTTTAGAGATTTTTTCTCGAATAAATGAAAAAACTGGAATCAAGACCCATCAAAGGGGAGGCCACAAGCGCCCACTAGACATCAGGGCGCGCCAGCCCCCCTGGTGCGGCCTGGTGTCTAGTGGGGCCCACGTGGCTCAGCTGACCCTAATTCCAACGCTATAAAATCCTATTTTCGGAGAAAAAAATCAAAGAGGAATTTTCATCACGTTTCACGATATGGAGCCACCGCCACCTCCTGTTCTTCATCGGGTGGCCTAATCTGGAGTCCATTTGGGGCTCCGGAGAGGGGAATCTTCGGTCATCACCAACCCTTGGATGCTAGAATGAAATATGACCCTAAGTTTGCTACTTCACCTATCTTTGTTACCGATAAGGATTATGAATTCTCTGTCGACTCAGATATAATTACTTTGGTCGAATTTGATGCTTTTCATGGCTATGAAAATAAAACTATAGTGGCACATCTCACTATGCTAAATGATAAAGTCATCCTATTTACTAATGATGAGAAAATTTGCTACTACTATATCCTCAAATTATTTCCGTTCTCATTAAAGGGTGATGCTAAGATTTGGTACAATACTCTTGCTCATGGTTGTGTGCATAGTCCCCAGGATATGATTTACTATTTCTCTAAAAAAATTATGTTCCTCCTCATAAGAAACAAGTTGCCTTACAGGAAATATTTAACTTTGTGCAAATTGACGAAAAGAGTCTCCCACAAGATTGGGGGAGGCTTCTCCAATTACTTAATGCTTTGCGTGATCATCCTCTGAAGAAAAATGAAATATTTGATATATTTTATCAATGTTGGGGATATCGCTTATCGGGAACTTATCGATCGACCCGTGATAAGGGGTAAATCGGGTGGTTTATCGGCATATCAACCGATTTATCAGCATATCGGCTGATTTATCTTATCAGTGAGACAACGATAAGCAATAAATCGGCCGATTTATCGACATATCGGGGGATATCTTGAACAATGTATTTTATAATGGACTAACCGATGTTTCTAGGGACCACCTAGATAATTGTGTTGGTTGAGTTTTCAGGGAACAAACTATCGAATACGGTGAGGAATTATTGACTAATATATTGAAGAATTATGATGAATGTACACTTCCTGAACCACCAACTAAACACACTCCAAAGAAGAGGGGTATATTATTCCTTAGTCTTGATACTATGCAAGAGGCAAACAAATGTATGAATGAGAAAGGCATTAAAGCTAAAGATGTTAAGAATTTACCACCTATCGAAGAAATCCATGGTCTCAAAACACCACCACGGGTGGTGGAGGTAAATTATCTTCTAAGGTTTGATGAAGGTGACATACCTTACAATAAATAGTCTAGCCAATGCTTATATGAGTTTGATAATTATATTATAAATCAAGATGATTTCAACTCCTATGTCATGAAACAATTGAAAGAAAACTCTGATATGATTGCTCGCTTAAGTGACTTGTTATTTAGAACCACCAATGATGTAAGAGGTGTAGGAAAACATGCTTGTATGGTTCAAACCCAGCTAGAACAAGTTGCTAAATCTCAAAGTGAGTTACTTCATGAAATGACTAATAATATGAATGCTCATTTTGTTAGAGTAATGACTAAAGGAGGAACAATGACTCAAGATCCACTATATCCAGAAGGTCATCCTAAAATAACTGAACAAGATTCACTAAGAATTAATATTGATGCTCCTAGTCCTTCTAGGAAGAAAAATAAAAATAAAAATGATAGGACCTTGCATACTTCTAGTGAACCTGAATTAGAGAAACCTTCTGCTAATGATATCTCTACCTCTGATGCTGGAACTCAATCTGGTAGTGAGCATTGACTTAGTGATAATGAAAATCATAATGATGATGCTCATGTAGATGCACAGTGTGATAATGATAAAGAACCAGATAATGATGTTGAGATAGAACCTGCTATTGATCTTGATAACCCACAACCTAAGAATAAACATTATGATAAAAGAGATTTTGTTGCTAGAAAGCATGGCAAAGAAAGAGAGCCATGGGTTCAAAACCCATGCCTTGTCCACCTAAACCTACTAAGAAAAAAGATGATGAAGAATTTGAATGCTTTGCTGAAATGCTTAGGCCAGTTTTTCTACGTACTTGTTTGACTGATCTTTTAAAGATGCCCCCATGCTAAGTAGATGAAATACATGGGCACTAATAAAATAAAAATTCCTGAAGCTGAAATCTATACCATGGTTGCTAATTATACCTTTAAGGATGGAGTACCTAAAAAACTAGGAGATCCAGGAATACCAACTATACCATGTTCCATCAAAAATAACTATGTGAAAATTGCTTTATGTGATCTAAGAGCTGGTGTTAGTGTTATGCATTTCTCTTTATACAAAAGACTTGACTTGAGTAAACTCACACCTACTAGAATTTCATTGCAAATGGATGAAAAATCAACAGCCATACCTATCAGTATTTGTGAGGATGTGCATGTTGTTGTTGCAAATGTTACTATCTTGACAGACTTTGTTATACTTGATATGCCTGAGGATGAAAACATGCCAATTATCCTTGGTAGACCTTTCTAGAATACTACACGGGCTATTATTGATTGCAACGAAAGCAAGGTCACTTTTCATGTCAATGGTAAAGAAATATGGTGCATTTTTCGAGAAAGCAATTTCAAGTGAATGGTGTTAATGTTATGGAAAATTCTCCGCTACAATCAATGGGAGTTTTCAACTACCTCTACCTACAACCAAAAATAAATATGACATGCTTATTGTTGGGGATATGCACATCCCCATTGAGGTAACTTAGTG
Source organism: Hordeum vulgare subsp. vulgare (assembly GCF_904849725.1). NCBI lineage: Eukaryota > Viridiplantae > Streptophyta > Magnoliopsida > Poales > Poaceae > Hordeum > Hordeum vulgare. The sequence goes on along the minus strand of NC_058520.1, from coordinate 530,883,136 downwards.
TTTTACGAAAAATCTTCGGGATCATGCTAATTGGAAGTAGTTGTTAATAAGAGTTGATCAATCTTATTAATGAATCATTTTAAAGAAGCATGAGGTCGATGAATTCAGTAGGCACAACTCTTTGTATCCATTTTACTTTTCCTTTTATTTTTTAAAGCATTAAATGTCTTGTTTATCTTGTTTTCTGATTTTTCCGCGCAATAAAAAAGTGCTTGAAAATAAAAGTCCTCCAAATCACCTGAAATTTTCACATGATTTTTTTATGTATATTTGAGAATATATCGCACTAAAAACACTAAAGGGGGTGTCCTAGGTGGCCACTAGACACCAGGGAGCGCCAGCCCCCCCTAGCGCGACTAGGTGTCTAGTGGGCCCTCGGGGGTACCCTCACTTATTCCCTCAGCTCACTTCGTCACCTACCTCAAGAAAAAAAATCCGTGTAGCTCTCTCTCTCGCGCGTTCTTGCTCTCAAACCCGTGGATTTTGATCTCTTTGCTCAAAACTCCATTTTCTGAAACTGTTTTGGGGGTTGCTCCTTGGTATATACCCCCCACTCCTCAAATTAGTTTTTGCTCCAGTGGTTTATGTTATAAGGAATTAGCTACTCTATGTGCTTCTGTAGACGATCTTGCATGTTGAATTCTTGAATTTCCAAGTAGTTTGAATGCTTGTTTTAGGCTCTAGGCATCCCTATGGGTAGTTGCTATCATTCTTGTGAAGTTTTGTTAAATTTAGTTTTGACCAAAAATATTTAGAAATTTATATGTAGGAATAATGAGTTGGTTCAAGAGGTGTTTTCGGGGAGGAAGTCCTCGGAGGCATCATCGAGTGAGACTCCAATACGACAGTTCTATGCTCAGCCAAGTGAAAGTTCAATGCGAGAAGCCCACGCTAAATCGTGCCTTTGGGAAAGTGATGACTTCATGTTGGGTGCAGGCATTAAGGTAGAATTTGAGCGATGCATTCATAATACTGAGCCTGCACCCTTCATCTCAGATAAGTGCACACAAAATTATCATCTGACAGAAACTTTCACTAAGGGATTTAAATTTTATCCTCGAGAATACAGAGTCGCCTTTAACCTCTATGAAAATGCGTTCACTATGTCTGTAGATGATTTCTCTGATGCATGTAAAATTCCACGTTGGGGTTTGTTAGACGAACCACCAAAATCTGAATATGAGGCATTTTTCACTAGTCTTTGCTTTGGCGAAGATAGGGGAGTAACTCAAGGTAGAATAAATAGTAAAAAATTTCCTTCAATTCGTTACCTAGCACTCTTTATTGGAAGGTGCATAGCGGGCAAGCAAGATTGTAGTACCTTATGTGCTCCAGACTTGGGTCTCCTGCATACTGTGTTAACTGGAATTAAATGCTATAATCTTGGAACAACTGTAGCACGCAGATTGCAACGCAATTCTGACAGTGGCTATTTTTATGGCGGGATTTATGCGTCCCGTTTAACTCAGAAGCGTGGTGTGTCACCGCGGTCTAGTGATCCTATTATTCCTACTCAGTACTTAGATTTTGAGGCCATGAAGCGCCACAAGTTCATAAAGGCCACTTCTACTGATTAAACTACAAACTAATGTTTAATAATAAATCTATTGTGCCTTTTATTTTTCCTGCACCTTCCCTCTTTATGTTCATCGTGGTTATATCCTACTCATGCTAGTATGCAATGATAATTATTCATAAAGCATGTTCATGACCGTCTTCGCTCTCTAGCTGGTCACTTCCCAACCTATTTGCTAGCCTTTGTTTATACTATGAGAGAATACTGCTTATGCATCAAAATCCTTGAAACAAAGTTATTCGAGATGAGTCCACTACACCTACGTATATGTGGTATTACCCTGTCGTTCCAAGTAAATTTGATGTGCCACCTCTAATATTTCAAATGAACTTCTGTTTTGTGTGCTTGGACTGCTCATGGAGCGACACGAAGCAGTCAATATCTTCCATGCTAAGCGGGTTATTCTCATGATGAGTGTTTATTCACTCGTCCTTGCACGAGAGGGGCTGGTAAAAAGGGACTCCCAATCCCGAATCATAAATCGCAAATAATTAAACAAAACTCCTCGTGGATTGTTTTTGGTATGGACGACACTCGTGGATTCTACTAGCCGTGGAGTGTGTTTGTTGGTGGAGAAGGGTAAGCCTTTACTTTTACCGCATGGGAACCGCCACTAATTTGTTTAGCATGGAAGATATCGATAACTCTTGGTCGTAACATTGACAGGAAGGGTGTACCTCCCAAAATAATTTATCTCTTATTTTTACTCTCAAGCTCTCGCACCGCTGCAAATCCCTGCTTCCCTCTACGAACGGACTTTCTATTTTCTTTCATATTATTTTATTTTTACTTTGAGTCATCACCTTCTCAAATAAGCACCAGACCTGAGAGCAATGTTGTCATACTCATACTTTGTGTCTAGTTAGTCATTGTCCTTAGCATGGGTCGATCTCTTTTACCATGAATTACAATGTCTAGTCGCTGCTTGAACTTTAGAGGTGATGTGCATTTATGTTTTGCAGTATCAGAAAGGGATAGCGAGATACCATTATTGTCATATTATATCATGATTTTTTTGACCAAGTGTTAGATTTTGAGTTATCTTATTATTGCTTGCTAGTTGATTATGCCATTGATATGAGCTAATATAGTTTTTAAGGGTTATTGTCCATATGATTAGATATGATTTATGTTGAAAACCTGGATGCTCTCTAAGCATGTATATGTAAACAAGAACAAAAATGTTCGTAAAAGTTTTTCTTTATCACTTTCAGTTTGTCAACTGAATTTGTTGCACACAATAAATGGGTTAAGCTTGGGAGAGTTGATACGTCTCCATCGTATCTACTTTTCATAATGCTTTTGCTCTTGTTTGGACTCTAATTTGCATGATTTGAATGAAACTAACCTGTACCAACGCTGTTTTCAGTAGAACTACCATGGTGTTGTTTTTTTGAAGAAATAAATTTCTCAGAATGGAACAAAACTTTTTGAAGATTATTTCTGGAATAAATGCAAAATACTAGAACCAAGACCCACCAGAGGGGAGGCCAACACGTCCACTAGACATCAGGGAGGCTAGGCCTCCTGGCACGTCGTGGTGTCTAGTGGGGCCCACATGGCTCAGGTGACCCTAATTCGAGAGCTATAAAATCCTATTTTCGGAGAAAAAATCAAAGAGAAAGTTTCATCACGTTTCACGATACACAGCCTCCGCGACCTCCTGTTCTTCATCGGGATGCCTAATTCGGGCTCCGAAGAGGAGAATCTTCGGTCTTCGTCATCACCAACCCTCCTTCGTCCCCATTTCCATGATGCTCTCCACCGGGAGCGAGTAATCCCTTCGTAGGCTTGCTGGTCAGTCAGGAATTGGATGAGATTCGTCGTGTAATCGAGTTAGTTTTGTTAGGGCTTGATCCCTATTATCCACTATGTTCGAAGATAGATGTTCCTACGACTCTGCTATGCTTAATGCATGTCATCAGTGCATGAGTGACATGATTTCAGATCTGGACCGTTTATGTTTTCAGCATTATATCTATGTCCCTGATCCGATCTTGCAAGTTATATGCACCTACGACGTGTTAGGATCCGCATACCCCAAAGTGACAATAATTGGGATTCCTTCCGGTGATTACCGTAGTTTGAGGAGTTAATGTATGCACTACTTGTTAATGCTTTGTTCCGATTCTCTATTAAAAGGAATACATCCCTACATTATATTGATGAACATGAGCTAACTCTGTGTCGCCCTATGTTGTGATTGTTATATGATGAATATTATCCAGCAATATCATCGATCCAGTGCATACGAGTTTTTCACATACTGTGCTTGCTAAGTTACTATTGTTGCTACTACTGCTACAAAACTGATATCACTCTTACCGTTACTTCTGCTACTGTTACTGATCTACAATCTCTGGCGTTAACTAGTATATGCTTATGACAACAAACATTCTCCTGCAGCGGCACCAGAAGAATGTTGCTAGCACTCCCCGACAATGAAACTGGAAGAATGTTGTTGATGGCCCACCAACGTGTGGGTTCGTAGCAGTTTCCAAGGGTAGAGTATTCGACCCAATTTGTTGATAAACCTCAGGAGGTGAGAGTATACTCTCAAGTATTAGCAGCTGAATTTGTCAGATTCAACCACACCTGAAAGATTAGTATCTGCAAGCACAGTAGTAACAGCAAAGTAATATGATAACAATGGTGTCAGAAACGATCCGTTGACGGCGGACTATTCCTAACGATTGTATCAATGGCGCCTTCGTTGCCGCGTTGACGGAAGTTATCAATTCCCGTCAACGGTAGGTGAACCAACAGTGTAACATGTAGCAGCAGTGTAACGAGCAATAGCAGTGGCAAGGAACAACAGTAGTGACATCAGTAGCAAGTAGCAACAGTAGCAGCAGTAGCAGCAGAGCAAGACAAGTAACAGAAGTAGCAACAGTAGTAGCAGCAGCAGAGCAAGACAAGTAACAACAGTAGCAACAGTAGTAGCAGCAGCAGAGCAAGACAAGTAATAGCAGTAGCAACAGTAGTAGTAGCAGTAGCAGAGCAAGACAACTAACAGCAGTAGTAGGACAAACTCATAGGCAATGGGTCGGTGATTTGTTTGGATGATATTCATCATGCAACAGTTATAACACGGAGAGATATATGGCTAGCTCCCGTTCATCAATGTGACGTAGGCATGCATTCCGTGTGTCGTCACACGTTCTTAGGGAAAAGAACTTGCATGGCATCTATTGTCCATCCCTCCCGTGGCAGCAGGGTCCAAAAGGAAACTACGGGATATTAAGGTTATCCTTTTAATAAAGAACCGGACCAACGCATTAGCACTTGGTGAACACATGAACTCCTCAAACTATGGTCATCACCGGGAGTGGTTCCGGTTATTGTCACTCCGGGGTTGCCGGATCATAACACATAGTAGGTAACTACAACTTGCAAGATCGGATCTAAAACACACATATATTGGTGACAACATAATAATTTCAGATCTGAAATCATAGCACTCAGGCCCTAGTGACAAGCATTAAGCATGGCAAAGTAGTAGCAACATGAATCTCAGAACATAGTGGATACTAGGGATCAATCCCCATCAAAACTAACTCGATTACATGATAGATCTCATCCTACTCATCACCGCCCAGCGAGCCTATGAATAGATTACTCACGAACGACGAAGAGCTTCATGGAATTGGAGAGGGAAGAAGGTTGATGATGACGATGGCGACGATTTCCCCTCTCCGGAGCCCAAGACGGACTCTAGATCTGCCCTCCAGATGAAGAACAGGTGGTGCCGACGCCTCCGTATCGCAAACGCGATGCACACTTCTCTTTTTATTTTTTCTAGGACAAAAGGCAACTTATAGAGCTGGAGTTGGGGGCGGCACGTGCCTGTGGGCCCCACAAGCCTGCCCACCGCCACCAGGGGGGTGGTGGCGGAGCAGGGGCTTGTGGCCCACTGGCCCACCCCCTGAGGTGGAACTTGGTGCAGATATTTTTGATATTTTCCAAAACTGCTCCCCGTAAATTTTCAGGACGTTTGGCGAACTTTGATTTCTGCACAAAAATAACACCGAGGCAATTCTGCTGAAAACAGCGTCAGTCCAGGTTAGTTCCATTCAAATCATGCAAATTAGAGTCCAAAACAAGGGCAAAAGAGTTTGGAAAAGTAGATACGATGGAGACGTATCAACTCCCTCAAGCTTAAAACCTTGCTTGTCCTCAAGCAACTCATTTGACAAACTGAGAGAGAAAGAAAAACTTTGACAAACTCTGTTTGATCTTGTTGTTGCAACTATGTCTAACTCATAACCAGAATTTCAGCAAGATCACAAGTTAACCACATAAGCAAATGACACAAAGGTCTCACGGTAAACTAATATCAATGGAATAATCAGCTAACGAGCAAATAATAATGAGTTTCAAATACCAACACTTCAATCAAAACAAGCATGAAGCAATATGAATAGGTGGTATCTTGCTAGCTCTTTCTGAGACCGCAAAACATAAATGCAGAGGACTTTCAAAGATCAAGGGCTGACTAAACATTGTAATTCATAGCAACGAAGATCCAGTCATAGTCATACTCAATATCAATCAAAAGCAAAGCATAAAAATGACAGAAGTGCTCTCTAATTGGTGCTTATATAAGAGGAGGATGACTCAACAGGAAAATAATTAGACGGGCCCTTCGGAGAGGGAAGCATTGATTTGTAGAGGTGCCAGAGCTCAAGCTTTGAAAACAAAGATAATAATTTTGGGTGGCATGCTTTCATTGTCAACGCAATGACCAAGAGTTCTCAATATCTTCCATGCTAGTCATGCTATAGGCGGTTCTCAAACAGAAAAGTAAAGTTTTAACTCCCCCACCACCAATCAATCACACTCCACGACTAGCCGAATCCTCGGGTACCGTCCATACTAACATCAATCCGGGGGGGAGTCTTGTTTTACAGTTATGTTTTCGATTTAAGCGTGGAACTGGGCATCCCAAATACTGGCCCCTTTCTCGTGAATGACTGTGAATAAACACATGTCGAGGATAACACTCCTAGCATGGAAGATACCAATAGCCCTCTGTCACCTCATGAGCGGTTCGGGCATGCAAAACAGATTATTTCTTCAAGGTTTAGAGAATGGCACATGCAAATTTACTTGGAACGGTAGGTAGATACCGCAAATAGGTAGGTATGGCGGACTCTCATGGAAAAACTTTTGGGTTTATGGAAGTGGATGCACAAGCAGTATTCCGCTTAGTACAAGTAAAGGCTAGCAAAAGACTGGGAAGCGACCAACTAGAGAGCGACAACAGTCATCAAGATGCAATGAGTTTGACTAACATTGAATGCAAGCATGAACGGGATATAAATCACCATGAACACGAACTTCATAGAGGCTATGTTGATTTTGTTTCAACTACATGCATGAACATGCGCCAAGTCAAGCCACTTGAAACATTCAAAGGAGAATACCATCCTATCATACTACATCATAGTCATCTCAAAATCTATGTTGGCAATCAAGACAAACCATTATAAGCTCTCAGCTAAATAAGCATGGCATCAGAAACTATGATCTCTAAGTTGTCATTGCAAACATGGTTCTCTCACAACAAAGCTAAATCTGGGTCGACAAGCTAGTCATATTTACAAAAAAGTAGATAGAGTTCAGACCAGCTTTTCAGTCTCAGTCACTTCATCATATATCATCATTGTTGCCTTTCATTTGCACGATCGAACAATGTGAACAATAATAAGCGCATTGGACTAAGCTGAATGTGCAGGCAAACACAAAGGAGAAGACAAAATAATATGGCTCTTTGAAAGCTAAACAGGTAAGCATGCGAGAACCAATAAACATTGTAACCAATATCTTCTACCTTGACACAAAGAAAAAGAAAACTATTCACACGGGAAAACTCCCAACAAACAAAAGAAGAAAGAAAAATCTTTTTGGGTTTTCTCAATAGTACACAAAACAAGAAAACAAGAAAACAAAAAAAACTAGCATGGATAATACAGTGGCAAAGTGTAAACAGCGGCTAACAAAGTGAAAGCATAAGCATGAATGCAAAGTCGGTGAGAACACGTACTCCCCCAAGCTTAGGCTTTTTGGCCTAGCTTGGTCTACTCCCAAGGTGGGAAATAACCAGCTCCAGGGTACTCCAGACCAGACTTTGGATGCCACTGCTGTGTGAGCTCCTCCGGCTCCCACTGATAAACTGGCGCCTGGTACTCGACTGGCGGCTAGGGCACGGGCGCCTGTGGTTGGGCCAAGCCCCAATATGTATAGATGTCCGCGGGCATAATAGTGTACCTACCTGCATGAAGATCAAACAAAGAAGGAGCAGGCAAAGTAATAGTCTCTTGAGTACCCTGACTAAACACCAGGTTATAAATCATCCGTCTACTAGCATCTCTATCCAGAAAATCATGGCGAACCATGCTGTCATAATCCAGATATCTCTCAGGGAGAAGAATCTCTCCTTCCTCTCCCAGTCTAATCGGTATCACAAAGTGTCTGGCAAGACGGGTAGCATATATACCTCCATAGACAACACCCTTGGAACGGTTCAGGTTCAACCGTTGAGCTACTATAGCGCCCAAGCTATAATTCTTATCGTTATAAAGGCCTTCGCGCAGAACCGCAAGGTCTGGAGAGCTAAGTGATCCAGCCTCCCCACGGCCAAACAAACATTTTCCCACAAATAGTGAGAAGTACCGAAGCACAGGAAAATGTATGCTAGCAATTCTAGCTCGAGACACTCCTCTCTCCTCTCCAACAGCAATAGAACCAATGAAATCCTCCAAGTCCCGTGGACGAGGGTCACGGATATCCCCAACATAAGATAATTTGCATACATTACAAAAATCCTGCAGCGTCATGCACTGGGGGACATCGTATATCATGAACTCAACCATGGGAGGATTCTTCCTCGGATAAAAGTTGAAGCTTTGAACAAAAATATTGGTGAGGAGGAGATATTGTGGGCACTTATCTTCAACGAACGCAGTAAGACCTGGGTTCTCCACCAAGTAATAAAAGTCTTCATAAAGTCCGGCGACGCGCAAAAATTCATCACTTGGCCACTCGCACGCTCGAACTTCTGTGACTCGAGGGACTACGTACTTGGGGTGGTTCTTCTCATCCTCCTTGGGGTTACGGCTTGAAGAGCCTCTCAAGAACCTCCTCATCTTTTCCCTTTTCTAGCTCTGAAAAATTCTGAAATTTTTAGAGACTTTGAAAGAAAAGTGAATAAGGATTAACCCAACTTGTAGCAACCACTCCTACTAGTGCCTAGAGACCGTATCACTCGCTAAAATTACTTGGGACCAGCTAAAATCAACATTTCTAGCTCAAGAACAGGGTCACCAAGGTAGCAAGAATACGTGAAGGATAAAGCACTAGAGCAAAAACTAATTGGACCAATGGAGGACTCACTTACCAAGGAGTAATTTCCCCAAAACGGTTTGGAGAATGGTGCTTTGAGCAAGGAGATCGAAAATCACAGCCAAATGAGCAAGAACACGGGTTTGAGCTGCGAAACAATTTTTTCTAGAGGTGGAAGAAGAGGCTGGGAGCTGGAATGAGTGGAGGAGGTGCCTGTGGGCCCCACAAGCTTGCACCCCGCCACCAGGGGGTTAGGTGGCGGTGGCAGGGCTTGTGGCCCACTGGTCAGGCCCCTAGGCCAGCTCTCAGGCCCAAGAAATTTCAAAAATTCCAGAAAAAATCATACTAAATTTTCAGGACCATCGAAGAACTTCTATTTTCGATGTATTTTTTCTCCGGGACGATAAAACAGAAAAGAGGAAAAGCTAAACTAATTCTATCATTTTTCTTCTAAGCAACAGAAAATGAAAGCTCAAAACAGAGGTATGTGACTCTTTGATTTACCCGTTTCATGGTCACCGAAAGAAATCCGTCAATGGGATTGATCAAGTCCTTATGACAAACCTTTCTCAAATCGCAAGAGAGAACGGAGAATTTTCGAATAGCCACTAAGTCACCTCAATGGGGATATGTATCTCCCCAACAAGAAAACCATACTTCATCTTGACATGAGGAATAGGGCATTCAAAGCTCCCAATGAGAATCGATGAAGTCTTTTCGATAGCATTAATGCAATGTACTTGGTATCGTTTCTTCGGAAAGTGCACTGTGTGCTCATTACCGATGACATGGAAAGTGACATTGCCTTTGTTGCAATCTATAAGAGCCCATGGAGTGTTTAAAAAGGGTCTTCCGAGGATGACAGCCATGGCATCGTCCTCAGGAATATCCAAGATAACAAAGTCTGTTAAGATAGTGGTGTTAGCAACCACAACAGGCACATCCTCGCAAATGCCGATAGGGAAAGCAGTTGATTTGTCGGCCATTTGCAGAGAAATTTCAGTGGGTGTCAACTTATCCAACTCAAGTCTACGATAAAGAGAAAGCGGCATAACACTAACACCAGCTCCAAGGTCACATAAGGCAGTTCTTATGTAGTTTCATTTAATAGAGCAAGGTATAGTGGGCACTTCGGGATCACCAAATTTCCTAGGAGTTCCACCTTTGAAAGTGTAGTTGGCAAGCATGGTGGAGATCTCAAGATCTGGTATCTTCCGTTTACTAGTCATGATATCTTTCATGTACTTGGCATACGGAGACATCTTGAGCATATCAGTTAACCGCATCTGCAGAAAGACGGGTCTTATCATCTCAACGAAGCGTTCAAAATCCTCATCATCCTTTTTCTTGGTTGGCTTAGGAGGAAAGGGCATAGATCTCTGAACCCATGGCTCTCTTTCTTTACCATGCTTCCTAGCAGCGAAGTCATTCTTGTCGTATTTCTTAGGTTGAGGATTATCAGGATTAACCGTAGGTTCAATCTCCACATCCTCATCATTGCTAGGTTGAGCATTATTATGAACATCACTGTCCATATTGTCACCAGGTTCATGTTCATCACCAGATTGTGTTTCTGCATCAGACGCAGAAATATCATTAGGTTCTTCAGGTGTGACAGTATTTGGTGAACTGGCATGCAGGTTTCTATCATCCTTTTTCTTCTCCTTAGGATGACTAGGTGTATCAGCATTGATTCCTTGAGAATCTTGATAAATTCTCTTAGGATGACCTTCAGGATACAAAGGTTCCTGAGTCATTTTGCCTCCTCTAGTAATGACTCTGACAGAGTTTTCATTTAATTCATTGAGCCAGTCATTCTGAGCTTTAAGTACTTGTTCTACCTGAGTAGTAATCATAGAGGCATGTTTACTCAGAAGCTTCAGATCATTGACATTTCTGTCTACACAAGCACTTAAATGGCTAAGCATGTGAGTACTTTGTTCGAAATGTCTGCTAACATAATCATTGAAACTCTATTGTTTTGCAACAAAGTTGTCAAATTCATCAAAGCATAGGCTAGCAGGTTTACCAAAAGGAACATAACTCTCATCAAACCTATGCAGAGAATTCACTTCTACTACCTGTATCGGGTTATCGAGACCATGGATCTCTTTGATAGGTGGTAGGTTTTTGACATCTTCGGATCTAATGCCTTTCTCTTGCATAGATTTCTTGGCTTCTTGCATATCTTCGGGACTGAGGAATAGAATACCTCTCTTCTTTGGAGTTGGCTTAGGAGGTGGTTCGGGAGTAGTCCAAGCATTATCGTTGAGCAAGAGGTTATTGAGTAGAGTCTCAGCTTGTTCTACAGTTTGTTCCCTAAAAACACAACCGGCACAACTATCTAGGTGGTCTCTAGAGGCATCGGTTAGTCCGTTATAGAGGATATCAAGTATCTCATTCTTCTTAAGAGGGTGATCATGCAAAGCATTCTGTAGATGGACGAGCCTCCCCCAAGCTTGTGGAAGACTCTCTTCTTGGAGTTGAGCAAAGTTGTATATTTCCTGCAAGGCAACTTGCTTCTTATGGGCAGGGAAATATTTCTCACAGAAGTAATAGACCATCTCCTGGGGACTACGCACACATCCAGGAGCAAGAGAGGTGAACCAGGCTTTAGCGTCATCCTTTAGAGAGAAAGGAAACAGCTTAAGGATATAGTAGTGGCGGATCTTCTCCTCATTAGTGAAAAGGTTGGCTATATCGTGTAGTTTGGCAAGATGGGCTATGACCGTCTCAAACTCATAACCGTGAAAAGGATCAGATTCGACTAGAGAGATTATCTCAGGGTCGACAGAGAATTCATAATCCTTATCGGTGATAAAGATAGGTGAAGTGGCAAACTCCGGGTCATATTTCATCCTAGCTTCCCGAGATTTCTCCTTCCACTTGAGAAGTAATTTCTCAGTGTCATATGCATCCTTACACGCAAGAAAATCCTCAGCTATCTCTCCCTCCATAAAGTAACCCTCAGGTATATCAGGCAATTCATATCTAGGAGAGCTAGATCTAGCAAGAGCAAAAGCAGGTTCTATCTCAATAGTATCGGCAGTTTCAGAAGCATCACGGCAGTAACTCTAGCAATATCAAGCATCTCATCTCTAGCAGTATCAAGCATAGCATCATCAGGCATAGTATCAGGCATAGTATCAAGCATAGCATCTCTAGCAGTAGCATCATAAGCATCATCAAGCACAGGCGACAAATCAAGATTTCTAGCAGGAGGTGATGTCGCAAACTTACTCATAACTGATGGTGAATCAAGTGCACAGCTAGATGGCAATTCCTTACCTCCCCTCGTAGTTGAGGGAAAGACTTTGGTCTTCGGATCCTTCAGATTCTTCATAGTGATCAGCAGATATAAATCCCAAGTGACTCAGAAAATATAGCAATACCTCCCCGGCAACGGCGCCAGAAAAATGCTGATCTGCAATCTCTGGCGTTAACTAGACGAATGCTTATGACAATAAACCTTCTCCTGCAGCGGCACCAGAAGAATGCTTCTAGCACTCCCCGGCAATGAAACTGGAAGAATGTTGTTGATGGCCCACCAGCGCGTGGGTTCGCAGCAGTTTTCAAGGGTAGAGTATTCGACCCAATTTGTTGATAAGCCTCAGGAGGTGAGAGTATACTCTCAAGTATTAGCAGCTGAATTTGTCAGATTCAACCACACCTGACAGATTAGTATCTGCAAGCACAGTAGTAACAGCAAAGTAATATGATAAGAACGGTGTCAGAAACGATCTGTCGACGGCAGACTATTCCTAACGATTGTATCAATGGCGCCTTCGTTGCCGCGTTGACGGAAGTTGTCAATTCCCGTCAACGGTAGGTGAACCAACAGTGTAACAGGTAGCAGCAGTGTAACGAGCAATAGCAGTGGCAAGGAACAGCAGTAGTGACAGCATTAGCAAGTAGCAACAGTAGCAGTAGTAGCACCAGAGCAAGACAAGTAAAAGCAGTAGCAACAGTAGTAGCAGCAGCAGAGCAAGACAAGTAACAGCAGTAGCAACAGTAGCAGCAGCAGCAGAGCAAGACAAGTAACAGCAGTAGCAACAGTAGTAACAGCAGTAGCAGAGCAAGACAAGTAACAACAGTAGTAGGACAAACTCATAGGAAATGGGTCGGTGAATTGTTTGGATGATATTCATCATGCAACAGCTATAACACAGAGAGATATATGGCTAGCTCCGGTTCGTCAATGTGATGTAGGCATGCATTCCGTGTGTCGTCATACGTGCTTAGGGAAAAGAACTTGCATGACATCTATTGTCCATCCCTCCCGTGGCAGCGGGGTCCAAAAGGAAACTACGAGATATTAAGGTTCTCCTTTTAATAAAGAACCGGACCAACGCATTAGCACTTGGTGAACACATGAACTCCTCAAACTATGGTCATCACCGGGAGTGGTTCCGGTTATTGTCACTCCGGGGTTGCCGGATCATAACACATAGTAGGTAACTACAACTTGCAAGATCGGATCTAAAACACACATATATTGGTGACAACATAATAATTTCAGATCTGAAATCATGGCACTCGGGCCCTAGTGACAAGCATTAAGCATGGCAAAGTAGTAGCAACATCAATCTCAAAACATAGTGGATACTAGGGATCAATCCCCATCAAAACTAACTCGATTACATGATAGATCTCATCCTACTCATCACCGCCCAGCGAGCCTACGAATAGATTACTCACGAACGACGAAGAGCTTCATGGAATTGGAGAGGGAAGAAGGTTGATGATGACGATGGCGACGATTTCCCCTCTCCGGAGCCCAAGACGGACTCCAGATCTGCCCTCCAGATGAAGAACAGGTGGTGGCGGCGCCTCCGTATTGCAAACGCGACGAAAACTTCTCTTTTTATTTTTTCTGGGACGAAAAGCAACTTATAGAGCTGGAGTTGGGGGCGGCAGGTGCCTGTGGGCCCCACAAGCCTGCCCACCGCCACCAGGGGGGTGGTGGCGGAGCAGGGGCTTGTGGCCCACTGGCCCACCCCGTGAGGTGGAACTTGGCGCAGATATTTTTGATATTTTCCAAAACTGCTCCCCGTAAATTTTCAGGACGTTTGGAGAACTTTGATTTCTGCACAAAAATAACACCAAGGCAATTCTGCAGAAAACAGCGTCAGTCCAGGTTAGTTCCATTCAAATCATGCAAATTAGAGTCCAAAACAAGGGCAATAGAGTTTGGAAAAGTAGATACGATCGAGACGTATCAGTTACCATTACTGCTGCTACCGTTACCACTGCTATCAAAACTATCATATTACTGTGCTACTGATCACTGTACTGCTGATACTAAATCTCCAAGTATGGTTGAATTGACAACTCAGCTGCTAATACCTGCAAATATTATTTGTCTCTTCTTGTGTAGAATCTATAAATTTGGGTTGAATAATCTACCCTCGAAAACTATCGTGATCCCATATACTTGTGGGTTATCAACCGACTATACTTGATTAACGTGCTTTTTCTAGGAGACTTCAATATGTATGATTTGTGTCATCATGAGATAACTGATGTTATACTCATATGCTTAGTTTTCTATGAGGACAATATGAAGCCATTGAATCATTTTAAAGTTCAAGCGCTACATAATGACACCAATAGTGTACATTGATGATAGAATCACTACTTGGAGTGGTTATCTTTTCAAGACTTCAAAGGTCAGCTTTTGAATTTTTCAAAGCTATTGAACCCAAGGTTGTGCGAGAAGTTGTGCTAGGGAACGAGGGAGATGTTTCCGGGGAACTTGGAAAAGGGCATTGATACGTCTCCAACGTATCTATACTTTTTTATGGTTCCATGCTATTATCTTGTCAAACTTTGGATGTTTTGTATGCCTTTTATATCTTTTTTGGGACTAACTTATTAACTCAGTGCGAAGTGCCAGTTCCTGTTTTTTCCGTGTTTTGACCTTTTCCAGAGGAGAATTTTAAACGGAGTCCAAACGGAATAAAACCTCCGAAAAGATTTTTTTCCGAAACAGAAGATACGCATGAAGCTTGAGAACCAAGGCAGAGGGCACCAGGGGAGGCCACAATCCCCCTAGCCGCGGCTATGGGGGCCACACCTAGCAGGCTTGTGGGCCCCCTGGGGCTCCTCTGCCCAAGTTCTTCCGCCTATAAATCCCCGAAAAATCTGAAACCACGGGAGAGAGCAACGAAAATACTTTTCCGCCGCCGCAAGCTTCTGTCTCCGCAAGATCCCATCTAGGGCACGTTCTGGTGCCCTCCCGGAGGAGGGATTTGGACAGGGAGGGCTTCTTCATCAACACCATTGCCTCTTCGATGATGCGTGAGTAGTTCACCATAGAACTTCGGGTCCGTAGCTAGTAGCTAGATGGCTTCTTCTCTCTCTTGGATCTTCAATACAAAGTTCTCCATGATCTTCATGGAGATCTATCTGATGTAATCTTCTTCAACACCATTGCCTCTTCGATGATGCGTGAGTAGTTCACCATAGAACTTCGGGTCCATAGCTAGTAGCTAGATGGCTTCTTCTCTCTCTTGGATCTTCAATACAAAGTTCTCCATGATCTTCATGGAGATCTATCCGATGTAATCTTCTTTTGCGGTGTGTTTGTCAAGATCCGGTGAACTGTGGATTTATGATCAGATTATCTATGAATTATATTTGAGTTTCTTCTCGTCTCTTATATGCACGATTTCATATCCTTGTAATTCTCTTATAGTTGTGGGTTTTGTTTGGCCAACTTGATCTATGACTCTTGCAATGGGAGAAGTGCTTGGTTTTGGGTTCATACTGTGCGGTGACCTCAGCCAGTGACAGAAGGGGTAGCGAGACACGCATCGTGTTGTTGCCATCAAGGGTAAACAAATGGGGTTATATCTATTGCATGAATTTATCCCTCTACATCATGCCATCTTACTTAAGGCGTTACTCTGTTCGTTATGAACTCAATACACTAGATGCATGCTGGATAGCGGTCGATGTGTGGAGTAATAGTAGTAGATGCAGAAAGTATCGGTCTACTTGTCTCGGACGTGATGCCTATATGTATGATCATTGCCTTAGATATCGGTATGACTTTGCGCGGTTCTATCAATTGCTCGACAGTAATTCGTTCACCCACCGTAATATTTGCTATCTTGAGAGAAGCCTCTAGTGAACACTATGGCCCACATGCCTACTTCACATCATATTTTCAGCCTTACACTTTTACTTTGTTGCACTTTCCGCCTTCAGATCTCACCTTGCAATCGATCATGAAGGGATTGACAACCCGTTTATAGCGTTGGGTGCAAGTTTGCTATTTTTGCGCAAGTACTTTTGGAGACTTGGCTTGATACTCCTACTGGATTGATACCTTGGTTCTCAAACTGAGGGAAATACTTACTGCTACTGTGCTGCATCACCCTTTCCTCTTCAAGGGAAAAACCAATGCAAGATCAAGAGGTAGCAAGAAGAATTTCTGGCGCCGTTGTAGGGGAGGAGGATCAAGTCAAGAATAGTCTCCCGTCAACGTGTGAATTTCTGGCGCCGTTGCCGGGAAGCATCAAATGAAGCTTATCCAATTAACCGTCGTAAACTCATCTCTTGCATTTACCTTTTTGCCTCTCGTTTTCCTCTCCCCCACTTCTAAAAAACAAAATTTACAAAAAAATATTTGCCTTTTTCGTTTGCCCTTTTCCTTCGCTTGCTTTCTATTCGCTTGTGTGTTTGTCTGCTTGCTGAAGTCACCATGACTGAAAACACCAAACTTTGTGACTTCTCGAATACTAATAATAATGATTTTATTAGTACTCTGATTGCTCCCGCCACTAGTGCGGAATCATATGAAATCAATGCTGCTTTGCTGAATCTTGTTATGAAAGAGCAATTCTCTGGCCTTCCTAGTGAAGATGCTGCATCCCATCTTAATACCTTCATTGAGATTTGCGATATGCAAAAGAAGAAAGATGTGGATAATGATGTGATTAAATTGAAGCTATTTCCGTTCTCATTGCGAGATCGAGCAAAAACTTGTTTTTCATCTTTGCCCAAAAATAGTATTGATTCTTGGAACAAGTGCAAAGATGCTTATATATCCAAGTTTTT
The DNA here is from genome assembly GCF_904849725.1 of Hordeum vulgare subsp. vulgare. Classification (NCBI taxonomy): domain Eukaryota; kingdom Viridiplantae; phylum Streptophyta; class Magnoliopsida; order Poales; family Poaceae; genus Hordeum; species Hordeum vulgare. Next base: position 530,866,152 of record NC_058520.1, on the reverse strand, counting down.
TCCACCGGCTAAGATTATCTCTCTCCATAATTATATCATGAATTTGAAGCAACTTGATCACGAACATGTTGCACAATTTTGGGAGAGAATGAAATTGATGATTAGAAATTGTCCCGCTCATGGCTTGAGTCTTTGGATGATTATACAAATCTTCTATGCTTGGTTGAATTTTGCTTCTAGAAATATCTTAGACTCCGCCTCCGGTGGAACTTTCATGAAAATCACATCAGGAGAAACCACAAAACTCCTAGACAATATCATGACAAACTATTCTCAGTGGCACACTGAAAGGTCACCTACTAGTAAAAAAGTACATGCCATAGAAGAAATTAACTCGTTGAGTGCAAAGATGGATGAGTTAATGAAATTGTTTCCTAGTAAAGGTGCTCCTTTAGATCCAAATGACATGCCCTTGTCTTCCTTGATTGAGAATGGCAATGAGAGCTTGGATGTTAATTTTGTTGGTAGGAATAATTTTGGCCACAATAATGCTTTTAGACGAAACTATATTCCTAGGCCTTTTCCTAGTAATCCCTCTAATAGCTTTGGCAATTCCTACAACAATACTCATGGAAATTACAATAAATTAACCTCTGATTTAGAGAGTAATATTAAAGAGTTTATCAACTCGCAAAAGATTTTCAATGCGTCCATAGAAGAAAAACTACTCAAAATTGATGATTTGGCTAGGAGCGTTGATAGAATGTCTCTTGATATTTATGCTTTGAAAGTAATATGTGCTCCTACCAAGATAAATATGGATGAAACTTTGAAAGCTATGTGTGTTTCCATGAATGAGAGTAAAGAAAGAACCGCCCAAATTCGTGCTAGACATGAATGGCTTAAAAAGGCGTGTTCCCGTGATAAGAATCACGAAGATCTTAAAGTGCTTGGTGTGACTCCCATTGAATCCTTGTTTTCTAGTGTCAAACCTAATTATAATGGGGCTAGATATGAATCCACTTTGGTTAAAAAATGCCCCAATGATTCGGAGTCCATCTATCTTGATGCTAAAAGCATTAAAAGTGGAGTAGAGGATATCAAAACTTTGAGTAGTAATGTAATTACTACTTTGGATTTCAAGGAATTCAATTATGATAGTTTCTCTTTGATTGAATGTATTTCCTTGATGCAATCCATGCTAAACTCTCCACACGCTTATAGCCAAAACAAGGCCTTTACTTATCATATCGTCGATGCTATGATGAAATCTCTTGGAGAGAAACTTGAATTGGAAGTTTCTATTCCAAGAAAACTTCATGATGAGTGGTAACCTACTATCAAAATCAAAATCAAAAACTATGAATGCAATGCTTTGTGTGATTTGGGTGCTAGTGTTTTCACGATCCCAAAGTCTTTATGTGATGTTCTAGGCTTCAATGAGATTGATGAGTGCTCTCTTAATTTGCATCTTGCGGATTCTACTGTTAAGAAACCTATGGGAAGGATCAATGATGTTCTTATTATTGCAAATAGGAACTATGTACCCATAGATTTCATTGTGCTTGATATTGATTGCAATCCTACATGTCCTCTCATTCTTGGTAGACCTTTCCTAAGGACTATTGGTGTTGTCATCGATATGAAGGAAGGGAATATTAGATTTCAATTTCCATTAAAGAAGGGCATGGAACATTTTCCTAGAAAGAAAATAAGATTGCCTTATGAATCCATGATGAGGGCTACTTATGGTTTGAGCACAAATACGTGATTCTATCGCCTTATGCTTACCTAAGGGCGTTAAACAATAGCGCTTGTTGGGAGGCAACCCAATGAATTTATCTTTTCTTTTTTTCTGTTTTGTAGTGTCAACACCATCACAATTATGTTATGATTGTGTTTTTTGTGTTTCTTTTTTGTGTTTGAGCCAAGTAAAACCTTTATGACTAGTTTTGGTGATGGTTGTTTGATCTTGCTGGAAAAAGACAGAAACTTTTCGCTCACGAAACTATTTTTCATTTTTATCTAGAAATAGCTTTTGAGTTGACTATTTTTGCAGCTGGTTGATACACCAATTTCCCAAATTGTCATAATTTTTCAGAATTTTTTATATAACATAAGTATACGAAGTATACAAATTGCTACAGACTGGTCTGTTTTTGACAGATTCTGTTTTTTGTTGTGTTGATTGCTTATTTTGATGAAACTATGGATAGTATCGGGAGGTACTAGCCATGGAAAAGTGATAATATAGTAATATAACACCAATATAAATAGAAATCAAGTTTTCTACACTACCTAAAGAGGTGGTAGTTTGTTTTCTTATGCTAATGATATCACGAGTTTCTGTTTAAGTTTTGTGTTGTGAAGTTTTGAAGTTTTGGGTGATGTTCTCATGGACGATGAGATAAAGAGTGGAAAGAGCTCAAGCTTGGGGATGCCCAAGGCATCCCAAGCCAAATCCCAGGACACCAAAAAGCCTAAGCTTGGGGATGCCCCGGGAAGGCATCCCCTCTTTCGTCTTCAATCCATCGATAACGTTACTTGGAGCTATATTTTTATTCAACACATGATATGTGTTTTTCTTGGAGCGTCGTGTATTATAGGAGTCTTTTGTTTTTGTTGTGTCACAATCATCCTTGCTGCACACCTTTTGAGAGAGACATGCACTCATCGTGAATTTTCTAGAATACTCATTGAGCTTCGCTTATATCTTTTGAGTTAGGCAATTTAGCTCACATGTGCTTCACTTATATCTTTTGAGCTAGATAACTTTGCTCTAGTGCTTCACTTAGATATTTATATAGCATGGAGGTGTCATATTTTGGAGAAATAAGAACTCGATCTTCACTTATATCTTTTTGAGAGTGCTCTCTCTGAGTAACTTGGTAGTTGACTTGTGCTATGAAAGTAGTCCTAAAGATGATAGTCATCCAAAGAGGATACAATAAAACTTCCATATTCTTGTGCATTGATTAGAAAGAGAAGTTTGATTCCTCTCAATTAGTTTTGAGACATGGATTTGGTAATATTAAGAGTCATGTTAGTAGGGTGTTGTGAATCTAGAAATACTTGTGTTGAAGTTAGTGAGTCCCGTAACATGCACGTATGGTGAACCGCTATGTTAGGAAGTCGGAGCATAATTGATTTATTGACTGTCATCCTTTGTGTTGCGGTTGGGATCACGCGATGGTTAACACCTACCAACCCTTCCCCTAGGAGTATGTGTTTAGCGCTTTGTTTCGATTACTGATAAAAACTTTCGCAATAAGTATGTGAGTTCTTCATGACTAATGTGAGTCCATGGTATAGATGCACTTTCACCTTCCACCATTTCTAGCCTCTCCAGTGCCGCGCAACTTTCGCTGGTACACAAAACCACCATGGACCTTCCTCAAAACAGCCACCATACCTACCTATCATGGCCTTTCCATAGCCATTCCGAGATATATTGCCATGCAACTCCCACCGTTCCGTCTCATGACATGTGCCGTCACTTTCATATTGCCATTGCATGATCGTAAGATAGCTAGCGAGTCATACGCTAAGCTAGATCGTTGCACATCCCGGTACACTGCCGGAGGCATTTCCTATAGAGTCATCATTGTTCTAAGCATTGAGATGTGAGTAAATAAAAGTGTGATGATCATCATTATTAGAGCATTGTCCCATGTGTGGAAAAAAAGAGGCCAGAGTTGCCCACAAAAAAAAAATGGAAAGAGGCCAAAGAGCCCAAACAAAAAAAGGAGAGAAAAAGAGAGAAGGGACAATGCTACTATCTTTTTCAACACTTGTGCTTCATAATAGCACCATGTTCTTCATGATTGAGAGTTTCTTATTTTGTCACCACCATATACTAGTGGGAATCTTCATTATATAACTTGGCTTGTATATTCCAATGATGGGCTTCCTCAAAATTTCCCTAGGTCTTCGTGAGCAAGCAAGTTGGATGCACACCCACTAGTTCTCCTTTTGAGCTTTCACATACTTATAGCTCTAAGTGCATCCATTGCATGGTAATCCCTACTATTTCACATTGATATCTATTGATGGGCATCTCCATAGACCTTTGATATGCCGAGTCAATGTGACCATCTCCTCCTTTTTGTCTCACAACCTCCACCACACTCTATTCCACCTATAGTGCTATATTCATGGCTCACGCTCATGTATTGTGTGAGAGTTGAAAAAGGTTTGAGAAAGTAACAGTGTGAAAACAATTACTTGGCCAATACCAGGGTTGTGCAAGATTTAAATTCGTTGTGTGGGGATGATGGAGCATAGCCAGACTATATGATTTTGTAGGGATAACTTTCTTTGGCCTTGTTATTTTGAAAGTTCATGATTACTATGCTAGTTTGCTTGAAGTATTATTGTTTTCATGTTAATAGCAAACTATTGCTTTGAATCTTACGGATCTGAACATTCATGTCACATGAAAGAATTTACAAAGGACAAATATGTTAGGTAGCATTCCACATCAAAAATTCAGTCTTTATCACTTCCCTACTCGAGGACGAGCAGGAGTTAAGCTTGGGGATGCATGATACGTCTCCAACGTATCTATAATTTTTGATGGTTCCATGCTATTATCTTGTCAAACTTTGGATGTTTTGTATGCCTTTTATATCTTTTTTTGGACTAACTTATTAACTCAGTGCCAAGTGCCAGTTCCATTTTTTCCCGTGTTTTTGACCTTTTTCAGAGGAGAATTTTAAACGGAGTCCAAACGGAATAAAACCTCTAAAAAGATTTTTTCCGAAACAGAAGATACGCAAGAAGCTTGAGAACCAAGGAAGAGGGCACCAGGGGAGGCCACAAGCCCCCTAGCCGCGTCCAGGGGGGCGCGCCTAGCAGGCTTGTGGGCCCCCTAAGGCTCCTCTGCCCTAGTTCTTTCGCCTATAAATCCCGAAAAATCTGAAACCACGGGGAGAGCCACAAAAATACTTTTCCGCTGCCGCAAGCCTTTGTCTCCGTAAGATCCCATCTGGGGCACGTTCTGGTGCCCTACCGGAGGGGGGATTAGGACACGGAGGGCTTCTTCATCAACACCATTACCTCTCCAATGATGCGTGAGTAGTTCACCATAGACCTTCGGGTCCATAGCTAGTAGCTATATGGCTTCTTCTCTCTCTTGGATCTTCAATACAAAGTTCTCCGTGATCTTCATGGATATCTATCCGATGTAATATTCGTTTGCGGTGTGTTTGTCGAGATCCGATGAATTGTGGATTTATGATCAGATTATCTATGAATCTTATTTGAGTTTCTTCTGATCTCTTATATGCATGATTTCATATCCTTGTAATTATCTTCGAGTTGTGGTTTTTTTTGGCCAACTTGATCTATGATTCTTGCAATGGGAGAAGTGCTTGGTTTTGGGTTCATACCGTGCGGTGACCGCACCCAGTGATAGAAGGGGTAGCGAGGCACGCATCATGTTGTTGCCATCATAGGTAAAAATATGGGGTTTATATCTATTGCATGGATTTATCCCTCTACATCATGTCATCTTGCTTAAGGCATTACTCTGTTCGTTATGAACTCAATACACTAGATGCATGCTGGATAGCGGTCGATGTGTGGAGTAATAGTAGTAGATGCAGAAAGTATCGGTCTACTTGTCTCGGACGTGATGCCTATATGTATGATCATTGCCTTAGATATCGTCATGACTTTGCGCGGTTCTATCAATTGCTAGACAGTAATTCGTTCACCCACCATAATATTTGCTATCTTGAGAGAAGCCTCTAGTGAACACTATGGCCCCCAGGTCTACTTCACATCATATTTTCAGCTTTACACTTTTACTTTGTTGCACTTTTCGCCTTCAGATCTCACCTTGCAATCAATCGTGAAGGGATTGACAACCCCTTTGTAGCGTTGGGTGCAAGTTTGCTGTTTTTGCGCAGGTACTTTTGGAGACTTGGCTTGATACTCCTACTGGATTGATACCTTGGTTCTCAAAGTGAGGGAAATACTTACTGCTACTGTGCTGCATCACACTTTCCTCTTCAAGGGAAAACCCAACGCAAGCTCAAGAAGTAGCAGGCATCGGTATGGCAGATGGTATGGTCGTGTCGTTTGCTCTTGGGCACAAGTGTGTGCGCCCAGCAGCTAACCCTAGCCACAGGATCGGGCTTGCTAGCGTAGCCACATCATGTGTTGTTGGCACCACTCTCCTGATACGGAATATGATTGTTGTTTTTCCTAACAATGTTTTTGACATTAAGGTGAAATTGTTTGTTCATTTGTCTCTATTGTATCTTAGTTCAATTTGTCTCACACATATGTGGATTTTACTGTAGTCGTCTGCATGTCATCCACATTTCCAGGCCATGTGATTGTATTACTTCATGAAAATGAACTCGTACATACGAATGACATCTCTATTACCGTTTCTGATGTGTGTTTTAGTGCTTTTACATTAGACTTATAGTTCTTCTTTTACATGTGCGGTGAACTAGAAGAAGTGAATCATCCCATGGGTTAAACAATTTCACAAAAATAACCTTGAAAGACACTCTCGAGCAGGACTGAGAAATTTTGTTTTTCCCATTGTTTGTTTGTTGACATGTACATTTTTGCTCAAGTTTAAGAAGCATAATGCTATGGCCTATGGAGAGGGTCACATAAGTGGGTGATGAGCTAAGGCGATTTTGTGATAGTTGGATAATGAGCTATTGAAGTTCACTAGCTTGTAACGCGGGGGGAGGGTAGTGTTACTTCCGTTGTAGTTAGAATAAATCTAAAATTGTAAGACTTATCTCTGTAGTGTTAGGTTAAGTATATATCACACTGTTGTTAGTACGCTCCCACAAAAATAGTTGAAAAATAATATTTTTAGTGATTTTGCCTTGCTTACGACAAAGACATATATTTGTGTTGTATATGAAATACTACTTCATGAGCTATTTGACCTCAGATGTAAGATAATGATGAATCATGAACTTCGTATGATCCTCGTCCTAGATTGCATGCTCCTTTCTTTAAAAATGTTCCTTTTGATAGATATCAAAATGATATGGAGCTGCAAGAACGACATTATCAACACGGAGACTTGAGGAAGAAGGTAGTATTATTGAGCTTACAAGTTACGCGGTCTGTGTGTAACATAGTTCTTTTATAGTTAAATAGGTTCTCTCTTTGTTGCCAACACGAATTATTTACCTGATTGACAAAGTTTTGAGATACATAGAATAAAAGTAATATTCATTCTGAGATTAAAAAAATAGTCCAATGTAGCCAATAAATATATCATCACTCTTTTCTTGCAAGTGCTAGTTGGAAGACACCAGCCGTACTGCAAATGGGCTCCATATGACCTCGCAAGAGCTAACAATAGGCTCCATATCTCTTGGCAAGATGGATGGAAAAGCAGCTCAAGTTTGCATACCAATGAGATTTATCCAAGACTTGTACAACACTCGAAAGACGATGCATACATTCAAATTGGATATCACACTCTAGATGTCATTATGTGTAACCTGCCAAATCTCTCCCAGGCATAAATGATTATTATTTTTAAGTATGGAACCCAAATGATTCACGCATGACATGTTCTTTAAATCAATTTATACTACTAATTATTCAGAACACGAGTGTTAGATTTCGTAGTGTGAAAAGATGATAATGAAGATGAGAGAAGAGTGTGTGCCTATGATCCTTATTTTTTACTTCATATATGGCCAACCATTGAGATTGTGGTAAGAAAGGTCACTGATGCTAGAAATTGTACAAAATTTAAAGGGTTAGCCGGCGGCAGAGACGACGACTGGGGTAGGGGCAATGAGGTAGTGCATGACATAACTTGATGACCGTGGATGTCGACGGCAAGTGGTTTCATAGGTAGAGGTGGGCAGCTCCATAGAGTGGACAAATAAAAAGGTAGGCAGAGGGAGAAATAAGAATAGTAGTAGCAGTAGGGGGTCTTGGCGAAGGGGACGGGGCAAGGGGTTAACGGTCTCAAGTGCAGGGCGCGGGAGGTTATGGACACCAAAGATGGTGGTAGGTTTAAGAGGCATGGTTGGTGTCGCTGGAGGTGGTGACTCGAGCAAGGGGTGATGTACGGCAACACTCGTACACTGTAGGGTGGTGGTGGCAGTTGGTTAGACAGGGAGAGGTGCGTGACTCGATGGAGTGGTCGAATAAAAAGTAGCGACAACATGAGGAAAAAGAAGAACTAGAAATAGGTCATCACAGGCTGAGAATGGGCACGGGATTAACGGATTTGAAGGCGGGGTACAAAAGATCTCATGTGATAGAGGTTGAAGTGTTTATAGGGATGGCTGACACAACATGTTGCAACATTTCGTTTGCAAAATCCATCCTGAGCAATCATAGGAATAGAGGAAATTGGTGGAACTATGTTATAAATGTCTATTTAGGTGGAGAGATGAGGAAGACTATAGTTCATGATGGTCACTTTCATCGTTTATGTATTGTCGGCCTTATCGGCACATGAACACAAAGAGTGAGGGGTCCGTGGGTGAGAGGGTGAGAGGAGTGGGTGCGGTGAGAGAGTGGCTAAGGTGAGGATAAGGCTAGGTAAGCTAAAAAACTAGGTAGAGAACATTTTTGATATTTTATGAGAATTTTTAACGCATCAAGTAGATATAGGTTTTCAAGGAAAATATTAATTCAATTTGTAATAAATTTTTAGTTGGATAATCACGTTATATGTATACATCGTCAAATTGCCTTTTTAATCAATTTACATTGCAAGTGAAGTGGACTTCAATTATTACCCGATTGTGTCGCGCTATATTTTCTCTACATTTGAAAATCAACATGCATTATGTTAAATAACTTCACCAAAATATTTTAAAAGCCCGTGGCAACGCACACGCGTTCTACTAGTTACTTGAAATTGTAAGGTTAAATTTGGGACTTGTTTAACAGGTTGAAAACTTATTCATTTAATTTTGGGCAGAAATATACTTCCATAAGCCCCTTATACTAATTGAGCATCTCTCAAATTTTCCCCGAGGGATTTGGATCCAGTTTGATCTTTGAATGAAATACAAATTCAAAAGGAAAAAAATATAATAGAAAAGGGGGGAAATTGCCCTACTAACCTACCCTCCCAACGTAGTAACTGAGAGGGCCAAAATCCTTACATATGCCTATGCATGCGAGGAAGAGTAAACCAAACCATGACATATCCTTGTTCTAAACTCGAATATGTGCACGTGTTCGTGAGCCATCCTCTCTAATTAATAGATCCCATTGATAGGCTCATTTTTCTTAATGTCTTCCCACTATTATTTATCATATTTTGAAGTTATATTTCATATAATAATGCAATTCTAATGCATTTCTATCTGAAAATGCAAGATACACCAAAAGAGAGGGATTACCGGCACTATGTGTGTGAACTAAAAAAGCTACAACGGAGATAAAAATTCCCTTGGGATCAAACTGACTTGAAATTTTATGGAGATATATTTTGAAATATATAAAATAAATACTGAAAGAATGAAGTAATGAGGAAGGCCAACTGTGGGCCCACAAGCACAGCGAGCGCGGTCACCCCACACGCCGTGCCAAGCTGGCTTGTGGGGCCCACAGAGCTCCTCTCTCCACATCCTTCTCTAATATGAGATAATTTACCGTGTAAATAACAAAGGAAGAATTTCGGGACGAGCCATCATTGTCTGTAGGCGGAAACAGAGACATGGCACTTTTGTTCTCCGGTGAAGCGATTCTGCAACATAAACTTTCCTCCAAGGGGGGGGGGAATCAAAGCCATCGTCATCACCAACGCTCCCCTCATCATCATCGTCGTCGTCATCATGAACATGTTCACTAGCACCATCTCCCCTCAAAACCATAGTTCATCTCTTGTGATTAATCCTTGTATCAAACCTCAGATTGTTACCTAGGGGTGCTAGTAGTGTTGCTTCATCTTGTAGTTGATGCTAGTGGGTTTACTTTGTGGATAATTATGTCCAGAATGTTAATTCATGTTTATACCCATTGAACATGTTCAATATGATGAGTTGTGGGTAGTTCTATTTGTTCTTGAGTACATGGAAAAAGTCTTGTTATTACTAATCATGTGAAGTTGATCACCGTTGAGTGTTTTGATATTATGTTCTCTTGTTCTTACTTTAGTGGTGTTATGTGAAATCCAACTACGTGATACTTCATCGTCTTTGGTCCTAGGGGAAGGCATCGTGGAATTAGTTTGTAGATGATGACTTGTGGGAGTGAATGAAACCCAAACCCCAGTTTATGATTTTTTCATGAGGGGTTGTTTTGTATCCACATGTTTAATGCTATGTTCTGGATTATCTTAATCACTTCTCTTGTATTACTAGATTCTTGCATGGAAGGTACAATCATAAGTAGGTGTTTGTCCAAGTAAGAACAGTAGCTTAACTCCAGTCCACCTGTCTAACACTTAGCAAGGCATTGAACACGATTGAGTGAATCGTGGTGAAAGTAATTTGACGATATTCAAGTGTGACCACAAGGGCATTTTAATCACTATAAGAAGTATCATGAGCTTGTCCTTAACATAATTAAGGGATTGGGCCACTTGATGCACCTTGCTACTTTTATTACTTTTTGTCATTACCAATTATTTGTTATCAAACTATTTACATCGCCTACAGAGAATACCTTGATGAAACCTGCCTATCAATTTCTCTGCTCCTTGTTAGGTTTGGCAATTTTACTTATTGAAAGGACTACGATTGATTCCCTATACTTATGGGTCATGAAGACTCTTTTTGGCATCGATGTCGGGGAGTGTAGTGCTCTTGCTAAGTGACATTTGGTAAGGAACCTGTGGATGCTAGTACTGCTGATTTCATCTTGTATTTGATGCTACTTGGTTTACTTAGTCCAAGATCATTATGTTCATGTTAATTGCATATTTATACACACAGAACATGTTCAATACGATGAGTTGTGAGTAGTTATGTTTGTTCCTGAGGCCACGAAAGAAGTCTTGTTATTCGCAATCATGTGACGTTGATCACCGCTCAATGTTTTGATATTTTGGTGTGTTGTTCTTCCTCTAGTTGTATTATCTGAATGTCGAATACAAGACACTTCATTGTCCTCGGGCCAAGGGGGAGGCATTCTGGAATTAATTTCTAGATGATGGGTTGCGAGGGTGACTGAAAGCTGAACCCCAGTTTATGAATTATTCCGTGACACACTATTTTGGATCAACATGTGTAAGGGCATTCTCGTGCTTAAGTGTTTTGGTGATGATGACAACTCACTATTTTATCTAACCGGGTGTCAAGTATGTGGGTATCATTTGTTAAGACACAAGACGGTTAGGCATTCCCTCCAAACGAAAAAGATCAAAGATGTGCTCCCTAAGTGTTTATTATCTTTGGTCGTAGGGATGCCGTACTATTAAGAGGGAATCCACATTGAAAGTATATGGGTGAATCAATTCTTCTCACACACTGTTGCACTCATCGTGTTCCATCGCATCATTGAGAGAGAGAAACCCCAGATTTTCTAAACTGATCGGTTGTACCGCTGCTACAGGCGATTGTACCGCTCAAATGCTGGGCAGTTGTACCGGCCCTGCACCGGTCCACAGTCGGACACGGTTCTATTTCACTGCGGTTGTTGGGCGGTTTTGGTCTCATTGTACCGCTATATTAATTATAGCCGGTACTACCGGTGTTCCAAGCGGTTGTACCGCTTGGGACTTAGCCACGCCCAGCGGCCATGGCTGGTAACACCTTTGGGCCAACTTTCTGTTTTGGCCCGGTTGTAGGGCGTGTTGGAATTATGCCCTAGAGGCAATAATAAATATAGTTATTATTATAATTCCTGTATCAAGATAATCGTTTATTATCCATGCTATAATTGTATTGAATGAAGACTCATTTACATGTGTGGATACATAGACAAAACACTGTCCCTAGCAAGCCTCTAGTTGGCTAGCCAGTTGATCAAAGATAGTCAGTGTCTTCTGATTATGAAGAAGGTGTTGTTTCTTGATAACTGGATCACGTCATTAGGAGAATCACGTGATGGACTAGACCCAAACTAATAGACGTAGCATGTTGATCGTGTCATTTTGTTGCTACTGTTTTCTGCGTGTCAAGTATTTGTTCCTATGACCATGAGATCATATAACTCACTAACACCGGAGGAATACTTTGTGTGTATCAAACGTCGCAACGTAACTGGGTGACTATAAAGATGCTCTACAGGTATCTCCGAAGGTGTTCGTTGAGTTAGTATGGATCAAGACTGGGATTTGTCACTCCGTGTGACGGAGAGGTATCTCGGGGCCCACTCGGTAATACAACATCACACACAAGCCTTGCAAGCAATGTGACTTAGTGTAAGTTGCAGGATCTTGTATTACGGAACGAGTAAAGAGACTTGCCGGTAAACGAGATTGAAATAGGTATGCGGATACTGACGATCGAATCTCGGGCAAGTAACATACCGAAGGACAAAGGGAATGACATACGGGATTATATGAATCCTTGGCACTGAGGTTCAAACGATAAGATCTTCGTAGAATATGTAGGATCCAATATGGGCATCCAGGTCCCGCCATTGGATATTGACCGAGGAGTCTCTCGGGTCATGTCTACATAGTTCTCGAACCCGCAGGGTCTGCACACTTAAGGTTCGCCGTTGTTTTATGCGTATTTGAGTTATATGGTTGGTTACCGAATGTTGTTCGGAGTCCCGGATGAGATCACGAACGTCACGAGGGTTTCTGGAATGGTCCGGAAACGAAGACTGATATATAGGATGACCTCATTTGATTACCGGAAGGTTTTCGGAGTTACCGGGAATGACGAATGGGTTCCGGGAGTTCACCGGGGGGGGGACCCACCAATGGGAAGCCCATAGGCCTTGGGGGTGTCACACCAGCCCTTAGTGGGCTGGTGGGACAGCCCAAGAAGGCCCTATGCGCCATAGGAAGAAAATCAAAGAGAAAAAAAAGGGAGGAGGTGGGAAAGGAAAGAAGGACTCCACCCACCAAACCAAGTAGGACTCGGTTTGGGGGGGGAGACCTTCCCCCTTGGCTCGGCCGACCCCCTTGGGGCTCCTTGAGCCCCAAGGCAAGGCTCCCCCTCTCCCACCTATACATACGGAGGTTTTAGGGCTGATTTGAGACGACTTTTCCACGGCAGCCCGACCACATACCTCCACGGTTTTTCCTCTAGATCGCGTTTCTGCGGAGCTCGGGCGGAGCCCTGCTCAGACAAGATCAACACCAACCTCCGGAGCGCCGTCACGCTGCCGAAGAACTCTTCTACCTCTCCGTTTCTCTTGTTGGATCAAGAAGGCCGAGATCATCGTCGAGCTGTACGTGTGCTGAACGCGGAGGTGCCGTCCGGTCGGCACTAGATCGTGGGACTGATCGCGGGGCGGATCGAGGGACGTGAGGACGTTCCACTACATCAACCGCGTTCACTAACGCTTCTGCTGTATGGTCTACAAGGGTATGTAGATCACATATCCCCTCTTGTAGATGGACATCACCATGATAGGTCTTCGTGCGCGTAGGAAAATTTTTGTTTCCCATGCGACATTCTCCAACATTGGTATCAGAGCTAGGTTCATGCGTAGATGTCTTCTCGAGTAGAACACAAAAGTTTTTGTGGGCGGTGATGTGCGTTTTGCTGCCCTCCTTAGTATTTTCTTGATTCCGTGGTATTGTTGGATTGAAACGGCTTGGACCGACATTACTCGTACGCTTACGAGAGACTGGTTTCATCGCTACGAGTAACCCCGTTGCTCAAAGATGACTGGCAAGTGTCAGTTTCTCCAACTTTAGTTGAATCGGATTTGACCGAGGAGGTCCTTGGATGAGGTGAAATAGCAACTCATATATCTCCGCTGTGGTGTTTGCGTAAGTAAGATGCGATCCTACTAGATACCCATGGTCACCAGGTAAAACATGCAACAACAAAATTAGAGGACGTCTAACTTGTTTTTGCAGGGTATGCTTGTGATGTGATATGGCCAACGATGTGATGTGATATATTGGATGTATGAGATGATCATGTTGTAATAGATAATATCGACTTGCACGTCGATGGTACGGCAACCGGCAGGAGCCATAGGGTTGTCTTTATACTAACGTTTGTGCTTGCAGATGCGTTTACTATTTTGCTAGGATGTAGCTTTAGTAGTAATAGCATGAGTAGCACGACAACCCCGATGGCGACACGTTGATGGAGATCATGGTGTGGCGCCGGTGACAAGAAGATCGTGTCGGTGCTTTGGTGATGGAGATCAAGGAGCACGTGATGATGGCCATATCATGTCACTTATGAATTGCATGTGATGTTAATCCTTTTATGCACCTTATTTTGCTTAGAACGATGGTAGCATTATGAGGTGATCTCTCACTAAAATTTCAAGACGAAATTGTGTTCTCCCCGACTATGCACCGTTGCTACAGTTCGTCGTTTCGAGACACCACATGATGATCGGGTGTGATAGACTCAACGTTCACATACAACGGGTGCAAAACAGTTGCGCACGCGGAACACTCGGGTTAAGCTTGACGAGCCTAGCATGTGCAGACATGGTCTCGGAACACATGAGACCGAAAGGTCGATCATGAATCATATAGATGATATGATTAGCATAGGGATGCTTACCACTGAAACTATGCTCAACTCACGTGATGATCGGACTTGAGCTAGTGTAAGTGGATCATAAACCACTCAAATGACTAGAGAGATGTACTTTTTGAGTGGGAGTTTAGCGAATAATTTGATTAAGTTAAACTCTAATTATCTTGAACATAGTCTAAGTCCACTTTGAATATATTTGTGTTGTAGATCATGGCTCACGCGATAGTCACCCTGAATTTTAATACGTTCCTAGAGAAAGCTAAGTTGAAAGATGATGGAAGCAACTTTGTAGACTGGGCTCGTAATCTTAAGCTAACCTTACAAGCTGGGAAGAAGGATTATGTCCTTAATGCTGCGCTAGGAGATGAACCACCCGCTACGGCTGATCAGGATGTTAAGAACGCTTTGTTAGCACGTAAGGAGGACTACTCAATAGTTCAATGTGCAGTCTTGTATGGCTTAGAACCGGGACTTCAACGTCGCTTTGAGCGTCATGGAGCATTTGAGATGTTCCAGGAGTTGAAGTTTATCTTTCAGAAGAACGCCCGGATCGAGAGGTATGAGACCTCCGATAAATTCTATGCTTGCAAGATGGAGGAGAACTCGTCTGTCAGTGAACATGTGCTCAAAATGTCTGGGTACTCAAACCGTCTAGCTGAGCTGGGGATTGAACTCCCGCAAGAGGCTATCACTGACAGAATCCTTCAATCACTGCCGCCAAGCTATAAAGGCTTTGTGTTGAACTACAACGTGCAAGGGATAAACAAGTCTCCCGGCGAGTTGTTTGCGATGCTGAAAGTCGCAGAGTCTGAACTCCATAAAGAGCATCAAGTGTTGATGGTGAATAAGACCACTAGTTTCAAGAGAAACGGCAAAGGCAAGAAGGGTAATTCAAAGAAGAGCGGCAAGCCTGTTGCCAATCCGACGAAGAAACCCAAAGTTGGACCTAAGCCTGAAACGGAGTGTTACTATTGCAAGGGTATGGGTCACTGGAAGCGCAATTGCCCCAAGTATCTGGCAGATAACAAGGCGGCCAAAGAAAAATCAGGTATATTTGATATACATGTTATTGATGTGTACTTAACCGGCTCTCGTAGTAGTGCATGGGTATTCGATACCGGTTCTGTTGCTCATATTTGCAACTCGAAACAGGAACTGCGGAATAGACGAAGGCTGGCGAAAGATGAAGTGACGATGCGCGTAGGAAATGGTTCCAAGGTTGATGCGATCACCGTCGGCACAGTTTCACTTCAGTTACCATCAGGATTAGTTATGAACTTGAATCATTGTTATTTAGTGCCTGCGTTGAGCATGAACATTATATCTGGATCTTGTTTATTGCGAGACGGTTATTCTTTTAAGTCAGAGAATAATGGTTGTTCTATTTCTATGAGTAACATCATTTATAGTCATGCACCCAATGTGAGAGGATTGTTCATATTGAATCTTGATAGCAGTACACACATACATAACATTGAGACCAAAAGAGTTAGAGTTAACAATGATAGCGCCATATTTTTGTGGCACTGCCGCTTAGGTCATATTGGTGTAAAGGCATGAAGAAACTCCATGCCGATGGACTTTTGGAGTCACTTGACTTTGATTCACTTGACACGTGCGAACCATGCCTCATGGGCAAGATGACTAAAACTCCGTTCTCCGGAACAATGGAGCGTGCAAGTGACTTGTTGGAAATCATACATACCGATGTGTGTGGTCCGATGAGCGTAGAGGCACGCGACGGATATCGTTGTTTTCTCACCCTCACTGACGATTTGAGTAGATATGGTTATGTCTACTTAATGAAGCACAAGTCTGAAACATTTGAAAAATTCAAGCAATTTCAGAGTGAAGTTGAAAATCATCATAACAAGAAGATCAAGTTCCTACGGTCTAATCGTGGGGGTGCATATCTGAGTTTCGAGTTTGGTGCTCACTTAAGACAATGTGGAATTGTTTCACAGTTAACACCGCCTGGAACACCACAGCGTAATGGTGTGTCCGAACGTCGTAATCGTACTTTATTAGAGATGGTGCGATCTATGATGTCTCTTACCGATTTGCCGTTATCGTTTTGGGGTTATGCATTAGAAACAACTGCATTCACTTTAAATAGGGCACCATCAAAATCCGTTGAGACGACACCATACGAACTGTGGTGTGGCAAAAGGCCAAAGTTGCCATTTCTTAAAGTTTGGGGATGTGATGCTTATGTCAAAAAGCTTCAGCCTGAAAAGCTGGAACCCAAAGCGGAAAGGTGCGTCTTCATAGGTTACCCAAAAGAGACAATTGGGTACACCTTCTATCTCAAATCCGAGGGCAAAGTGTTTGTTGCTAAAAACGGAGCTTTTCTCGAGAAGGAGTTTCTCTCGAGAGAATTGAGTGGGAGGAAGATAGAACTTGACGAGGTTGTGGAACCTCTCATCCCTCTGGATGGTGACACAGGGCAAGGGGAAACCTCTGTCGTTGCGACGCCGGTTGAGGAGGAAGTTAATGATGATGATCATGAAACTCCGGTTCAAGTTTCTGTCGAACCACGCAGGTCGACGAGACCACGTGCTGCTCCAGAGTGGTACGGTAATCCCGTCTTATCAATCATGTTGTTGGACAACAATGAACCTGCAAATTATGAAGAAGCAATGGTGGGCCCAGATTCCAACAAATGGCTAGAAGCCATGAAGTCCGAGATAGGATCCATGTATGAGAACAAAGTGTGGACTTTGGAGGTACTGCCTGAGGGCCGCAAGGCTATTCAGAATAAATGGATCTTTAAGAGGAAGACGGACGCTGACGGCAATGTGACCGTTTATAAAGCTCGACTTGTGGCAAAGGGTTTTTCACAAGTTCAAGGAGTTGACTACGATGAGACATTCTCACCCGTAGCGATGCTTAAGTCTGTCAGAATCATGTTAGCAATAGCTGCATTTTTCGATTATGAAATCTGGCAGATGGATGTCAAAACGGCGTTCCTTAACGGTTTCCTTAAGGAAGAATTGTATATGATGCAACCCGAAGGTTTTGTCGATCCTAAGAATGCTAACAAGGTGTGCAAGCTCCAGCGATCCATTTATGGACTGGTGCAAGCATCTCGGAGTTGGAACAAACGCTTTGATGAGGTGATCAAAGCATTTGGGTTTATACAAGTGGTTGGAGAATCTTGTATTTACAAGAAAGTGAGTGGGAGCTCTGTGGCGTTTCTAATATTATATGTGGATGACATATTGCTGATTGGAGACAACGTAGAGTTTTTGGAGAGCATAAAGGATTACTTGAATAAAAGTTTCTCTATGAAGGACCTAGGAGAAGCTGCTTACATTCTAGGCATTAAGATCTATAGGGATAGATCAAAACGCCTGATAGGACTTTCACAAAGCACATACCTTGATAAAGTTTTGAAGAGGTTCAAAATGGAACAGTCCAAGAAAGGGTTCTTGCCAGTTTTACAAGGTACGAGATTGAGTAAGACTCAGTGCCCAGTAACTGATGAGGATAGAGAGCATATGCGCTCCGTCCCCTATGCTTCAGCCATAGGTTCTATCATGTATGCAATGCTGTGCACTAGACCGGACGTTAGCCTGGCCATAAGTATGGCAGGTAGGTTCCAGAGTAATCCAGGAGTGGATCACTGGACGGCGGTCAAGAATATCCTGAAGTACCTGAAAAGGACTAAGGAGAGTTTCTCGTGTATGGAGGTGATGAAGAGCTCGCCGTAAAAGGTTACGTCGATGCAAGCTTTCACACAGATCCGGACGACTCTAAGTCGCAAACCGGATACGTATTTATTCTTAATGGTGGTGCGGTAAGCTGGTGCAGTTCCAAGCAAAGCGTCGTAGCAGATTCTACATGTGAAGCGGAGTACATGGCTGCCTCGGAAGCGGCTAAGGAGGGTGTCTGGATGAAGCAATTCATGACAGATCTTGGAGTGGTACCAAGCGCACTGAATCCAATAACCTTGTTCTGTGACAACACTGGTGCCATTGCTTTAGCAAAGGAACCACGGTTTCACAAGAAGTCCAGACACATCAAACGACGCTTCAACCTCATCCGCGATTACGTCGAAGGAGGGAACGTAAATATATGCAAAGTGCACACGGATCTGAATGTAGCAGACCCGCTGACTAAACCTCTTCCACGGCCAAAGCATGATCAACACCAGAACTGTATGGGTGTTAGATTTATTACAATGTAATTCGCATGATGATGTGAGGGCTAGATTATTTACTCTAGTGCAAGTGGGAGACTGTTGGAATTATGCCCTAGAGGCAATAATAGATATAGTTATTATTATAATTCCTGTATCAAGATGATCGTTTATTATCCATGCTATAATTGTATTGAATGAAGACTCATTTACATGTGTCGATACATAGACAAAACACTATCCCTAGCAAGCCTCTAGTTGGCTAGCCAGTTGACCAAAGATAGTCAGTGTCTTCTGATTATGAACAAGGTGTTGTTGCTTGATAACTCGATCACGTCATTAGGAGAATCACGTGATGGACTAGACCCAAACTAATAGACGTAGCATGTTGATCGTGTCATTTTGTTGCTACTGTTTTCTGCATGTCAAGTATTTGTTTCTATGACCATGAGATCATATAACTCACTAACACCGGAGGAATACTTTGTGTGTATCAAACGTCGCAACATAACTGGGTGACTATAAAGATGCTCTACAGGTATCTCCGAAGGTGTTCGTTGAGTTAGTACGGATCAAGACTAGGATTTGTCACTCCGTGTGACGGAGAGGTATCTCGGGGCCCACTCGGTAATACAACATCACACACAAGCCTTGCAAGCAATGTGACTTAGTGTAAGTTGCGGGATCTTGTATTATGGAACGAGTAAAGAGACTTGCCGGTAAACGAGATTGAAATAGGTTTCTGGATACTGACGATCGAATCTCGGGCAAGTAACATACCGAAGGACAAAGGGAATGACATACGAGATTATATGAATCCTTGGCACTGAGGTTCAAACGATAAAATCTTCGTAGAATATGTAGGATCCAATATGGGCATCCAGGTCCCGCTATTGGATATTGACCGAGGAGTCTCTCGGGTCATGTCTACATAGTTCTCGAACCCGCAGGGTCTGCACACTCAAGGTTCGACGTTGTTTTATGCGTATTTGAGTTATATGGTTGGTTACCGAATGTTGTTCAGAGTCCCGGATGAGATCACGGACGTCACGAGGGTTTCCGAAATGGTCCGGAAACGAAGATTGATATATAGGATGACCTCATTTGATTACCGGAAGGTTTTTGGAGTTATCGGGAATGTACCGGGAATGACGAATGGGTTCCGGGAGTTCACCGGGGGGGCAACCCACCCCGGGGAAGCCCATAGGCCTTGGGGGTGGCACACCAGCCCTTAGTGGGCTGGTGGGACAGCCCAAGAAGGCCCTATGCGCCATAGGAAGAAAATCAAAGAGAAAAGAAAAAAAGGGAGGAGGTGGGAAAGGAAAGAAGGACTCCACCCACCAAACCAAGTAGGACTCGGTCTGGGGGGGGAGACCTTCCCCCTTGGCTCGGCCGACCCCCTTGGGGCTCCTTGAGCCCCAAGGCAAGGCTCCCCCTATCCCACCTATATATACGGAGGTTTTAGGGCTGATTTGAGACGACTTTTCCACGGCAGCCCGACCACATACCTCCACGGTTTTTCCTCTAGATCGCGTTTCTGCGGAGCTCGGGCGGAGCCCTGCTGAGACAAGATCATCACCAACCTCCGGAGCGCCGTCACGCTGCCGGAGAACTCTTCTACCTCTCCGTCTCTCTTGCTGGATCAAGAAGGCCGAGATCATCGTCGAGCTGTACGTGTGCTGAACGCGGAGGTGCCGTCCGTTCGGCACTAGATCGTGGGACTGATCGCGGGGCGGATCGAGGGACGTGAGGACGTTCCACTACATCAACCACGTTCACTAACGCTTCTGCTGTACGGTCTACAAGGTTACGTAGATCACATATCCCCTCTCGTAGATGGACATCACCATGATAGGTCTTCGTGCGCGTAGGAAATTTTTTGTTTCCCAGGCGATGATCTCCAACAGGGCGGTGGTTGACCGGTTGTTCCGCTAATATGGGAATACCGGTTGTACCGGCCCGACGATCGGTTGTACTGCCCTGTGCAAATTTGTTGTAATGGTTAGAAATCTGGGGGGCCTATATAAAGGGGGTTTTCTTCTTCCTCCCCCTTATCTCTTCCCTCTCTCTATCTCCACCATTGATGCACTGAAGCTTTCTTGCCCGATCTCTCTCCCTAGCCACCCAAACTTGTTGTCCTCCTAGGGATTAACGGAGGAGACCTAGATCTAAACTTCCACCAATGGAAAATTGATCCCCCCAAGTTCTTGTGTGGATTTTGTTACTCTTGGGTGTTTGAGCACCCTAGACGGAATAGGTAACCTTGAAGCCACATTCCATTGTGGTGAAGCTCTGTGGTCTCGTTGGGAGCCTCAAATTAAGTTGTGGAGAGAACCCCAACCTTGTTGTAAAGGTCCGGTTGCCACCTTTAAGGGCACCACTTAGTGGAATCACGACACCTCGCATCGTGTGAGGGCTTGAGGAGAATACGGTGGCCTTGGTGACATGTTGGGGAGCATTGTGCCTCCACACCGCTCCAACGGAAATGTACTTCTCTTCAAAGGGAAGGAACTTCGGGAACACATCCTCGTCTTCATCGGTTCCACTTGTGGTTATTTCCTACCTTTACTTGTATTTACTCTTTGCTTATTATTGTTGTTGTTAGCATCATATAGGTTGCTGAAAACCGTCTATCAATTTCTTTTTCTCCTCGTTTGCTTTGATAATCTTACTTATCAAAATTACTATGATCGATCCCCTACACTTGTGTGTCATCACCCATCACGCTATGTCACAACCTATCTATCTCTCACCTCCGCGAGAGTGACCTACGAGACAGATACATCCATTTTTGCCTCATCATTTCTTATCATAATTTAATATTTACCAACAATATTGTATACAATATTGCTCAACTCTAATGTCCTTTTCTTCAATGTGCATGCAAAACACACATAGGAAAAATCTTTGGAAATTACTGGACAACAAGAAAATGTAGGGGAACAATGCATGGCAAACAAAAAAACTCCTATGCACACGCAAGATCAAGCCATGGAGATGCATAACTACAAGAGGGGAGTGTATCTACATACCCTTGTAGATCACTAAGCGGAAGCATATGTAACATAATTGATGTAGTCGTACTCTTCACGATCCACTCGTTACCCAATCTGATCCAACGCCGAACAGACGACACCTCCACGTTTAGCACACGTGCGACCCGATGACGTCTCCTCCTTCTTGATCCAGAAAGAGAGGGAGGAGAAGTATATGGGATCTCAACCAGCACGACGACGTGGTGGAGATGGTGGTGGAGCAATCCCGACAGGGATTAGCCAAGCGCCTCCGGAACTACGAACGAGGTAGAACGGGAGAGAGGGGAGGCCATAGGGTGTGGGAATTCTTGTGTCCAGTCCTTGTGCCTCCTCCACATTATATATAGGGTTGTTGGAGGGCTGGGAGTGCAGCCAGGTCCCCTCCTCCAAGGAGGGGAGGCGGCCAGAGGGGGAGGAGTGCCCTCCAAGCAAAGTGGAGGGCCCTCCCCCTTAGGGTTTCCCTTCCCCTAGGCGCATGGGACGTAGGGGGGCCGGTGCGCCTTGCCCAATAAGTATAGGACACCGCCCTACAACCCACGCATGCCCCAGGTGCTAGAGGGATCCTTCCAGAACCCTTCAGAACCTTCCGGAAGCTTTCATACAATACAAATAAACCCGAAACTTTTCTGATGGCTAAAATATGACTTCTCGTATATACATCTTTACCCCCAGACCAATCTGGAGCTCCTCATGATGTCCGGGATCTCATTCGGGACTCCTAACAACATTCGGTCACTAATGTACATATCCCAAAACTACTCTAGCGTCACCAAACGTTAAGCATGCGGACCCTACGGGTTCGAGAATCATGTAGACATGACCGAGACACCTCTCCGATCAATAACCAATAGTGATACATGGATGCGTGATTGTTCTGTTGTGTATCCCTTGCAACGGCGCTAGAAATAGTTGTGTTGACGGCACCAGGAATCCTTCAGCTACGGCTACGCCTTAAGGGACTTCCTAGGCAAGTATGCAAAGGATTTCCCCCGTGGCCTTGGAGCCTTGCGTTGGTGTTCCCTCGAAGCGAAAAGGGTGATGTAGCACAGCGACGGTAAGTATTTCCCTCAGTTTGACAACCAAGGTATCAATCCAACAAAAGAGTATCTCAAGATCCTGCACAAACACAAAAGCTTGCACCCAACGCTATGAAGGGGTTGTCAATCCCTTATAGATTGTTTGCCAAGTGAGAACTGAAAGCAACAAAGTAACAAAGCAAAGTAAAAGCAGAGATGTAAACGATGGAGGTGAATAGACCCGGGGGCCGTAGTGTTTACGAGTGGTTTCTCTCATGAAAGCAAGTAGACGGTGGGTGAACAAATTACTGTCGAGCAATTGATAGAACTGTGCAGAGTCGTGACGATATCTATGCAATGATTATTTCTATAGGCATCACGTCCAAAACAAGTAGACCAATACTTTCTGCATCTACTACTATTACTCCACACGTCGACCGCTATCCAGCATGCATCTAGTGTATTAAGTCCATAAGAACGGAGTAACGCCTTAAGCAAGATGACATGATGTAGAGGGATAATCTCAAACCAATGGTAAAAACCCCATATTTTTACCCTTGATGGCAACTGCTTGATGTGTGCCTTGCTGCCCCTACTGTCACTGGGAAAGGTCACCACATGGCAGAACCCAAAACCAAGCACTTCTCCCATTGCAAGAATCATAGATCTAGTTGGCCAAACAAAACCCAAGACTCGGAGAGACTTACAAGGATATCAAATCATGCATATAAGAAATCAGCAAAGACTCAAATATATATCATAGATAATCTGATCACAAGTCCACAATTCATCGGATCTCGACAAACACACCGCCAAAGAAGATTACATCGGATAGATGTCCATGAAGATCATGGAGAACTTTGTATTGAAGATCCAAGAGAGAGAAGAAGCCATCTAGCTACTAACTACGGACCCGTAGGTCTGAAGTGAACTACTCACGAGTCATTGGAGGGGCGATGATGATGATGATGAAGAAGCCCTCCAACTGCAAAGTCCCCTCCGGAAGGGCGCCGGGAAGGGTCTCCAGATGAGATCTCACGGAAACGGAAGCTTGCGGCGGCGGAAAAGTATTTTCGAGCCTCCCCTGATTTTTTGCGGAATATTTGGGACTATATAGGCGCAAGACCTAGGTCAGGGGGCGGCCAGGGAGGCCACAAGCCTGCCCACCGCCGCCTCCCCCTGGTGGCGGAGTGGGGGCTTGTGGGCTCCCTGGAGCCCACCTGGATTGGCCCAAAGGCCCCTGGTCTTCCTCCGTTCGGGAAAAAATCATTTCGGGCTTTTTCTTCCGTTTGGACTCCGTTCCAAAATCAGATGTGAAAAGAGTCAAAAACACGGAAAAAACAGGAACTGGCACTTGGCAGTGAATTAATAAGTTAGTCCCAAAAAGATATAAAAAGGTACATAAAACATGCAAAGAAAGCAATATAACAGCGTGAAACCATCAAAAATTATAAATACGTTTGAGATGTATCAATGCCCATATTGATTCCTACATATTCCACGAAGATCTTCATGAGTCGAACCACGTTGCCAAGGATTCAATCAATCTCATATGCAGTTCCCTTTGTCCAGCGCTATGTTACTTGCCCAAGATTCGATCGTCGGTATCTCCATACCTAGTTTAATCTCGTTACCGGGAAGTCTCTTTACTCGTTCTATAATACAAGATCGTGTGACTAGCTCCTTAGTCACATTGCTTGCAAGCTTCTTGTGATGTTGTATTACCGAGAGGGCCAAGAGATACCTCTCTGTCAAACAGAGTGACAATTCCGAGTCTCGATCAATGCCATCCCAGCACACACCCTCAGAGCTACCTTGAGAGAACCTTTTTGATCACCCAGTTATGAAGTGATGTTTGATACACACAATTCATTCCTCCGGTGCCAAGGAGTTGCATGATCTCACGGTCTTAGGAACATATACTTGACAAGAACAAAGCAATAGCAATAAACTAATACGATCAAATGCTATACTTACGATTGGGTCTTATCCATCACATCATTCTCCTAACGATGTGATCCCGTTATCAAATGATAAATCATGTCTATGGTCAGGAAACCTTGATCATCTTTGATCAACGAGCTAGTCTAAGGCTTACTAGGGGCACGTTGTTATCTACGTATCCACACATGTATCTGAGTTTCCAATTAATACAATTCTAGCATGGACAATAAACAATTCTCATGAACAAGGATATATGATAATAACCAATTTATTATTGCCTCTAGGGCATATTTACAAAATAAAAGAGGACCAAACAATTACTAGAAGAAAACATAATTTTCCAAAGCTCTAGAAATTTCAATAAAAGTCTAGAAATTAATTTCGGAAAAATAAGCAACGAGCTACAAGATGGGTGAGAGGGGAGCCACACCATGCATAACAAAATTTCAGAAAATATTCTCTTTATATTTGCAAGAAAATTATTTATCTTGGTTTAGGTTATTGATAACGTATATGCTTCGCATTGGAATGTTATATGTTCTGATTTTATCTCCAAGTGTCATTATCAACACGTACATATAGACATTAATTGTCTTTATAATTTTATTCCTCATTCCGGAGGAAGTATGTGACAAGCTTGGAGGAGGCTTAAGTCATTGATGCTCAAATGTCCCAGTTATAGGTTTTCCAAAGAGATTATTCTTACAAACTTCCATGCAAGACCTCCTCAATATGACAAATACAATTGATATGTCTTCAAGATGACGCTTTAGTAAGAAGGAAACTGATGATAAGTGAGATCTTTTTGAAATAATTTCACGAAACACTAAATATTGGGAGATTGGCAAAGCTAAAGAGTAACTATAAACTTTGAATATGTTTGCATTATGTCTTTTTCTAAAAGTACTGATTTTCATCAACTTGGTATTAAGTATGAACGTTATTATGATATATTTGTCACTCTATGCAAATCTTATGTTGCTCATATTGGCGTTCTTACAGAAAAGTGGGAAGTATCATGATACTTTTAAGAATATTATTAAAGAGACTGTTGTGGCTCATGAAGAGATTCTAGTTGCTATTGTTAACCTCAAGCTACCTTCTGTTTACATCGAGAATCCTCCATTTCTTATCAGGATTAAATAACACTCTTTGGAAACTATAGTGGCTAATAATTGAAAATAAAAGTGTGACAAACCTTATGCTAAAATTGAAACACAACCTTGGATAGCTATGATTAAAGACTTGCTAACCGACGATATGAATGGGCATGTTATTCAATTTTGTGAGGAAGCTACTCATATTGTTGAGTATAGAAGGCTTTTTGATGTTGTTGGTGTGCCTATTATTTGTGTTATCATGGGTTGTGCAACATTTCAACTAGTATAAGTGTTATTCCTTTCTCTATTGCTGGAGATATTTCAGCATGTTCAATAGAGGAAGATGATTTGCTATTAATATGGAAGATAGGACCAGTATTACACATGTGGGAATTATTAGAGATTTTGAAGTTCTATGTGGTAAGACTAAATATCCTATTGATTTCTTAATATTTAGAACTAATCAAGATAACTTTTACCTCATTATATTTGCTAGGACTTTCTTGAATACTTGTGTTATTGTTGATTGTAAAAAAATAAAGGGTTTATGTTAAGTTTGGAGGAGATAAAATTTCCTTTAATATCTCCAAGTTTACTAAACAACATCATGCTAAAGACTTTCCATGTGTAGATGATTTCGAAAAAAATGCTTCATTAGTTTTTCCTCTCACTGATCCTTTAGAACATTATTTGTCGAAGCATGAGAATTCATCTAATATGGAGGAAATGAGAAAAATAGAAGATGTTTTCTTTATTCAATAACCTTTTCTTAAAAATAATTTACGTGGTGACTCTTTAGGGATCGTGATCCCACGAGAGGTGATCCTATATTTGGACTTAAATATGTTCCCCATACACTGAAATATGATTAATTGGATAAAAAAAGACATATCCTATTATTATTGGTTATAACCATTCAGTATACAAAGAGGAAAGATTGATAACTATTCTCAAAAGGCAGTATGGCGCAGTTGGTTATACTTTGGATGAACTTAAGCACATTGGCCCTACTCTTTGTATGCACGGAATTCATTTAGAGCATGGTGCCAAACCTGTTATAGATCATCAACACCGCTTATATCCTAAAATGAAAGAAGTGGTAAGAAAAAAATTACAGACACCTAGATTGCCGTGGTTTTGTCACGGCAGATGTCCTCGTGAAAGGACTTAGTGTTGGAGCCATCGCACCTTGGTGGCGACTCAAAGGGGTTATGCGGGAGCGAGATAGAGATTTACCCAGGTTCGGCCCCTCGTGAGGAGGTAAAGGCCTACGTCCTGCTTGGAGTTTTGTATTGATGATGTTTCAATTACAAGGGGGCGTAACTCGCCTGACCTAGCACTCGATGATTTCTAACCTACCCTCTCTTTCCTTGGGACTCGCCTTTATATACAGGTCGAGCCCTTAGGGTTTACAAGAGTCCTTTCCGTTACATACATTGTGATTCTTCCTATCTCTAAGTCGTCATCTTTCCAAGACTTGGAGATCTTCCCTACAATGGACTTCTCCCGAAGGTCCTGAACCGTCATACGACTCCCGGCCTCGCTGGGCCAAGGCCGGAACCACTTGGAGATGAGTCGCCAGCTTGGGTGACCCGGCCCAACTAGGGCGGGTTACCCAACAGATAATATCCCCAACATTAGGCCCCAGATTGACTTGAATTTTTTCACGCCAATATCCTCACCCAGTTAGGGGCGATTCATCTCACTCTTTTTATGCCCCATGCACTTAAACCGCCATCTGTTGCGAAAAACCTCAAGTCGCCGAACCACTTCTTGTTGGCGCCTTCTTATCCCTTTAATCTCGGAAGAGATGATGATGTAATCTCCAACGGATCCTTCGGTATCGCTATCCCAAAAATTTTGGGGCGCCATCATGGTGAATCTTTATCTTTTTTGGCAGTTCCCGCTCATGGCGCCTCGATCCCAGCGCCCGACCTGATAAATAGGCGGGAGGAGGGGACAGGGCACATTTCCACCTACCCATCTTGTCGCCCTCTTCTTCCTCGCCGCCGCACCGAGAGCCTCGTCACCACCCGAGAGCTTCGTCGCCGCCCGAGCACTTCGTCGCTGCCCGAGAGCTGCGCCGCCGCCCGAAAGCTTCGCCATCGTCCGAGCACCTCGTCGCCGCCCGAGAGCCTCGCCGCCGTTTTGAGATCTTCGTCGCCGTCCGGGAGCTGCTGAACGTGCGACGCTCGTCGCGAATCTTTCTTCGGACGCCTCCAGCTGCATTTACCAGGTCAGCCTCCCGCCATTGAAGGCAGATCTAAGCTTCTTGAGGTTCATGTCCACTGTTTCTTTAGAACATCTCGAATAGCTTTGTAATTCCCGACTAGTTGGTGGTGACGATAGTGAACACAACAACATTTTCCATACCCTTAGTTGCTTAGCCTTGATTTGCAGACTTAGAAAGGATTTCACCGGATCAACCGTATTGTTTTCATCTTGGTCATAGGCCATTTTACCCAGACCTTTTCGCATTCATGTCCGTCTGTTCTGTAGATCCATATATTACTGCCTGTCGTGTGAAACCTGTTTATGGATTCATACTTCACCATTTTGGCGGACACTACTGAAGCTCTGAATCATCTTTCCTTTAAGTAGTAAGAATTTCATAAGTCGCCCTGGTATCCTGACCCGGACCTTTATCGGCGAGTCAAAAAAACTCCCTCAGCTATCACGCAAATTGTTTGGCGAGTCAAATGAATCTGTTTTGCCATTTAGTAGATGCTTGACGTGTTAATTTACCCGTAATTTGTCCCTTTGTAGCATGGGCACCGTTTTCAAAAGTGATTGGCTCCCGACCAAGGTTGATGATACTATCCTTAACAACTATGTGAAAACGGGGAATCTGGACCCTCAAGAGGTTATCGGTTGGCATTCCGAGTTAGGAGAGGAGATCCCCAACCCGAAGGAAGGGGAGATAGTTGTTTTTGTTGAACACCTTGGACGGGGTTTTAAGCCGCCCGGATCAAAATTCCTCAAAGATGCCATGACCTTTATGAATGTCCACCTCCAGGACTTAGGGCCCAACTCGATAAGCAATTTATGCCAGTTCCAGGTGTTCTGTGAGGCCTACTTGCGGATAGAACCCTCAGTTCCTTTATTCTGGTACTTCTTCCATTTGAATCGCCAGACAGAATTTTCCAATGGCCCTAGCTTGGAGCTTGGAGGTGTCAATGTTCAACGCCGTAGGGATAGTTCATTCCCGTCACTCGCCATGCCAAGCCATCCCAAAGGCTGGGGCGAGTCTTGGTTTTACTGCCAGGAGACTTCGCATGAGGGTGAGAACAAGCTTCTTGGCTATAGGGAGGATCACCTTCCAACAAATTACAAACTCCCAGACAAGCTCACCGAAGAAGAGGAGTCAGATTTTATCCCAGTACTGTTCGAGTTAAGATCTCTGACAAACAACGGCCTTACTGGGGTTGACTTAATCTGCTGCTGGGTCGAATGGCGTATCCTCCCCTTAAGTCGCCGGGACGGATTAATGTGTGATTTTGACGGCACCCTGGATCACCCCAAGTGCTACTTCCACACAGCACTGACAGAAAATGACATTGTAACCATCATCAAGAAATTGATCGGCGAACCCACGGCCAAGTGTGGCCAAATAGGTCTTAAGCCGTTCTGCAAGATCAACCCGGCACCAAAGGTAAATAACTTAACCCGCTTTTGCTTTATTCCTTCCGTCTTACTTGAGCCATGACCTCTTATAATAAAAAATGCCATTTCAGAAAGGTGACAAATTCTGGTCCAGGAGGCCAAAAAAGATGGCCTTGAAGCAAGCCAAGCCGCCTCCAAAGAAGAAGTCCAAGGGCAAGGGCAAAGCCGCCGTCACTGAGCCATCTGACGCCGATGAATCCCAAGTCGGCGACGTACTTTCAAAGGTAAAAATCCATCCTCTTTAACTCGCCATTCATTGTTGATAGTTTTGTGTTTACGCCTCTGTATCTCTTGTGTGGAATGAGGACAATGAAAGCCAGGAAGACTCCATAGAGGTAATTTTTGTTTCCTCCGACTCATCTTCTCCTCCACCTAAGCCGGCCAGGCGAATTTGTGGGAAAGTTCCCTTCTCACACCCAAATGCTTGTTTGGATCCAAATTTCCTTTTGAAGAAAGCGCAACATGCTTCAAATCGGAAAACTCGGAGTCATTCTGGAAATTTGGTGTTCGGGTTACCAACAAAAACCAAGAAAAGGCAAAATGAGGTATATTTTAATAGCACCTCTTCATTTCCTTTTGGATCGTGTTTATAAACGGCTCACATCTTGAAGTGTTATTTTTGCAGAGTTCTCCTCCTTCATCCGACGACTTAGTGATGTCAGCACTTCCACCGATGATCCGCGTCCAAGGGTAAGTCCTTTATAACACTTACCTTGTTCTGATGGTGGTAATGTCTGTTTCTTTAACCGCACCCCCTTTTCCTTTTAGGGCACAGGCGAAGAAAAGGAAAACTGGCGGGTCAACTCCCATTACAGCTTCGGAGCCTGTTGAAAAATCGGCGCTGATCCAGGATAACCCGACCCAAGATAAACCTGAGGATCAAGTGGATCTCCCAAGCTCATCCAAGGAAACCATGGAAACGCCTAATCCGCCAAGTCCATTGAAAACAGCAGAAGACCCAGACGTTGTGGTCATCACCGTCACTCGCTTTTCTAAGCCGGCCAGATCAGTTTTGTCGAAGCATGTATCATCATCAGCTCAACCTGCTATTGAGCATGAACTTTCCAAGGCTAAGCTCTCCCAGTATGAAAATCTTGAATTCAGAGAACTTTGCTCGGGCTTTGCAAGTCGCCTGGAGGCGAGTCATGAGATGGAAAAAAGTCAGCTTCTTATGCTAAAGAACAAACATGAGGTACGTCTTATCGCATACTGTATTATCCTTATTAACCCCCAAGTGCCGGGTCATCAGTAAAAAGATGAGCCGGGTCTTGATAATTGAAGAAAAACTTTCGACCTGTAACCCCCAAGGGCCGGGTCATCTGTAAAAAGATGAGCCGGGTCTTGATAATTGAAGAAAAACTTTCGACATGTAACCCCCAAGGGCCGAGTCATTTGTAAAAAGATGAGCCGGGTCTTGATAATTGAAGAAAAACTTTCGACCTGTAACCCCCAAGGGCCGGGTCATCCATAAAAAGATGAGACGGGTCTTAATAGTAAAATGAATCTTTCGACCTATAACCCCCAAGGGTTGGGTCATCTGTAAAAAGATGAGCCGGGTCTTGATACTGTATAATTTGTCTAAAAAATTATACATTAGCCCCCAAGTCTGAGGGATGTTGCTTGCGATAATTCTGAGACTTGCCCCTTGACTATATATTTCGACAAGAATCACTTACCCAAGCTGAATCAGCATTTGGCGATCTGAAGAAAAATTTAACCGATTCAGCAGGATGCCCGGGCAAAATCTGAAGAGAAGTGTCAACTGATCTTATCTGAGATGGAGAAGCTAAAAGCCGACTTAAAAAAGGCTCAAGCTGATCAAGATGCCCTGATAAAGCGAGCAGAAAAAGTTGAAGCTAAGTTGGATACTGTGCAACAAGAGCTGGCCGGCTTAAAGCGACATATCTCCAACATGGCACAAGCCGTCTTTGGTAAAATCCAAACCCTGACCTTGCACTTTGTAAATAAATAACTTGTAGAAATCGTTGACCATCATTACTCCTTATGCAGGTCCGAGAGCCGCCAATCTTCACAACGACTGTGTCCTGATGCTGAAGGCGATTTACACGTTGATGGAGCAGTTGTATACCGGAAGTGTGCTGATCGTGAAAGCAGTGATGGGTGCCAAGGAACCCATAACATCAATAAAGAAGATGCTTGGCTGCTTATCTACTCTTCCTCCTCAAATTGGTGAGCTAACTCGGTCTGCTGCCCGAAAAGGAGCATTGACTACGCCGAGTCGGTGTCTGGCGTATGCTCCAGAAATAAACCCTGAAGAACTAGCGGCAGGCTTTCCCCAGCTCAAGGATGACGGGTCAGAATTTGCTGAAGAAGATTACCAGCGTGTTGTCAAAGAATCCCGTTTGGCAGCGACTCAGCTTGCCGCAAGCTTGGATTTATCAAAATACCAAGCCGCCTATGACAACAAGAACAAGAAAGTTAACCCGCCAACCTTTGTGACGACCAGCTTAACTCCGCGTCGACCCAAGAATCCTTTTGACTTGGAGGTGGATCTCTCATCAGTGTTGAACGATGAAGATGAGTTCGCCGCGTTATCCAAGTGTAACTGGGTACTGGGCGACTTGCAAATTGAAGTCGGCCAGAGCTCGCAGCAGGCTGACCCGAGGACATCAGTAGAATAATCCTTCATAGATTTGGCCATAAGAGCCATGTAATAAGTCTTTTAGAGATCAAACTGCTTCTGTGATGTCTTGAAAACCCTTATGTTGCCCCTAAGGCGCCTTAGAATGCTTGACCCGCCCTCAAGGCGTTTTTATGATGCGTGACCCGACATGGCTAGAATGGTTTTGATCATCAACCTGTTAGGCTTAAAAACATATATCAAATCATCTGAGTGAGTAATGGCTGATAATAAATAATAACCGACCCAAGATATTTGAGGTGAGTCAGAAAAAAGTCTGAAAGACCTTGTGGCAGTGCCAGGAAGGTAAAAAATAGCAATTTCGTCGGCTCATCAGGTCGCGACAGGATAGGACGAGTTAAATAAACTCAAGTGCTACCCAAGGGAGACTTTTGTATAAAAAGCTCAAGTATTTAGACCGGCTGATCAGGCGCGGGTCAAACTTCAGTGAAGCGGGTTCAGTGAACCAATGGTTTCTCTATTTTCCATGTGAGGCGCTAGCCGGTACCAGACATGTTTTAACCAAGGCGAGTTCAGGGTCCATAAGCGGAGTAACTCGTCGAGAGTTCATGGGTCCATATGGCGATTCGGCCAACACACAGTCCAGTATAACCATTTGTAATGCGGTAATTTTTCGCAGGACAAATGGGTAGTAAGGCTGATCTCAGTGAGAGGAAGCCCCCAAGTGACCTATGATTAAGGGAAAGACCGTCATAGGATTGTAGAAGCGTATACGCTATTACCACAAAACGACTTGAGAACAAACTGCCCTCAAGTAAGCCGGCCTAATCCACAGAATCATATAAGGCGCCTATGTTTGAATCGCACGCTTGTAGCGACTCGATCCTCTTTGGCTTATCGATACCCAGTTTTGTAATAAGCGCATCATGGCGGCTTAAGCTCTTTGGTATAGATAGCGTCCATGCTTGGGCGACTTTTTGAAGAGTAAAGTAAAGATCCATACTTTCAATAAGATGAATTAGCAGGAAAACCCCCATGTCTTGGACCTTTCGCTTGAGTCGTCCCAACTTCTGCACCAAGGGCTCATAGTAGCAGTTCTACTCCAGGATCAGCACAGCCTGAGCCGCCGTGATACCATCCGACGAATGAATGATTTCCGCGACCCGCCGCGTCCAGTGGTGGGCCGACTCATCCCGGCGTTGAACGCAGTGTTGTAAATCGACTATTGTCATCGGGCGCTTGCAGGTCCCTCGAAAGTTTTTGACGAAACGCTCTTTCAATTCAGCCCAAGTCTGGATGGAGTTGGGGGGCAAGTTCTTTAACCAAGTATGCGCCGTCCCTTCGAGCATCATTGTGAAGTACCTGGCGCAGACTGCTTCGCTTACATCGAGCATGTCCATGGCGATTTTGTAACTCTCGACCCATGACGCCGGCTCAAGGTCCGGAGTGTAGTTAGGCACCTTTCTTGGTCCTTTAAAATCCTTGGGCATTCGCTCGTTGCGAAGGACGGGGGCCAAGCATGGCACCCCCACTTGTCTGCCACTTCCCACAAGAGGCGCTGGGGCGACTTGGGTGTCCGGGTGATCCCGACCTGGCGGGTCTCGGTGATCAGGCGAGTTGACCTGGGGAAATGGCCGCGGTCCGCTGGTTATGGCGGGCTGGTCCTCTGGCCGACTCCTGGTGCGGCTCATCTGGGGAGTGGAGTGCAGCCGATCTAGGTTGTGTGAGAACTGGGCGTTTTGAACCACCAACATTTTCAACATCTCAATGGCGTTCCTTGCTTCTATCCCAGCTGGAGTGTTGCCATGAATCGTAAGGGATTCTAAATGGCGAGTTGCGGCAAGGACGTTGTCCACCGGGTTGGAAAAGTGACCTCGAGGTGTCTGGAATCGGGGAACGCGATCCACAGCTGGCTGAAACAGCGGGTTTGGTGGCTGGCCCGGCCCTCCCCCCGGGGCGTCTCCTGCCCCGGGAGTTCGTGGAGTGTCGAACAGACGGGTCGGGTTGAGATCAGGGGGTAAATGACCCTGATGCCTCCGCTGATGGACGGCGTCAGATGCGCGTTGATGCCTTTCGAGCCGCCAGTTTTCGTTATTCAAGCGAGCTACCTCAGCTGTAATTTGAGCCTGTCGGGTCTCGATCGTGGCGGCTTCCACCTCAGCGTCCCGCTGAGCCTTTGCCACCCCATCTCTTAGTTTTGTTAGCTCCGTGTTTATCGCGTCCTGGTTTTCTGACGTTATGGGGGTCTCCATGAGCCTTGTTATCTCCGTCGTTAACTCCACCAAGATCACGGCCGGGCTTCCAGATGTTTCCCCAGCCCCATCTCTGCCTGCCGGGTTTGACAAGGGCTGAGTCGCCCCTGCCTTGTAAATGGCGATCTGACGGCGGGTCCGGTCAAGAACCTCGGGGTCCATCGCTAGTGATAAGCCCCCAAGGCAGCCCCCATGTAGAGACTGAATTGAGTCTGAATCGTCCGTCATCAGTGTTGACCAGCGTGGTCTCCTGGGTCGTCGATTGTTCTGGTTCCCTAGATCCCTGCGTGAACCCAACAAAGACCGGACGGGTTAGGTTTGGCGTCGCGACAGGGAAGACATACCTGGCTGGCTCGACGATGTCGGAGGAGATGTCCGGCTCAGGCATAGGCGATCCAACCATGCCAACGAAGACGTTGATCTTGCCGAAGGGGATTCTATAGCCGGATTGATTGAATCGGCCTCGGGCCCCCATAGCAAGTTATTGATGTAGTACTTCCCGCGGCGGCTCCGAGTCATGAGCCCCACTGCGTAGCTCCCGGACCCTGGTAGGGCTCCCTTTGAGAACTCAACTCCACCGTGCGCAGGCCCCACGGTGGGCGCCAACTGTCGTGGTCTTGTCACGGCAGATGTCCTCGTGAAAGGACTTAGTGTTGGAGCCATCGCACCTTGGTGGCAACTCAAAGGGGTTATGCGAGAGCGAGACAGAGATTTACCCAGGTTCGGCCCCTCGTGAGGAGGTAAAGGCCTACGTCCTGCTTGGAGTTTTGTATTGATGATGTTTCGATTACAAGGGGGCGTAACTCGCCTGACCTAGCACTCGATGATTTCTAACCTACCCTCTCTTTCCCTGGGACTCGCCTTTATATACATGTCGAGCCCTTAGGGTTTACAAGAGTCCTTTCCTTTACATACATCGTGATTCTTCCTATCTCTAAGTCACCATCTTTCCAAGACTTGGAGATCTTCCCTACAATGGACTTCTCCCGAAGGTCCTGAACCGTCATACGACTCCCGACCTCGCTGGGCCAAGGCCGGAACCACTTGGAGATGAGTCGCGAGCTTGGGTGACCCGGCCCAACTAGGGCGGGTTACCCAACAGATAATATCCCCAACATAGATGCAGATATAATCTAACATATACCTGATAGTAGATGAGTAAGTCGTGTTCATTGTGTGCCTAAGAATGGATGAATTATTGTTGTTCCTAATGATAAAAATAAAATTATGCGGAAACAACTTATTGTCAGTTATATGATGTGCATTGATTTTAGCAAATTAAATAAAGGTATTAGGAAGGAATATTATCTGTTGCCTTTTATTGATCAAATATTAGAAATATTTTCGAAGGATACACACTTGTTTATCATGATGGTTATTTTGGTTTCCCTTAGTTTTTTATCCGGAAGATCAAGAACAAACAACTTTTACTTGTCTTTTTGGATCTTTTCTTATGAGTGTATGCCTTTTGGTGTATGTAATGCACTTGTTACCTTTAAAATATGTATGACTACTATATTTAATGATTTTTGTGAGAAGACTATCGAAGTAGTCATGGACGATTCTATTTCTATGAAACTTCTTTTAATGGTTGCTTGCACAGTCGTAACAATGTTTTACAGTGATGTGAGGAAACTCACTTTGTCTTGAATTGGGAAAAGTGTCACTTTATGATGAATGAAGTTATTGTCCTTCGGCATAGAATCCTTGAAAGAGGTATCGAAGTTGGTAGAGCTCAGGCTGAAGTTGCTGAGAAGTTGCCTTGCTCGTCACATATTGAAGGTATACGAAATTCTCTTGGTCATGCTGGTCTTATAGGAGATTTATAAAAGATGTCTATAAAATTTCTAGACATCTTTCCAATATATTATTTGGATGAAAATAAGACATCTTACTAGATAAAAATTCTTTTTCGGTAGTAGCATTGTAGGGAAGCCTTTGAAATTCTAGAGAAGGCTTTATTCTGTGCTCCTTCAGTTCAACCACTTGATAGGAATTTAACTTTTGAAATTATGTGTGTCGTTCTAGATTATGATGTTGGTACTATTCGTGGGAAAAGAGTTGATAATAAACTGAAGGTAATCTATTAATTATTTTAGTAAAACATTAGAGAATGCTCAAAGAAACCATACTACTACTTGAAAATAATGTTTAGTTATTGTCTTAGCTTGTGATACATTTAGGTCTTATATTTTTTATTGTAAAGTTACAATTCATACTCATCATGCTACTATCAAGTACCATATAAAAGGAAATATGCTAAGCATTGGCTTATTAGATGGGTTATATTGTTACAAGATTTTGGTTGGCATATTGATGATAAAATAGGGGTGATGATCGAGTGGTTGATTATTTCTATAGAATGGTAAACATCCATATTGATCATATTCCTGTTAGTGATAGTTTTCCTCATGAGCAACGCAATGACTCGTAGTTATATGAGAGACGAGGGTACTTTGCCCGGTTGAGGTTTGCATTCATGGATATGAATTTGGGGGTAAATATAGAATCTCATTTGAACTTAGGTAAATTCCATTCAAATATGGAAGTGGACATGACCTTTGCTCTTAGTTATAGCTTTGGGTTCAGTTTCAATTAAGAAATAACCTAAGGGCTTCATTGCGAAAGTACAATTCAAAAAGGAATTGTAAATGCATTTAAATGACAATAGATAAATGAAATTCAAACTTTATGAATATAATGTATAATAAATAAATTATTTTATTTAAAGTAATACAATTATAGTCTTGTGATTACATAACGTGAGAGAGAAACAAAATGAAAGAAGAAAGGAAAGAAAAATCTGAACTAAAGCCTAGTTATTTCTAAACTATCTATTTCTATAGGATATTCATTTAATCTTCTTTTTCTCACCTACAAAATAAACATCAAAGATGAAAGAAATGATTAATGATAAAATGTAGCATTCCAATATGTGAAAGTGAACTGAGTTATGAGATAGCACTTTGGAACTTCGACAATCAAAGCCAAAATCTATTAATTTTAAATAGTACTGACAAATACCAATTAGCAAACTATGACAGACCAAATAGACAACCAAATCACCAATGGAACAGTAGATTCCCTAATAACCAATGAAAACAGTAGGCAATAGAGCCAAATGATGAACTTTCAGGAAAGAGATTAATCTACCAAAGCCAACAAGAAAGACATTAGCACTTACTCACCCAACAACTTAAGAGCATAGACATCGAGGTGAGCATGACATCACCCAAGCAGTTGTTGTCAGGATTGCAATCACTAGAGCACCACATACCACCCATACAAACGACTTACTCACCAAGGGGCAGCTGAGTCAACTAGCTCACGCGAGCCATGCAAGGGGCTAACATAGCCTATTAATGGATCAACCAACCACCATCATCCTACCTAGCAAAACCATGTACAACAATACCAACCAGGAGACCACCAAACTGCTACAAATCAAGAAGCTAGTAGGAGCCGAGATATCCCAAGAAAAAGGCTCAACAGAAACCACAAGACGAAGCTTTAGGGAATATCACAAAGTAGAATTTGGAAAGTAGAATCCTTAGTATGGAGCAGAGTTGCTACTCTGCTCATCTTGGGATTTATAGGAGCATTGTAGAATCTGTATGACTCTAGTGAGAAGACCCGGACTACAGTATGATCAGTCGACTAAGCAAAAGCGTTTTCCTTTTTCTTCCACGTGACATAGGACAACGGGCAGCTGATTGTCAGTTGACGCCATATCATATTATACTTAAACAGTTAAGCCATAACCAAGCATTGTTCATGGTCTCCAAAATAACAAGTGTGCCCCCACAAACATCTCCCAATCATATGAAAGGATTCGGGGGTTACAACGCAACAAGAGAAGTTACAAGATACTCTCACACACCACACACCATTCCATGCATGTATTACTAAAAGTACACTTAAATAGATCACCTTGCGGTGTTTCCACAACACAAGGCTACACTAACAATGATCAAAATGCTCAGCTTCACAATGATAACTTATTTATCTCTACGATAATGTCCTACTAGCATGAGAGAAGGAAAGGCCTAAGCGGGTGCTGATCAGCAGCAGCCTCAGAATAGCCGAAGGCCTCTTCTGTAGTATAATAACGAAGAGGTTTCCTTCTTCTCTTGCTCAAGCTCCAAACCAATGCGTATGATAGAAGAAGACATGAGCCTCGCTCGCTAGAACTGGCCTCCTTCGAAGGTCTGTCCAAAGGACCAGCCGGCCGGGGCGGCGTTGTTGCTGGTGACGGTGCGGCCGTCGCTGAGGGTGACCCGGAAGGAGAGGCTCTGGCCGTCGAGGTCCGCGTTGCTCTGCCAGTTCTGGCCCCAGTTGCGGGACATGGCCTGCCACCCGGAGCTGGACCCCTTGATGGAGACGGACTGCACGTCGCCGGCGCCGGCCACGTTGGTCACAAGCACCAGGTTGAAGTAGGAGTGGCCGTTGATGGTGAACCTCATCCCGCCCTTCTTCACACAGGGCACCCTGCAATACAGTCGGTGAAACAGAGATGTTCAGTTAAATTGCGACTTGCAACTTGCAATTTGCAGTATCATGGTCGAGTGAGCGTGACGCTTAAACTATTTCAAAACAGCACCGAGAGTTGCTGTCAGACCAAACTGCACCAAATCTGCACTCTGGCCCACCTAACATGGTCGACACCGACAACGGACCAGATTAAGTAAATTTGTACTCCATGCGAAAAGGTTTGTAGACGACGGTCGATCGACATCGACTCACCTCCGGTAGGAAACGGGCACGATGCCGGCGCGGTAGATACCGATCTGGAGGTAGGCGGGCTCTGCCATGTCGAAGTGGGCGCGCGGCGGGTTGCACCAGCCGCCGTCGTCGTTGGGCAGCGCGTAGTTGGGCGGGCAAAGGTTGGTGGCGGTGATGGTGATGCTGCCCGGCACGCACGAGCTGCCCTGGCACTTGAGCTCGTAGCACGACCCGCACGCCGCGCCGTCGTTGAACAGCGCCGTGCTCAGCGCCGCCGTGTTCGTGCCGTAACCCGTGCTGTACAGGTTCCCGTAGCCGCACGCGCCGCCTGCAGGACACTTCAGTTAGACATGTCGGGAGCCACACACATACAGGTAGCTAGCTAGGTGCTTTTTTTTCGCTTCAAGGCTGTACACTCATGATGAACTCACCCATTGTGCCGGACGCGTCGCCGCCGCCGTAGAAGGTGGCGTGGGCGGTCTGCCACGAGCCGTAGTCGCCGGCGGCCCGCCGGGCGAGGAAGCAGAAGGCGGCCGAGAAGAGCAGGAGCAGAGCATTGGAGGAGGCCATTGCAAAGCGCCCGAAGCTAGCAGCTGCTGCCTTTCTAGCTCGGTAAAGCGACCGACCGAACTTGCTCAGGAACCGATGGAATGGTTGCTTGGCTGTGAAGAGAGAGTTGCTACCGGCTAGGTATTTATAGGCGAACTGCCGAGTGCTCCTGGCCGTTGGAATCGTTAATCGCTTTGCCGAACGGCGGAGAACAGGGTACAGGGGACAAAAGTCGGAGAAGGAAGTGGGGACTGCGTATCCATCCGTCCCCGGCCCCGAGCCACCGCCGACCACGAGCGGCCACGACGGCGGTTAGCACATACGAATCGCGCGCACATGCGGGTGCTGGTCACCGCGGACGCTTC
Organism: Hordeum vulgare subsp. vulgare; assembly: GCF_904849725.1. NCBI lineage: Eukaryota > Viridiplantae > Streptophyta > Magnoliopsida > Poales > Poaceae > Hordeum > Hordeum vulgare. Next base: position 530,826,235 of record NC_058520.1, on the reverse strand, counting down.
GCACAACGAGACAGCAACTGGCCTGGTCGTGTGCGTACCAATTCATCGCCAGATTAAGCTCGCCTGCCCACATGGCTCCCACGAGCTACAGGCCATGGATTTCGCAACTGGGGAGGAAGAAAACAATATGGATCCTGTTCATTGATACATAACCATAAAATAAATCAGGTTAACCATGTGATCGTGTGAACCTGAAGGGCGTATACCACGAATCCGTCAGGATCAAGATGCTGCTAATGAATTATTGCGCATCCAGAAGCTATGCGTGCATGTTCGGGGTCGCCCTCTGGTAATTCACGTATAGAGTAACATGCATGCCATGCCATGCCAAACTTTTACTGCGACGTGTGGCAGGGACAGGATGTCGAAGTCGCGCGCAACAGTTTGATGTGATGCGACGGAATTCGATCGAAAGCCGAAAGCAAATCCAATTGTTTAGTGATGCTCAATCCATCAAGTTGCACATAGATTAATATGAGGAACGGAAAGAGGAGGCATGACAACCAATCGTCCCAGAGTGTGAAGCATGTTCCTCCGGACGCCTTTCCCCTTTCCAACGGTGGCGAGGAGCTTGCCCCGAGATTCGAAACTTGCGTTCTTCAGTTAACCTTTCGTTTCGTCGGTTATAACCTCCGGCCACCCGGAGCCGGTAGCTCCACTAAAGTTATATAAACCTGAGATCTGCCTGTCGGGTGTGGAAACCACGGAAGGAACATCGGATTGGACACGCGAAGCAGGGAGTTCTGGTGCTGGGACAGATTAATCTAACGAGGTTAAAATGCCACTATCCTAGCACTAGCAACCTGCATGCACGTCACTACCAGTCCAAGACCAAATGATAAGTTCCGAGTTTTATAAGGCATAGTTGGCTGATTATTAGGGTTCTCGACTTCACATGCATGAACATGGCCACGTACGTAAGCGGACAAAGTTGTACAGAAATCGGTATCTTCAGACCAAACTGCAGATGCAGAGGTGCTGCGGCCTGCATGCGCATGCAGGTATGTCATGCATGTACATACAAGATCTCGTTTGCTAGCGCATCTCCCGTCCTGTGCGCCAAGTGTCAAACCGATCGGTGGCTGCAATCAATGCACCATCTCTTGCTCCAAACCACGATCTACTCTCATTGTTATATGTCAATGTTGCTATAAATTAAGCAGGTAAACCTTCGTGTAATGTACAGGAAACGTTGGTTAGTGGCCACCCAAATGGAAAAGAGACTTTGGTGCACCGGCTGACTTGCTGCTCATGCTCCGCACGTTGTGTAATGGACTTCTGTACCTTCCTCTTAGTTGGTTGTGCCTCACTGCCCCGTGCTTGAAACGCAGCATATAGCATCGTTTCACCTTCTCAATTGGTACAAAGTCACCCTTCATATGGTAATTATTTGCCCTGGATTTGTCTAATAAACAGCCAAGTATATTAGTATAACTGAAAAACACGCGAGCATAACAGGTAAACGACTTAGAAGCGTCGGCGTCTCATCATCATAGCGTGTTAGTAGAGGATATACAGGGGGGGTCGCGGTTAGCTTTCCTGTCATAATCTGTGGCTTTCAAAGATAACATGCGCGCCAAGCGCCACGCTTTCACAAAAGCAATACTAGTCTCACTCTCACTCTCACGGCGGCAGCGACTAGAACTAATTAACCGTCTATTTCCTGGCCCCCACGACGCCATGTTACCCGCACATGCATCGGCCGCCCGGCCATCACGGCCAATCTCCTGTTGCTGGAGGATTCGCCTTATCTTGGAAGCATTCCATAATTTCCAACATCATCAAGCCGCTTCATGATTTTTAAAAGTGTTGTTTTTTATTAACACTGATGATCGAGTGAGCCCATGCCAGGTGTTCTGTTTGTGATGCTGCTGGGTGGTGGAGTGCTGGATCTGGGTCGGCGGTGAGGTAGAACAAGCTCTGTCTTCCGACAAGCCTAACGAACAGTGGGGCTTGCATTGCACGGTGTAATGTGTTCAGCTTACATGAGCTTAGAAAGTCTGAAACCTTCAACAACTATTGCAAACTTATGATTTCAGTTACTGGTGGTCGTTCTGCCCAAAATCTTTTTTTTTAGTTTTTATCCTTTCTACTACTGTACATAAATGGCACAAAGACCCTTTTTCCACAACAAAAACATAACATGGGCAAAAGCAGAGGTAATCTGAGTGCATGCTTCGCTCGGGCGAATTAGGCGAACCCTAGTTTTCACACTTTTTTTAATACATGTTTTCGCCCCATTTTATAAATAAAACAAATATCATGTTATGACAGCCAACCTATTGTTCTTATTCCCAAGGTGGATCAACCATCAAGTTTGCGAGAACTTCGGCCTATTAGTCTGTGTACTGTGCTTCATAAGGTGATTGCAAAATGCTTAGCTAACCGATGGAGGCCAATACTTGGTGATATTATTTCGATGAACCAAAGTGTGTTCATCCCTCAAACTCTTATAACAGATAATGCGCTGGTGGCTTTTGAGTGCTTCTATTTTATTGAGCAAAACACAAATCCGGGTAAGAATTTATGTGCTTACAAAGTTGACCTGTCAAAGACATATGATCGTGTGGACCGGGGTTTCCTAGAGAAGGTGGTGAAAGGCCTAGGTTTCTCTCACCGATGGATTGGTTGGACCATGCCATGTGTGACCAGAGTGAGCTACTGAGATAAATTCAATGGAACCTTGCTGGATTCGTTTATCCCTACTCGTGGTGTGCGCCAAGGCCGTCCCTTGGCGTCTTTCCTATTTTTATTTGCCGGAGATGGTCATTCAGCTTTCCTAAAAAAGAGATCAATGATAATCATATTGTGCCTTTGAAAGTATGTCGTGGGGCCCCTCATATCTCTCATATGTTGTTCACCGATGATATATTGCTCTTTTTTAAGGCACAGGCCGAGCAAGCCTTGAGGGTGCAGCAAGTGATCAATTCATATGTGCAATGGACGGGCTAGCTGGTTAATGTTGATAAATGATTTATGATGTTCGTGAAAGCTTTCCCAAGTGATGCACCAGAGGAGGTTGTGCTACAGGTCACACAAGTAGAATTCGAGCCAAAATATTTGGGGCTCCCAACACTAGAGGTCCGGATGACATGAGGAAAGTTTCAAAGCATTCAAGAGAAGCTCCTAAAAAGAATGGTGCACTCGGGTGAATTTATTAGCAGTGGAAAATAAACCCTTATCAAGGCAGTTGTGCAATCCTTACCAACCTATTTGATGGGTGTCTTCAAACTTCCTACGGGTCTATTTGAAGACCTTATGAAAATGATAATGGAGTTTTGGTGGTGTGCTAGCAAAAAAGATGATGCACTCATTGGATCTCTTGCGATTGTATGATCATGCCAAAAGCTGCTGGTGGTATGGATTTCCAAGACCTACAGCTCTTCAACCAGGCTTTGTTGGATAAACATGCATGGAGATTAATTGAATATCCTCATAATTTATCCGCCAAAGTTCTGAGGGCAAAGTTGTTGGAGAACGTTGCATGAAAAACAAAAAAAATTCCTACGCACACGAAGACTTGTCATGGTGATTTCCATCTATGAGAGGAGATTTGAATCTACGTACCCTTATAGATCGCACAACAGGAAGCGTTGAGAAACGAGGTTGATGTAGTGGAACGTCTTCACGTCCCTCGATCGGCCCCACGAACCGTCCCACGATCCGTCCCACGATCCATTCCGATCTAGCGCCGAACGGACGGCACCTCTGCGTTCAACACACGTACAGCTCAACGATGATCTCGGCCTTCTTGATCCAGCAAGCAAGACGGAGAAGTAGATGAGTTCTCCGGCAGCGTGACAGCGCGTCGGTGGTGGTGACGATATACTCCTGCAGGGCTCCACCCGAGCTCCGCAGAAATCCGATCTAGAGGTAAAACTATGTGGTCTAGGGTTGAGTTGCACGTGGCAAAAGTTGTCTCAAATTAGCCCTAAAACACCACTATATATAGGAGGGAGAGGGAGGGGGAGGAGGCTTGCCTTGAGAGCCAAGCACTCAAGGGGTGCGCCGGCCAAGGAGGAGGAGGACTCCTCCTCCAATTCGGTTTGGGGAAGGAGGAATCCTCCTCTTCCTTCCCACCTCCCAATTTCCCTTTTTCTTTTTCTTTTCTTTTGGAATTTCTTTAAGTGGCGCCATGGGCTCCTTGGGCTGACTCCAGCAGCCCACTAGGGACTTGTGGCGCCACCCTATGGCCTTCGGCTAACTCTCGGGTGGGTGGGACCCTTCCGGTGAACTCCCGGAACCCATTCGTCACTCCCGGTACACTGCCGGAATTGCCCAAAACTTTTCGGTAACCAAATGAAACCATCCTATATATCAATCTTCGTTTCCGGACCACTCCGGAAACCCTCGTGAAGTCCGTGATCTCATCCGGGACTCCGAACAACATTCGGTAACCACACATATAACTCAACTATATTAAAACATCATCGAACCTTAAGTGTGCAGACCCTGCGGGTTCGAGAACTATGTAGACATGCCCCGAGGCATTCCTCTGTCAATATCCAATAGCGGGACCTGGATGCCCATATTGGATCCTACATATTCTCCGAAGATCTTATCGGTTGAACCTCAGTGTCAAGGACTCATATAATACCGTATGTCATTCCCTTTGTCCTTCGGTATGTTACTTGCCCGAGATTTGATCGTCGGTATCCGCATACCTATTTCAATATCGTTACCCGGCAAGTCTCTTTACTCGATCCGTAATACAAGATCTCGTGACTTAGACTTAGTCATTTCAATATCGTTACCGGCAAGTCTCTTTACTCGATCTTGTGATGTTGTATTACCGAGTGGGCCCCGAGATACCTCTCCGTCACACGGAGTGACAAATCTCAGTCTTGATCCATACTAACTCAACGGACACCTTCGAAGATACCTGTAGAGCACCTTCATAGTCACTCAGTTACGTTGCAACGTTTGATGCACACAAGGTATTCCTGCGGTGCCAGTGAGTTATATGATCTCATGGTCATAGGAACAAATACTTGACACACAGAAAACAATAGCAATAAAACGACACGATCAATATGCTACGTTCATAGTTTGGGTCTAGTCCATCACATGATTCTCCTAATGATGTGATCGAGTTATCAAGTGACAACACTTGCATTTATCCAGAAAACCTTGACTATCATTGATCAACTGGCTAGCCAAGCAGAGGCTTGCTAGGGACATTGTTTTGTCTATGTATCCACACATGTATCTATGTTTTCATTCAATACAATCATAGCATGGATAATAAACGATTATCTTTAAACAGGAAATATAATAATAACTATTTATCATTGCCTCTAGGGCATATTTCCAACAGTCTCCCACTTGCACTAGAGTCAATAATCTAGTCCTCACATCGCCATGCGATTTACATTCTAATAAATCGAACACCCATACAGTTCTGGTGTTGATCATGTTTTGCCCGTGGAAGAGGTTTAGTCAGCGGTTCTGCTACATTCAGATCCGTGTGCACTTTGCAAATATTCACGTCCTCCCCTTTGACGTAGTCGCGGATGAGGTTGAAGCGTCGTTTGATGTGTCTGGTCTTATTGTGAAACCTTGGTTCCTTTGCTAAGGCAATGGCACCAGTGCTGTCACATAACAGAGTTATTGGATTTAGTGCGCTCGGCACAACTCCAAGATCTGTCATGAACTGCTTCATCCAGACACCCTCCTTTGCTGCCTCCGAGGCAGTCATGTACTCCGCTTCACATGTAGAATCTGCTACGACGCTCTGCTTGGAACTGCACCAGCTTACTCCACCCCCATTAAGAATAATACGTGTCCGGTTTGCGACTTAGAGTCATCCGGATCGGTGTCAAAACTTGCGTCGACGTAACCTTTTACGACGAGCTCTTTGTCACCTTCATAAACGAGAAACATTTCCTTAGTCCTTTTCAGGTACTTCAGAATATTCTTGACCGCCGTCCAATGATCCACTCCTGGATTACTCTGAAACCTGCCTGCCATACTTATGGCCAAGCTGACGTCTCGTCTAGTGCGCAACATTGCATACATGATATAACCTACAGCTGAAGCGTAGGGGACGGAACTCATTTGTTCTCTATCTTCCGCAGTTGCTGGGCACTGAGTCTTACTCAACTTTATACCTTGTGACACTCGCAAGAACCCTTTCTTGGACTGATCCATTTTGAACTTCTTCAAAACCTTATCAAGGTATGTGCTTTGTGAAAGTCCTATGAGGCGTTTCGATCTATCCCTATAGATCTTAATGCCTAGAATGTAAGCAACTTCTCATAGGTCCTTCATAGAGAAACTTTTATTCAAGTAATCATTTATGCTCTCCAAAAGTTCCACGTTGTTTCCAATCAGCAATATGTCATCCACATATAATATTAGAAACGCCACAGAGCTCCCACTCACTTTCTTGTGAATACAAGATTCTCCAACCACTTGTATAAACCCAAATGCTTTGATCACCTCATCAAAGCGCTTATTCCAACTCCCAGATGCTTGCACCAGTCCATAAATGGAGTGCTGGAGCTTGCACACTTTGTTAGCATTCTTTGGATCGACAAAACCTTTGGGTTGCATCATATACAACTCTTCCTTAAGAAAACCGTTAAGGAACGCTGTTTGGACATCCATCAGCCAGATTTCATAATCGAAAAATGCAACTATTGCTAACATGATTCGGACGGACTTAAGCATCGCTACTGGTGAGAACGTCTCATCGTAGTCAACTCCTTGAACTTGTGAAAAACCCTTTGCCACAAGTCGAGCTTTATAAACGGTCACATTACGTCTGCGTCCGTCTTCTTCTTAAAGATCCATTTGTTCTGAATAGCCTTGCGGCCTTCAGGTAGTACCTCCAAAGTCCATACTATGTTCTCGTACATAGATCCTATCTCGGACTTCATGGCCTCCAGCCATTTGTTGGAATCCGAGCCCACCATTGCTTCTTCACAATTCGCACGTTCATTGTTGTCTAACAACATAATTGATAAGACATGATTACTGTACCACTCAGGAGCAGTACGTGATCTTATTGACCTGCGAGGCCCGATAGGAACTTGATCCGAAGTTTCGTGAACATCATCATCAACTTCGTCCTCAACCGGCGCCGCAGCGGCAGGGGTTTCCCTTGCCCTACGTCACCATCTAGAGGGACTAGAGGTTCGACAACCTCATCAAGTTCTATCTTCCTCCCACTCAATTCTTTCGAGAGAAACCCCTTCTCAAGAAAAGCTCCGTTTTTAGCAACAAACACTTTGCCATCGGATTTGAGATAGCAGGTATACCCAACTGTCTCTTTTGGGTAACCTATGAAGACACACTTTTCCGCTTTGGGTTCCAGCTTTTCAGGCTGAAGCTTTTTGACATAAGCATCACATCCCCAAACTGTAAGAAATGACAACTTTGGTCTTTTGCCATACCACAGTTCGTATGGTGACGTCTCAACGGATTTTGATGGTGCCCTATTTAAAGTGAATGCAGTTGTCTCTAATGCATAACCCCAAAACGATAACGGCAAATCGGTAAGAGACATCATAGATTGCAGCATCTCTAATAAAGTACGATTCCGACGTTCGGACACACCATTACGTTGTGGTGTTCCAGGCGGTGTCAACTGTGAAACAATTCCACATTGTCTTAAGTGAGCACCAAACTCGAAACTCAGATATTCACCCCCACGATCAGACTGTAGGAACTTGATCTTCTTGTTACGATGATTTTCAACTTCACTCCGAAATTGCTTGAACTTCTCAAACGTTTCAGACTTGTGCTTCATCAAGTAGACATAACCATATCTACTCAAATCATCAGTGAAGGTGAGAAAATAACGATATCCGCCGCGCGCCTCCACACTCATCGGACCGCACACATCGGTATGTATGATTTCCAACAAGTCACTTGCACGCTCCATTGTTCCGGAGAACGGAGTCTTAGTCATCTTGCCCATGAGGCATGGTTCGCACGTGTCAAGTGAATCAAAGTCAAGTGAATCCAAAAGTCCATCGGAATGGAGTTTCTTCATGCGCTTTACACCAATATGACCTAAGCGGCAGTGCCACAAAAACATGGCGCTATCATTGTTAACTCTAACTCTTTTGGTCTCAATGTTATGTATATGTGTATCATCGCTATCAAGATTCAATATGAACAATCCTCTCACATTGGGTGCATGCCCATAAAAGATATTACTCATAGAAATAGAACAACCATTATTCTCTCACTTAAACGAGTAACCGTCTGGCAATAAAAAAGATCCAGATATAATGGTCATGCTTAACGCAGGCACTAAATAACAATTATTTAAGTTCATAACTAATCCTGATGGTAAATGAAGTGAAACTGTACCGACGGCGATTGCATTAACCTTGGAACCATTTCCCATGCGCATCGTCAATTCATCTTTCGCCAGCCTTCGCTTATTCCGCAGTTCCTATTTCGAGTTGCAAATATGAGCAACATAACCGGTATCGAATACCCAGGCACTACTATGAGAGTTGGTTAAGTACACATCAATAACATGTATATCGAATATACCTGATTTTTCCTTGGCCGCCTTATTATCAGCCAGATACTTGGGGCAGTTGCGCTTCCAGTGACCCAGACCCTTGCAATAATAACACTCTGTTTCAGGCTTAGGTCCAACTTTGGGTTTCTTCGTCGGATTGGCAACAGGCTTGCCGCTCTTCTTGGAATTACCCTTCTTTCCTTTGCCATTTCTCTTGAAACTTGTGGTCTTATTCACCATCAACACTTGATGCTCTTTAGAAGTTCTGACTCTGCGATTTTCAGCATCGCGAATAACTCGCCGGGTGACTTGTTCATCCCTTGCATGTTATAGTTCAACACAAAGCTCTTGTAGCTTGGTGGTAGCGATTGAAGAATTCTGTCCATGATAGCCTCTTGCGGGAGTTCAATCCCTAGCTCAGCTAGACGGTTTGAGTACCCAGACATTTTGAGCACATGTTCAGTGACACATGAATTCTCCCATCTTGCAAGCCTAGAATTTATCGGAGGTATCATACCTGTCGATCCGGGCGTTCTTCTCAAAGATAAACTTCAACTCCTAGAACATCTCAAATGCTCCATGACGCTCAAAGAGACGTTGAAGTCCCGGCTCTAAGCCATACAAAACTGCACATTGAACTATTGAGTAGTCCTCCTTGCGTGTCAACCAAGCGTTCTTAACATCTTGGTCAACCGCGGCGGGTGGTTCATCTCCTAGCACAGCATTAAGGACATAATCCTTCTTCCCAGCTTGTAGGAGCAACTTAAGATTACGAGCCCAGTCTATAAAGTTTCTTCCATCATCTTTCAACTTAGCTTTCTCTAGGAACGTATTAAAATCTAGGGTGACTGTCGCGTGAGTCATTGATCTACAATACAAATATTTCAAAGTGGACTTAGACTATGTTCAAGATAATTAAAGTTTAACTAATCAAATTACTTGCTAAACTCCCACTCAAAAAGTACATCTCTCTAGTCATTTGAGTGGTTCATGATCCAAATTCACTAACTCAAGTCCGATCATCATGTCAGTTGAGAATAGTTTCAGTGGTAAGCATCTCTATGCTAATCATATCAACTATACGATTCATGCTCGACCTTTCAGTCTCATGTGTTCCGAGGCCATGTCTGCACATGCTATGCTCGTCAAGCTTAACCCGAGTGTTCCACGTGTGTAACTGTTTTGCACCCGTTGTATGTGAACGTTGAGTTTATCACACCCGATCATCACGTGGTGTCTCAAAATGATGAACTGTAGCAACGGTGCACAGTCGGGGAGAACACAATTTCGTCTTGAAATTTTTAGTGAGAGATCACCTCATAATGCTACCGTCATTCTAAGCAAAATAAGGTGCATAAAAGGATTAACATCACATGCAATTCATAACTGACATGATATGGTCATCATCTTGTGCTTCTTGATCTCCATCACCAAAGCACCGGCATGATCTTCTTTTCACCGGCGCCACACCATGTTCTCCATCATCATGATCTCCATCAACGTGTAGCCATCGAGGTTATCGTGCTACTTATGCTATTACTACTAAAGCTACGTCCTATCAATATAGTAAACGCATCTGCAAACACAAACATTAGTTTAAAGACAACCCTATGGCTCCTGCCAGTTGCCGTAGCATCGACGTGCAAGTCGATATTAACTATTACAACATGATCATCTCATACATCCAATATATCACATCACGTCATTGGCCATATCATATCACAAGCATACCCTGCAAAAACAAGTTAGACGACCTCTAATTTTTTGTTGCATGTTTAACGTGGCTGCTATGGGTATCTAGTATGATCGCATCTTACTTACGCAAAAGCCACAACAGAGATGTGAAAATTGCTATTTAACCTCTCCAAGGACCCCTCGGTCAAAACCAATTCAACTAAAGTTGAAGAAACCGACACCCGCCAGTCATCTTTATGCAATGAGGTTGCATGTTAGTCGAGGAAACCAGTCTCTCGTAAGCGTACGAGTAATGTCGGTGTGACAGCCCGATGCCGACGTTCCAGAAGATTCCCCTCTCTTTCCGTTTTTGTTGTGTGTCTATTTTTTTTTATTTTGTTGCATCATCATCGCATCATGCGCGTCATCTACATTGCACCGGCATCTCATTGCCGCCAATTTTCAAAACTTGCATCCGTTGTTAGTTGCCGGTTCACGTCGTTGTCCGTTCTGAGCCCGACCGCACTCGCACGCGCCCTTGGCATCGTCAAAACCCTGTTTTAAAAATGTGTTGAAAACTTTCTCTGATCGAGGTGAATCTTGGCATGCAGTTGTGATTAGATATAGCTAGGCCGCCTGTCGAATTTCGTCGCGATCGGAGTCCGTCTGGTACCCGAACGGTCGAGCGTAGCGGCACCGTCTTCGGTTATTCGTCGGACGTCTGTCGGTGTTTTAAAATTTGTTGCCGCGCCGCCCGTTTTCCCTCTCGTCCTCGGATATCCCCTCTACACGGCCTCGTAACCGCTCCCGCGCTCGGAATTAGTCGAATCCAACTGCGCGGTTGAAACCGGGGCGGAATTTCGCTAAACCTAGCCCCCCATTTGTCTATAAATAGCCCCCGGGTAATTTTAGACAGCAACCCTACCCCCTGCCTCGTTTTGCGCGCCACCTACCCCGAAACCCTAGCTCCCGCAGCCTCTCTCTCCCACCAGCGCCGCCGGCCCGCCAGGCTTGATCCAGGCCTGCCTTGGGCCCAGATCCGAGCCACCGCCGCCCCGTTCTACCTCCCTGCCCGAGCTCGCGCACCTCCCCTCGGCCGGCCTCCTGCGTGCGCCACCCGAGCTCACCGGAGCGTCGCCGGACTTGGCCACCCGCCGGCCCTTCCCTGGTCCTCCCTGTGCCGTCGCCCGCGCTGCCTCGCCTCCTCCGCGCGCTGCCGGCTCGGCGACCTTCTTGCCAGCACCAACTCCGGCCGCCGCTGAACCTCCCCTGCGCTCCCCTCGCCGGAGGTCGCCGCCCTCGGGAACGGACGGATCCGGGTGGATCCTGGCCGGATCCATTCCCTTCACCGGTTCCTCCCCGAGATCCCCTCGCCGTTGAGCCCCTTCGCCGGTTCGAGTCCCAGCCGCCGCCACGGCCTCGCTCCCGATCGAGGACAACGAGGAGCCCGCTCCTGGGCCGGCCTCCCATCGCGCCAGCCGGTGCCCCGAGGCCCAGCAGCAGCGGCCCCCATCGGCCTGTCCCGCGCCTCGTCCGTGGGCCGCCTCCTTTCCGCGTTGACTCCGGCCCAAGGTGAGCTGCCCACTATCCCCCGCCTAGGCGTAGCTTAGATCATTCGCGCCGCTCCGCTAGGCCTGTTAAGCGTCGGATTCGGCCCGAGTGGCATTTTTCTATTATCTCGCGATTTATTAATTCCAGAATAATTGCTAGATTTTCTTTTGCCCGTAGTTTCTAATCCGTATATCGGATCGCAACGAATTAGATATGTATCTCGTGTAGAATTTCACGTAGATTACGAATTTGAAACTTGCATAATTGTTTGACATCGTTTAGCGTGCCGTATGCCTAGAATAACGTGCTGTTTTAATAGGATACGTCCCGTATTTAATTTTCGCGCAAGTCCGGATTGCTCGAGTGCCTTAGATAAAATGCCCATGTTTTGGGAACCATTTTTCCATGCTTTTTAGAGCGGTCATTTGTATTTTTGCACGTAGGGATTTGCCGCTAGATTATTTTCCGTGTTTAGGACGTTCCCTCGCATTTATGTGTGGAAATATTGTTGTGTTGCAACCCCACATATTTTATATGTTTTCGGGGTAGAAATCTGTGCAATTAGTTTTAGCTTTTGTGGAAGTTAGTTCGCGCGATATTTTGCTATGTTGCCCTCTTGTTTATTTCGTAGGATTTATTCCGTGCTTTGTTTGATTAAGTTGTCAACTACGGAATTGTTCTTGGGTGTTTAGACTAGCCCCTGATATTTTTAGTTGCAATAGAAATGCATGTTTAGGTGTGTTTTGATTGCCCTCAAGTTGCTAGAAATAGTCCTGTTTTGGAGGAGCTGAAATATTTCTAAGTCTGGAATCTGTTATTATTTTGTTGCTGTCTTGTCTTGCTTGTATCTTGTGATGTGTAGCTCTTTTGAGGTTGGTCCAATGGAGTTAGTTGTAGCCCTTGTGTTTCTCTAGCATGCTGTAAATTTTCATGCCATTTGGAGTCCTGTAGCTATAGGTTTTGCTGCTGACAATATAGCTTCAGATCGAAAACTGCACTTCATGAGGTGTAATTTTCACTAAGTCTGAAATAGTGTGTGAGATGCCATTTTGTGTCTTATTTCCCTAGTGATCCATGATGCCATGCTAGTTGTTGTTAGTTGTTTGTAGTAGTGCTTCTTGCCCTCTTTCGTGCCATGCCTTGCTTGAGTTTATCGGAGTTGTGTAGCTCGTAGTTGTGGGGCGTAGAAAATGTTTTGTGGCTGATTTTGGCAGATTGTAGTCAGTTCTTGTTTTGCTAGTAGTTGTTGAACCGTAGCTCCGATTTGATCGTGTCCTACATGAAACTTGCTTAGAATCTTGTGTAGTTTCATTTTCTCTTGCTGGATGTATGTTTTGAAGTGCTCGTGACCGTCGTTGCACACATATTGCATTCATGCCATCATATCTTGCGGTGCTTGTAACTTTTGAACCATAGCTTCGTTGGAGATGTTCTCTATGTGTAAATTGCTTGTCTCGATGCGTAGAATCATGTGAACCTATTTGTTTTGCTGTTTAACAACTAATTAAATGCATTAGTTCAGATCTGGACAGAATTGTAAATTAACATGTGAGGTCGTTTCGGAGATGCTATATGTCATTTCCGACCTCATTAAAAATGCCTAGATAGTTAGTTTAATTACGCTTCACCTATTGCCATGTTTAACCACATTTAATATTGCCGTGTATCTAATCGGGATAGAACTAAATAATTAAACGTGGAGTTTCGTCAATATGCAACTCGGTGCATATTGAACTTCACTTAATGTGTAGTGTTTGATTGTGTGGATTGTCATGTCGTGTCTTGCATGTATTCAGCCGCTCATGCATCATTTGTGTTGTGCATCGTGTGGTGAATTCCGTGTGTTGATTTGTGTTTCCGGTTTGCTTTGACTCGATAGAGTTCCGCAGCGTGCCGGATTGTGAGGACCCGTTCGACTACGTCGGTTCGCCTGCTTCACGGAGGCATTCTTCTTCCAAGCGGGATCTCAGGCAAGATGACCATTTCCCCAGATACCATTACTATCATTGCCATGCTAGTTTTACCGTTGCTACCGTTTATGTCTCGTAGCCTACCACATGTTAAATATCAGCCTCTCAACAATGCCATGAAAACCTTCAACCTGTTCAACCTAGCAAACCACTGATTGTCTATGTTACTGCTTGCTTAACCCTGTGTTAGCGTTGCTAGTTGCAGGTGCATTGCTTCCATGCGAAAGCATGGGTTCCTTGTTATATCACCATATTAAATGCTATTTAATTTAATGCACTTATATACTTGGTAAAAGGTGGAAGGCTCGGCCTTTTTCTAGCATGGTGTTTTGTTCCACCTTTGCCCCTTAGTTTCCGTTTACCGGTGTTATGTTCCATAATTGAGCGCTCCTAACACGATCGGGGTTGTTATGGGGACCCCCTTGATAATTCGTTTTAGATTAAAGCTGGTCTGGCAAGGCCCAACTTTGGTACTACATTTGCCTAAACACCTAATGAAATTGCATAGGGACTTTCCGAACCCCGAGGATAATTTAATCAACCCCCGGGCCAGTGCTCCTCATGAGTGTTGGCCCCACCTGAGCGATGTCCGGTGCCCCTCTGGACACCCGGAGGTTTAGCGATCCCGACGTCTAGCTCATCCGCCGTGTCCTTAGAACGAGGTATGCGACTCCTATCGGGATCGTCGACACGTCGGGCGGCCTTGCTGGATTAGTTTTACCTTTGACGAGATATCTTGTGCATCGGGATTCCGGTGATGCTTTGGGTAATCTCAGAGTTGATGTTTCCACTAGGGAATCCGACGAGATCGCGAGCTTCGTGATTGAGGATTTCTATGCGGCTTGTGGTAATTTGTGATGGACTAGTTGGAGCACCCCTGCAGGGTTAAATCTTTTTGGAAAGCCGTGCCGGTTATGTGGCAACGTGGAAACTTTGTTTAACACTGGTTCTAGATAACTTGAAGTTAACTTAAATAAAACTTGCCAACTATGTGCGTAACCGTGACTGTCTCTTTCGTGAGTTCCTTCTCCGATCGAGGACACGATGGGGTTATTTCTGACATAGGTAGGTGTTCAAGATCATTTATTTTATCAACAGTAGTTCACGTCCGCTATGCGTAGATCTTCCCCCTCTTATTTCTGGTATTCGTAAGTTTAGCCACCAAATATATGCTTAGCCGCTGCTGCAACCTCACCACTTAACCTTACCTCACCCATTAAGCTTTGCTAGTCTTGATACCTTTGGAAATGAGATTGCTGAGTCCCCTGTGGCTCACAGATTACTACAACACCAGTTGCAGGAACAGGTAAAGGTTACTTGACGCGAGCGCGTTGATAGTTCATTTGGAGTTGCTTCTTCTTCTTCTTCTTCATCGATCTAGGATGGGTTCCAGGCCGGCAGTCTGGGATAGCAAGGATGGACGTCGTTCTTCTTTTGTCGTTTATTTTCGTCTGTAGTCGGACCCTGCTCTTACTCTTGATTAATATGTAATGTACTGCTGTGACTCTGATGTAGCTTGTGGCGAGTGTAAGTCAATTCTATATATATATATATATATATATATATATATATATCTTCTTTTCAGTACATGTACTTGTAGCGATATCCATTCTTTCGACACGACGAGATGCGCTTCTATCCCTGACGAGGCCTTCGTGCCAAATTGAGGATAGGGTCGCATCTTGGGCGTGACAGTCGGTCCGGGCCGCTTTAATCCAACAATACCGCCGAATCGAGAAAAGACTAAGGAGGGCAGCAAATCGAACATCACCGTCCACAAAACCTTTTGTTTTCTACTCGAGATAACATCTACGCATGAACCTAGCTCATGATGCGACTGTTGGGGAACGTTGCATGGGAAGCAAAAAATTTCCTACGCACACGAAGAGCTATCATGGTGATGTCCATCTAGGAGAGGAGATTTGGATCTACGTACCCTTGTAGATCGCACAGCAGGAAGCGTTAAGAAACGCGGTTGATGTAGTGGAACGTCTTCACGTCCCTCGATCCGTCCCACGAACCGTCCAACGAATTGTCTCGCGATCCGTCCCACGATCTGTTCGATCTATGTTAGTCGAGGAAACCAGTCTCTCGTAAGCGTACGAGTAATGTCGGTCCGGGCCACTTTAATCCAACAATACCGCCGAATCGAGAAAAGACTAAGGAGGGCAGCAAATCGAACATCACCGTCCACAAAACCTTTTGTTTTCTACTTGAGATAACATCTACGCATGAACCTAGCTCATGATGCCACTGTTGGAGAACGTTGCATGGGAAGCAAAAAAACCTACGCACACGAAGAGCTATCATGGTGATGTCCATCTAGGAGAGGAGATTTGGATCTACGTACCCTTGTAGATCGCACAGCAGGAAGCGTTAAGAAACGCGGTTGATGTAGTGGAACGTCTTCACGATCCCTCGATCCGCCCCACGAACCGTCCCACGAATTGTCTCGCGATCCATCCATGATCTGTTCCGATCTAGCGCCAAACGGACGACACCTCCACGTTCAGCACACGTACAACTCGATGATGATCTCGCCTTCTTGATCAGCAAGCAAGACGGAGAAGTAGATGAGTTCTCCGGCACCATGACGGCGCGCCGGTGGTGGGGTGACGATCTACTCCTGCATGGCTCCGCCCGAGCTCCGCAGAAATCCGATCTAGAGGTAAAACTATGTGGTCTAGGGTTGAGTTGCACGTGGCAAAAGTTGTCTCAAATCAGCCCTAAAACACCACTATATATAGGAGGGAGGGGGAGGAGGCTTTCCTTGAGGGCCAAGCCCTCAAGGGGTGCGGCGGCCAAGGAGGAGGAGCACTCCTCCTCCAATTCGGTTTGGGGAAGGATGAGTCCTCCTCTTCCTTCCCACCTCCCAATTTCCCTTTTTCTTGTTCTTTTCTTTTGGAATTTCTTTAAGTGGCGCCATGGGACCCTTGGGCTGACTCCACCAGCGCACTAGGGAGTTGTGGCGCCACCTTATGGCCTTGGGCTCACTCCCGGCTGGGTGGGCCCCTCCCAGTGAACTCCCGGAACCCATTCGTCACTCCCGGTACAGTGCTGGAATTGCCCGAAACTTTTCGGTAACCAAATGAAACCATCCTATATCAATCTTCGTTTCCGGACCACTCCATAAACCCTCGTGACATCCGTGATCTCATCCGGGACTCCGGACAATATTCGGTAACCACACATATAACTCAACTATACTAAAACATCATTGAACCTTCAGTGTGCAAACCCTGGGGGTTCGAGAACTATGTAGACATGCCCCGAGGCACTCCTCGGTCAATATCCAATAGCGGGACCTGGATGCCCATGTTGCATCTTACATAAGCTCCGAAGATATTATCGGTTGAACCTCAGTGTCAAGGATTCATATAATACCGTATGTCATTCCCTTTGTCCTTCGGTATGTTACTTGCCTGAGATTTGAACGTTGGTATCCGCATACCTATTTCAATTTCGTTACCGGCAAGTCTCTTTACTCGTTCCGTAATACAAGATCCCGTGACTTACACTTAGTCACATTGCTTGCAAGGCTTGTATGTGATGTTGTATTACCGAGTGGGCCCCGAGATACGTTTCCGTCACACGGAGTGACAAATCCCAGTCTTGATCCATACTAACTCAACGGACACCTTCGGAGATACCTGTAGAGCACCTTTATAGTCACCCAGTTACGTTGCGACGTTTGATGCACACGAGGTATTCCTCCCGGTGCCAGTGAGTTATATGATCTCATGGTCATAGGAATAAATACTTGACACGCAAAAAACAATAGCAATAAAATGACACGATCAATATGCTACGTTCATAGTTTGGGTATAGTCCATCACATGATTCTCCTAATGATGTATCCAGTTATCAAGTGACAACACTTGCATATAGACGGAAAACCTTGACTATCTTTGATCAACTAGCTAGGCAACTAGAGGCTTGCTAGGGACATTGTTTTGTATATGTATCCACACATGTATCTATGTTTTCATTCAATACAATTATAGCATGGATAATAAACGATTATCTTTAAACAGGAAATATAATAATAACTATTTATCATTGCCTCTAGGGCATATTTCCAACAAAAGTATTACCCCAATGGATCGTTGCTGGATATAGCCTTCATGGGAAATGCACCATCTACTTGGAAAGCCATTGAGCTTGTCCTTCAGTTGCTTAAGGAAGGGACCATCTGGCGTATCGGGAACGGTTCAAAGGTCTGGATCAGGAGAGACCCATGGATACATCGTGGTACTTCATGCTGCCCCATCACGCCGACATGATGGTGTCGCCTCAAATGGGTTGTTGGACTGTTAAATACAGATGGATCTTGGAACAGAGGGATCTTACAACAAAACTTCTTTCATTTTAATGTTATTGAGATCTAAAAATCATGCCCTCTCCTTGGTTGGAATCTGATTTTAAGGCTTGGTTTTCTGACAAGCATGAATTGTTTTTAGTTAAGAGTGCATACTCCATCGCTATACAGGAAACGATGGCCGCTGATGATCAAAGGGCCTCGATTATTCACCCTGATGGTTGACGTCTTGCTTCGGATCTCATATGGAAGAGTCACGCACCGCCCAATGTACACATATTTACATGGAAGGCTGCACATGAAGCTTTAGTTACTGAAGCACCCAGAAAGTGAAACACATGGTGCATGACTAAGTTTGTACTATTTGTGGTAATGCTCTTGAAGATGCTCACCAATATCTTATTCGATGTCCCCATGCGACTTGTCTATGGAATGCCATGAGAGAAGTTTGGGATCTTCCTAACGACGCCGACCTTCAGGATTCAGAGCTGGAGTGGATATTCCGCCTTCTAGACAAGCTGACTAAACCACAGAGAGTCATGGTCCTCATGATTATGTGGTAGTCCTGGTATGTGCATAATGAAATAACCCACCAGAAGCCGTTGATCCCTATTGAGGCCTCTCAATGCTTCCTTGCTAGTTATGTCACATCGACCTTGTCGATGCAACAACATCCTCAGACTGATCAGATCAAAGGTAAACAAATTGTTGATTACTTTGGGGAACATGTTTAGGAGCCAAAGCCAATGATGATGTGGAGTACTAGATGCCACCAGCAATTGGATATGCCAAGCTGAATGTTGATGGATCATTCATGGCCATAAAAGGTACAACAGGTGCGGTATGATACTTCATGGTCACAATGGAGATGTGATGCTCGTTGCTACCAGAGACCTTGTTAATTGTATGGATGCACCGGAGGCTGAACTTGCTGCATTTCATGAAGGCATAACATTGGCACTCGGTTGGACATATTTGGACCTTGTGATGGAGAGCAAGTGTGCGGATGCGCTACATTTGATATGTGATGTGGGACAAGATCGATCAGCTCACACTCATAGAGTCATGGATATTAGATCATTGCTATATCAGGAAAGAAGGATTCGGTTACGGAAGAGTAAGTGTAATGTAAATCTCGCTAGCCACACTCTCGCCCATTTGGGACATACTCAACAGCAGACTTCTGTTTGGCTGCGTAACCCTCCCAATGAGAACATGAGCATTATTGCCTCTAAGTGTAACCATATTACTTTATGAATGAAATACTCTTTTCCGCAAAAAAATACCATGTTCATGTAAAGGTAAATTAGATACAAGTCCATTGGGAAACAACATAAATATGCCCTACTATAAAAGGGTCACCAAGTGGTCGGCTGATCATTGGATAGGTGGCGGGGCAAGGTGAGTCAGAGCGCACATCATGTTGTCTAACCGATCACGGTCCACTGTCCATAGAGCGGGTGTTAGTGCTTCAAAAAGGCCTGAAATTTGAATACACAATTAGTGGCCCATAAAATGAAGTCCCACTCAATAATCATGTTGTTACGCATCCAATGGGTCTAGGTCATCACCGCGAGCACTAACCAGAAGGCGGGTCTACTCCTCCCAGTTTGGGTAGGCCAAGTTTTCAGGAACTCACACATGTCCATGGCCTCCCTTTTAGGCATCAGCTCCTCGTAGACAAAGAAACAAAGAAAATGGGTGGCATGTTAGGTCAGATGAAGAATATGTGGGTCCCACTCTCCGAAACACCACAAAGAGGCTGCAATCCATAGCCAGGCACATGCCGCTTCACCACCTTTGTTGAGTGTAAGGGCTTCTAGGGTGTCGTTCATGAAGTGGGAATGTCATGTAGTGGAGTTTTGGTTGTGGTGATCCTCTTCAATGAAAAACTTGCATATTTTCCCTCGTTACGTGACTTGAAAAGTGTAGTTGCATTGTCGTTGGTGTGTGTTGCTAGCTGTTTGGCTTATGTCGGTGTGTGCTTTCCTGTGGCCGGTAAGGTGACCTTACCCATGTGATCTGTTGAAGTTGGGATCGCTTGCTCAAGCACGAGCGTTGCGATGATATAATTGTGGACAATCTCGACCATGGTCCTCATTAGACGATGTGTAGAGTGTGTGTTGGTAGCTAGGACAGCTGAGAGGTGGAGACATACCCTAGGCAGGTCGGGCCATGGCCTCGGGTGTGAGGCCCAAGTCCTTCCTTTACTATAGCTACAATGCATGAGCATGTTCCTCGCACCGCCACTGGGACGGCTGGTGTTGTTGTAGGAACGTGTTGTAGTGACCTTTGTTCGCGTTTTCGTCAATTAACTAGGTAACTATTTTCTACTTAATTAATAGATCAATGCAAGGTAAATACGCATCCGCCATATCCTCTGTTAACAAAATCTTAAGTTTTTTTTGCCTCCCCTAGGTGGCGCCGCCGGTCCACCTTGTCGCTGGTGGCCTTATGGCCATGGAGAAGTGGTGGATCCCGACCCCTGGTGTTGGGAGGACTCGAATTTAGATGTTTCTTTGAGTTTTGTTAGGGTTTGTGTCATTTTCAGGAAGACGAGACAACGCTGGCTCCCTAAAAAGGAATAAGGTTCACCCCACCTAGCCCCATACCGTTGATGCGTCTAGCATCATCAATGTGTGTGTAGAGTTGTGTCTCCGATGGATCTGTCATTGGTGGGTCTGCTTGGATCTGGTCGTCGCTCGTCTACGTTATTATGTCTTCATGTAGGATCCTTCCAATCAAGATTTTCTTGATTGGAGGAAGTTGTTGTTATGGCATGTTGGTCCTATGAGACCTTAGCATGATGACTTCTCGATTGTCTACTACAACAAGTTTTGTGCTCCTACGACGGGGGGGGGGGGGGACGATGATCCTTTGACTCGCTTCAGTGCTTGTAGTCGTCACTAGATGGTCTACAAATCTGAATATTTTTTATCATTTTGGTGTTCTTTGTACTATTATTGTTGAAGATAAACAAATTGAAACTTTTTCAAAAAAAAATAGATCGATGCATTTTAGCCACCGTTATGATTTTTTTTTACTACAATGTAGGAAGCAAGCAGGGTGCACCGATATCGTACGATCATGTGGTTCATGTGAGTGAATATGCTTCAAGCAGGAGTATAAATCCATGTACTTGTTGTTGGAAATATGCCCTAGAGGCAATAATAAATTAGTTATTATTATATTTCTTTGTTCATGATAATCGTTTATCATCCATGCTATAATTGTATTGATTGGAAACACAATACTTGTGTGGATACATAGACAAAACACTGTCCCTAGTAATCCTCTAGTTGACTAGCTCGTTGATCAAAGATGGTCAAGGTTTCTTGGCCATACGCAAGTGTTGTTACTTGATAATGGGATCACATCATTAGGAGAAACAGGTGATGGACTAGACCCAAACTAATGAATGTAGCATGTTGATCGTGTCATTTTCTTGCTACTGTTTTTCTGCGTGTCAAGTATTTATTCCAATGACCATGAGATCATATAACTCACTGACACCGGAGGAATGCCTTGTGTGTATCAAACGTCACAACATAACTGGGTGACTATAAAGATGATCTACAGGTATCTCCAAAGGTGTCCGTTGAGTTCGTATGGATCAAGACTAGGATTGTTGGAAATATGCCCTAGAGGCAATAATAAATTAGTTATTATTATATTTCTTTGTTCATGATAATCATTTATTATCCATGCTATAATTGTATTGATTGGAAACACAGTGCAAGTGTGGATACATAGACAAAACACTGTCCCTAGTAAGCCTCTAGTTGACTAGCTCGTTGATCAAAGATGGTCAAGATTTCCTGACCATAGGCAAGTGTTGTCACTTGATAACGGGATCACATTATTAGGAGAATCATGTGATGGACTAGACCCAAACTACTAGACGTAGCATGTTGATCGTGTCATTTTGTTGCTACTGTTTTCTGCGTGTCAAGTATTAGTTCCTATGACCATGAGATCATATAACTCACTGACACCGGAGGAATGCTTTGTGTGTATCAAATGTCGCAACGTAACTGGGTGACTATAAAGATGCTCTACGGGTATTCCGAAGGTGTTCGTTGAGTTAGTATGGATCGAGACTGGGATTTGTCACTCCGTGTGACGGAGAGGTATCTCGGGGCCCACTCGGTAATACAACATCACACACAAGCCTTGCAAGCAATGTGACTTAGTGTAAGTTGCGGGATCTTGTATTACGGAACAAGTAAAGATACTTGCCGATAAACGAGATTGAAATAGGTATGCGGATACTGACGATCGAATCTCGGGCAAGTAACATACCGAAGGACAAAGGGAATGACATACGGGATTATATGAATCCTTGGCACTGAGGTTCAAACAATAAGATCTTCGTAGAATATGTAGGATCCAATATGGGCATCCATGTCCCGCTATTGGATATTGACCGAGGAGTCACTCGGGTCATGTCTACATAGTTCTCGAACCCGCAGGGTCTGCACACTTAAGGTTCGACGTTGTTTTATGCGTATTTGAGTTATATGGTTGGTTACCGAATGTTGTTAGGAGTCCCGGATGAGATCACGGACGTCGCGAGGGTTTCCGAAATGGTCCGGAAACGAAGATTGATATATAGGATGACCTCATTTGGTTACCAGAAGGTTTTCGTGCATTACCGGAAAAGTTTCGGGCTTATCGGTAGTGTACTCGGAGTGCCGGGAGGGGTGTCGGGGACCATCAGGAGGGGTGTCACGCCCCAAGGGTTCTCATGGGCTATGGGAAGATATAAACCAGCCCCTAGTGGGCTGGAATAAGTTCCCACTAAGGCCCATAAGGTTTGAGAAGGAAAAAACACAAGGTGGAAAGAGTTTCCAAGTGGGAAGGTGGAATCCTACTCCAAGTAGGATTGGAGTAGGACTCCTCCACCTCCAATTTGGGCCAAACCTTTAGCTTTTGAGGCTGCCTCCTCCCCTCCCTCCCTCCTATATATAGTGGGGTTTTAGGGCTGATTTGAGACAACTTTTCAAGGCAGCCCGACCACATACCTCCACGGTTTTACCTCTAGATCGCGTTTCTGCGGAGCTCGGGCGGAGCCCTGCTGAGATTAGATCATCACCAACCTCCGGAGCGCCGTCATGCTGCCGGAGAACTCATCTACCTCTCCGTCTCTCTTGCTGGATCAAGAAGGCCGAGATCATCGTCGAGTTTTACATGTGCTGAACGCGGAGGTGCCGTCCGTTCGGCACTAGATCGTGGGACGGATCGCGGGACGGTTCGTGGGACGGTTCGCGGGGTGGATCGAGGGACGTGAGGACGTTCCACTACATCAACCGCGTTCACTAACGCTTCTGCTGTGCGATCTACAAGATTATGTAGATCGGAAATCCCCTCTCGTAGATGGACATCACCATGATAGGTCTTCGTGCGCGTAGGAAATTTTTTGTTTCCCATGCGACGTTCCCCAACAGGGATTTGTCACTCCGTGTGACGGAGAGGTATCTCGGGGCCCACTCGGTAATATAACATCACACGCAAGCCTTGCAAGCAATGTGACTTAGTGTAAGTCACGGGATCTTGTATTACGGAACGAGTAAACAGACTTGCCGGTAAACGAGATTGAAATAGGTATGCGGATACTAACGATCGAATCTCGGGCAAGTAACATACCGAAGGACAAAGGGAATGACATACGGGATTATATGAATCCTTGGCACTGAGGTTCAAACGATAAGATCTTCGTAGAATATGTTGGATCCAATATGGGCATCCAGGTCCCGCTATTGGATATTGACCGAGGAGTCCCTCGGGTCATGTCTACATAGTTCTCAAACCCGCGGGGTGTGCACACTTAAGGTTCGGCGTTGTTTTATGTGTATTTGAGTTATATGGTTGGTTACCGAATGTTGTTCGGAGTCACGGACGAGATCACGAACGTCACGAGGGTTTCCGGAATGGTCCAGAGATGAATATTGATATATAGGATGACCTCATTTGATTACCGGAAAGTTTTCGGCATTACCGAGAATGTACGGGGAGTGACGAATGGGTTCCGGAAGTCCACCGGGGGGGGGGGGGCAGCCCACCCCGAGGAAGCCCATAGACCTTAGGGGAGCCGCACCAGCCCTTAGTGGGCTGGTGGGCAAGATCAAGAAGGCCCCTGCGCACGATAAAAGAAAGTCAAAGAGAAAAAAAAGGGAAGTGGGAAGGAAGGGAAGGACTCCACCTTCCAATCCTAGTTGGACTAGGATTGGAGGAGGATTCCTCCTCCCCCCCTTCGGCCGACCCCCTTGGGGCTCCTTGAGCCTCAAGGCAAGGCCCCTCCCCTCCCTCCTATATATACTGAGGTATTAGGGCTGATTTGAGACAACTTTGCCATGGCAGCCCGACCACATACCTCCACGGTTTTTCATCTAGATCGTATTTCTACAGAACTCGGGCGGAGCCCTGCTGAGATAGATCACCACCAACCTCCGGACCGCCGTCATGCTGCCGGAGAACTCATCTACCTCTCCGTCTCTCTTTCTGGATCAAGAAGGCTGAGATCATCGTCGAGTTGTACGTGTGCTAAACGCGGAGGTGTCGTCTGTTCGGCACTAGATCGGAACGGATCGTGAGATGGATCGTGAGATGGATCGCAAGACGGTTCGTGCAACGGATCGCAAGATGGTTCATGGGACGGATCGTGGGACGGATCGTGGGATGGATCGCGGGACGGTTCGTGGGACGGTTCGCGGGGCGGATCGTGGGACGTGAGGACGTTCCACTACATCAACCGCGTTTCTTAATGCTTCTGTTGTGCGATCTACAAGGGTACGTAGATCAGAAATCTCCTCTCATAGATGAACATCACCATGATAGGTATTGCGTGTGCGTAGGAAATTTTTTGTTTTCCATGCGACGTACCCCAACAGTGGCATCATGAGCTAGGTTCATGCGTAGATGTTATCTCAAGTATAACACAAAAGTTTTTGTGGGCAGTGATGTGCGATTTGCTGCCCTCCTTAGTCTTTTCTTGATTCCGCGGTATTGTTGGATCGAAGTGGCTCGGACCGACATTACTCGTACGCTTACGAGAGACTGGTTTCATTGCTACGAGCAACTCCGTTGCTCAAAGATGACTGGCGAGTGTCGGTTTCTCCAACTTTAGTTGAATCGGATTTGACCAAGGAGGTCCTTGGAGAGAGGTTAAATAGCAATTCATACATCTCTGTTGTGGTGTTTGCGTAAGTAAGATGCGATCCTACGAGATACCCAGGGCAACCACGTAAAACATGCAACAACAATTACAGGACGTCTAACTTGTTTTTGCAGGGTATGCTTGTGCTGTGATATGGCCAACGACGTGATGTGATATATTGGATATATGAGATGATCATTTGTAATAGTTAATATCGACTTGCATGTCGACGGTACAACAACCGGCAGGAGCCATAGGGTTGTCTTTAAACTAACATTTGTGCTTGCAGATGCGTTTACTATATTTCTAGGACGTAGCTTTAGTAGTAATAGCATGAGTAGCACGACAACCCTGATGGCGACACGTTGATGGAGATCATGATGATGGAGATCATGGTGTGACGCCGGTGACAAGAAGATCGTGCCGGTGCTTTGGTGATGGAGATCAAGAAGCACATGATGATGGCCATATCATGTCACTTATGAATTGCATGTGATGTTAATCCTTTATGCACCATATCTTGCTTTGAACGACGGTAGCATTATGAGGTGATCTCTCA
This sequence comes from Hordeum vulgare subsp. vulgare, assembly GCF_904849725.1. Taxonomy (NCBI): domain Eukaryota; kingdom Viridiplantae; phylum Streptophyta; class Magnoliopsida; order Poales; family Poaceae; genus Hordeum; species Hordeum vulgare. The sequence goes on along the minus strand of NC_058520.1, from coordinate 530,800,525 downwards.
CTAAAATTTCAAGACGAAATTGTGTTCTCCCCGACTGTGCACCGTTGCGACAGTTCGTCGTTTTGAGACACCACGTGATGATCGGGTGTGATTGACTCAACGTTCACATACAAGGGTGCAAAACAGTTGCACACGCGGAACACTCGGGTTAAACTTGATGAGCCTAGCATGTACAGACATGGCCTCGGAACACAAGAGACCGAATGGTCGAGCATGAATCGTATAGTTGATATGATTAGCATAGAGATGCTTACCACTGAAACTATTCTCGACTCACGTGATGATCGGACTTGAGATAGTGGATTTGGATCATGTACCACTAAAATGACTAGAGAGATGTACTTTTTGAGTGGGAGTTCTTAAGTAATATGATTAATTGAACTAATTGTCATGAACATAGTCTAATGGTCTTTGCGAGTTACGATGTAGCTTGCGCTATAGCTCTACTGTTTTTATATGTTCCTAGAGAAAATTTAGATGAAAGTTGATAGTAGCAAACTTTGCAGACTGAGTTTGTAAAACCGAGGATTGTCGTCGTTGCTACGCAGAAGGCTTATGTCCTTAATGCACCACTCGGTGTGCTGCACCTCGAGCGTCGTCTGTGGATGCTGTGAACATCCGACATACACGTTTCTGATGACTACACGATAGTTCAGTGCAAAATACTTAACGGCTTAGAAGCAAGGCGCCGAAGACGTTTTGAAACGTTACGGAACATAAGTGATGTTCTAAAGAGATGAAATTGTGATTTCATGCTTGTGCCCTTGTTAAGAGGTACGAGACCTCCAACAAGATTCTTTGTCCACAAAGTAAAGGAGAAAAGCTCAATCGTTGAGCGTGTGCTCAGATTGTCTGAGTACGACAATCGCTTGAATCAAGTGGGAGTTAATCTTCCAGATGAGATAGTGATGGTTCTTCAAAGTCACTGCCACCAAGCTGCGAGAGCTTCGTGATGAACTATAACATATCAAGGATAGACACAATGATCCTTGAGCGATTCGCGATGTTTGACACTGCGAAAGTAGAAATCAAGAAGGAGCATCAGTATTTGATGGTTAGTAAAACCACTAAGTTTCAAGAAAGGCAAGGGCTAAAAGGGATACTTTGTGAAATGGCAAAACAGTTGCTGCACTAATGAAGAGACCCAAGATTAAACCCAAACCTGAGACTAAGTGCTTCTGTTATGAGGGGAACGATCACTGAGGCGGAGCTACCCTAGATGCTTGGTAGATAAGAAGGCTGGCAAAGTCGAAAGAAGTATATTTGATATACATGATGTTGATGTGTACTTTACTAGTACTCCTAGTAGCGCAAGGGTATTGGATACCGGTTCGGTTGCTAAGTGATTAGTAACACGAAATGAAAGCTACGGAATAAACGGAGACTAGCTAAAGGCGAGGTGACGATACGTGTTGGAAGTGTTTCCAAGGTTGATATGATCAAACGTCGCACGCTCCCTCTACCATCGGGATTGGTGTTGAACCTAAATAATTGTTATTTGGTGCTTGCGTTAAGCATGAACATGATTGGATCGTGTTTATTGCAATACGATTATTCATTTGAAGAGAATAATGGTTACTCTATTTGCTTGAATAATCACCTTCAATAGTTTATTGAATCTCGATCGTAGTGTTACACAGGTTCATGATATTGGTGCCAAAAGATACAAAGTAATAATGATAATACCACTTACTTGTGGCACTGCCGCTTGAGTCATGTTAGTATAAATTGCATGAAGAGGCTCCATGCTGATGGATCTTTATACTCACTTGATTTTGAATCACTAGTGACATGCAAATCATACCACATGAGCAAGGCCTTGTTTTCATTGAGATGAAACAAGATAGTAACTTATTGGAAGTAATACATTTTGATGTATGCAGTCCTATGGGTGCTGAGGCACGCAGTGGATATCATTATGTTCTTACTTCAATGACGATTTGAGTAGATACATGAGTATTTACTTAATGAATCACAAGTTTGAAATATTGAAAAAGTTCAATTCTGTTTCAGAGTGAAGTTCGTCGTAACAAGAGGATAAACTATCTACGATATGATCATAGAGATGAATATCTGAGTTGCGAGATTTTGTACACAGTTAAGACAATGTGGAAGTTGTTTCGCAATTCATGCCACCAAGAACGCCATGGTGTGATGGTGTGTCCGAACGTCATAGCCGCGACCTATTTGATATGGTGCATACTATAATGTCTCCTATCGAATTACCGCAATCATTTATGGGTTATGCATTAGAGACAACCGCATTCACTTTAAATAGGGCACCACGTAGTTCCGTTGAGATGACACAGTATAGAATGAGGTTTAGAGAAATCTAAGTTGTCGTTTCTTGAAAAGTTTGGGGCTGCGACACTTATGTGAAAAAGTTTCAGTCAGATATTCTCGAACCCAAAGCGGATAAATGCATCTTCATAGCATATCCAAAACAATTGGGTACATCTCCTATCTCAGATCAGGAAGCAAAGTGTTTGTTTCTAGAAACGGGTCCTTTTTGAGGAAAGGTTTCTCTCAAAAGAAATGAGTGGGAGGGTGATAGAACTTGATGAGGTTATTGAACCATCACTTCAACCAGAGTGTAGCAGGGCGCGGGAAGTTGTTCCTATGGCGCCTACACCAATTGAAGTAGAAAAACTAATGATGGTGATCATTGAGCTTGAGATCAAGTTACTACAAACCTCATAGGTCGACAAGGTCGCGTACTGCTGTAGAGTGGTACGGTGACCCTGTCTTGCAGGTCATGTTGTTGAACAACAATGAACCTATGAGTTATGAAGAAGCAATGGTGGGCCTGGATTTTGACAAATGGCTGGAGGCCATGAAATCCGAGAGAGAATACATGTGTGAGAACAAAGTGTAGACTTTGGAGGAACTGCTTGATGGTAGTAAGACTATTAAGTAAAGATGGATCTTTAAAAGGAAGACAGACGGTGATGGTGGTAAGTCACTATTAAGAAAAGCTCGACTTGTCGCAAAGATGTTTCCGACAAGATCAAATAGTTGACTATGATGAGACTTTCTCACTCGTAGCGATGCTAAAAGTATGTTAGAATTATGTTAGTAGTTGCTGCATATTTATGAAATATTGCACATGGGATGTCAAAACATTGTTTCCTCGACGTTTTCCTTGAGGAAAAATTGTATGTGATACAACGAGAAGGTTTTGTCGATCCTAAAGATACTAACAAGTATGCAAGCTCCAGCGATCCTTCAATGGACTGGTGCAAGCATCTCGGAGTTGGAATATACACTTTGATGAGATGATCAAAGATTTTGGGTTTGTACAAGGTTTATGAGAAACTTGTATTTCCAAAGAAGTGAGTGGGAGCACTATAGAATTTCTGATAAGTATATGTGGTTGACATATTCTGGATCAGAGGTAATGTACAATTTCTGTAAAGCATAAAAGGTTGTTTGAAAGGCTTTTTTCAAAGGAATACCTGGAATGCGCTACTTGAAAATTGAGCATCAAGATCTATGGAGATAGATCGAAACGCTTAATAGAAGTTTCAACAAGATGCATGCCTTGACAAGTTTTTGAAGGAGTTCAAAATGGATCAGCAAAGAAGGAGTTCTTGGTTGTGTTGTAAGGTTTGAATTTGAGTAAGACTCAAAACACGACCCCGGCAGAATAAAGAGAATAGACTAAGGTCGTCTTCTATGCCTTGGCCGAAGAATCTGAAGTATGCCATGCTTAGTACCGCACCTGATGTGTGCCTTGCCTCAAAGTCTGTTGAGAGGTACAGAGAGTGATCCATGATTGAATCACTAGCAGCGGTCAAAATTTATCCTTAGTAACTAACGGACTAAGGAATTTTTCTCGATTATGGAGGTGGTTAAAGAGTTCGTCGTAAAGGGTTACGTCAATGCAAGCTTTCACACTAATCCGAATAACTATGAGTAGTGCAATGGATTCGTATAGTAGAGTAGATATTTGGAGTATTTTCGAATAGCACGTAGTAGCAGAATCTATAAGATGACATAAAGATTTGTAAAGAACACACGGATCTGAAAGTTTCAGAACCATTGACTAAAACCTCTCTCAAGAGCAAGATGTGATCAGACCCCAGAACTATATGGGTGTTGGATTCGTTAGAATCACATGGTGATGTGAACTAGATTATTGACTCTAGTGCAAGTGGGAGACTGTTGGAAATATGCCCTAGAGGCCATAATAAGTTAGTTATTATTATATTTCTTTGTTCATGATAATCGTTTATTATCCATGCTATAATTGTATTGATTGGAAACACAATACTTGTGTGGATACATAGACAAAACACTGTCCCTAGTAAGCCTCTAGTTGACTAGCTCGTTGATCATAGATGGTCAAGGTTTCCTGGCCATAGGCAAGTGTTGTTACTTGATAACGGGATCACATCATTAGGAGAATCATCTAATGGACTAGACCCAAACTAATGAACGTAGCATGTTGATCGTGTCATTTTCTTGCTACTGTTTTTCTGCGTGTCAAGTATTTATTCCTATGACCATGAGATCATATATCTCACTGACACCGGAGGAATGCCTTGTGTGTATTTAACGTCACAACGTAACTGGGTGACTATAAAGATGCTCTACATGTATCTCCGAAGGTGTCCGTTGAGTTAGTATGGATCAAGACTGGGATTTGTCGCTCCGTGTGACGAAGAGGTATCTCGGGGCCCACTCGGTAATACAACATCACACACAAGCCTTGCAAGCAGTGTGACTTAGTGTAAGTCACGGGATCTTGTATTACGGAACGAGTAGAGAGACTTGCCGGTAAATGAGATTGAAATAGGTATGCGGATACTGACGATCGAATCTTGGACAAGTAACATACCGAAGGACAATGGGAATGACATACGGGATTATATGAATCCTTGGCACTGAGGTTCAAACGATAAGATCTTCGTAGAATATCTAGTATCCAATATGGGCATCTAGGTCCTGCTATTGGATATTGACTGAGGAGTCCCTCGGGTCATGTCTACATAGTTCTCGAACCCGCAGGGTCTGCACACTTAAGGTTCGGCGTTGTTTTATGCGTATTTGAGTTATATGGTTGGTTACCGAATGTTGTTCGGAGTCCCGGATGAGATCACAGACGTCAGGGTTTCTGGAATGGTCCGGAGACGAAGATTGATATATAGGATGACCTCATTTGATTACCGGAAAGTTTTCGGCATTACCGGGAATGTACCGGGAGTGACGAATGGCTTCTGGATGTTCACCGGGGGGGCAGCCCACCTCGGGGTATCCCATAGACCTTAGGAGTGCCGCACCAGCCCTTAGTGGGATGCTGGGCAAGCCCAAGAAGGCCCATGCGCAGGATAAAAGAAAATCAAAGAGAAAAAAAGGGGGAAGTGGGAAGGAAGGGAAGGACTCCACCTTCCAATCCTAGTTGGACTAGGATTGGAGGAGGATTCCTCCTCCCCCCCCTTCGGCTGACCCCCTTGGGGCTCCTTGAGCCTCAAGGCAAGGCCCCTCCCCTCCCTCCTATATATACTAAGGTATTAGGGCTGATTTGAGACAACTTTGCCACGGCAGCCCGACCACATACCTCCACGGTTTTTCCTCTAGATCGTATTTCTGCGGAGCTCGGGCGGAGCCCTACTGAGATAGATCACCACCAACCTCCGGAGTGCCGTCATGCTGCCGGAGAACTCATCTACCTCTCCGTCTCTCTTGCTGGATCAAGAAGGCCGAGATCATCGTCGAGCTGTACGTGTGCTGAACGCGGAGGTGCCGTCTGTTCAGCACTAGACCGGAACGGATCGTGAGATGGATCGCAAGACGGTTCGTGCAACGGATCGCAAGATGGTTCATCGGACGGATCGCGGGACGGATCGCGGGACGGTTCGCGGGGCGGCTCGAGGGACGTGAGGACGTTCCACTACATCAACCGCGTTTCTTAACGCTTGTGCTGTGCGATCTACAAGGGTACGTAGATCAGAAATCTCCTCTCGTAGATGAACATCACCATGATAGGTATTGCGTGTGCGTAGGAATTTTTTTGTTTCCAATGCGAAGTTCCCCAACACTTGTCCCACCTTTATTTTTTTGCGAGTGAAATATTTGTATTACTCAAGCATCAAGGGAATTACAATCAGCCGTATCTAGCTCAACCACATAAGAGGGACCAGAGTCGAGCCAAGTCATTATTCTTCCCTCTACACGAGCAAAATTCGCTAGACTATCGCTAAACTTATTTTGATCACGACTTATATGAGTAATACAATTTTCACGAAGAGATAAGAGATATCTGGTCTCTTTAACTAAACAACATAGATAGACCTATCCAGATCTTGCCCTTCGATCATCTTGAGTGCATCTAGTAAATCCATCTAAATAAAAACGGGGAGCTTGCTACGCTGAACCACAAGCGATAATTGATATCCTGCTTTTACATCGATATTTATTGCATTCTCGGATGTTAATACACATTATGGTACTATACTTATGCCTTTTCTCTCTTTTTTACAAGGTTTACATGAAGAGGGAGAATGTCGACAGCTGTAATTCTGGACCGGAAAAGGAGCAAATCTGAGAGACCTATTCTTCACAGCTCCAAAAGTTCTAAAAACTTACGGAGAATTATTTTGGAATATATAAAAAATATTGGGAGAAATAAATACATGAGGGGACCCACCAGGTGGCCACAAGCTAGGGGGTGCACCCTACCACCCTAGACGCGCCCTGCAGGCTTGTAGGCCCCCTGGCAGGCCTCCAGTGCCCATCTTCTGCTATATGAAGGGTTTGACCTGGAAAAAATCATATCAGAACTTTCCGGGCGAAGCGCCACCGTATCGAGGAGGAACTTCGGCAAAACCAATCTAGAGCTCCGGCGGAGCTATTGTGTTGGGGAAACTTCAATCCCCGAGGGGGGAAATTGAAGCCATCATCATCACCAACAATCCTCTCATCGAGAGGGGGTCAACCTCCATCAACATCTTCACCAGCACCATCTCCTCTCCAAACCCTAGTTCATCTCTTTTATCCGATCTTCGTCTCAAACCTCAGATTGGTACCTGGGGGTTGCTAGTAGTGTTGATTACTCCCTGTAGTTGATGCTAGTTGGCTTACTTGGTGGAAGATCATATGTTCAGATCCTTAATGATTATTAATACTCCTCTGATTATGAACACGAATATGCTTTGTGAGTAATTACGTTTGTTCCCGAGTACATGGGATAAGTCTTGCTATAAGTAATCGTGTAAACTTGGTATTCGTTCGATATTTTCATGAGATGTATGTTGTTTCTCCTCTAGTGGTGTCATGTGAACGTCGACTACATGACACGTCACCATTTTTTGGCCTAGGGGAAGGCATTGGGAAGTAATAAGTAGATGATGGGTTGCTAGAGTGACAGAAGCTTAAACCCTAGTTTATGCGTTGCTTCGTAAGGGCCTGACTTGGATCCATATATTTCATGCTATGGTTAGATTTATCTTAATTATTCTTTCATAGTTGAGGATTCTTGCGAGAGAGGTTAATCATAAGTGGAATTTTTGTCCAAGTAAGGGAAGCACCCAAGCACCGGTCCACCCACATACCACATTATCAAAGTAACGAACGCGAACCATATGAGCATAATGAAAACTAGCTTGACAAAAATTCCCATGTGTCCTCGGGAGCGTTTTGCTTTATATAAGAGCTATCCAGGCTTGTCCTTTGCTACAAAAAGGATTGTGCCACCTTCTTGCACCTTTGTTACATTTTCTACTTGCTACCCGCTACAAATTACCTTATCACAAAACTATTTGTTACCGATAATTTCAGTGCTTGCACAGAATAACTTACTGAAAACCGCTTGTCATTTCCTTCTGCTCCTTGTTGGGTTCAAGACTCTTACTTATCGAAAGGACTATGATATATCCCCTATACTTGTGGGTCATCAAGAATCTTTTCTAGCGCTATTGCCGGGGAGTGAAGCGCCTTTGGTGACTGGAACTTGGTAAGGAAAAATTTATATATTGTGCTGAAATTTACTGTCACTTGTCACTATGGAAAATAATCCTTTGAGTGGCTTGTTTGGAGTATCTTCACCCCGACCGAAATCACAAAGAGATGCTCCTCAACATGCTGCACCTACTGAAAATATTTATTATGAAATTCCTTCGGGTATGATAGAAAAACTGCTAGCTAGTCCTTATGTAGGAGATGGAACACTACATCATGATTTGCTGCTAATCTATGTGGATGAAGTTTATGGATCATTTAAGCTTGCAGGTCTGCCCGAGGATGATGTCAAGAATAAGGTATTTCCTTTATATTTTAAGGAAAAGCCCTTGATGTGGTATAGGCTATGTGATGATATTGGATCATGGAACTACAATCGATTGAAATTGGAATTTCATCAGAAGTTTTATCCTATGCATCTGGTTCATGGTGATCGGAATTATATTTATAATTTTTGGCCTCGTGAAGGAGAAAGAATCTCTCAACCTTGGTGGAGGCTTAAGTCAATGTTATATTCATACCCCAATCATGAGCTCCCGGGAAAAATTATTACTCATAATGTTGATGCCCGGCTCTCTCGTAATGATCAATCCATGCTCGATACTCTTGTGTTGGTTCCTTTATGAAGAAAGATATTGAATTCAAATGGTACTTATTGGAAAAGATTAACGCAACTCTAAAGATTGGGAACTCGATGAAGGTAATGAGCCAGGTATAAGCCTTAAGTTTGATTGTGTTAAATTCTTTATAGACACCAATGATTTTCGTGATTTTAGCACAAAATATGGACTTGAATGTGAGGTAGTAGCTTCTTTCTATGAATCTTTTTCTACTCATGTTGATCTCCCCAAGGAGAAGTGGTTTAAATATCATCCTCCCAATTAAGTTAAAGTAGTTGAACCTATTAAAGTTGAAGAAGAAACTATTATTTATAATGTTGATCATGTTATTCCTACTGCTTATATTGAGAAACCACCCTTTCCGGTTAGAATAAAGGAACACGCTAAAGCTTCAACTATGGTTCATAAGAGTTGTACCAGAACACCTATACCTCCTGAACAAATTAAAGTTGAACCTAATATTGCTATGGTTAAAGATCTCTTGGTTGATAATATTGATGGGCATGTCATTCATTTCTGTGATGAAGCTGCTAGAATTGCTAGACCTGATACTAAAAGTAAACATAGACCTATTGTTGGCGTGCCTGTTGTTTGTGTTAAAATAGGAGATCATTGTTATCATGGCTTATGTGATGTGGGTGCTAGTGTGAGGGCAAATCCCTTTACCTTATACCAAGAAATTATGAATGATATTGCACCAGCTGAATTAGAAGAAATTGATGTTACCATCAAGCTTGCTATTAGAGATACTATTGCACCAATATGGATTGTTAGAGATGCTGAAGTCTTGTGTGGGAAAATAAAGTATCCTACTGATTTTCTTGTTCTTGGTTCCCCACAAGATGATTTTTGTCCCATTATATTCGATAGACCTTTCTTGAATACTGTTAATGCTAAGATTGATTGTGAGAAAGAAACGGTTACTCTAAGTTTTGGGGATGTGTCTCTTGAGTTCAATTTCTCTAAATTTCGGTGACAGCCCCATGACAAAGAATTGCCTAGTAAAGATGAAATTATTGGTCTTGCTTCTATCACTGTGCCTCCTACGGATCCCTTAGAACAATATTTTCAGGATCATGAAAATGATATGCATATGAATGAAAGGAATGAAGTAGATAAGATTTTCTTTGATCAGCAACCTATTTTGAAACACAACCAGCATGTTGAAATATTTGGGGATCCTCCTCCACCCAAGGGTGATCCCGTGTTTGAGCTTAAACAATTACCTGATACTCTGAAGTATGCTTATCTCGATGAAAAGGAGATATATCATGTTATTATTAGTGCTAACCTTTTAGAGCATGAAGAAAAGATATTATTGAAAACTTTGAGGAAGCACCGTGCTGCTATTGGATATACTCTTGATGATCTTAAGGGCATTAGTCACACTCTATGTCAGCACAAAATTAATATGGAGCCTGAAGCTAAACCAGTTTTTGATCACCAATGACGGTTAAATCCTAAAATGAAGGAAGTGGTAAGAAATGAAATACTAAAGCTTCTGGAAGCAGGTATAATTTATGCTATTCTGATAGTAGATGGGTTAGTCCCGTTCATTGTGTCCCTAAAAAGGGAGGTATTACCGTAGTTCCTAATGATAAAAATGAATTGATCCCGAAAAGAATTATTACATGATATACAATGGTAATTGATTTTAGGAAATTAAATAAAGCTACTAGGAAAGATCATTACCCGCTACGTTTTATTGATCAAATGCTAGAAAGACTATCCAAACATACACATTTTTGCTTTCTAAACGGTTATTCTGGTTTCTCTCAAATACCTGTGTCAAAAGAGCATCAAGAGAAGACCACTTTTACTTGCCCTTTCGGTACCTTTGCTTATAGACGTATGCCTTTTGGTTTATGCAATGCACTTGCTACCTTTCAAAGATGTATGATGGCTATATTCTCTAACTTTTGTGAAAAGATTGTCGAGGTTTCCATGCATCATTTTTCCATTTACGGAACTTCTTTTGATAATTGCTTGAGCAACCTTTATCGAGTTTTGCAGATATGTGAAGAAACTAATCTGGTCTTGAATTGGGAGAAGTGTCACTTTATGGTTAATGAAGGCATTGTCTTGGGACACAAAATCTCCGAAAGAGGTATTGAAGTTGATAAAGCTAAAGTTGATGCTATTGAAAAAATGTCGTGTCCTATAGATATCAAAGGTATAAGAAGTTTCCTTGGTCATATTGGTTTCTATATGAGGTTTATTAAAGACTTCTCTAAGATTTATAAGCCTCTCACTAATATTTTGCAAAACGATGTTTCATTCGTTTTTATGATGATTGTGTAGAAGCATTTGAAATTCTTAAGAGAGCCTTGATCACTGCACCTGTTGTTCAACCACCTGATTGGAACCTACCCTTTGAAATTATGTGTGATGCTAGTGATTATGATATTGGTGTTGTTCTAGGGCAAAGAATTGATAAGAAATTAAATGTCATCCAATACGCTAGTAAAACTCTAGACAGTCCTCAAAGAAACTACGCTACCACTGAAAAGGATTTTTTAGCAGTTGTGTTTGCTTGTGATAAGTTTAGACCTTATATTGTTGATTCCAAAGTAATTGTTCACACTGATCACGCTGCTACTAAATACCTTATGGAAAATAAAGATGCTAAACCTAGGCTTATTAGATGGGTTCTTCTACTACAAGAATTTGATCTACATATTATTGATAGAAAGGGTGTTCATAGCCCCGTAGGAGATAACTTGTCTAGACTAGAGAATGTTCTTGATGACCCACTACCTATTGATGATAGCTTTCCTGATGAACAATTAGATGTCATAAATGCTTCGCGCAGTGATCCTTGGTATGCTGATTATGCTAACTACATTGTTGCTAAATTTATACCGCCTAGTTTCACATACCAACAAAAGAAAAAGTTCTTCTATGATTTAAGACATTACTTTTGGGATGATACACACCTTAATAAAGAACAAGCAGATGGTATTATGAGACATTGTGTACCTGAGTATGAACAGGAACAGATCCTACACAAGTGTCACTCTAAGGCCTACGGAGGACACTACGCTGGAGATAGAAGTGCACACAAGGTATTACAATGTGGTTTTTATTGGCCTACTCTCTTCAAGGATGCATGTAAGTTTGTCTTGTCTTGTGATGAATGTCAAGGAATTGGTAATATTAGTAGACGACAAGAAATGCCTATGAATTACTCTCTTGTTACTAAACCATTTGATGTTTGGGGTTTTGATTATATGGGACCTTTTCCAAAGTCTAATGGGTATACTCATATTCTAGTTGATGTTGATTATGTTACTAAGTGGGTAGAAGCTATTCCAACTAGTAGTGCCGATGATAACACCTCTATTAAAATGCTGAAAGAAGTTATTTTATCTATATTTGGAGTCCCTAGATATTTAGTGACTTATGGTGGTTCACACTTTATTCATGGTGCTTTCCGTAAATTGCTTGCTAAGTATGATGTCAATCATAGAATTGCATCTCCTTATCATCCTTAGTCTAGTGGTCAAGTAGAATTGAGCAATAGAGATATTAAATTGTTATTGCAAAAGATCATTAATAGATCTAGAAAGGATTGGTCTAAGAAACTTGACGATGCACTATCGGCTTATAGAACCGCTTACAAAAAAACCCTATGGGTATGTCTCCGTATAAAATGGTTTATGGTAAAGATGGCACTTCCCTCTAGAGCTAGAACATAAAGCTTATTGGGCAATTAAATAGCTTAACTATGATTTCAAACTTGCTGGTGAGATGAGGTTATTTGACATTAGCTCTCTTGATGAATGGATAACCCAAGCCTATGAGAATGCTAAGTTGTTTAAAGAAAAGTTTAAGAGATGGCATGATAGAAGGATACAAAAGCGTGAATTCAATGTAGGTGATCATGTCTTGCTATACAACTCTCGTTTAAGATTTTTTGCAGGAAAACTTCTCTCTAAATGGGAAGGGCCTTACATTATCGAGGAAGTATATCGTTTCGGTGCCATCAAGATCAACAACGCCGAAGGCAAAAAAATCGAAGGTGGTAAATGGGCAAAGAATCAAATATTATATCCCAGGTACTCCCATAAATGTTGAAACCAATATTGTCAATACCATAACTCCGGAAGAGTACATTAGGGAGGCCTATAAGAATGTTTCTGACTCCAAAAAGTAATAGGTATGTGTTACGGTAAGTAAACCGACTCCAAAAGTTTTCCAATGGCAATTTTTATCAGTTTCAGAATATTTAAAAAATTAGGAAAATTCAAAGCAGTCCGAAAAGTGCATGAGGAGGCGACAAGCCAGGGGTGCGCCCTACCCCCTGGGCACGCCCTGCAAGCTTGTGGGCACTCTGTGTACGCTCTGGACTCCGCTTTCTTGTGGAATACTCCTTCGGGCGGCAAAAGTTCGTTATATTATCTCTCGAAAATTTTGACCTTCGTATCACGACTATATCTCCTGTTTTCATTTTGAGCTCTTTCTGCAGCAGATTTAGATCAACATGACGCCTTCAAGCGCATTGAAGGACAAGTTCTTCGAGAGGGTCATCAACCCCTACCTTGCGGAGGTGCTGCAACACCCTCAAACCATTGAGATGCATGAGGGGGTGCTGCACATCCGTGATGTTGAGGAGCCAAAGAAGACCGGAAGCGTGGAGACAAGGCTCGAAACAATGGAGCAACAAGTTTTCAAGTGCCAAGGGATGGTGGAACGAGGACTCAATGCCAATCACATGATGATCGCGGAGTTTACCCATAAGCACAAGCTAGACGCCAAGGACATCTCGGATCACGTCTTCAAGCTTTACGAGAAAATCGAGCATCTCCAAGCCCAGATCTATGACCTGCAAAACCAAAACTGTGAGTATCAATACAGATTTAAGAGAATGAGTTTGGCTGCAGAATTGAGGATCATGGAGACTCGTTCATCTTTTTAGAATGGTGAGCCCATGCCTTGGAAGACGGAGGACAATCTTCCTACCTCACCAACACCTCCAACATCACCACCTTCGAAGAAGGACAACTAAACACATGGGTATAGGGCACTTCCCTTGGCTTGTGCCAATCTCGGGAGAGTTGCCCCGGTATCGTATCACCATCACATCTTTTACTTTCTTCATTTTTCTTCGTTCGATCTTTTTGGTAATACCTTGATCTAGTAGAATAAAGTTATAGTGTGATATAGTTTTGAGTTTTGCTTTATGTTCCCCCTATGTAAGCAAGTCTGAGAGTTATATAATAAAGAGTAGTTTTGAGTTGAGGGCTTTGCTTGCTTGCTATGATCTTGACAAATAGAAATAGAAAGAAGTATAGAATAAAAGCAAAATAGTATATATAATGATCTTATGGGGAGTGATGACTTCACATATAAAAAGTATGTTGATCGAAATTTGTTGTGAGTTTACAAACAAAGATATTGGTCATTTCTGGAATTGAAAGGAAGTAATAAAGAAAAAGAGTTTCACATATAAATATATTATCTTGGACAACTTTTATGATTGCGAGCACTCATTAAAATATTATAAGTTAAGAAGTTGATATTGGACAAGAAAGACAACATAATGAGTTATGTTTGCTTATTTCCGAATAGAAGTTATATGGTTATGGATACTTCAACATGTGTTGCTTGCTTCCACCCCATATTAGCCAAAAACTTCAACACCAAGTAGAGATACTACTTTTTCATCCAAACATATTTAACCCAGTTTTGCCTTGAGAGTCCACCATACCTACCTATGGATTGAGTAAGATCCTTCAAGTAAGTTGTCATCGGTGCAAGCAATAAAAATTGCTCTCTAAATATGTGTGATCTATTAGTGTGAGGAAAAAAACTTCATACGAACTTGTGATATGGAAGAAATAAAAGCGACAGACTGCATAATAAAGTTCTTTATCACAAGGGGCAATATAAAGCGATGTTCTTTTGCATTAAGGGGTTGCACATCCAACTATAAAAGCGCATGACAACCTCTGCTTCCCTCTACGAAGGGCCAATCTGTTACCTTTACTTTCTAGAACTTGCGTTTATGTAAGAGTCATGGTGATCTTCACCATTTAATTTATTTTGCCTTTATCTTTTGGCAAGCGTCATCTGTTGGGGAATGATCTAGACAAATATATCCACTCGGATGTGGGTTATCATGAGTTATTATTGTTGACATTACCCTTGAGGTAAATAGTTGGGAGGCAAAACTATAAGCCCCTATCTTTCTATGTGTCTGATTGAAGCTTTGACCTAATAGGTCCCGCGTGAGTGTTAGCAATTATGAAAGACCATAAGATGATTGAGTATGTGGATTTGCTTTACAAGCTCTTATATTGACTCTTTCCTACGTTGCGATAAATTGGAACTGCTTCAATGACTGAAATCACAGTTTGTTAGTTATCAATAGAGTTCTTGATTCATAATTTACCTTGTGAATGAATTGTTACTCTAGCATAAGATATTCTATTTCAATATGTGTTGTTGTTCTAAAGATAACCATGATGCCTTCATGCCCGTATTTTATTTTATCGACATCTCTATCTCTAAACATGTGGGTATAGTTATCGATCTCGGCTTTCGCTTGAGGACAAGCGAGGTCTAAGCTTGGGGGAGTTGATACATGTTGGAAATATGCCCTAGAGGCAATAATAAATTGGTTATTATTATATTTCCTTATTCATGATAACTGTTTATTATCCTTGCTGGAATTGTATTGATTGGAAACTCAAATACATGTGTGGATACATAGACAAAACACTATCCTTAGTGATCCTCTAGTTGACTAGCTCGTTGATCAAAGATGGTCAAGATTTCCTAGCCATAGACAAGTGTTGTCACTTGATAATAGGATCACATCATTGGGAGAATGATGTGATGGACAAGATCCAAACTATAAATGTAGCATATAATCGTGTCAGTTTATTGCTACTGTTTTCTGCATGTCAATGTATTTGTTCCTATGACCATGAGATCATGCAACTCCTGGACACCGGAGGAATACCTTGTGGGTTATCAAACATCGCAACGTAACTGGGTGACTATAAAGATGCTCTACATGTATCTCCAAAGGTGTCTGTTGGGTTGGCTTGGATCAAGACTGGGATTTGTCACTCCGTGTGACGGAGAGGTATCTCGGGGCCCACTCGGTAATACAACATCATAACAAGACTTGCAAGCAATGTGACTAAGGAGTTAGTTACGGGATCTTGTATTACGGAACAAGTAAAGAGACTTGCCGGTAATGATATTGAACTAGGTATGGAGATACCGACGATCGAATCTCGGGAAAATAACATACCGAAGGATAAAGGGAATAGCATACGGGATTAAGTAAATCCTTGACATAGAGGTTCAACCGATAGAGGTCTTCGTAGAATATGTAGGAGCCAATATGAACATCCAGGTCCCGCTATTGATTATTGACCGTGGAGTGTCTCAGGTCATGTCTGCATAGTTCTCGAACCCGCAGGGTGTGCACACTTAAGGTTCGGTGACGTTTCGGTATAGTTGAATTATATGTGTTTGTGGCCGAAGGTTGTTAGGAGTCCCGGATGAGATCCAGGACATCACGAGGATCTCCGGAATGGTCCGTAGGTAAAGATTGATATATATAGGAAGTCCTGTTTTGGTCACCGGAAAAGTTTCGGGCTCATCAGTAGTGTACAGGGAGTGCCGGAAGGGTGCCGGGGGACCATCGGGAGGGGTGTGACGACCCAAGAGGCTCATGGGCTATGAGAGGAGGTGGATCAGCCCTTGTTGGGCTGGCCTAAGTCTCTCTCAAGGGCCCATGCGAAAAGAATAAAGGAAAAAGGCAAAAATGCCAAATTAGGAAGGAGTCCTAATAGGATTCCACCTCCCTTGTGGGAGGTGGATTCCTCCCTTGTGGGTTCGGCCGAAGCTCCTTGGATTGGAGGCCAAGGCTGCCTCCACTCCTCTCCTCCTACTATATATACTAGAGGTTTAGGGCTTTTCGAGACACAACTTTGCCACGTGCAACCCTAAACCTCTATTTCGTAGTTCTTCCTCTAGATCGGATTTCTCGGTGCTTTGGCGAAGCCATGCAGGAATAGATCACGACCACCACCGGCGCGCCGTCACACTGCCGGGGAACTCATCTACATCCCCGCCTCTCTTACTGGATCAATAAGGCGGAGATCGTCATCGAGTTGTACGTGTGCGGAACGCGGAGGTGCCGTCCGTTCAGCACTTGATCGGGACGGATCGTGGGACGGATTGTGAGAGGATCGTGGGACGGATCGTGAAACGGTTCGTGGGACGGATCGTGAAGACGTACCACTACATCAAGCGCATTTATTAATGCTTCCGCTTAGCGATCTACAAGGGTATGTGGATCCTGTCTCCCTCTTGTAGATGATCATCACCATGATAGGTCTTCGTGTGCGTAGGAAATTTTTTGTTTCCCATGCATTGTTCCCCAACAGTGGCATCATGAGCCAGGTTCATGCGTAGATGATATCTCGAGTAGAACACAAAATATTTTGTGGGCGTTGATGTTCAATTTTCTACCCTCCTTAGTCTTTTCTTGATTCGGCGGTATTGTTGGATTGAAGCGGCCCAGACCAACTTTACTCGTATGCTTACGGGAGACCGGTTTCATCGACTAACATGGAACTTGTTGCATAAACATGACTGGTGGGTGTTTGTTTCTTCAACTTTAGTTGAATCGGATTTGACCGAGGTGGTCCTTGTAGAAGGTTAAATAGCTATTTGCATATCCCCGTTGTGGCTTTGCGTAAGTAATATGCGGTCATACTAGATAGCTATAGCAGCCACATAAAACATGCAACAACAAATTAGAGGATGTCTAACTTGTTTTTGCAGGGTATGCATGTGATGTGATATGGCCAAAGAAATGATATGATATATTGGATGTATGATATGATCATGTTGTAATAGTTAAATATCGACTTGCACGTCGATGCTACGATAACCGGCAGGAGCCGTAGGGTTGTCTTTAAACTAACACTTGTGCTTGCAGATGATTATACTATATTGCTAGGTAGTATCTTTAGTAGTAATAGCATAGATAGCATGACAACCTCGATGGTGGCACAATGATGGAGATCATGGTGTGGCGCCGGTGACGATGAAGATCATGTCGGTGCTTTGGTGATTGAGATCAAGAAGCACAAGATCATGGCCATATCCTGTCACTTATGATTTGGATGTGATGTTAATCCTTTTATGCACCTTATTTTGCTTAGAAGGACGGTAGCATTATAAGGTGATCCCTCACTAAAATTTCAAGATAAAATTATGTTCTCCCCGACTGTGCACCGTTGCGACAGTTCGTCGTTTTGAGACACCACATGATGATCGGGTGTGATAGACTCAACGTTCACATACAACGGGTGCAAAACAGCTGCACACGCGAAACACTCGGGGTAAACTTGACGAGCCTAGCATGTACAGACATGGCCTTGGAACACAAAAGACCGAAAGGTCGAGCATGAATCATATAGTTGATATGATCAACATGGAGATGTTCATCACTAAAACTATACTCAACTCACGTGATGATCGGACTTGAGTTAGTGGATTTGGATCATGCGCCACTCAAATGACTAGAGGGATGTATATTTTGAGTGGGATTTATTAGTAATATGATTAGTTGAACTCAATTATCATGAACATAGTCAAAAGGTCTTTGCAAATTATGTTGTAGCTTGCGTTGTAACTCTACTAATTTTTATATGTTCCTAGAGAAAATTTAGTTGAAAGATGATAGTAGCAATTATGCGGACTGGTGATACGTCTCCAACGTATCTATATTTTCTGATGGTTCCATGCTATTATCTTGTCAACTTTGGATGTTCTGTATGCATGAATATGCTATTTTATATCTTTTTTGGGACTAACCTATTAACTAAGTGCCAAGTGCCAGTTCCTATTTTTCCGTGTTTTTGACCCTTTTCAGAGAAGAATATTAAACAGAGTCCAAACGGAATAAAACCTTCGCAAAGATTTTTTTTCGTAACAGAAGATACGCAAGGAACTTGAGAACCAAGGCAAAGGACCCCCAAAGGAGGTCACAAGCCCCCTAGCCGCGGCCTGGGGGGGAGGCCGGGCCTAGCAGGCTTGTGGGCCCTCCGTGGCTCCTTTGCCCTACTTCTTCCGCCTATAAATTCCCTAAAAATCATAAACTGTCAGAGAGAGCCACGAAAATACTTTTCCACCGCGGCAAGCTTGTCTCCGCAAGATCCCATCTCGGGACCGTTCTGGTGCTTTGCGGGAGGGGGGGATTCGGACACGGAGGGCTTCTTCATCAACACCATTGCCTCTCCGATGATGCATGAGTAGTTCACCACAGACCTTCGGGTCCATAGCTAGTAGCTAGATGGCTTCTTCTCTCTCTTGGATCTTCAATACAAAGTTCTCCATGATCTTCATGGAGATCTATCTGATGTAACCTTCTTTTGCGGTGTGTTTGTCGAGATTCGATGTATTCTGGATTTATGATCAGATTATCTATGAATTTTATATGAGTCTCCTCTGATCTCTTATAAGCATGATTTTGTATCCTTGTAATTCTCTTCGAGTTGTGGGTTTTGTTTGGCCAACTTGATCTACAATTCTTGCAATGGGAGAAGTGCTTGGTTTTGGGTTCATACCGTGCGGTGTCCTCACCCAGTGACAGAAGGGGTAGCGAGGCATGCGTCGTGTTGTTGCCATCAAGGGTAAAAGATGGGGTTTATATCTAGTGCATGAATTTATCCCTCTACATCATGTCATCTTGCTTAAGGTGTTACTCTGTTTGTTATGAACTTAATACACTAGATGCATGTTGGATAGCGGTCGATGTGTGGAGTAATAGTAGTAGATGCAGACAGTATCGGTCTACTTGTCTCGGACGTGATGCATATATGTATGATCATTGCCTTAGATATCATCATGACTTTGCACGGTTCTATCAATTGCTCGACAGTAATTCGTTCACCCACCGTAATACTTGCTACGATGAGAGAAGCCTCTAGTGAACACTATGGCCCCCGGGTCTACTTCACATCATATTTTCAGCTCTACACTTTTACTTTGTTGCACTTTCCACCTTCAGATCTCACCTTGCAGTTAATCGTAAATGGATTGACAACCCCTTTATAGCGTTGGGTGCAAGTTTGTTTGTTTTTGCGCAGGTACATTGGTGACTTTCCTTGATACTCCTACTAGATTGATACCTTGGTTCTCAAACCGAGGTAAATACTTAGTACTACTGTGCTGCATCACCCTTTCCTCTTCAAGGGAAAAACCAACGCAAGCTCAAGAGGTAGCAACTGGGTCCATAAACTGAGGATTGTCCTCATTGCTGCGCAGAAGGCTTATGTACTTAATGCACCGCTCGGTGTGCTGAACCTCGAGCGTCGTGTGTGGATGTTGCGAACATCTGACATACACGTTTTTTATAACTATGTGATAGTTCGGTGCGTAATGCTTAACGACTTAGAATTGAGGCGCCAAAGACATTTTGAACGTCACGGAACATATGATATGTTCCAAGAGATGAAATTGGGATTCATGCTCGTGCCCTTGTTGAGAGGTATGAGACCTTCGACAATTTTCTTTGTCTACAAAGTAAGGGGAAAAAGCTCAATAGTTGAGCATGTGCTCGGATTGTCTGAGTGCTACAATCGCTTGAATCGAGTGGGAGTTAATCTTCCAGATGAGATAGCGATGGTTCTTCAAAGTCACTGCCACCAAGCTACTAGAGCTTCGTGATGAAATATAACATATCAAGGATACATATGATGATCCTTGAGCTATTTGCAATGTTTGACACTGCGAAAGTAGAAATCAAGTAGGAGCATCAATTGTTGATGGTTAGTAAAACCACTAGTCTCAAGAAGGGAAAGGGAAAGAAGGGATACTTCATAAAACGGCAAACCAGTTGCTGCTCTAGTGAAGAAACCCAAGGTTGAACCCAAACCCGAGACTAAGTGCTTCTGTTATGGGGGGAACAGTCACTGAGGCGGAACCACCCTAGATACTTGGTAGACGAGAAGGCTGGCAAAGTCGACAAAAGTATATTGGATATACCTGATATTGATGTGTACATTACTAGTACTCCTAGTAGCCCGAGGGTATTAGATACCGGTTCAGTTGCTAAGTGTTATTAACTCGAAATTATAGCTACGGATTAAAAGGATACTAGCAAGGGTGAGGTGATGATGTGTGTTGGAAGTAATTCTAAAGTTGATGTGATCAAACATCGCACGCTCCCTCTACCATCGGGATTGGTGTTAAACCTAAATAATTGTTATTTGGTGTTTGCGTTGAGCATGAACATGATTGGATCGTGTTTATTGCAATACGATTATTCATTTAAATATAAGAATGGTTATTCTATTTGCTTGAATAAATACCTTCAATGGTTTATTGCGTCTCAATCGTAGTCCTACACATGTTAATAATATTGATGCCAAAGGATACAAAGTAGGAATGATAGTACCACTTACTTGTGGCACTGCCGCTTGAGTCATGTTGGTATAAAATGCATGAAGAAGCTCCATGCTGATGGATCTTTGCACTCACTCATTTTTGAAACGTTTGAGACATGCAAACCATACCTATTGGTAGAAATGCATAAAGAAACTCCATGCAGATGGATCGTTTGGGCTCACTTGATTTTGAATCGCTTGAGACATGCAAATCATACCACATGGGCAAGATGACTGAAGGCCTCGTTTTCCAGTGAGATGGAACTAGAAAGTAACTTATTGGAAGTAATACATTTGAATGTATGCAGTCCAATGAGTGTTGAGGCACGCAGTGGATATCGTTATGTTCTTACTTCAGAGATGGTTTGAGTAGATACTGGTGTATTTGCTTGATGAAACACACGTCTGAATTATTGAAAGGTTCAAGTAATTTCATAGTGAAGTTGAAGATCATCGTGACAAGAGGGTAACATGTCTACGATATGATCCTAGAGATGAATATCTGAGTTGCAAGTTTGGTACACAATTAAGACAAATGTGAAAATTGTTTCACATCTCATGCCACCTAGAACACCATAGTGTGATGGTGTGTCCGAACGTCATAGCCACGCCCTATTTGATATGGTGCATACTATGATGTCTCTTATCGAATTACCACTATCGTTTATGGGTTATGCATTAGAGACAACCGCATTCACTTTAAAGAGGGCACCACGTATTTCCGTTGAGATGACTATTGGGGAACGTTGCATGGGAAACAAAATTTTCCTACGCACACGAAGACCTATCATGGTGATGTCCATCTATGAGAGGAGATTTGGATCTACGTACCCTTGTAGATCACACAGCAGGAAGCGTTAAGAAACGCGGTTGATGTAGTGGAACGTCTTCACGTCCCTCGAACCGTCCCTCGATCAGTCCCACGATTCGTTCCGATCTAGCGCCGAACGGAAGGCACCTCCGAGTTCAGCACACGTACAGATCGACGATGATCTCGGCCTTCTTGATCCAGCAAGCAAGAAAGAGAAGTAGATGAGTTCCCCGGAAGCGTGACAGTGCTCCGGTGGTGGTGATGATCTACTTCTGCAGGGCTCCGCCCGGGCTCCGCAGAAATATGATCTAGAGGTAAAACTATGTGGTCTAGGGTTGAGTTGCACGTGGCAAAAGTTGTCTCAAATCAGCCCTAAAACTCCACTATATATAGGAGGGAGGGGGAGGGCTAGCCTTGTGGGACAAGCCCTGAAGGTGCGGCAGCCAAGGGGAGGAGGAGGACTCCTCCTCCAATGCGGTTTAGGAAGGAGGAGTCCTCCTCTTCCTTCCCACGTCCCTCTTTTCCCGTTTTCTATTATTTTCCTTTGGTATTTTATTTTGTGGCGCCATGGGCCCCTTGGGCTGACTCCACCAGCCCACTAAAGACTTATGGCGCCAGCCTAGTGCCTTGGGCTCACTCTCGGGTGGGTGGGCCCCTCCCGGTGAACTCCCATAACCCATTCGTCACTCCCGGTACACTCCCGGAATTGCCCGAAACTTTCCAGTGACCAAATGAAACCATTCTATATATCAATCTTCGTTTCCGGACCATTCCGGAAACCCTCGTGATGTCCGTGATCTCATCCGGGAGTCCGAACAACATTCGGTAACCACACATATAACTCAACTATACTAACACATCATCGTACCTTAAGTGTGCAGACCCAGCGGCTTCGAGAACTATGCAGACATGCCCCGAGGCACTCCTCGGTCAATATCCAATAGCGGGACCTAGATGCCCATATTGGATCCTACATATTCTCCAAAGATCTTATCGGTTGAAACCCAGTGTCAAGGATTCATATAATCCCGTATGTCATTCCCTTTGTCCTTCAGTATGTTACTCGCCCGAGATTTGATCGTCGGTATCCGCATACCTATTTCAATCTCGTTACCGGCAAGTATCTTTACTCGTTCTATAATACAAGATCCCGTGACTTACACTTAGTCACATAGCTTGCAAGGCTTGTGTGTGATGTTGTATTACCGAGTGGGCCCCGAGACACCTCTCCTTCACACGGAGTGACAAATCCCTGTCTTGATCCATACTAACTCAATGGACACCTTCAGAGATACCTGTAGAGCACCTTTATAGTCACCCAGTTACGTTGCGACGTTTGATGCAGACAAGGTATTCCTCCGGTGCCAATGAGTTATATGATCTCATGGTCATAGGAACAAATACTTGACACGGAGAAAACAATAGCATTAAAACGACATGGCCAATATGCTACATAGTTTGGGTCTAGTCCATCACATGATTCTCCTAATGATGTGATCCAGTTATCAAGTGAGAACACTTGCATATGGCCACAAAACCTTGACTATCAATGATCAACTCGCTAGCCAACTAGAGGCTTGCTAGGGACATTGTTTTGTCTATGTATCCACACATGTATCTATGTTTTCATTCAATACAATTATAGCATGGATAATAAACGATTATCTTTAAACAGGAAATATAATAATAAATATTTATCATTGCCTCTAGGGCATATTTACAACAATGACATCGTATGAACTATGGTTTGGAGAAACCTAAGCAATCGTTTCTTAAAAGTTTGGGGTTGCGATGCTTATGTGGAAAAGTGTCAGCATGATAAGCACGAACCCAAAGCAGATAAATGCATCTTCATAGGACACCCAAAACAGTTGGGTATACCTCCTATCTCAGGTCCGGAAGCAAAATGTTTGTTTCTAGAAACGGGTCCTTTCTCGAGGAAAAGTTTCTCTCGAAAGAATTGAGTGGGAGGGTGGTGGAACTTGATGAGGTTAATGAACCGGCACTTCAACCAGTGTGTAGCAGGGCGCAGGAAGTTGTTCCTGTGGCGCCTACGCCAATTGAAGTGGAAACTGATGATAGTGATCATTAAGCTTAGGATCAAGTTACTACAAACCTCGTAGGTCGACAAGGTCGCGTACTGCTACAGAGTGGTATGGTAAACCTGTCTTGGAGGTCATGTTGTTGAACAACAATGAACCTACGAGCTATGGAGAAGCGATAGTGGGCCCGGATTCCGGCAAATGGCTGGAGGCCATGAAATCTGAGAGAGGATCCGTGTATAAAACAAAGTGTAGACTTTGGAAGAACTACTTGATGGTCGTAGGACTATTAAGTACAGATGGGTCTTTAAAAGGAAGACAGACGATGATGGTGAAAAGTCACCATTAAGAAAAGCTCGACTTGTCGCAAAGATGTTTCCGACAAGTTCAAAGAGTTGACTATGATGAGACTTTCTCACTCGTAGCGATGCTAAAAGTCTGTTGGAATTATGTTAGCAGTTGCTATATTATTTATGAAATATTGCACGTAGGATGTCAAAACATTGTTTCCTCGACGGTTTCCTTGAGGAAAGGTTGTATGTGATACAACCAGAAGGTTTTGTCGATCCTAAGGATGCTAACAAGTATGGAAGCTCCAGCAATCCTTCTATGATCTGGAGCAAGCATCTGGAGTTGGAATATACACTTTGATGAGATGATCAAAGTTTTTGGTTCATACAAGGTTTGTGAGAAACTTGTATTTCCAAAGAAGTGAGTGGGAGCACTATAGGATTTATGATGAGTATATGTGCTTGACATATTGTTGATCGAAAATAATGTAGAATTTGTGCAAAGCATAAAGGGTTGTTTGAAATTAGTTTTTCAAAGTAAAGCCTGGATTAAGCTACTTGAACATTGAGCATCAAGATCTATGCAGATAGATCAAAGCGCTTAATAGAACTTTCAACGAAATGCATGCCTTGGCAAGTTTTTGAAGGAGTTCAAAATTGATCGGCAAAGTAGGAGTTCTTGGATGTGCTTGTAGGGTGTGAATTTGAGTAAGTCTCAAAGCTTGACCACGGTAGAAGAAAGAGAAAGGACTAAGGTCGTCCCCTATGCCTTAGTTGTAGGCTCTGAAGTATGCCATCCTGTGTACCGCACCTGATGTGTGCCTTGCCATGAGTCTGTCAAGGGGTACAAAGAGTGATCCAGGATTGAATCACTGAGTAGCGGTCAAAGTTATCCTTAGTAACTAGTGGACTAAGGAATTTTTCTCAATTATGGAGGTGATAAAAGAGTTCACCGTAAAGGGTTACGTCGATGCAAGCTTTGACACTGGATGACTCTAAGTAGTAAACCGGATTCGTATAGTGGAGCAGTCTTTTGGAATAGTTGCAAATGGCGCATAGTAGAAACATTTATAGGATGACATAGAGATTTGTAAAGCACACACGGATCTGAAAGGTTCAGATCTGTTGACTAAAAACCTCTCTCACAAGCAAGACATGATCGAACCCCAGAACTGTATGGGTGTTAGATTCATTGAAATCACATAGTGATGTGAACTAGATTATTGACTCTAGTGCAAGTGGGAGACTTTTGGAAATATTCCCTAGAGGCAATAATAAATTGGTTATTATTATATTTCCTTATTCATGATAATCGTTTATTATCCATGCTGGAATTGTATTGATTGGAAACTCAAATACATGTGTGGATACATAGGTAAAACACTGTCCCTAGTGAGCCTCTAGTTGACTAGATCGTTGATCAAAGATGGTCAAGGTTTCCTGGCCATAGACAAGTGTTGTCACTTGATAATAGGATCACATCATTGGGAGAATGATGTGATGGACAAAACCCAAACTATAAACGTAGCATATGATCGTGTCAGTTTATTGCTACTGTTTTCTGCATGTCAATGTATCTGTTCCTATGACCATGAGATCATGCAACTCATGGACACCGAATGAATACCTTGTGGGTTATAAAACATTGCAACATAACTGGGTGACTATAAAGGTGCTCTACAGGTATCTCCAAAGGTGTCTGTTGGGTAGGCATGGATCAAGACTGGGATTTGTCACTCCGTGTGACAGAGAGGTATCTCGGGGCCCACTCGGTAATACAACATCACAACAAGCCTTGCAAGCAATGTGACTAAGGGGTTAGTTACGGGATCTTGTATTACGGAACGAGTAAAGAGACTTGTCGGTAACGAGATTGAACTAGGTATGGAGATACCACGATTGAATCTCGAGCAAGTAACATACCGAAGGATAAAGGGAACATCATACGGGATTAAGTAAATCCTTGACATAGAGGTTCAACCAATAGAGATCTTCGTAGAATATGTAGGAGCCAATATGGACATCCAGGTCCCGCTATTGGTTATTGACCGGGGAATGTCTCAGGTCATGTCTGCATAGTTCTCGAACATGCAGGGTCTGCACACTTAAGGTTCGGTGACGTTTCGGTATAGCAGAGTTATATGTGTTGGTTATCGAAGGTTGTTCGGAGTACCGGATGAGATCCAGGACGTCACGAGTAGCTCCGGAATGGTCCGGAGGTAAAGATTGATATATAGGAAGTCCTGTTTTGGTCATCGGAAAAGTTTTGGGTTCATCGGTAGTGCCGGGAGGGTGCCGGGGGACCACTGGGAGGGGTGTGACGACCCAAGAGGCTCATGGGCTATGAGAGTAGGTGGATCAGCCCTTGGTGGGCTTGCCTCAGTCTCTCTCAAGGGCCCATGCGAAAAGAATAAAGGAAAAAGGCAAAAAGGCCAAATTAGGAAGGAGTCCTAATAGGATTCCACCTCCCTTGTGGGAGGTGGATTCCTGCCTTGTGGGTTTGGCCGAAGCTCCTTGGATTGGAGGCCAAGGCTGCCTCCTCTCCTCTCCTCCTCCTATATATACTAGAGGTTAAGGGATTTTCGAGACACGACTTTGCCACGTGCAACCCTAAACCTCTACTTCGTAGTTCTTCCTCTAGATCGGATTTCTGCGGTGCTTAGGCGAAGCCCTGCAGGATGGATCACCATCACCACCGGCGCGCCATCACACTGCCGGGGAACTCATCTACATCCCCGTCTCTCTTGCTAGATCAATAAGGTGGATATCGTAATCGAGCTGTACGTGTGCGGAACGCGGAGGTGACGTCCGTTCGGCACTTGATCGGGGCGGATCGTGGGACGGTTCGTGGGACGGATCGTGGGGCGCTTCATGGGACAGATCGTGAAGACGTACCACTGCATCAACCGCGTCTATTAATGCTTCCGCTTAGCGATCCACAAGGGTATCTGGATCCAATCTTCCTCTCATAGATGATCATCACCATGATAGGTCTTCGTGTGCGTAGGAAAAAGTTTGTTTCCCATTCATCGTTACCCAAGAATACGTCCATTTTGCATCATGCTTTTATATCGATATTTATTGCATTATGGACTGTAAATACACGTTATGGTACAATACTTATGCCTTTTCTCTCTTATTTTACAAGGTTTACATGAAGAGGGAGAATGCCGACAGCTGGAATTCTGGACCGGAAAAGGGGCAAATCTGAGAGACCTATTCTGCACAACTCCAAAAGTTCTGAAAACTTATGGAGAATTATTTTGGAATACATAAAAATTATTGGGCGAAAGAAATACATGAGGGGAGCCACCATGTGGCCACAAGCGAGGGGCGTGCCCTACAGGCTTGTGGGCCCCCTGGCAGGCCTTTGGTGCCCATCTTCTGCTATATGAAGGGTTTTTACCTAGAAAAAATCATATTAGAACTTTCGGGGCGAAGCGCCACCATATCGAGGCGGAACTTCGGCAGAACCAATCTAGTGCTCCGGCGGAGCTATTCTGTCGGGGAAACTTCCCTCCCGGAGGGGGAAATCGAAGCCATCGTCATCACCAACAATCCTCTCATCGAGAGCGGGTCAATATCCATCAACATCTTCATCAGCACCATCTCCTCTCCAAACCCTACTTCATCTCTTTTATCCGATCTTTGTCTCAAACCTCACATTGGTACATAGGGGTTGCTAGTAGTGTTGATTACTCCTTGTAGTTGATGCTAATTGGTTTTACTTGGCGGAAGATCATATGTTCAGATCCTTAATGATTATTAATACTCCTCTGATTATGAACATGAATATGCTTTGTGAGTAATTACGTTTGTTCCTAAGGACATGGGATAAGTCTTGCTATAAGTAATCATGTGAATTTGGTATTCGTTCGATATTTTGATGAGATGTATGTTATCTCTCATATAGTGGTGCCATGTGAACGTCGTCTACATGAAACTTCACATTATTTGGGCCTAGGGGAAGGCATTGGGAATTAATAAGTAGATGATGGGTTGCTAGAGTGACAGAAGCTTAAACCCTACTTTATGTGTTGCTTCGTAAGGGGCTGATTTGGATCCATATGTTTCATGCTATGGTTAGATTTATCTTAATTCTTCTTTCGTAGTTGCGTATGCTTGCAAGAGAGGTTAATCATAAGTGGGATGTTTGTCCAAGTAAGGGAAGCACCCAAGCACCGGTCCACCCACATACCAAATTATCAAAGTAACGAACGTGAATCGTATGAGCATGATGAAAACTAGCTTGACAGAAATTCCCATGTGTGCTCGAGAGCGCTTTGCTTTATATAAGAGTTTGTCCAGGCTTGTCCTTTGCTACAAAAAGGATTGGGCCACCTTGCTGCACCTTTGTTACATTTGTTACTTGCTACCTACCTTATCACAAAACTATCTCTTACCGATAATTTCAGTGCTTGCACAGAATACCTTACTGAAAACCGCTTTTCATTTCCTTCTGCTCCTCGTTGGGTTCGACACTCTTACTCATCAAAAGGGCTACGATAGATCCCCTATACCTGTGGGTCATCAATAATCCTTCCTTCCAAGAACACAACTCTACCTCTAACGCTTCACGGCACGAGTACAATGCCCTGCCAGCGAAGAAGATAATGCCTCCCTCATCATCTCGAAGCACTATACCTCCACCCGCAACACCAACTGAATGAGACCCGTCAGAGTTGAGATTAACCCACTGTAATGCCCCAAGTGTAGAACTTTCCCTTTTTGTAACCTTCCATGTGGGACCACCTTGACTTTGTCATGAGAGTTTCTATGCATGTATGAATTCATGTGTCACCTTCTATTCTTCTTTTGCATGCATGCATCCATGCCATACCATCCTTGCCATACCTTATGATTCTATGTCCTGTTATGATTGCATGTGATCTTGCTAGGTGTGATGTTGTGGTATTGTAATTTCTTGTGTTGATGCACATGTGATGATGGTGTGTGGAGTGTAGGAGTGAGTGCTATGTAATTTCAAAGTTCCTTGCTATTTCAAACCCTTTTCCTTTCCTTTTATCTCAGGTTCAAAATTCCATCTTCCCAAAAGTTGTTCTAAAATGTCTTGTGTTTAGGGATTAAGGTGAGTGTGTAGTTATGCTAGTTTGGTGATTTTGAGAGTGATTTATTCAGGGGGCAATGACACAAAACAGCAAACTTAATGCTGTTTTGTAAAATATTTGCCTACTCTAAAAATCTTGTTCTCATTTTCTAAATTTAGGTCATATTTTTCTATGACCAGGGGATTTTTCCTTTTAAGTTTATTCCCACCAGATTATTTGTTTTATTTCTTTTCCTTCTTGGTTTTTCTTTTATTTGGGAAAGGCCATTGGGGCCTTTCTTATAGTGGTCGCCTGTGGGCTCCCTCCCACTTTGCTGGCCCATCTAATCTTCCTCCCGGCGCTAGGAGCCCACGCCAGCGGCCTCCTTCCCTCCTTCTGACGCCGTTTCCTCCCCGTGCGAGCTGACCGTCAGGCGCCAGAGAGAACACGCGTGACGCCGTGAGGTCTCACGGACGTCGAGGTCCCCCCTTTTTAAGCGTGTTGGCGTCTGTGCCTCCCTCCCCTCGCCTAGGGTTCCTCCATTCCCTCCTGCCGCCGCCACCTCTCTTCCTTCCCTTCTCTCTTCTCCCGTCGGCAGGTGAGACTCTGTAGGGTTAGACCGAGGGTGAGCAGCTCCTCGCCGGCGACGCCGCGCTCCCGTCTCCGTTCGCCGCCGTCGCCATGTCCGGGAGCTCGGGGTGGATCCCCGCGATACATTCCCGGCGCTAGGAGCCCCGGGGACCGATTGCTCCGACGGATCCGGCCACGTCTACGGCGAGTTCCAAGTGCTCCTTCCCCTGCATCGGTTCTGCAGATCAGGAACATCTACGTCGACGGCCTTCTTCCCCTCCGGCGCTTCTCCCTCCACAGATCGGTGCCCCCTCTTCCTGCTCTAGGTGACGACCGCTACTCCTCCCTTCTCCTCGGTTGGATCTGCCGGTGTAGCAGCCGTGCTCCTCTGTTCAGAGGAGAGAACGGCAGGAGCTTGTGTGGTGTGTGCGTAGGGGTAGAGCGCTCGGTGTGAGTAGTTTCAGTGTAGAGGCAGGTGCGTCTTCCCCTTTCCCGCGGGCGTGGTAGAGGCCGTGGTAGAGAATACCATCTCCGGTGACCTCTCTATCACCGGCTCGCAGGTGCAGGCCAGCGAGTAGGTTCGAGGCCATGCTACGTTGCGTTAGGTCCCTCCTCCGTCAGTCATTGCAACGTAGCCCAGTGGTTGTTTGTGCGTGTGTCTTCGTCAGGTGCAGGGATCGATTCCCAGTAGGAGCACCCCCCCCCCCTTTTTGTTTCTCCTTTTCTTGTTTCATCAGTAGGGCAGCGCAGTAAGAAGTTCTCCTGCATTGATCCTCCTATGTCGAGTACCTAGAGCCTAGCAGAGTGGAAGGGCTGCAGTTTGCACTCCAGTAGGTCTGGGGTTCGACCCCAGCACCTCTCCTTTTGTATGACCCTTGTTTTTCTTTTTTTTCTCTCTTCCTTGCTGTTTGGTAGCTAAACAGCCCTGTTAATTTGTAACTTGGTATTTCTTGTCTTCCTTGGTGTTTTTCCTTTCCTGCCTAGTTTAGGAATGTGTGTATGTGATAGACTTGGTGAAGGTTGGTGATGGAGTGTGTGCATGGTGGCACACACACAAGGGGTGTTTATGTGCATAAGAGTGTGTGTGTGTGTGTGTATGATTTTGCCCCACACACCTTGCAAAGATCTTGCTGTAGGGTGCTTGCAAGCATGTGTGTGTATTTGCACTAGGGGTGCTTATGTAGCTAAAATCATGTGTAGGAGATCATGTAGCCTTATCATGCTTAGAAGTGCATTTTTTTTGTTGGGTGCAAGTAAGTATAGAGTTGCTAGATCCTATGGTGTGTGTGTGTTTGCCATGTGGTGCAAGCTATGTGTAGCATGTGTAGATGGAGTTTGCTAGTTAAACATGGGTATATTCTTATGGGGGTTGCACCTTGAGGGTGACATGACTCCAAGGATGTTCCTTGTGGTGCATGTGAGCGTGTGTACCATCACATGCCCATATGTGAGGGTGTGCATACTCTCTTGTAGCATAGGAGTTATATTTTGTTGTGCTTGATGCTAGTGATAGTGTGGTATATGTGTTGGTGTTGTTGATGTGCATGACACAAACATCGGGTTCAAACCACCATGTCACTTTGTCATTGTGCACATGAAACTCAACCTATGTAGTTGTTATCTTAGAAGTATACTTTATGGAGTTGCATTTGCAGTTTTGTTGAAAGTTTGGTCCTTGATTCCATGGTATAGGTGGAGCCCAAGGGCATGGGTTTTTGTGTGTTAATAGTAGGGGTTTGTGCTCAACACCATAGTGGTGTCAATTACCTCTTGGTGTCATGTGTGTGCAAACTATGCCTAGACAAAGTGGGCATGTGGCTGGAAAATTCCAGATTATTGAACTCTGAAAATTTCACTAAGTCTGGGATTCTGGAAACATTTTCTTCCCCTGTAGATGAAGATGTGCTGGTCATTCTGTTGAGAACTAGCCTTAGTTAAGTGCTAGTATTTTTAACCTGGTATGTTTTTGAAGCTTCCTGTCAATTTGCAAGTTATTTGGAGTCCAGTAGGTTGTGTTTTGATTACTGTCAAAAAGCTTCAGAACAGAAACAGAAACTCAGGTGCAGGAATTTTCACTAATTCCCTGAGATCTGATGGTTTTGGGAAAGTTTGTGACCTTGTATCTTCTAGAGTTTAATTACTTTTGCTGTGATTCTTGCTGGTGCTTGTAGTGTTCTTGGGTGGGAACAGCCACATATATTATTTGTCATGTTTGAAGACCTGTAGCTATGTTGCATGCAGCTCCCAAAGAGCTAAGATGCAGATTATGGCAGATTATGTAGATTTGTCTTTTTGTTCAAAGTATGTGCTTAATTGTTCTTGTGGCGTTCTACCTTGCCCCAATTCATTCATGTTGGGTTGATACATGTCTTGGCAACCTGGGAATACCAGATTTGTGCCAATTGGGAGTGTGGTGTTGAATCTTTCACGTAGAGCTTCATATCTTGTTTCGTTGATTCACATTGATCCGTAGTTCCGTTTGCAATGTTCTTTGTATGGTTTTGCACCGTTTTTACGAGCTGCATCTGTTCATGTCATTCTCATGCACGTCAAAATAGCTTAGTGCAAAGTTCTGTCGAGAAACTTGTTGTAGTTTATTTTGCTTGTGCTAGTGATAGAAATGGTGGTGCATGCTCAACTTTCATCTCATGCATCATGTGATTGTTGCATCTTGTGGTGCTGCTGTTCATTGGCTGTTATTCTTATGTTGGGTAGCACCGGGAGCGGAGAACGAATACGTGGAGTCAGGAGAGTACGTGCAGGACGATCCAGAACCATTCCAAGTTGAGGATATCACACGCAAGATGATATGACCTTGATTCCATCTCTAGACTTGTTATGTTAGTTTCGTTTCCATGTCATATTGCTCGCTTCCTACCACTGAATTTAAATTGCCTCTTCATATGCCATGAGCCCAAACACCGTACTCCTTCCTATCAAACTTGTATGGCTAAGTAGGCTTGCTCAGCTTCTAATGTTAGCTTTGTTAGTTGCAGGTGTTTTGCCTCATGTGATAACATGAGCTTGTTATCATTATTTTAAATTCTGTTAATTAATTAATGCACCTATATACTTGGTAAATGACGGGAGGCCTAGCCTTTTGCCGGGTGCTTTGTTCCATTATTGCCGCCTTAGTTACCGGTTACCGGTGTTTGATTCCATAATGATCGCTCCTAACACGTTCGGGGTTGTTATGGGGACCCCCTTGATAAATCGCGTAGTGTTAAGGCTTGTCCGGCAGGACCCAACTTTGGTGTTAATTTTCTAATCACTTAATAATAATCTGCATAGGGAGTAGCTACCCCGAGGTTTCTTAATCAACAACCCGGGCCAGTGCTCCTCATGAGTGTTGATCCAAACTGGTCTGCCTGCGGGGCCACCACAAGGAAACTTGAGGTTTGGTACCTGTAGCTAGTTCCATCCGGTGTGTCCTAAGACTGAGATACGCGGCTCTTATCGGGGTCGTCGACACGTCGGGAGGTCCTGCTAGTCTTGTCTTACCTTAGCGGTATATCTTGCGTATAGGAATCCCAGTGAAGCTTTGGTTTCACCCAGAGTTGAGGTTTTCCTCTAAGGAATCCAACGAGATCACGAGATTCGTGATAGAGGATGCCTTTGCGGCCTGTGTTCATTTGTGATGGACTAGTTGGAGCACCCCTGCAGGGTTTAATCTTTCGGAAAGTCGTGCCCGCGGTTATGTGGCAACTTGGAATATTTTGTTAACATCCGGTATTAGAGAACTTAAACATAATCTAATAAAACTGCCAACTGCGTGCGTAACCGTGACTGTCCCTTCGAAGATCTCTCTTCGATCGGGAACACGGTGGGGTTATGAATGACGTAGGTAGGTGTTCAGGATCACTTACTGATCAAGTAATCCCGACCGTTAGCGTAGACCTCCTTCACTCCTCTTTTGCGTAAGTTAGCCACTTATTCAATCATAGGTTGCAGCAGCCTGATACACTTCATCCCTTCCTTACCCAATAACATGACTAGTTCTGGCACCAAGGTCTTAGATTGCTGAGTCCCCGTGGCTCACGGATTCCTCCAAAACTCCCATCAGGTACAGGTACCCCAGAGGCAGATGATCCCGACGGCACCCAGCTGGCGTGGCAGTACGACGAGGAGACAGTCCGCCTTTACGTGAACTATCCAGAGGACTGATCCGTGGTCGTGATCGTTGGCCTGCAGCGGGTAGCATAGCATTTTCCTTGTTTTGTAGTCCGTACCGGAACTACCTTGTTTGTATCTGCGTTGTACTGTGAATTATTAATAAGAAGGCAGTTGAATCCCAAATTGTCTACTTGTAATTATTATTTTGTGCTATGTTTACTGTTGGAAATATGCCATAGAGGCAATAAT
Source organism: Hordeum vulgare subsp. vulgare (assembly GCF_904849725.1). Lineage (NCBI taxonomy): Eukaryota > Viridiplantae > Streptophyta > Magnoliopsida > Poales > Poaceae > Hordeum > Hordeum vulgare. Next base: position 530,766,404 of record NC_058520.1, on the reverse strand, counting down.
AAATTAGTTATTATTATATTTCTTAGTTCATGATAATCGTTTATTATCCATGCTATAATTGTATTGATTGGAAACACAATACTTGTGTGGATACATAGACAAAACACTGTCCCTAGTAAGCCTCTAGTTGACTAGCTCGTTGATCAAAGATGGTTAAGGTTTCCTGGCCATAGGCAAGTGTTGTCACTTGATAACGGGATCACATCATTAGGAGAATCATGTGATGGACTAGACCCAAACTAATAGACGTAGCATGTTGATCGTGTCATTTTGTTGCTAATGTTTTCTGCGTGTCAAGTATTTGTTTCTATGACCATGAGATCATATAACTCACGGACACCGGAGGAATACTTTGTGTGTATCATACGTCGCAACGTAACTGGGTGACTATAAAGATGCTCTACAGGTATCTCCGAAGGTGTTCGTTGAGTTAGTATGGATCGAGACTGGGATTTGTCACTCCGTGTGACGGAGAGGTATCTCGGGGCCCACTCAGTAATACAACATCGCACACAAGCCTTGCAAGCAATGTGACTTAGTATAAGTTACGGGATCTTGTATTACGGAACGACTAAAGAGACTTGCCGGTAAACGAGATTGAAATAGGTATGCGGATACTGACGATCGAATCTCGGGCAAGTAACATACCGAAGGACAAAGGGAATGACATACGGGATTATATGAATCCTTGGCACTGAGGTTCAAACGATAAGATCTTCGTAGAATATGTAGGATCCAATATGGGCATCCAGGTCCCGCTATTGGATATTGACCGAGGAGTCTCTCGGGTCATGTCTACATAGTTCTTGAACCCGCAGGGTCTGCACACTTAAGGTTCGACGTTGTTTTATGTGTATTTGAGTTATATGGTTGGTTACCGAATGTTGTTCGGAGTCCCGGATGAGATCACGGACGTCACGAGGGTTTCCGGAATGGTCCAGAAACAAAGATTGATATATAGGATGACCTCATTTGATTACCGGAAGGTTTTCGGAGTTACCGGGAATGTACCGGGAATGATGAATGGGTTCCGGGAGTTCACCGGGGGGGCAACCCACCCCGGGGAAGCCCATAGGCATTGGGGGTGCCGCACCAGCCCTTAGTGGGCTGGTGGGACAGCCCAAAAGGGGCCTATGTGCATTGGGAAGAAAATCAGAGAGAAAAGGAAAAAAAAAGGAAGGAGGTGGGAAAGGGAAGAAGGACTCCACCTTCCAAACCAAGTAGAATTCGGTTTGGGAGGGGGAGACCTTCCCCCTTGGCTCGGCCGACCCCCTTGGGAGTCCTTGGACCCCAAGGCAAGTCTCCCCCCCCCTCCTCCTCCTATATATAGTGGGGTTTTAGGGCTGATTTGAGACAACTTTGTCACGGCAGCCCGACCACATATCTCCACGGTTTTACCTCTAGATCGCGTTTCTGCGGAGCTCGGGCGGAGCCCTGCTGAGACGAGATCATCACCAACCTCCGGATCGCCGTCACGCTCCCGGAGAACTCTTCAACATCTCCGTCTCTCTTGCTGGATCAAGAAGGCCGAGATCATCGTCGAGCTGTACGTGTGCTGAACGCGGAGGTGCCGTCCGTTCGGCACTAGATCGTGGGACTGATCGTGGGATAGTTCGCGGGGCGGATCGAGGGACGTGAGGACGTTCCACTACATCAACCGCGTTCACTAACGCCGCTGCTGTACGGTCTACAAGGGTACGTAGATCACACATCCCCTCTCGTAGATGGACATCACCATGATAGGTCTTCGTGCGCGTAGGAAAAATTTTGTTTCCCATGCGACGTTCCCCAACAGTGGCATCATGACCTAGGTTCATGCGTAGATGTCTTCTCGAGTAGAACACAAAAGTTTTTGTGGGCGGTGATGTGCGTTTTGCTGCCCTCCTTAGTCTTTTCTTGATTCCGCGGTATTGTTGGATCGAAGCGGCTCGGACCGACATTACTCGTACGCTTACGAGAGACTGGTTTCATCGCTATGAGTAACTCCGTTGCTCAAAGATGACTGGCGGTTGTCAGTTTCTCCAACTTTAGTTGAATCGTATTTGACCGAGGAGGTCCTTGGATGAGGTTAAATAGCAACTCATATATCTCCGTTGTGGTGTTTGCGTAAGTAAGATGCGATCCTACTAGATACCCATGGTCACCACGTAAAACATGCAACAACAAAATTAGAGGACGTCTAACTTGTTTTTGCAGGGTATGCTTGTGATGTGATATGGCCAACGATGTGATGTGATATATTGGATGTATGAGATGATCATGTTGTAATAGTTAATATCGACTTGCATGTCGATGGTACGGCAACCAGCAGGAGCCATAGGGTTGTCTTTAAACTAACGTTTGTGCTTGCAGATGCATTTACTATATTGCTAGGACGTAGCTTTAGTAGTAATAGCATGAGTAGCACGACAACCCCGATGGCGACACATTGATGGAGATCATGGTGAGACGCCGGTGACAAGAAGATCGTGCCGGTGCTTTGGTGATGGAGATCAAGAAGCACGTGATGATGGCCATATCATGTCACTTATGAATTGCATGTGATGTTAATCCTTTTATGCACCTTATTTTGCTTAGAACGACGGTAGCATTATGAGGTGATCTCTCACTAAAATTTCAAGACGAAATTGTGTTCTCCCCGACTGTGCACCGTTGCTACAGTTCGTCGTTTCGAGACACCACGTGATGATCGGGTGTGATAGACTCAACGTTCACATACAACGGGTGCAAAACAGTTGCACACGCAGAACACTCGGGTTAAGCTTGACGAGCCTAGCATGTGCAGACATGGCCTCGGAACACATGAGACCGAAAGGTCGAGCATGAATCGTATAGTTGATATGATTAGCATAGAGATGCTTACCACTGAAACTATTCTCGACTCACGTGATGATCGGACTTGAGATAGTGGATTTGGATCATGTACCACTCAAATGACTAGAGAGATGTACTTTTTGAGTGGGAGTTCTTAAGTAATATGATTAATTGAACTAATTGTCATGAACATAGTCTAATGGTCTTTGCAAATTACGATGTAGCTAGCGCTATAGCTCTACTGTTTTTATATGTTCCTAGAGAAAATTTAGATGAAAGTTGATAGTAGCAAACTTTGCAGACTGAGTCTGTAAAACCGAGGATTGTCCTCGTTGCTACGCAGAAGGCTTATGTCCTTAATGCACCACTCGGTGTGCTGCACCTCGAGCGTCGTCTGTGGATGCTGTGAACATCCGACATACACGTTTCTGATGACTACACGATAGTTCAGTGCAAAATACTTAACGGCTTAGAAGCAAGGCGCCGAAGACGTTTTGAAACGTTACGGAACATAAGTGATGTTCTAAAGAGATGAAATTGTGATTTCATGCTTGTGCCCTTGTTAAGAGGTACGAGACCTCCAACAAGATTCTTTGTCCACAAAGTAAAGGAGAAAAGCTCAATCGTTGAGCGTGTGCTCAGATTGTCTGAGTACGACAATCGCTTGAATCAAGTGGGAGTTAATCTTCCAGATGAGATAGTGATGGTTCTTCAAAGTCACTGCCACCAAGCTGTGAGAGCTTCGTGATGAACTATAACATATCAAGGATAGATACAATGATCCTTGAGCGATTCGCGATGTTTGACACTGCGAAAGTAGAAATCAAGAAGGAGCATCAATAGTTGATGGTTAGTAAAACCACTAAGTTTCAAGAAAGGCAAGGGCTAGAAGGGATACTTCGTGAAACGGCAAAACAGTTGCTGCACTAATGAAGAGACCCAAGATTAAACCCAAACCCGAGACTAAGTGCTTCTGTAATGAGGGGAACAGTCACTGAGGCGGAGCAACTCTAGATACTTGGTAGATAAGAAGGCTGGCAAAAGTCGAAAGAAGTGTATTTGATATACATGATGTTGATGTGTACTTTACTAGTACTCCTAGTAGCACGAGGGTATTGGATACCGGTTCGGTTGCTAAGTGATTAGTAACACGAAATAAAAGCTACGGCATAAACAGAGACTAGCTAAAGGCGAGGTGACGATACGTGTTGGAAGTGTTTCCAAGGTTGATATGATCAAACGTCGCACGCTCCCTCTACCATCGGGATTGGTGTTAAACCTAAATAATTGTTATTTGGTGCTTGCGTTAAGCATGAACATGATTGGATCGTGTTTATTGCAATACGATTATTCATTTAAAGAGAATAATGGTTACTCTGTTTGCTTAAATAATCACCTTCAATGGTTTATTGAATCTCGATCGTAGTGTTACACATGTTCATAATATTGGTGCCAAAAGATACGAGGTAATGATGATAGTACCACTTACTTGTGGCACTACCGCTTGAGTCATGTTGGTATAAATTGCATGAAGAGGCTCCATGCTGATGGATCTTTATACTCACTTGATTTTGAATCACTAGTGACATGCAAATCATACCACATGAGCAAGACCTTGTTTTTCATTGAGATGAAATGAGATAGTAACTTGTTGGAAGTGATACATTTTGATGTATGCAGTCCAATGGGTGCTGAGGCACGCAGTGGATATCATTGTGTTCTTACTTCAATGACGATTTGAGTAGATACTAGAGTATTTACTTAATGAATCACAAGTCTGAAATATTGAAAAGTTCAATTCTGTTTCGGAGTGAAGTTCGTCGTAACAAGAGGATAAACTGTCTACGATATGATCATAGAAATGAATATCTGAGTTAAGAGTTTTGGTACGCAGTTAAGACAATGTGGAAATTGTTTCGCAGTTCATGCCACCTAGAACATCATAGTGTGATGATGTGTCTGAATGTCATAGCCACGCACTATTTGGTATGGTGCATGCTATGATGTCTCTTATCGAATTACCACTATCGTTTATGGGTTATGCATTAGAGACAACCGCATTCACTTTAAATAGGGCACCGCGTATTTCCGTTGAGATGATACAGTATAGACTGAGGTTTGGAGAAATCTAAACTGTCGTTTCTTGAAAGTTTGGGGCTTCGACACTTATGTGAAAAAGTTTCAGTCTGATAAGCTCGAACCCAAAGCGGATAAATGCATCTTCATAGGATATCCAAAACAGTTGGGTACATCTCCTATCTCAGATCCGAAAGCAAAGTGTTTGTTTCTAGAAACGGATCCTTTCTCGAGGAAAGGTTTCTCTTGAAAGAATTGAGTGGGAGGGTGGTAGAACTTGATGAGGTTATTGAACCATCACTTCAACCAGTGTGTAGCAGGGCGCAGGAAGTTGTTCCTGTGGCGCCTACACCAATTGAAGTGGAAGTTGATGATGGTGATCATCAAGCATCGGATCAAGTTACTACAAGCCTCGTAGGTTGACAAGGTCGCGTACTACTACAGAGTGGTACGGTAACCCTGTCTTGGAGGTCATGTTGTTGAGCAACAGTGAACCTACGAGTTATGGAGAAAGCGATGGTGGGCCTAGATTCCGACAAATGGCTGGAAGCCATGAAATCCGAGAGAGGATCCATGTATGAAAACAAAGTGTAGACTTTGGTAGAACTACTTGATGGTCAGAGGACTATTGAGTAAAATGGATCTTTAAAAGAAGACAGACGATGATGGTGATAAGTCACTATTAAGAAAAGCTCGACTTGTCGCAAAGATGTTTTCGACAAGATCAAACAGTTGACTATGATGAGACTTTCTCACTCGTAGCGATGCTAAAGGTCTGTTAGAATTATGTTAGTGGTTGATGCATTATTTATGAAATATTGCACGTAGGATGTCAAAATATTGTTTTCTCGACGGTTTCCTTGAGCAAACATTGTATGTGATACAACCAGAAGGTTTTGTCGATCCTAAAGATACTAGCAAGTATGCAAGCTCCAGTGATCCTTCAATGGACTGGTGCAAGCATCTCGGAGTTGGAATATACAATTTGATGAGATGATCAAAGATTTTGGGTTTGTACAAGGTTTATGAGAAACTTGTATTTCCAAAGAAGTGAGTGGGAGCACTATAGAATTTCTGATAAGTATATGTGGTTGACATGTTGTGGATCAGAAGTAATGTAGAATTTCTGTAAAGCATACAAGGTTGTTTGAAAGGAGTTTTCAAAGGAGTACCTGAATTGCGCTACTTGAACGTTGAGCATCAAAGATCTATGGAGATGGATCGAAAGCGCTTAATGGAAGTTTCAACAAGATGAATGCCTTGACAAGTTTTTGAAGGAGTTCAAAATAGATCAGCAAAGAAGGAGTTCTTGGTTGCGTTGTGAGGTGTGAATTTGAGTGAGACTCAAAACCCGACCCCGGCAGAATAAAGAGAATAGACGAAGGTCGTCTTCTATGCCTTAGCCGTAGAATCTGAAGTATGCCATGCTGTGTACCGCACCTGATGTGTGCCTTGACTCAAGGTCTGTTGAGAGGTACAGAGAGTGATCCATGATTGAATCACTAGCAGCGGTCAAAATTTATCCTTAGTAACTGATGGACTAAGGAATTTTTCTCAATTATGGAGGTGGTTAAAGAGTTCGTCGTAAAGGGTTACGTCGATGCAAGCTTTGACACTAATCCGAATAACTATGAGTAGTGAAACGGATTCGTATAGTAGAGTAGATGTTTGGAGTATTTCCGAATAGCACATAGTAGCAGCATCTATAATATGACATAAAGATTTGTAAAGAACACACGGATCTGAAAGTTTCAGAACCGTTGACTAAAACCTCTCTCACGAGCAAGACGTGATCAGACCCCAGAACTATATGGGTGTTGGATTCATTGAAATCACATGGTGATGTGAACTAGATTATTGACTCTAGTGCAAGTGGGAGACTGTTGGAAATATGCCCTAGAGGCAATAATAAATTAGTTATTATTATATTTCTTAGTTCATGATAATCGTTTATTATCCATGCTATAATTGTATTGATTGGAAACACAATACTTGTGTGGATACATAGACAAAACACTGTCCCTAGTAAGCCTCTAGTTGACTAGCTCGTTGATCAAAGATGGTTAAGGTTTCCACGCCATAGGCAAGTGTTGTCACTTGATAACGGGATCACATCATTATCATGTGATGGACTAGACCCAAACTAATAGACGTAGCATGTTGATCGTGTCATTTTGTTGCTACTGTTTTCTGCGTGTCAAGTATTTGTTTCTATGACCATGAGATCATATAACTCACGGACACCGGAGGAATACTTTGTGTGTATCAAACGTCGCAACGTAACTGGGTGACTATAAAGATGCTCTACAGGTATCTCCGAAGGTGTTCGTTGAGTTAGTATGGATCGAGACTGGGATTTGTCACTCCGTGTGACGGAGAGGTATCTCGGGGCCCACTCGGTAATACAACATCACACACAAGCCTTGCAAGCAATGTGACTTAGTATAAGTTACGGGATCTTGTATTACGGAACGAGTAAAGAGACTTGCCGGTAAACGAGGTTGAAATAGGTATGCGGATACTGACGATCGAATCTCGGGCAAGTAACATACCGAAGGACAAAGGGAATGACATACGGGATTATATGAATCCTTGGCACTGAGGTTCAAATGATAAGATCTTCGTAGAATATGTAGGATCCAATATGGGCATCCAGGTCCCGCTATTGGATATTGACCGAGGAGTCTCTCGGGTCATGTCTACATAGTTCTCGAACCCGCAGGGTCTGCACACTTAAGGTTCGACGTTGTTTTATGCGTATTTGAGTTATATGGTTGGTTACCGAATGTTGTTCGGAGTCCCGGATGAGATCACGGACGTCACGAGGGTTTCCGGAATGGTCCGGAAACGAAGATTGATATATAGGATGACCTCATTTGATTACCGGAAGGTTTTCGGAGTTACCGGGAATGTACCGGGAATGACGAATGGGTTCCGGGAGTTCACCGGGGGGGCAACCCACCCCGGGGAAGCCCATAGGCATTGGGGGTGCCGCACCAGCCCGTAGTGGGCTGGTGGGACAGCCCAAAAGGGGCCTATGCGCATTGGGAAGAAAATCAAAGAGAAAAGGAAAAAAAAGGAAGGAGGTGGGAAAGGGAAGAAGGACTCCACCTTCCAAACCAAGTAGAATTCGGTTTGGGAGGGGGAGACCTTCCCCCTTGGCTCGGCCGACCCCCTTGGGAGTCCTTGGACCCCAAGGCAAGTCTCCTCCGCTCCCTCCCTCCTATATATAGTGGGGTTTTAGGGCTGATTTGAGACAACTTTTCAAGGCAGCCCGACCACATACCTCCACGGTTTTACCTCTAGATCGCGTTTCTGCGGAGCTCGGGCGGAGCCCTGCTGAGATTAGATCATCACCAACCTCCGGAGCGTCGTCATGCTGCCGGAGAACTCTTCTACCTCTCCGTCTCTCTTGCTGGATCAAGAAGGCCGAGATCATCGTCGAGCTGTACGTGTGCTGAACGCGGAGGTGCCGTCCGTTCGGCACTAGATCGTGGGACTGATCGCGGGATAGTTCGCGGGGCGGATCGAGGGACGTGAGGACGTTCCACTACATCAACCGCGTTCACTAACGCTTCTGCTGTACGGTCTACAAGGGTACGTAGATCACACATCCCCTCTCGTAGATGGACATCACCATGATAGGTCTTCGTGCGCGTAGGAAAAATTTTGTTTCCCGTGCGACGTTCCCCAACATTTACTTGCTTGCGAAACGCTTAGATGCGCTTCTTTCCTATTCGGGGGCCTCGACCCCCAGATCAGAAAGGACCGCATCTTGGTCGTTACACCCACCCAGCTCGCGGTGGAGATCATGGCGGGGCGGCCGCACACGCAACTCGAGCTAGAATTTTGTGCAGCATACTGTCATATGATATGACTGATTTCCCTTTCTCTTCATCAACATTTGAGTTCAACTTTATAGCAATTAGGGACTCAAAATATCTCACAAGAACCCTCCTGGAAACTTCAGGTGATGGTGGCTTCTTGTGGTGTACAATCTCATTACGGATGAACCAATAGTGTCACAATGTCATGAGCAGCATGCACCTTTCTGTTTTATGTAGGGGTTGTAGTACATGAAATAACCATTCTTTCCCTACATTTTTTACTTGATCAATAGCCAGAAGCTTCCACACCTTCGCCATGTGGCACCACAGTGCACGAGCTCTAGGGCATCGGCACAAGGGATGGAAGTTATCTTCCGGTTCCAATCCACACACAGGACATATATCAGTAGTCTCCAAAGTTCTCTTATGTTAATTAACCCGCGTAGGAAGTGAGTCCGAGACTACACACCATGCAAAATTCCGCACTGTTGGAGGTACATGAGCACACCATATCAGTTTCCACATTACCCTTCGGCCATCTGGTTAGAGCTTGATGAAGAAGCATGTTCTCTGTTGGTTTACTCAAAAGCAAGCTCATAAGCAGTTTTGACAGAAAATTGTCCAAACCTCCCCGGACCCCAAGATAAAGTATCCTCCTTATGTCATGGGGAAGCTCTGATTTTGAGGATCTCATCTACATCACAAGGGAAGAAGTAGTTATGTAGTAGCTCAACATTCCAGGAACCATTAGCATTAAGAAGCTCAGATATGAAGCAAATGCAGCAAAGGCCTTTTGGTGATATCGGTTTAAAAGAATATGGTACCGGTATCGAGTTATCTCTCCACACTCTTCTGCTTGCTCCATTCCTGACCCTCCATACTAGCCCTTTTTCAATAGCTCAATACCATAGCTAATTGCTTGCCAAGTTGGCGAAGCATTCCTAGAGAAAATTGTACCTCTAGCTTACCTTCTGGGTAGTATCGTTCTTTGAGCAAAAGTGCACATAGACTGTCAGGCCTATCAATTAGTCGCCAAGCTTGGCTTGCTAAGAGTGCTTGATTAAATAACGTGTAATCGCGAAATCCAAGCCCACCTTTACACTTCGACTGCAACAAATAATCCCAAGCCTTCTAGTGAACTTTCCTACGACCATTTTTAGATCCCCAATAAAAATTTCTAACCATCCTCGTTAGATCATCACATACTGAAAACAAAAGCTTGAAGACACCCATTATATAAGTAAGGAGATCTTGTGTTACTGACTTTATTAATACCTCTCTGTCAGGTTGAGCCAGCCACCCATCTCCCCATTGGATTAGCCTCTTGGTGAGACTAGCTTGCAAATTCTAAAAACGCTCCGTTGACATCCTCCCTTCAGGTGTAGGGAGTCCTAAATATTTATCTTCGAACACCAGCCTTGTTACATTTTGCATTATCCGTACTTCATCCTGAATTTTCACCGGACAAGCATGCCCAAACATGATTGAGCATTTACTCAAGTTTATGCATTGTCCTGTGGCACTAGCATAAAGGTCCAAAGCTCCCTTCACCTTCCTTGCTTGATCCTGCAAAGATTCAAAGAAAAGTAAGGTATCATCTGCAAATAACAAACGTGAGATCCGTGGCACTGTTCTAATTTTTTAAAGGGGTAATATTTCTAGTATTATCCTCAGGCTTCAAACTGGTAGATAGACCGTCAGCCACAAAGAAGAATAAGAACGGTGATAGTGGGTCACCTTGCCGTAGCCCACGCGATGGTGCAAACGAATCTTGGAGGGTTCCTTTTAATTTAACTGAATACCTCATCGACATGGCACACACCATTATCCAGTCCACCCATCGATGAGAATAACCCAACTTTTGCATCATTGGCTTCAAGAATGACCGATCAACTCTATCATATACTTTTAACAGGTCCAATTTATAAGAACATAAGCTTTTGGTAGGATCATTTTCCTGCTTAATATGATGAATGCACTTGAATGCCGTAAGTGCATTATCCTTTACCATCCTCCCTCGAATAAAAGCATTTTGTTCTGGTGATATAATACCATCAAGTATTGGACGTAACCGGTTCACCCAGAACTTAGAAATAACTTTATAGACATAAGCTTATAGGCATGAAGTGAGTCAACTTTGAAGCATTTGGAATTTTGGGGATGAGAACAATGGAAGTTGAATTAACTCCATCCGGCATTACTCATGTTGTGAAAACTTCCTTGACTGACTTACTCACACTATCCTGAAGAGTACACGAGTTGCGTTGAAAAAAACAGATAGGAAATCCATCCGGTCCAGGAGCCTTCAAGGACCAATCTGAAAAAGAGTGTCCGCTCTCTCTTTATCATTGAATGGCTCACAAAGTCTAGCATTATCATCATGAGTAACCATGGCATCAAAAAGATTCAGAACACGGGTATAATTCAAGTTCGGATCAACTGAGTATACCGCTTGAAAGTACCCATTTTCCATAGTCCTCATTGTGGCCTCATCGGAATGGGCTATACCATTGTCATCAACGAGTTCACGAATTTTATTTTTACGAGCCCTCCAAACTACTTTTCTTTGGAAATATTTTGTATTCCTATCGCCCTCTTTTACCCAATTTACTCTTGATCATTGCAGCCATAGCATATCCTCCTTAGTAATTCGTTCATCTTATTGGTCACTCTCCTTATATCATGTCTGCCAGCGTTCATGTTCATTAGTTCCTCGAGCTGCGACCGGGATTTTGCGAGTTCACGAGTGATGTTTCCAAAAAATCCTAATCCACAAGCCGAGAGTAGGCATGGTCTTTTCAGAGCCACTGAAGCTGTTCAAGGTTATCAACAGTACCTGCCGGTTCCCAAGCTTTGTGTACTAAATCTGGTAGCTCGTCGCTCCTGTCCCAGAAAATTTCATATTAGCATGAGCGACCACCACTCGGCCATGAGTCCGTCTCACCTCTCAACAGCAACACTACATGGTCCGAGCAGGGAGAGGCCACATGAGTCACTGAAGAAAAAGCAAACATATTATGCCATGCACTAGAGGCAACTACGCGGTCCAATTGGACTCTAACGTTCGATGTGCCGCTCCTCTTATTATCATATGTGAAAGGGATGCCCGACAACCCAATATCCACTAACTGGCATACTTCAAGTACATCACAGAAGACAATAATTTGGGGTTCCGGTCTGGGTGTCGATGACATATGCTCAAAATCCCAAAGGCATTCATTAAAATCGCCTATTACCAGCCAAGGGAGATCCGAGGAGGATAAAAGGGACTGGAACTTTTGCCACATGAGATGTCGGTTCTTCACACGTGGCTCTCCGTAGACAGAGGTGACTCTCCACTTTTGGGTGTGTACATGCAAGCGAACTATGGCGTCAATGTATCGAACATATTTATCCAGAACATCAACCAACAAACTTTCATGCCAAAAGAGAGCAAGGCCACCGCTAAGGCCATTACTATCCACACTATCAAAACCTTTCACACCCGGTTGGCCTCTCAATCTTCTCATCCTTCCTTATTTTTGTCTAGTCTCACACAAAAAGACCATCGTGGGGGAATGCGACTGCACTAGCGTCGCTAGCTCACGAACTGTTTCGGGATTCCCCCCTTCCCCATAGTTCCAACTCTTGAGATTCATTGGTCTCGGCGGCTCTACCCTTGGCAGCCCGCCAATAGTGGACCATTCTTTTGGGAACCAGTTGTGATCAGAGCGGTATTGTTAATACCAATTTTTGGTCTCTTGGGATCTTGCTTCAGCGGCGGACTTGGTGGGATAGTTCCAGTACATGTGAGAGGCAAGGCTTTCATGGGTGTAGTCTGCCCAAGAAGATCCTTCCACTCCACCCCCCTTTTCCTGTTCGAGTCATACACCCGTTGTTCATTCCCCAAGAGCTTGTCCACTTCCATCTCAGTAGCACCAACATTACTCTTTGCAAGGGGCTCACTAGCCTCCTGGTTACGCCCCCATCTCTATAGCCTCCCCTCATGATCCAAGAGGCTCGTAGATCCTTGAAAACCAAAGCAGTCGGGGCATGAACACCATCCCCATGCTAAGTAAATAGGTGCCCAATCATGCCGCAAACAACACACCAATGAGGGAGTTGCTCGTATTTTACCTTCAAAATCTGTCTCTTCTACTTCTTCACAGTTAAAATATGGTTCTTTAGAGGTTTCCTCAGATCTAGGGTCACCTTAGCTGCGAGAAATTCCCCGCATAATCACCATGGTCATCTTCTTCCTCACACTCCACGCCCACCTTTGCTGCCAATGGTTTCACCAAAGGTCCATAACCATCCGGTAGGTCGTGAATCTGAATCCACATCTTATAGCAATTTAGGTCAATCAATGAGGGTTTGATAAATCCATCATAAGTTGCAAGCACTACCGTCTGCCCTCTGAAAGACCACGCCCCGCCCCCATCAATTACTTTGTTCCAATCTCCCAAACACGAGAATTGCAAGGTATACAAATTATCCCCCAATGATCTAAACTTGACTATTTGTGCAAGATCCCATGCGCTCCTCATGTTTTTGTAGAACCAAAAATCTCCATATTCTTTGGATGTGTGAACCTTACCAATCACGAGCCAACGAGGGTCGGCGGTCGGGTCTCGCATCTCATCCTCAAACACAAGATCATCGAACTATTCTTCCTCGATCCCCAGCTCTACCATCAGTTCCTCCAGCTCCTTCTCTTCTTGCGAACATGACGAAGATGGTTCCTCCACTACAGGAATCAGGAAGTTTGTCGTCAGGCGCTAATAGACGGCAAAGGCATGTATACAGACGGTAAAGATTTTTCCGTCAGCCAGCAGACAAGAAATCTTGATGGCATACTATGAATGGGCAAAGAGTACTTTAGTGTCAACTTTTTATTGGGCAGACAACAAAGTCTTTGCCGTCGGTCAAACTCATGTTTTGCTATCTGGCATTTACATAACAGACCGCAAAGAAAAGTTCTTTGTTGTCAGCCAATTTCTGTCTTTGTCGTCAACCTCAAACAATACAGACGACGAAGAATTATTTTTTATTAAAAAAATTGAAACCACAATCCACAAGTAAGGGTCAAAATCTTTGTCGTCTGTATATTTTTATTACAAACGACTAAGTATGTCTTTGTCGTTAACTGTTCTTTGCCGTCAGGAGATGATGATAAAGTATGTATTTGCCGTTTGTCCCGGCAAAATGCTGATGGCAAAGTGTAGTACCGGCGGCAAATTTCATCTTCCCGTAGAGCGCCATCTTAACCCTAGGCCAAGCCCAGGCAAGAAGCGATCAGCGACAGACCCTACCCCTATCCCCAACCAAGGTCGGCCGCAACACGAGGTAGCCCCGTGGTTAGCTCGATCGTCGGGGAGAGGGGAGGGGAAATGGCGGCGGTATTGATCTCAACGGCGGCGCAGGCACGGAGAGGAGGGAACCCTAACGAGAGGGGATAATAGTTGTATTGTTGGGACTTAGAGCATCTACAACCGAAACTTGCAAATCCGGTCCCTCAGACGTCCGCGAACGCGCCTAGTCAGTGATCTGGCGTGTCCCTTATTTGTCCGTCCGTGGAGCCACACTCCTCATTTTCTTCCTCGTATGTCAGGTTGCACGTGATTGGTGGAGAGGAAGAGAGAGAAAGAAAAAAATGAATAAATAAAAGAAAAAGGTGGTCCAGGGTGAGGTCGCGTCCTATGTGACCTGCTAACCGGTCGCGTCCGCGAGCCCTCATATCTTCCTCATATTTGAGATGGATATGAGAGTTTGCCGACAGCCCGAACATATAGGGACGATATAAGGGGTCCAGTTGGGTCACTCTTTTTTTCTTCTTTCTCATGTCCAATCAGTGACCGGGCGCGTCCGCAAACATATGAAGAGTCATTTGAGGTGTTCGGTTGTAGATGCTCTTAATCACATATGCATCGGTCCCCACCTTTATTCTTTGTGTATACGGAGTATATCTTCGTACTTTTTTTTTTGAAAGGTATAACTTCGTACTTGAATAGTTTCTCTTCCTTTGGCGGATGGGGGCAAAATAGTTTGGAACTATTCATAGCATGCGCCGAAGAGACGTGCTAACTGCTGGAAGGGGGGTGAAGCCATGTGGGGAGCACACACCAAACCAGATCACACAATCTTGCCGTGATGGCGACTTCAGCTCGGGGACTCTCATCAGGTCGAACAAAAAGAGATATCTGCAAAACCCCGAAAGAACGAGCCATCATGCCTACTCTACACAGAAATCTCGTCGCGGCACCAACGCGTATCTTCTTCCCCCAAACCGCCTCGACGCCATCATCATGGATGTTCGTTGCGCACTTACACACACTAGCTCACATCACACTGCTCCTGAAACGTTTCAGGCCGGAGACGGCGCGGGGTCGCCATGATCGACTTCCTTGACAGACAGAATCATGGTCGCTTAGACAGACTTGCCGTGAAACGCCGGGGATCAATCATACGACGGATCGAACTGTGGGCGTGTCGCTTGAATTTTCTTTTGAAGGAAAAGGAACTTTAGTCAATCGCTGCATTATGCAAATGCACCTAAAATGCTGGTGCGACGTCGAAAAGCAAGCAAGGACCGACGGCGAGGGGGAAAGAGCAAGGGGGGGCGAGACCGACGGGGGCGTCCGCATGTGGGCGGTGGGCCGCGTTGCGCGACCGGCGGGCGGACGGACGACCGTGGGTGGCTTCCGTTCATCAATACACCGATGGCGGCAGCCCCAACCAGACCGATGGCGCCGCGCGTCCGCGTCGCTCTCCCCTGCGAAATCCTGCTTCGGCCCCGCGCGCGACGTCGCCGTCGTGCGGCAGCGCCCGCGCACTGGAGCGCGCACGTTGCGCGGGCCGCGCGGGCGCGTGCTCCCGGAGCGGGAGGATCGATCGTGTGCTGTTGAGGCCATGTGGCCGCGGAGGAGCCGTCGTCGGGTCAGGAGTCGCTAGCTGAGGGGCCGGAACGGGAGGCGTGGCCGGTCCAACAGGCGCCGGCCGGCCGTACGTGCAGCGAGGGGTTTCGATCGATTGCTGTTGCGGCGCTGAAGAAACGGGCTTCGTTCTGGTGACCAGCTGAGGACGGCAGGGTTTTCAAGGCGACACGACTGACCGGCCGGCAAAGGGGGCTGTGCGCTTTCGGCTGGTTCACCGACGGTTTTTGTACTGCGTGGTTCTATTCAGAGGAGCCCAAAACTCCGTCGGTAGCTCATGTGGGGACGAAGGAGGACTCCGGCCGAGGGGCCTTTTATTTTTTTGGAAACAAGTTTTTTTTTTTTGAAAGGTTTTTTTGAAACAAGTTGTTTGCGCAAGGCTGCTATGTTTTCTCTGTTTTGCTAATGATCAGGTGCCTGAATCTTTAGTCCCAATTCCTATTTGACGACCTTATTATAAGCGCTGGTTAGAGTACATTTTCTGGGAGCTCCTAGTCCGCGCTGTAGGCGCTCGTTAACGATAGTCTTCTGCAGTGTCGATGGCATGGACTGACCCACTAGCACGCCTGCAAGCTGTCCAGTTTATTTTTGTTCTATTTTTCTTTATCCGATAGAAAAAACCGCTCAGATTTTCTATTTGTTATTAAAATAATATAAAAAAAAATAAAAAAGGTTTACAGATTTAAAGAAAAAGGTTCATCCATTTGAAAAAATCATATCTTTAAAAACGGTTCATCAATTTTGTAAAAAGTTCATCAATTTGAAAATAAGTTCATTGAAATTGAAAAAAATCATCCAGTTTGGAATTTTTTTATTAAATTTGTAAAAATTTCATTAAATTTGAAAAAAAGTTCATAGAAATTAAAAAATATCATATATACATTTTTAAAAATTAGTTGAACTGAAAAAAAGTTCATAAATCTTTACATAGTTCACCAAATATTTTTTAAAATCATCAATTTTCAAAAGGAAGTTCATCAATTTTAAACAAAGTTCATCGATATTCAAAAAAGTTTATAGAATTTTAATATTTTAGAAAAGGTTCATCGAATTTCAGTGAAAAGTTCATCAATTCTAAACAAAATCATTAAAATTTTAAAAAATCATCGATATTACAAAAGGTTCATAGAATTTTCAAGAAAAATATTTACCACCCGGCGACTAGATGGGCCGGCCCATTTAAGAATGCTGCAGGTGCCAGTTAACAAAATGCACGTTAACCGACGTTAACTGGCGTTTGCGGCGCCAAATTGGAAATGCATATTTTCTAATCAGCACACACACACCCTCCATACTCTAATATCTAAATGGACGGCCATGTAGATTGCTCCATCTTTTTCTCATTTCTTTTCTTTTCGTGTTTTCTTTTTATTTTGGTAAATATTTGCGCTCACCCGAGAAGATCTCGCGAAATGTTAATCGCCTCGTTTGCTCGATGCATGTCCTCGCGGATCCTACTTTTCCCTCTGAAACATCGAGCCTCTTTTTATCCACACATTCATCACAATATCTTCACTCATATTGTCTCCTGCTCTTTCCAAGCGCTGCTCCACTGCGCCTTCAACCGGACGTGCGTTGACTGCGAGCCTTCATCTATAGGCCAATGCCGGAAGCGGTCCACATGGGTGATGCCTACCGGCCGCACATGTATTGGAAGCCGCTGGATTGCACCACCCGCCTTTGTGAGGCATTCCACAACGGAGCTCGCGTCCGCCATCACCCACCATTTCATGTCATCGATGTCTTGTAGGAGCACCGGCGTCCGCGGATGCCTGGTCCTCGAGCTCAGCTGCAACCGTCGATGCCGCCACAACAATAGTTCTTACAACATGATCTCCGTTCTAAAATTTGTCTGTAACATGACCGTTGAAAAAAAATCTAAATTTTTTTCTGCAACATGGTCCCTATTTGGAAACATAATTTCGAACACAACTTTTATTGCAAATGTTTCTTCAACATGATCTTTGTTGCAAAAAAATAATCTACAAATGTTTATGCAACAAGATTACTCTTACAAAGGTTTTCACAACAAGATTTTTGTTGCAAAAGTAGAGGACTGCATGCGTTTCCTAGATTATAATAGATCTAACGGCTCATGAGGAGGAGAATCTCTTAAAAGATCTGTCGATAGGACTTCCCCTAATTAGTTTTCCTTTCCTACTTAGTCTTTATTTTTTATTTCTTTTTTAATTTTATGTTTTATCAAAATCGTGTACTTTCCCCAATTTCGTGAATTTTATCCCAAACTTGTAAATTGTTTTCATTTCTTCTCAACTTTTCATTTCACATCCGTAAACTTTTTGCAATGTTGCCAAGTTTGTCTTTCCAAAATTTAACATTTTTTTTCTAAATTGTTGTTTTTTCTCAAAATTTCCGCTTTTCAGAATTTGTTTTGTGCATTTTGTTCCTGAAAATGCCAATGATTTAACATTCGGTGTGTTAGAGCATATATCTCCATATGTGGTTTTGGTAATTGATGACAATTCCTATGGGCTAATGGTTGCCTTAAGTTATATTTATAGGATTTGTCCATAGGCACTTCTTGAAGTCCATCTGTTGGGTTCAAGGAGTTTATATGATGACCAAGATGGTATTCAAGGTATTATCCAAAGAATGGTCATAGAGACACTAGGTTGATCAAGATCTCAGACAAAGAGTAAATCAAGATGATCAACACACAAAGCGTATAAGATGTACCGAGAGGGATCAACTGACCCCATGGTATGCTAAGCATTGTCCATTACGTGTTTGTGTACTAACCCATGATCTTTGTGAGAGTCCTATGTGGGGGTTAGGTGTGCTTCCATGGGCTTGCGTCAAAAGGAAGATCTCATACAACCCATGAAGGATGACGTCAAGTGGTGATCGTCATCAAGATTGTGGTGTGCAAGTTCAAGTGGATCAACACGAATATATCATTGAAACTATTGTTAATGATCATGTGTTGATAAGGACAAGCTCAAGTGCTAACAAGGACAAGATCAAGATAAGCATTCCTGAGCACTACATGCTTGATTCTTGTGGATGTTCACATGATGGACAAATGAAGATGAATACATAAGCTAGGCTTTCCACATTGTGTATGGGAGAGCTACTTGAAGACTTCATCATGTCTTGCTTTCAACTTGAGCCAAGAAGGAACAACAACATCAAGCTCAAGTGAAAGGGCAAACTCAAGGTATCAGTTACTTTGATGTTAGCGGTGCGGAGTGATGATCAGCGAATAAAAGTACACACTCAAGTATGGATCATCGGTATCCCTATTACAATTATTGAGTCTTTAGGGATCCCGCACTATTAAGAGGGGATCACAGGTTTTTGTGATGAACTTGCTCAAACTAGATATCCACTATTCTGCTCAATACCACATATTATCTACTCTGCTCCTATCTTAAAACAGGTCTAATGTCTCGGACTTCCGGCTCCCTCCGGACGTCCGAGGGCCGGTGAAGGGTCGAACAACCGACAGGCTTCGGAAATCCGGAGCCCTGCACCAGAAGAAATTGAGCCCTATAACTCGGATTTCCGGCTCCCTCCGGACATCCGAGGGCCGATCGACCGACCAGCTTCGGAAATCCGGAGCCCTGCACCAGAAGAACGTGAGCTCTATAACTCGGATTTCTGGCTCCCTCCGGACGTCCGAGGGCCGGACGTTCGACCAGCTTCGGAAATCCGGAGCTTTGCACCAGAAGAACTTGAGCCATATAACTCGGACTTCCGGCTCCCTCCGGACGTCCGAGGGCCGGACGTCCGTCCCCTTTCGGAAATCCGGAATCTTGCACCAGAGAAGTTTGAGTCGAATAACTCGGACTTCCGACCTTCTCCGGACGTCCGGTCCCTGTTCAACTCCACAGTGGTTCTAGATATATTTACAGCCCTCGGACGTCCGACCCCTTGTGGACGCCCGGACATCCGTGAACTGCCGGATGTCCAACCCCTGTGTGACTTAAAGTGTCCCCAACGGCTGTTTTTCTCTCCCCTCTATAAATAACCCCCTCCCACTTCGTGAGAGGCAGCCCAACACAGCCTTATCCTCATAAGAACTCATTTCTACCTCACACACATTTGCTTACATCAAATCTTAGATCCCAAGAGCATTTGTGAGCCCCTTTGAGAGTTGTTCCAATCAAAAGATAGATCGTCTCCCTCTCCTTCTCTCAACCCAAGCTATTTGAGATTTGAGCAAGTTTTGAGCATTCCCCGTGATCTTGTTACTCTTGGAGGTTGGAGACTCCTAGGCGGTAGGAGTTCTTCGGAGAGGAATCAATCCGTGTGATTACCCCCCCGAAAAGTTTGTGAGGGTTTGGAAGCCACCTCAAAGGCTTACCACTAGTGGTTGAGAAACACCTTCGTGGTGTTATCTCAAAGGGAGAATAGGGTGAGCCTTCGTGGCGTTGGTGTGCCTTCGTGGTAACATCCACCTCTCTAACGGTGACTAGCTTCCCTCCAAGGAAGTGAACATCGGGATACATCTTCGTCTCAGTGACCT
The DNA here is from genome assembly GCF_904849725.1 of Hordeum vulgare subsp. vulgare. Taxonomy (NCBI): domain Eukaryota; kingdom Viridiplantae; phylum Streptophyta; class Magnoliopsida; order Poales; family Poaceae; genus Hordeum; species Hordeum vulgare. The sequence continues at coordinate 530,746,287 of NC_058520.1, read as the reverse complement.
TGGTTATCCTTAACCCTAACTCCTTACTTGTGGTTTACTTGTGTTACTTGAGCATACATACATTGCATATTGTTTGTGCTCATTATATTGTGTTGGCTATTTCTTGTACAAGATTAATCATTCAAGCATACCTTCTATATCCACACGTTCACACTTGCAGCTTTTGATATATCGTGTGCTAGTGTGATCTAGTATCTTGTGTCATTCACCTACTTGTCGTGTGATTTAGCTCAAGTAAGTTTGTGTAACTTACTTGTGCTTGTTAGTAACTATATTGTGTCCATCTTGGTAGATCGTGTTGTTGATACACGTTGCAGTGCCTAGTGCATTTAGGATTTGTGCTTGACAAGTATCATCTTAGTTTATTTCCGCATTAGGTTTAAGCCAAATCCGAAGAAGTTTTTAAATAGCCTATTCACCCCCCCCCCTCTAGGCGTCATTGAGGTCTTTTTCAATTGGTATCAGAGCTAGGTCTCTCTTTAATTAGGTTTCACGACCTAGAGAGTATCGATGTCGACTATTGGATTAGTGCACAATGGCACCTTTGACTTTGATGGCACAAATTATACCCTATGGAGAATCTGTATGCTTCATCACTTTCGGGCCATGGGCCCAAATACTTTACGAATTGTTCTTGTAGGGATTGCAGACAAAAAGGATGATGCATCTTCATCTACTAATGAAATGTATCTTGATTGTGAGGCTTTTCTTGTCATTCATCGAACCATAAGTCCCGAAGTGTTTAAGTCTATCACGACTTGCAAGTCAGCTCATGAAGTTTGGACTAAACTTGAAGATATATATGGTGGGTCCAATCTTGATGAAGACGGTATTATGATGAAGGAGTTGGTGCATGAGCTCTTCACTCTTTTCGATCTTAAAGAGTCCACCACTACTTCCATATCCGATTGCTTGCACACCTCAGCATCTTCAATCTCACAAGGTAATGACATGGTGAGCGAAGAAATATATGTTGATGAAAATGTCATAGCCTCTATGGACACGAGCATATCTAGCACCACACATAGTGTAAATTATTGTGCTGATAGGTCATGCATTTCACCTAAAGATCCCTCGACAAATGTATGTGGTGATATGCCTGCTTCCTCGTGTCCTCTTGATAAAAATATCTTGTTTCTCCCTAGTTGCTCTATGACTAATCATTTAGGGGAAATCAAGAAATATGAAGTACTTTTGACTAATGAAGAATCTGATTCACCAAAAGAATCATCATCAACTCCTCCAATTCACATGTGCCTCATGGCAAGAGGTAATAATGAGGTATCATCTTCCCTGTGCAATAACGATGATATTTGCGATGAGGATGATGATGATGACTTGACTGAAAATATCTATGTGATCAGTAAAAATTTTCATAAAGCTAAAAATAGCGCTCTTCAAAGATTCCAAGATGTTCTTGCTTACTTTGAAAATTTTAATGATTCACTTAATCATGAACAAGCTAAAAGTGAACAACTTGAACATGAACTTGAGAAGAGTCATCAAGCATGTAGAGACTTAAGATCTTCAAAAGGAGAGATTGAAGTTACTCATGATAAACTTAAAAAGGATTTTGAGGTCCTTCTCCTTGAATGCAATAATGTCAAGGGAGAGCTCATCAAAACCTCTAAGATCTATGAGGAGCTTCAATCTACTCATGAGAAGTCTCTATTTGCTACTTACTCCTCTCATATTGTTGATGATACTTGTACATCTAACTCTACCTCATTTGAAGTATCAACATTGAAGGAGAATATTGAGCTACGTGCTCAACTCGATTTGCTAACTAGCAATTATGGGAAGTTGGAAGAAAACCATGTAATGCTCACAAGCTCTCATGCTGATCTTCTAACATCCTATAATGTGCAAAGGTTAGCTCATGAGGCTATCATCACCAAGGTAACATCAAGTGAGCCTCATGTGGACAATGGCACTACTTCTAGTCAAAGTACTATATTTCCATGTGCTAGTCCTCGTAATTCGTCTACTCATAATATTGCTACCTCGTGTGATGAATTACTTTCCTTGCCTTGTTGCTCTAACATTGAAGCTTACACTTCCTCTAGTACTTGCATTGATACTAACCGTGCAGAGGAAATCAAAGAGCTCAAGGCCCAAGTCACTTCTTTGAAGAAAGACTTGGAAAAGTGTCATGAAGGGATGTCCACACTCAACAACGTCCTGTGTGAGCAAACATCTCCGAATGACAAAAATGATGTTGTAGTAAACTCAAACAAGAACAAGAGGGGCCTAGAACAAGTCAAGAATTCGGCCAAAATCATTTGCTTCAAGTGCAAAGTTAAAGGGCACCATGTTAGATCTTGCCCTCTGAAGACGAAGTCTCAAAGTCACAAGCAACAAGGGAAGCGGCCACAAACTCAATCACATATTCAACTACAAGTTGAAGGAAGGCCTCTTCCCAATAAGACCCAAGCCAACACTCCCCGAGGTGAGAAATCAACTGGGAAGAAAGCAAAGGATATATGTTGCTACTTATGTCGTGAGAAGGGTCACGTCGCTTCGTCTTGCACAAGAGGTAACTTATCCAACCCAATCACTATTGATGATATCTATTCCCTTGGGAAGGATAAGGTTGGCAATGTGTTTGCCAAGTTTGTTGGTACTCAAAATGGTGTCAAGAAAAGAACCATTTGGGTTGCCAAGCCTATTGTGATTAACCTCTTAGGACCCAACGTAGTTGGGGACCAACAAGTTCAAACTTGATCAATAGGTGACTATGGAGGACATTAGAGACTTGGATACATAATGAAGAATTAAGGGGTCTTCATCATTCATATTATCTCAAGCCAAGTCATTTGGATTATTGAGTTTCTATCTTATATCCAATGTGCCTCCTTACAGTAACTTATACTTAAACTGTTTACATTGTTAGGTGCTTGCCCCTTTGCATGTTGTGGTTTTATACCTTGCATGCGTTTGTATATGTTGTGCTTCCAACTTGCTTATCTTGAGTAATTGAGTATGTGTATGTTGGTTTGCATATCATGTACATGTGAGTCTTGTATTGAGTCTTTTTGCGTCTTGTTTGTATTTTTGTTGGCTCTTGTGAGATAGTAATGGATTATCCCATTGTGGGGGAGTGATGTGCTTTGCACACCTCGCAATCCTATAAAAGTGTATACATGGGGAATACCACTTAGTTTTGATATTTCAAGATTATCTAGTTTCTATGTGGTATGTCTTACTCATGAGAAATTCAAATTCTATATGGTCCATTAAGTATCTCTTGTTGGTTTTAATTTGCCACTTGTTAATATTGATGGTTTATCACATTATGGGGGAGTAATATGCTATGTGCATATTACAAAACTAGAAAATGTGTACATTTGAGGTGTTGCCACTTAGTGTTGATATAGTAAATTATCTTGTTCCTAGGTGGCATGTTAGCTCTACAAGTGTCATTTGCCTGCGTTTTATGGGTAAAGATGATCTTGGATATATTTGCGATTTACCAATGAGTATCACTTCCAAAAATACTTCTTCTCCTTGACAATTGGTATTCCCATCATGTGATAGGAATTGCTAATCGTCTTTACATTGGATTTTGTGTTTCGTTTGTCTTCCTTGCCTCTTATGGATCTATTTTAACATGTCTAGTGTTTTTATAGATATAGAGAAAGTGATGATCCCATCGTGTGCATTTTGTATTTAAATGCAAATTCTATATAATGCACGTCCCTTGGGGGAGCTACCCTATTTTCTTTAGAACACTCTCTTTATTCACCCATCATAAAATCTTTTGATCCCCATCAAGTGTGTGTTGATGGGAGGCAAGTCTTGCTCTTTATGATGCTTTGTGCCATCATGAAAATTTGTCGAGGGCTTGGTTTGTTGGAACCTAGCTCTCTTTTGGAAATTAGATACCTCGTGTTTGTTTTCCTTCAATTGGTTTCTTGTTTCCTTTTATTTGACATGTGTCAATGGATATCTCATTCCTTGGGGTATCTTTTAGTTGATATCCTTCAAGTGATATTTTTTTGTTTAGGATCTTATTATCACTTGATACCTTGTCTTTTGGTGACTTATCAACTTTGTGTTGAGTTGATTCTTGAGAGTCTTGAGCATGCATATCTACTATATACAACTTCTTTTGCTTGCTTTCCTTCTTTGACCCAATATATAAGGGAAACTCCACCTTGTCATAAATTGGCTAAAGTGTGCATGAAATTCAAATTCATATCTATATGCACATATGTATGTGGAGTTTGTCCTATGTATTGCTGGTTTTCTAACTCTTTGGTCCCAATGAGTTTGGGCACCATTTTGTTCGTTTTGCTGTTCCAGGAACAACTGGAGATGCATTGGATGCTCGGCTCACCTATAAGGAAGGTGTTGAGACCATGTGATTATTGGAGCCAAGTCAGGATGATCAAAGAACAACTATCTACTACATCAATCCAATGTTGTCTCGGTAACAAGTATCCACTTCATGCATTCTTTTCTTGCAAAGGCCCCAACATGTCTTTTCTTTTCCAGGTTGCATCATGGCATGAATCTCTTGATTCGTTCTTGTAGTACTTGTTTTCTTTCTCAAAGCATCCGAACGATGATGTCTTACTACTAGTTGGGATGTCTTTGATGTTCGTATGTTGGAAGTTCATATTGTACAATAAGAAAATATTAGGCCATGTGCTATGCTTCCAAGCAAAAGATCTCATTGATATATTTATGACTTCCTTTTGGATATCTAGTTTGTTCCTTCTTGTAACCATTTCGTGTGTACATCCTTCTTTGTGGATATATATCATCATGATTGTCTTCTACTTAGAATCTTTTACACATGAGAGAAGTTACATGTGACAGCCCGAGACCGACGCCCAGAAGATTCCCCTTTATTTCTGTTTTCGTCGTGTGGTTATTTTTGTTTGTTGCATCATCATGTAGGTTGCATCATGTGCATCATCGGCATTGCATCGGCATCCCGTTGCCGCCAGTTTTCAAACTTGCATCCGTTGTTAGTTGCCGGTTCTCGCGTTGTCCGTTCTGAGCCCGACCGCACTCGCACGCGCCCGCGGCATCGTCGAGATCTTGTTTTCAAAAGTGTGCGTAAAACTTTCTCTGATTGGGTTGAGATTTGACGTGCGGTCTTATTTAGATATAGGTAGGCCGCCTGTCAATCTACGTCGCGATCGGAGTCCGTCTAATACCCGAACGGTCGACCGTAGCGACACCGTCTCAGGTCTATCGTCGGACGTTTTATCGGTGTTCTAAAATACGTTGTCGGGTGACCGTTCTCCCTCTCATCCCCGCCTAGCCCCTACGCACAGTGCACCGACCCTACGCGCAGCCTAGTCAGAAAACCTCCCGAAACCCGAACCGGGTGCTCGTAACCGTTGGGTTCGAATCAACTCCGTTTTACCCTAAACCATCATCGGTTTGTCAATTGAAATCCCTGGCCTAACAATCTCGACCGTCCGATTTCAATCGAAGGGATGAGATAGACTCATCCTGTCATATCTTGTGTGTATAAATATATGTAGGAACCCTAACATCGAGGAGGATTGTCTCATCCCTCCCTTCGGCCGCCGCCAGGCCCGACCTGCCTCCTCCTTCCTTGGGATCGTTTCAATCCAGATCCACCCGCGTCCTCTCTCTAGCCGGCGCTCGATCCAATTCAGACCGAGGCCACGGCCTCCTTGTGCCCGAGCCGTGGTCACAACTGACCAGGAGCTCGAGCTCCTCCTCGTGCTCATGGTATGTTCCCCCGAAGCCTTGCGCCGGAGCCTCCCCTTGTCCAAGAGCCCAAGCCTTCGAGTCCCCGCTGTCACCTCGACCCCGCGGTCTGTCGCCGGCCGGAACCTCGCCGAAGATCAGTGCCTCGCCTCCTCGTTCCTCTCCTCCCCGTGCTCTCTCTCCCTCCTCCTCACCGCATCTTCTCCCTTGTTTTGTAGCAGACCGCCATGGATGGCCGCGCGAAGCTGCAGCGCCAGCAAGCAAGCGTCCATGCCGGAGCCGCCGCTCGCCGGAGCTGTGCCGTTCCTCCCGTCCGGGGCCTCCTCGGCCAGACCCGCGCCCCCGCCAGTCGCCATGGACCTCCCGAGCCGCACGCGCTTCCTCTGCGCCAAGGCTGCAACCACGCCGCCATGCTCGATAACCTCCAGCTCGAGCTCGACCCCATCTTCGGCAGTCACCGGCGACCGCCGGTCCCTTCCCTCTCCTTCCTCCCATCCCTCTCTCGTCTCACAACCTCTCTCTCCCCATGACCTCTGGGTTTTTTTCCCTCTCTTGGAACGAATGCAGGAACGCCATGGCCGCCCTACATGAACTCTGTTGCTGCTGCCCATCGGATCCATCGGTGCCGCCAAGGCCGGAGCAGCAGTGGTGGGATCCGCCCGGATCCGTTTCCCCTCGCCGCCGGACCTTCAGCACCTCGTCGGCGCCGCTTCCCCGCCAGCAAGGCGCGTCGCCGCACCTGCGCTGCATCCCCAGCCACGGAGACAGAGCAGCAAGTGTCTGTTTCATGTTCAGTTTCGTCAGGTAAGCATCGGGGTATGTTTCATTTGCAGCTAATTCCAGTTTTGTATCACTATCCGTTTGTAGCACACTGGTCAGCGTGTTGTGTTGCAACTCGGGAGACCTGAGATCGAATCACAGCGCACCCACCATTTTCGTTTCATTTTCTGTTGCATTTTTATTTTAGTTCAGCGCTAGCATATGTTTCATTTGGAGTAACTCCCCACAAGCATCATAAACCATACCGTAGTGGTTAGCAAGGCTAGTCTTCACCCAGAGAGGTCCTGGGATCGAATCCCACGGAAGCCTCCTTTCTTTTTGTCACTCGTATTTTTTTTTCATCTTGGGCGTGACATTACATCTCTAATTGATATCCTATTTTCTTTCACGTCCATCGTTGCATTTTCTTTTTTTCAGTTTTTGGTGGCTTCGTGAAAGGATTTGTTTTGAGTGCGTATCTTATATACCTACATCTTCATGCACTCTTTTGGCCGTGAAGATTATTTTTCCTCATGCTTGTCTTAATGAGGGGTTTGCCATTTCCATTAGTATCCCTCCTCTTGACAAGGTTCTTACTTCCTAGCTTCATAATGGGTTGTCACAAGCGTTGGTTCTTATTTTGTTTATTAGTAAGCATGTGAACCCATTTTCTAGTATGTGTGTGTGGGAATGATATGTCTTGCACTTTGTATCTCATTTCATCAAGACTATGTTGATGAGTAATGTTCATCCTTATCTTAGTCTTCTCAAGTGCTTTGCCATGACTCACACACATTACTTTGGTTGAGCCTATTCTTAAGTTGCTTCTTTTACATGTTGCTCAACCATTTGTTTTGTGCAATTGATATGCTTATTGTCTCATCTATCTTCTTGCACTCGTTGTGTGTTTTTATTCATTTTGGGGGAGCAACGATCCTATTTTGTGCACCTGTATCAAATACAAAAATCTCATATTAGTCCACAAATCATGGGGAGCTTCTCTAGTTTTTGATAAAATACTCTGTTGCCTTTATCATAATATCTTTTATTCATGTGGTTCGAAGGACCATATGATTGTTTGTTCCATCTGGAATCTTTTGATTGCTTGCCTCTATTTTTGTATGTCTTTGTGGCATACGATCCTTTTATTTGCAACCTTTGAGTCCTCAATATAGTTTGTTTTCCTCCAACTACTTATCATTGTATTTGTGTATTTCTCTGCACTCATGTGCTGAGAAGTACACACTTTTTGGAGGACCACCTACTATATTGGCTTTCTAAACTTTTCGTCCATTTTAGCAATCGATGCCAATGGGGGAGAAATTTAGAGAGTTTACTATGGATATGTTTAGAGGGTTTTGCTATTATTGCGTAAGCATTATATAAACTCTCTTGAAGTGGTTGTCTTCAATTACCAAAATGGGGGAGATTGTTAGAGCATATATCTCCATATGTGGTTTTGGAAATTGATGACAATTCCTATGGGCTAATGGTTGCCTTAAGTTATATTTATAGGATTTGTCCATAGGCACTTTTTGAAGTCCATCTGTTGGGTTCAAGGAGTTTATATGATGACCAAGATGGTATTCAAGGTATTATCCAAAGAATGGTCATAGAGACACTAGGTTGATCAAGATCTCAGACAAAGAGTAAATCAAGATGATCAACACACAAAGCGTATAAGATGTACCGAGAGGGATCAACTGACCCCATGGTATGGTAAGCATTGTCCATTACGTGTTTGTGTACTAACCCATGGTTTTTGTGAGAGTCCTATGTGGGGGTTAGGTGTGCTTCCATGGGCTTGCGTCAAAAGGAAGATCTCATACAACCCATGAAGGATGACGTCAAGTGGTGATCGTCATCAAGATTGTGGTGTGCAAGTTCAAGTGGATCAGCACGAATATATAATTGAAACTATTGTTAATGATCATGTCTTGATAAGGACAAGCTCAAGTGCTAACAAGGACAAGATCAAGATAAGCATTCCTGAGCACTACATGCTTGATTCTTGTGGATGTTCACATGATGGACAAATGAAGATGAATACATAAGCTAGGCTTTCCACATTGTGTATGGGAGAGCTACTTGAAGACTTCATCATGTCTTGCTTTCAACTTGAGCCAAGAAGGAACAACAACATCAAGCTCAAGTGAAAGGGCAAACTCAAGGTATCAGTTACTTTGATGTTAGCGGTGCGGAGTGATGATCAGCGAATAAAAGTACACACTCAAGTATGGATCATCGGTATCCCTATTACAATTCTTGAGTCTTTAGGGATCCCGCACTATTAAGAGGGGATCACAGGTTTTTGTGATGAACTTGCTCAAACTAGATATCCACTATTCTGCTCAATACCACATATTATCTACTCTGCTCCTATCTTAAAACAGGTCTAATGTCTCGGACTTCCGGCTCCCTCCGCACGTCCGAGGGTCGGTCAAGGGTCGGACGACCGACAGGCTTCGGAAATCCGGAGCCCTGCACCAGAAGAAATTGAGCCCTATAACTCGGATTTCCGGCTCCCTCCGGACATCCGAGGGCCGGTCGACCGACCAGCTTCGAAAATCCGGAGCCCTGCACCAGAAGAACGTGAGCTCTATAACTCGGATTTCCGGCTCCCTCCGGACATCCGAGGGCCGGACATCCGACCAGCTTCGGAAACCCGGAGCTTTGCACGAGAAGAACTTGAGCCGTATAACTCGGACTTCCGGCTCCCTCCGGACGTCCGTCCCCTTTCGGAAATCCGGAATCTTGCACCAGAGAAGTTTGAGTCGAATAACTCGGACTTCCGGCCTTCTCCGGACGTCCGGTCCCTGTTCAACTCCACAGTGGTTCCAGATATATTTACAACCCTCGGACGTCCGACCCCTGTCGGACGTCCGACCCCTTGTGGACACCCGGACATCTGTGAACTGCCGGATGTCCGACCCCTGTCTGACTTAAAGTGTCCCCAACGGCTGTTTTTCTCTCCCCACTATAAATAACCCCCTCCCACTTCGTGAGAGGCAGCCCAACACAGCCTTATCCTCATAAGAACTCATTTCTACCTCACACACATTTGCTCACATCAAATCTTAGATCCCAAGAGCATTTGTGAGCCCCTTTAAGAGTTGTTCCAATCAAAAGATAGATCGTCTCCCTCTCCTTCTCTCAACCCAAGCTATTTGAGATTTGAGCAAGTTTTGAGCATTCCTCGTGATCTTATTACTCTTGGAGGTTGGAGACTCCTAGGCGGTAGGAGTTCTTCGGAGAGGAATCAATCCGTGTGATTACCCCCCGGAAAAGTTTGCGAGGGTTTGGAAGCCACCTCAAAGGCTTACCACTAGTGGTTGAGAAACGCCTTCGTGGTGTTATCTCAAAGGGAGAATAGGGTGAGCCTTCGTGGCGTTGGTGTGCCTTCGTGGTAACATCCACCTCTCTAACGGTGACTAGCTTCCCTCCAAGGAAGTGAACATCGGGATACATCTTCGTCTCAGTGACCTTGGTTATCCTTAACCCTAACTCCTTACTTGTGGTTTACTTGTGTTACTTGAGCATACATACATTGCATATTGTTTGTGCTCATTATATTGTGTTGGCTATTTCTTGTACAAGATTAATCATTCAAGCATACCTTCTATATCCACACGTTCACACTTGCAACTTTTGATATATCGTGTGCTAGTGTGATCTAGTATCTTGTGTCGTTCACCTACTTGTCGTGTGATATAGCTCAAGTAAGTTTGTGTAACTTACTTGTGCTTGTTAGTAACTATATTGTGTTCATCTTGGTAGATCGTGTTGTTGATACACGTTGCAGTGCCTAGTGCATTTAGGATTTGTGCTTGACAAGTATCCTCTTAGTTTATTTCCGCATTAGGTTTAAGCCAAATCCGAAGAAGTTTTTAAATAACCTATTCACCCCCCCCTCTAGGCGTCATCGAGGTCTTTTTCATAGTGCTCAACGGACAATGTTTGCACGCCCACCAGTTAATGATTTTTAAAATAAACTTAGCTGGGTTGTCCACATAGTCCCAATCGTCAGCGTCAGTTAGCCGGAAATCATTAATTGACTAGTATTATTTTTAAAGATTACTCTCATCTTTCCAGGTTACGATAAATAGCGTATTGTATGTGTGTCTCTTGTTGCGACCTGGAAGTTTTCTTTTTTTCGTAGATATCTTCTTTTAAAATGTTTTATCTCTTAAACCATAGGTTGAAATCTTGAATTATTTTTCATGTCGAGATCTTCAAAACTAGATCCCATGTTGATAGCTTTTGACGAGCTTTTTTTCACGAAATAAATCGAACGAAAAATTGTGCCTCTTGTGGAAGGACAAAAACAGGAAAACAGATCTTTTTTCGTTTCCGAGAGGCACGCCCGCGCCTCTTGCAGAAGCAAATCTGTGCCTCTCGTGATAACAAACTCATGCCTCACAGAAAAAAAATGAGTTTTTTTTATTTCTGAGAGGCATGATGCCTCTCTCGAGAAAGAGAAAAAAAAGACATGTTCTTTTCATTTCTGAAAGGCACATCTGTGCCTCCCGCGCAAGCAAATCCGTGCCTCTTGAGAAAGGAAAAAAACAAAAAACATATTTTTTTTGTTTTCAAAAGGCACGTCCGTATCCTTCACGGGAAGCAAAACTGTGTCTCTAAAAAAACATATTTTTTTTGTTTCCAAGGAACATAATCGTGCCTCTAACGAAAGCAAATCCTTGCCTCTCGTGAAAAAAAACTAAACTTGCCAAAAAACATGATTTTTCATGTTAATAAATAATATTTTTTTGTCCAAAATCTAAAAAAGACCGTTGGAAAACCAAAACATTAAAAAATGATATAAAAAGCCAAAAACACATGTGAAAAAAATAAAAATATATATAAAAAAATTCTTTAAACACGAGACATGACGACGACTGAGAATGCGCAAAATGACAACGCGTGAGAACGACCCTTGAAAGGTTTGGAGCAATTTTTTTAGGAGGGCTTACCATCCGAAAACGGCCTGTGGATCAGGTTGGACCTGGGCAGTGCATTAAGGTCCAAGTTGCCAGCTCGCACGCGTATTAAAGAATGTATAGCTAGTAGATTTGAGCCAGTTCTCAAGAACGAGATATGATCGCACGATCGAGTCGACCATGCGCGCGAACGCACAAATTTTATGAATGTATAGCTACTAGATTTTGGCCAACACGTGGACTATTGGCTAGGTCTTTTTAGCTCCCAATTTGTGCATTATTCACTTAGACAATTTGTCATGTCGAATGGTAGTTTGCATTTGTTAAAATGCATGTACACCAGCTACCTCAGAATATAGGTATATTACACATAAGTTTTTTGGCAAAAAATGATTTTTTTTAAATCACTATCAGCAGGATGCTACAGGAGACATGAATTTGAAAATGCAAGACATATTCTCAAGTGTTTATAGTAAGCATTTTTTTCGTTGCTACATTTTTTTACTTACACATTGTCTTTTATTGTGTCCACCCATCTACAGTACAAGTTATGAAACCCGATTTTATTCAGTGCAAGGTTGCTTGAAATATTGTGTCATACTAAAATGGTGCATCAGGGTAACTTTAGCTCCAACTTTGTCCCTCACAATCGACGAAAATGTCTTCTTTAATTGAACGAATATCGTGAGAAGCCTGAAATAAATCTAGTTTTAACACGAGCATCAATGTCAAATCTTTGACTTAAGCCATGATGGATTAAACATCTTCCTGTTCTTCTAACCATGCAATCACAGATTGATTTACAAAATCAAACCTTGTTCATTAACAATGATGGTGCATTGGATAACAAGTAATTACAAAGTTGACGTCTATAGTAACATCTTTACAGCTTGACATTTCTGTAAGAAAATGGTAAAAAGTACACGAGAAGATTAGACAGAAAGCTCAACTAGTCTCAAAGTTTTTTCTTTAAGAAAGTACTATCGTAGATGCTCCATACAAGCACATATATTCGTTTTGTGCGCACACTTACACTCTATCTTTATAAACACAATCGAAATAATATACGTGCAAGATGTCGTACATCCCAATAGTTAAGAGTTTAAGACCGCTGAAGGCACTGTCGTGAGGGACCTCATTGCATGGCATGTTGTTGCACCGGTAATTCAACATTTGCGAGCATAAAAGAACGAAACACAATAGCCACACGTCAAATAAAATCTGATGCAAAATTCACCGTCACTATCGCTAAGACGGGCCCAAACCCGAATGATAAAGTGCATTTTTCTTAACCGGCGCCTGCAGCGCTCGGTCATGAGCCGGCCCGTCTAGGTATTTTTCTGTAATAAAAAGGTGCTAGTAATATTCGAACCAACAACCTCTCAGGGATATTCTAGTGTTGCAACCACTCCGCCACCCCAACAGTATGTGATAGAAATTAACTTTTTTACTTCATTTATTCTTTATTTTTCCTTTTATTTATTTCATAGTCGTTTTCCTTTTTCCCTTTTCATCTTGGTTCGTTGATTTCTTTTTGGAAATATGTAAATTTACTTTCAAATCGATTATTTGAGGAAATTTGATGGAATCTTTTTTTAATTGGTGAACTTTTTTCCAAATCGATGAACTTTTTTTCGAAATTGGTGGACATTTCTGAAAACCCATGAGTATAATTTAAAATTTGTGAACGTTCTTCTAAATTGATGATTTTTTTTAAATCGCTGAACATATTTTTAAATTCACGAACGTTTTTCAAAATCGTTGAATTATTTTTAGAAATTGATGAACGTTTTTTCTTAAATCGGTGATCTTCTTTCTAAAATCGGTGAACATATTTTAAAATTCGTGAACTTTTTTCAAAATAAATAAACAATTTTTAAAAATTTATTAATTTTTTTTTCTGAAATCATTGAACTTCTTTTGAAAATCGTTGAACATGTGTTCAAAATTCGTGAACATTTTTCAAAGTCAATGAACTATTTTTAAAAATTGATAAGCTTTTTTTGAAATCGGTGAACTTTTTCTTGAAAATCAGTGAACATATTTTAAAATTCGTGAACTTTTTCAAAATTGTTGGACTATTTTTGAAAAATTATGAATTGTTTTACCAAAATTGACAATTTGTTTTCGAATTTTGTAAACTTTCTGAAAATCCATGAACATATTCTAAAAATCTGTGATTTTTTTTTGCATAACCATTGAACTTTTTGCAAATTTGATTCAGTGCTTTTGAATTCAATAAAATTTTAATGTATGTTTTGTAATACACGTTTTATAAAATCGATGAAATTTTTTAATGGCCTACAGCGGGGCGTCAGTAGATGTTTTATGGCCTTGCCCGGGGGGCGCTGCAAGTGCTCTGTGCGAAGTGGTGTGCGAGTCTTCGTACAGATCCGGCTGGGGATTGGCTGGCCCAGGTAGGGGTGCCGTGCCCGGTTTGGGAAACTTTCTAGAAGGTTTCCTGAACTTTTCTTTTTCCATTTTTCGGTTTTTTCTGTTTCAGTTTCAAAATTATTTTGGATTTGAAAAAAATGTTACGGAATTTGAAAAAATTCTCAAAATTCGAAAAAATGTTCCATAATTTTAGAAAATGTTTTGTAATTAGAAAAAGTATTCCAGAATTGAAAAAATGTTTAAGATTTTGTAAAAATATTCCGGAATTAGTAAAAATGTTCCGGATTTTGAAACAATGACCTGGAATTTGAGAAAATATTCTTGAAAATAAAAAATCTTCCGGAATTTAATTTTTTTTCCGAAATTTGTGAAATGTTTCCGAATTTGATAAAATGTTTCAGAATTTGAAAATATGTTCTAAAATTTTAAAAATGTTTCGGAATTTGATAAAATGTTCCAGAATTCAAACAGTGACTTCAATTTGAAAATATGTTCCCGAATTTGAAACATGTTCCGGAATTTGAAAACTATTCCGGAATATAAAAAAAATCGAAATATTATAAAATGTTCTGTAATTTAATAAATATTCCAGAAAAAATGTTCTCTGTTTTAAAAATAGTTCATGTTTTTAAAAACGGCAATGCTACACCTACGTATGGTAGCTACATAAACTAAGGTAGTTGCTTAGGTGTCCTCTTTTAATTGCGGTTAATTAGAAAAGGGCCTCACCCACTTGAAATTAGGAGGGTGAAGGAGAGATTATTTAGGGAACTTAAGTAACATTACGTAGAAGTTTTATGTAAGTGTAGCATTTAAAAAAAAATACTTTAAGAAATTCAACGTTTGTACGTTTTGATAGGAAAAAGAAAAAACTGAAAACAGAAAGAAAAACGACCCAAAAAAGAAAACACAATGAGCAGAAAAAGGAAAAACGACAGTCGTGATGCACCTACTGGGCCGGCCCAGTCTGAGGTCGCACTGTGCGAAACCCCGACTGGTTGCCGTTCAATTGAAGAAAAAACTGAACAAATGCGAGCACTTTAAAAAACCATGAACAGTTTTTGAATTTAGATTTATTTTCAACGTGAAAAATTATTGGAAAGATGAATAACAAATTCAAAATTCCATAAATATGAACAATTTTTGAAATTCGTAAAATCTGTTCAAACATCAACAATTATTGAGAATATAAACAAACATTTTGCAATTCCAAAAAGATGAACAGTTTTTACAATATACATTGACATTTTTTATAGTATATACTGAATTAGTCTAAAAACATACAGAACATTTTTGTCAAATACACTGAATTTTTTAAAATATACTTCAAATAATTTTATAATATATGCAAAATAATTTTTAAATACATACTGACCATTTTTTTCTAAAAATACACTGAATTTTTTAAAATATACTTTGACCATTTATGTAATGTTTCTTGAACAAATTTTGAATTTGAAAAAATTGAAAACAATGATTTTTCAAACAAGAACAATTATTGAAAAGATGAACTAAAATTTCGAAATTCCAAAAAGATGAAATTTTATTACAATATACCTTGAACATTTTTATAATATATGCTGAACTATTTTCAAATACACACTGAACATTTTTTGAAAATTTGCTGAATGTTTTTAAAATATACTTTGCACATTTATGTAATGTATGTCGAACAAATTTTGAATTTGGAAAAAAATGACTTTTTTGCTGAAATTATGAAATTTCAAACTTTTCCTAAAATAAGGATGAAAATAAAATTGAAAAGGATGAAAAAAGAAAAAAGAAAAATAAACTAAAACAGAATCAAAAAATAATAAAAAGGGAAAATCAGAAAACCTGCAAAAAAAGAGAAAGAAACCGGTTTAGGAAACCTTCTAGAAGGTTCCCATAACCAGTTGGCCTCGCACTGCTTTTAACTCGTGAAGTGGACAGGCCCGTCATGCGAAGCTACTTCAACACTTCAGCTAAGCCTCGTCTCCTCGATGCATGCAAGCGTCAAACAGGATCCACCATACACGACGGCCACATGTGAAGGAGATAGTCAGATAGAGCCGTGAGGAAATGTCGTCGACTCATAGTCACTTTGCTCTAAACTTGCACTTCCCCGTTCATGGAATTTTAGTGCAAGTTTTAATTACTACTCCCTTCATTCCTATTTATTTGAGTGTTAACTAATTTCGTACGGAGAAAGTACCATCTCCAACGATGATCGATAAACCGGACCGTAAGATCCGGACGTGTTCTGCCAATCAACGCGGGCATGTATCGGTTCTCGGGATGGTTAACACACACTTTCTCTCGCAAACCAAAAATAAACATGGGGGCTTTGCGGGCATCCGGATAGCACCCATGCCCTCGTCTGACCGCCCTAGCCCATCAAAAACCCCTCACTCGCCCACATGTATTCACGCTCGAAGCGAGTTGCCCGCATTCATGCATTGTAGAGCGCATCACTCCACATTGAAGTTGACCCAGAGCGGATACAACCTCTCACTGGCTCTGTCATTGAAGCGGCACGTCGGTCGAGAGCGCCGCCCGTGATGCGTCCCTGGTGTCAGTGCATGTTCAATGCCAATGACATGTTATTGGACGGGACGGGACAATACGAATATCTACCACGCCCGTTATATGTCCCGCTCGTCCGTATGTCATCATTAAGCAGACTCGCCGACCGGCAAACCCATTCCAGCAATGCGCATTGACGCACCCGTACACCTAGCCTCATCGGAATGTGCTATTTAAAGGCAACCACATCCGGCTAACTTCACGTCATAACACAAATCCGCTCCCCATCCTTCTCCCTTACACCCCATGCGCCATAAGTGCAGGTGGCAAAACTTTGTGGGAGAGCCTTTCTATGAAGATGAAGCACGAGGTGACTGCCCTTGACGCTGCCTGGCCGAGCCGCCATGCTAGGTGGATCGAGGCTGGCTTGCCGGCCAACTCGCCCGAGGTCTCCGACGACGAGGACAACCTCGCGATGGAGACGGGCTCCGGTGACACCGTCCCGGCACCCACGTGTGTGCACGCCGGCTTCACCATGGAGCAGGCGCAGGCGCACTACAAGACCACCATGGCGGAGGTGGAACCTACGCTAGCGCCTATGACGATGTTCCAGTAGGTGGAGGAGCAACGACAATACAACTTGTTCCTCCTCGAGCAGCACCGGCCGATGAAACGCTATATCTACGTTGAGCCTCCAAGCAAGGAGGTTGTGGTGACCATGGCCGAGGTGAACCCCAACTTCGTCGCGGTGCAGCGTGCGCTCTACGATGCCCTCCGTGTTCAAGTCGTTGCTCATGAGTAAACAACCGTCATGATCGTGGACGAGAACGACACGAGCTGAGCCTCCTATGCCCGGTCGACGAACTATCGGGTGGGTCGGTTGTGGGATCGAGAAGTGGCGTCTAGAGGGGGTGAAAAGACACCTAAAAAGATATACGAGTAATTTTTAGTTGGCTTGAAATTTAGGCAGATTTTCCACAATTTAAGTTGCATCCAAAAGTTTCTACACATGCATATCTAGAGATCAAACCGTCATGATCGTGGACGAGAACGACACGAGCATTTGCAAGAAACATAAAGGATGTAGAGTAAGAAGATCAAGCGCAATGAAGACACAAAGATTTTTGGCATGGTTCCAATAGGTGATGTTATCGTACGTCCACGTTGATGGAGACTTCAACCCATAGAGGGTAACGGACGTGCGAGTCCACGAAGGGATCTATACATAAAGGTAGCCTCCTCAGCACTCAATCACTCTCTCACAGAATTTGGCTTGGAAGAGCAAGATGATTGGGTGAAAAGCAACTTGGGGAGGTTAGAAATCAAGATTCGTATGGTTGGATTGGAATGTCTTGATCTCAACACATGAGTATGCAGTTCTCTCTTAGAAAATGAAAGGTGGAAGTGTGAAAATGTTCTGATGGATCTCTCCACAAAAGAGAGGGGATGGGTGATTATAGACGTCTCCAAAAATTAAACCGTTACAACATTATTGTCCAACTCGGGGAAACCAAAGTACAAAATCGGTTCTAACGACTAGTGCAAAATGTCTTAACTTTTGCCTTCTTTGTGAGACCGAATGATAACAACTCGGTGAGACTGATTCGGTTGGCCTTGAGTTGATCCACACTTGGGTGGGACCCAGATATAAAAATCACATGTTCTGAAATCAAATATCTCGATACGAGAAGGTTGCAACTACTTTTCGGTTGTACCAAATAGAATCTTGGTGGTACCGAGGTGCTACGGTTTGGCTTGGATTCTATCAAAGGGTAACTCAATGGGACCGATATGGAATTGTAGGTGTCACCGAATTTAGCAGTTTGGGTTTTGGACAAAATGTTTTTGTGAGAGTTTGGCTCAGGTTTTTTGTGCCATATGTCTAAACACTTGAGCAACCAGACCATCATCAGTACTTCATCCCCTTTTAATAGTATTGACTTTCCTGTGGACTCAATTATGATTGTTCACATTAAAACAAAATGTAGAGTCTTGTAGATTTTTCCAATGGGTTCCTTTCCATAATTGGGGATCCTTCTCACAATTCCTACCCAATCCACTCTTGGGACTCTTCGTGAAATATACTAGATATAACTGTTAGTCCAAGATACAATGTATGTTGTCATTAATCATCCAAACCACCTAGGGAGCATTTGTGCATTGAATCTCCTACCTTTTGGTAACTAATGACAACATACAATCAAAACTTCAACTTGAAGTATGAAACATAATATATGATATCTTTGAAAGACATATGACAAGAACAAGCTCCCCCATATGTGTGGAGTCCTTTAAAGGATAGTTGCTTTTGGAATGCATGAGCACACATAGAAGAGAATACATACCAAGTCTACCTTGGCTAAACGCATCAACTAGAGATGTGAATGAAGTGATTTCATGTTCATAAGTCTCTCTTGCAAACAATATGTGCAGTAAGCAAGATATTATTTTGAACATGAATAGGATGCCTACAATTACCTTGAAACAGTAGGCATTTTAACTTGAGAGAACATGCTTGAGAAAACAAGGTTAGACAACACAAGAATGTTCTTTTCATATAATGCAAAGGAGTTTCAAAAATACCAATATTTGGAGGACATGTATAAGAGTTTGGATACTTCTAAGATTGACATGTCTCCAAGGAATAATAATAGAATTTTCTCCCTCGAATGGTGTTACGGCGACATAAATCTTCTGTCGTCTCTTGAGCTTGCGTTGGTTTTTCCCTTGAAGAGGAAAGGGCGATGCAGCACAGGAGCAGTAAGTATTTCCCTCAGTTTGAGAACCAAGGTATCAATCCAGTAGGAGAATCTCGTCAAGTCCAGAGTACCTGCACAAACACAAAAGAGCTTGCACCCAACGCTATAAAGGGGTTGTCAATCCCTTCAAGATTGATTGCAAAGTGAGATCTGAAAGCGGAAAGTGCAACGAAGAAAAAGTGCAAGGCTCAAAATATGGTGTGGAATAGACCCGGGGGCCATAGTGTTCACTAGAGGCTTCTCTCAAAATAGCAAATATTACGGTGGGTGAACAAATTATTGTCGAGCAATTGATAGAACCGCGCAAAGTCATGACGATATCTAAGGCAGTGATCATACATATAGGCATCACGTCCGAGACAAGTAGACCGATACTTTCTGCATCTACTACTATTACTCCACACATCGACTGCTATCCAGCATGCATCTAGTGTATTGAGTTCGTGACGAACAGAGTAACGCCTTAAGCAAGATTACATGATGTAGAGGGATAAACTCAAACCAATGATGAAAACCCCATCTTTTTACCCTTGATGGCAACAACATGATGCGTGCCTCGCTACCCCTTCTGTCACTGGGTGAGGTAACCGCACGGTATGAACCCAAAACCAAGCACTTCTCCCATTGCAAGAATCATAGATCTAGTTGGCCAAACAAAACCCACAACTCGAAGAGAATTACAAGGATATGAAATCATGCATAAGAGAGATCAGAAGAAACTCAAATAAGATTCATAGATAATCTGATCATAAATCCACAATTCATCGGATCTCGACAAACACACCGCAAAAGAAGATTACATCAGATAGATCTCCATGAAGATCATGGAGAACTTTGTATTGAAGATCCAAGAGAGAGAAGAAGCCATCTAGCTAATAGCTATGGACCCGTAGGTCTATGGTGAACTACTCACGCATCATCGGACAGGTCATGGTGTTGATGAAGAAGCCCTCCATATCCGAATCCCCCCTCCGGCAGGGCACCAGAACGTGCCCCAGATGGGATCTTGCAGGGACAGAAGCTTGCGGCGGTGGAAAAGTACTTTCGATGATCTCCTGATTTTTTCTGGGATTTTAGGGAATTTATAGGCGAAAGACCTAGGGCAGAGGTGGCCCAGGGAGCCCACAAGCCTGGGAGGCGCGGGCCCCCCTGGTCGCGGCTAGGGGGCTTGTGGGATCCCTGGTGGCCCCCGTGCCCTCATTCTCAGGCTTCCCGATCTTCTTGTGTTTCGGGAAAAAATCTTTTTGGCAGTTTCGTTCCGTTTGGACTCCGTTTAAAATCCTCCTCTGAAAGGGGTCAAAAACATGGAAAAAACAGGAACTGACACTTGGCACTGAGTTAATAAGTTAGTCTCAAAAAAGATATAAAAGGCATACAAAATATTCAAAGTTTGACAAGATAATAGCATGAAACCATCAAAAATTATAGATACGTTGGAGACGTATCAAATGGTGAGTTTCATTTTTTTCTTCCCCTGAATCTTAGCATGTAGATATTGGGAGTAGGTCCAAAGCACATATAATGATGAAAAGTCAAATCCAAATTACTTAAGCTCTTTCCTTCTAGTATGTTTCCTCTCTCCTCCTTAATCTTTTGATATTTCTCCCCCCATAAACTTTATGCCCCTTTTGAATGCTCAAGCTTTGATATTTCTCCCCCTTTGGCATGAATTTCCAAGAAGGGTCACATGGTAAGGGATCCTAGACAGAGGGTCATGGAGCATAGTCTTGATACATGGTAAGATCTGTCTAAGAAGTCCGGAAATAGCAAAGGCGGAGACTCCGAATATGGTTGAATCGGTAGGACCAAAGCTGATTTTGGATCTTTGAGAAATCTCGGTGGCACTGAATGGTTTCGAGTTGATAGTACAGAAGAAACAATGTGCAACGTAGTTGCTAAATCGGTGACACCCTAATTTTTAGTCGAAGATTCTCAGTTGCAAACGGAAACTTGGCAAAAACATTGTTGGCCAATTTTGTCAAAGAAAGTTTTCATAAAACTTGAGTGTATTTGCAAGGAATTTTCAATAATAGTTGCAAGGAATTTTCAACTAGATGAATTAATCAATAAATTTCATGTAGGTGATGGTCGGCGACTAGGTCACCTTTGGTAGAGTATGTTCACTTAGGAGCCAAGTGAGAACACTTGATCATAGCTCATACCCATCGTTAAGCTCAAAATGGGGTTACTATTTTCATTTAAGCATTTTGATGTTTTCATATCCCTAGAGTTGCTTTGACTCATGACTTGTAGTAAAGCTTCTTCAAGGATATGATTGCATACCATTAAGTGATGTTGATGACGAAAGCATGTAGGTGGACTTGTTGTGGATGCTCAAGTGTTGGAATTTGGATCAATCCTTCTTTCTTTGAAGTAGATCCTCCTAAATGGGTTAGTCTTTTAAGGAATAACATGAATATATCCAAATGACAAGGGTGAAGTTTTGCATCAAACGTTTGTCAAGGATATAGTTTGTGTTGCTTCTTCCTTCATCACAAAGAATAGTTGTCAATACCTCGTCACGACAAGATTGCTTATAATTTCAGTTGATGTCAATCTTTTAGAGTATAGTCCATCCAAGTACCTACAAAAGGGTAGATGCAATACAAGGGAGCATAGTTTTCCAAGATTTGACATAGTATCATGTCAATTCTATCAAGGAATAGTCATGTAAGCTCATGTCCTTCCAAGCATCCGAGTCACTAGAACAAATTTGAAGCATCTATGATGTTCAAATTGCTCCTTGATACGTCTCAAACGTATCTATAATTTTCTATGGTTTCACGCTGTTATCTTGCCTTCTTTGTATGTTTTATGTACCTTTTTATATCTTTTTGGGACTAACTTATTAATTCAGTGCCAAGTGCCAGTTCCTGTTTTTTTCGTGTTTTTGACTCTTTTCAGATCTGATTTTGGAACAGAGTCCAAACGGAATAAAAACCCCGAAATGATTTTTTCCTGAACGAAAGAAGACCAGGGAGCCTTTGGGCCAAGCCAGGTGGGCCCCAGGGAGCCCACAAGCTCCCACCACGCCACCAGGGGGGAGGCGGTGGTGGGCAAGCTTGTGGCCTCCCTGGTCGCCCCCTGACCTAGATCTTGCGCCTATATATTCCCAAATATTTCGCAAAAAATCAGGGGAGCCTCGAAAATACTTTTCCGCCGCCGCAAGCTTCCGTTTCCGCGAGATCTCATCTGGAGACCCTTCCCGGCACCCTGCCGGAGGGGACTTTGGAGCTGGAGGGCTTCTTCATCATCATCATCGCCCCTCCAATGACTCGTGAGTAGTTCACTTCAGACCTAAGGGTCCGTAGTTAGTAGCTAGATGGCTTCTTCTCTCTCTTGGATCTTCAATACAAAGTTCTCCATGATCTTCATGGAGATCTATCCGATGTAATCTTCTTTGGCGGTGTGTTTGTCGAGATCCGATGAATTGTGGACTTGTGATCAGATTATCTATGATATATATTTGAGTCTTTGCTGATTTCTTATATGCATGATTTGATATCCTTGTAAGTCTCTCCGAGTCTTGGGTTTTGTTTGGCCAACTAGATCTATGATTCTTGCAATTGGAGAAGTGCTTGGTTTTGGGTTCTGGCATGTGGTGACCTTTCCCAGTGACAGTAGGGGCAGCAAGGCACACATCAAGCAGTTGCCATCAAGGGTAAAAAGATGGGGTTTTTTATCATTGGTTTGAGATTATCCCTCTACATCATGTCATCTTGCTTAAGGCGTTACTCTGTTCTTATGGACTTAATACACTAGATGCATGATGGATAGCGGTCGACGTGTGGAGTAATAGTAGTAGATGCAGAAAGTATCGGTCTACTTGTTTCGGACGTGATGCCTATAGAAATAATCATTGCATAGATATCATCACGACTCTGCACAGTTCTACCAATTGCTCGACAGTAATTTGTTCACCCACCGTCTACTTGCTTTCATGAGAGAAGCCACTACTAAACACTACGGCCCCCGGGTCTATTCACATCCACCGTTTACAGCTCCGCTTTTACTTTGCTTTGTTACTTTGTTGCTTTCAGTTCTCACTTGGCAAACAATCTATAAGGGATTGACAACCCCTTCATAGTGTTGGGTGCAAGCTTTTTGTGTTTGTGCAGGATCTTGAGATACTCTTCCGCCGGATTGATACCTTGGTTCTCGAACTGAGGGAAATACTTACCGTCGCTGTGCTACATCACCCTTTCCGCTTCGAGGGAACACCAATGCAAGGCTCCAAGGCCACGGGGGAAATCCTTGGCATACTTGCCTAGGAAGTCCCTTAAGGCGTAGCCACAGCTCAAGGATTTCTGGTGCCGTCGACACAACTATTTCTGGCGCCGTTGCAAGGGATACACATCAGCCATCAGAAGTATTTCTGGCGCCGTTGCCGGGGAGGAGAAATCAAGATCTATCCAAGTAGGTCTCACAAACTCTTCTCTTGCATTTACTTTTTTTGCGAGTTGCCTCTCGTTTTCCTCTCCCCCACTTCACATTTGCCGTTTTCATTCGCCTTTCGCTTTCGCCGTTTTCTTTTGCCTTTTTGCTGTCTTCTTTTGCCCGTTTCACTCTCTCTTCCTTCTCGTTTTTGTGTGAGATAGTCCATCAATGGCTAGACCCACCACTCCAAACGACACCTCTGAAAATGAAGTTCTCAATTTCAGACAGAATGAGGAAAAAAATTTGAAGGATGCTTGGTACAGGATTTGCAATGCTCAAAGTAGATCTACTCGTAAGCAATCCACTACCGTCCTCCTTCGCAGTTTCTATGTTGGAATTTCTCCTTGGAATAGGTATATCCTTGATACCATTGTAGGCGAGAACTTTCTGAGGGGCCATACTGTTGACTCCTATAGAGCTATCATTAATTTGGTAGGCTCACCCCCGCTCATGGTTAATGGAACTATCTTGACCTTGGAACACGTGATGCAAAGGCTTGACGCTATTGAAAACAAAATTGCTACAGTTGAACTTATTGATGGTTTGGATAGAAAGATCCACAATCAAATTACTCATTACGGAATAAAGTGGGAAACTTTTTGAAAAAATTAAAGGAGAAGGAACTTATAGTTAATGATTCTTCTAGAATTGGCAAATTAGAAGATGTCATAACCAACTTGGGTTCCACTTTTGCCGTTGTGCAAAATACTCCAAACCTTACTCTCAAAAAGACCGTCAAGCCTGTTTTTTTTCCTCGAATTAGTGGTGAGTCATCTAATAAAGATGAAAATCTTAAGATGATAAATGATCATGCTACCTATGGTTTGAGCACCAAAGATGACTATACGTGATTCCATCATTTTCGCCTAGCTAAGGGCGTTAAACAAAAGCGCTTGTTGGGAGGCAACCCAACGAATCTATCCTTCTTCTTTCTATTTTGTGTTTTCCACACTTTCATAATTCTGTTATGATTGTGTTTTTTGTGTTTCTTTTTTGCGTTTGTGCCAAGCAAAACCGTTATGATTAGTCTTGAGGATGATCGTTTGGTCATGCTGGGAAAGACAGAAACTTTCTGCTCACGAAAAGAATTTTCATTATGTTTTTTGTAAGAGCTTTTGAGTTGATTCTTTTTGCTGCTGATTTCTACACAAATTCTTCAGACAGTCGTAATGTTTCAGAATTTTTGAAGTACCAGAGGTATACGAAACATACAGATTGCTACAGACTGGTCTGCTGTTAACAGATTCTGTTTTTGTTGTGTTGGTTGCTTATTTTGATGAAACTATGGATAGTATCGGGGGGTATTAGCCATGGAAGATTAAAAGTACAGTAACCCAACATCAGCACAAGTATAATTTAAGTTTGCTACACTACCTAAGGAAGTGGTGGTTTGCTTTCTTGTACTAATGTTATCACGAGTTTCTGTTTAAGTTTCGTGTTGTGAAGTTTTCATGTTTTGGGTGAAGTTCTTATGGACAAAAAGATAAAGAGTGGCAAGAGCTCAAGCTTGGGGATTCCCAAGGCACCCCAAGAGATTCAAGGATGCCGTAAAAGCCTAAGCTTGGGGATGCCCCGGGAAGGCATCCCCTCTCTCGTCTTCAATCCATCGGTAACGTTACTTGGGGCTATATTTTTATTCACCACATGTTATGTGTTTTTGCTTGGAGCGTCTTGTATCGTAGGAGTATTTTATTTTTGTTGTGACACAATCATCCTTTCTGCATACCTAGAGAGAGAGACATGCACCCACCGTGATTTTGTCGAGCTTCACTTATATCTTTTGAGCTAGATACTTTTGCTCTACGTGCTTCACTTATATCTTTTAGAGCGCAGCGGTGCGTGGCTTGGTAGTTGATCTATGCTTTGAAAGTAGTCTCAAAAGGGGTAGTTATCCAAAGGGATATGAAAACTTCCACCTTCATGTGCATTGAATAGTTAGAGAAGTTTGATTCATCTCAATAAGTTTTGAGTTGTGGTTATGGTAATATTGAAGTCATGCTAGTAAGGTGTTGTGGATCTAGAAATACTTGTGTTGAAGTTAGTGATTCCCGTAGCATGCACGTATGGTGAACCGCTATGTGATGAAATCTGAGCATGATTAGTATATTGATTGTCATCCTTTGCGTGGCGGTCGGGATCGCGCGATGGTTTTTACCTACCAACCCTTCCCCTAGGAGTATGCGTTGAATGCTTTGTTTCGATTACTAATAAAACTTTTGCAACAAGTATATGAGTTCTTCATGACTAATGTTGAGTCCATGGTTTAGATGCACTTTCACCTTCCACCATCACTATATTCTTAGCGCCGTGCAATTTTCGCTGGTGCAAAAAACCCACCATTAGCCTCCCTCAAAACAGCCACCATACCTACCTATTATGGCTTTTTCAAAGTCATTCTGAGATATATTGCCATGCAACTACCACCATTATATGTGCCACCACGTCTACATTGCCTTTGCACGATCGTAAGATAGCTAGCATGATGTTTCCATTGATGTCTATGCCATGCTAGATCTTTGCCACGGTACACTACCGAAGGCATTCCATATAGAGTCATAATTGCTCTAAGTTTTGAGTTGAAAGTGTGATGATCATCATTATTGGAACATTGTCCCATGTGAGGAAATAAAAGAGGCCAAAGAAGCCCATAGAAAAGAGGCCAAAGAGCCCACCAAAATAAAAAAATAAAAAAAATGAGAGAAAAAGAGAGAAGGGACAATGCTACCACTTTTTCCACACCTGTGCATATTGAGCACCATGATCTTCATGATTGAGAGTCTCTTGTTTTGTCACCACCATATAGCTAGTGGGAAATTCTCATTATATAACTTGGCTTGTATATTCCAATGATAGGCTTCCTCAAAATTGCCTTAGGTCTTCGTGAGCAAGCAAGTTGGATGCACACCCACTAGTTTTCTTTAAAAGCTTTCACATACTTGTAGCTCTAGTGCATCATTTGTATGGCAATCCCTACTCATTCACATTGATATCTATTGATGAGCATGTCCACAGCTCATTGATATGCCTAGTTAATGTGACTATCTTCTCCTTTTTTATCTTGCAACCTCCACCACATTCCACACCATCTTTAGTGCTATAACCATGGCTCACGCTCATGTATTGCGTGAGAGTTGAAAATGTTTGAGAAAGTAAAGGTGTGAAACAATTACTTGGCCAATACCGGGGTTGTGCATGATTTAAATTCGTTGTGCAATGATGATAGAGCATAGCGAGACTATATGCTTTTGTAGGGATAACTTTCTTTTGGCCTTGTTATTTTGAAAGTTCATGATTACTTTGCTAGTTTGCTTGAATTATTATTGTTTCCACGTCAATAGCAAACTATTGTTTTGAATCTAATGGATCTGAACATTCACGTCACATAAGAGGAATTACAAAGGAGACCTATGCTAGGTAGCATGAAAGCATCAAAAATTCATTCTTATCACTTCCCTACTCGAGGACGAGCAGGAGTTAAGCTTGGGGATGCTTGATACGTCTCAAACGTATCTATAATTTTTTATGGTTTCACGTTGTTATCTTGCCTTCTTTGTATGTTTTATGTACCTTTTTATATCTTTTTGGGACTAACTTATTAATTCAGTGCCAAGTGACAGTTCCTGTTTTTTCCGTGTTTTTGACTCTTTTCATATCTGATTTTGGAACGGAGTCCAAACGGAATAAAAACCCCGAAATGATTTTTTCCCGAACGAAAGAAGACGAGGGAGCCTTTGGGCCAAGCCAGGTGGGCCCCAGGGAGCCCACAAGCTCCCACCACGCCACCAGGGGGAGGCGGCGGTGGGCAAGCTTGTGGGCTCCCTGGCCGCCCCCTAACCTAGATCTTGCGCCTATATATTCCCAAATATTCCGCAAAAAATCAGGGGAGCCTCGAAAATACTTTTCTGCCGCCGCAAGCTTCCGTTTCCGCGAGATCTCATCTGGAGACCCTTCCCGGCCTCCTGCCGGAGGGGACTTTGGAGCTGGAGGGCTTCTTCATCATCATCATCGCCCCTCCAATGACTCGTGAGTAGTTCACTTCAGACCTACGGGGCCGTAGTTAGTAGCTAGATGGCTTCTTCTCTCTCTTCGATTTTCAATACAAAGTTCTCCACGATCTTCATGGAGATCTATCTGATGTAATCTTCTTTGGCGGTGTGTTTGTCGAGATCCGATGAATTGTGGACTTGTGATCAGATTATCTATGATATATATTTGAGCCTTTGCTGATTTCTTATATGCATGATTTGATATCCTTGTAAGTCTCTCCGAGTCTTGGGTTTTGTTTGGCCAACTAGATCTATGATTCTTGCAATGGGAGAAGTGCTTGGTTTTGGGTTCTGCCATGTGGTGACCTTTTCGAGTGACGGTAGGGGCAGCAAGGCACACATCAAGCAGTTGCCATCAAGGGTAAAAAGATGGGGTTTTTATCATTGGTTTGAGATTATCCCTCTACATCATGCCATCTTGCTTAAGGCGTTAATCTGTTCTTATGGACTTAATACACTAGATGCATGATGGATAGCGGTCGACGTGTGGAGTAATAGTAGTAGATGCAGAAAGTATCGGTCTACTTGTTTCGGACGTGATGCCTATAGAAATAATCATCACATAGATATCGTCACGACTCTGCACAGTTCTATCAATTTCTCGACAGTAATTTGTTCACCCACCGTCTACTTGCTTTCATGAGAGAAGCCACTAGTAAACACTACGGCCCCGGGTCTATTCACATCCATCGTTTACAACTCCGCTTTTACTTTGCTTTGTTACTTTGTTGCTTTCAGTTCTCACTTGGCAAACAATGACATTTTTTATCATCAACTGAACAAAAGGATGGAACCAACCCATGACACCGGTGAGTGGGACGGAACCAACCCATCTCTCCAACTAAACACCGGGACGGAACCAACCCATGACATTTTTTATCATCAACTGAACAAAAGGATGGAACCAACCCATGACTTTGGGATGGAACCATGACATTCCATGACTTTCGGTCCTCAAACCAAACACACCCTAAGGGATTGACAACCCCTTCATAGCGTTGGGTGCAAGCTTTTTGTGTTTGTGCAGGATCTTGAGATACTCTTCCGCCGGATTGATACCTTGGTTCTCAAACTGAGGGAAATACTTACCGTCGCTGTGCTACATCACCCTTTCCGCTTCGAGGGAACACCAACGCAAGGCTCCAAGGCCACGGGGGAAATCCTTTGCATACTTGCCTAGGAAGTCCCTTAAGGCGTAGCCGCAGCTGAAGGATTTCTGGTGTCGTCGACACAACTATTTCTGGC
Organism: Hordeum vulgare subsp. vulgare; assembly: GCF_904849725.1. Classification (NCBI taxonomy): domain Eukaryota; kingdom Viridiplantae; phylum Streptophyta; class Magnoliopsida; order Poales; family Poaceae; genus Hordeum; species Hordeum vulgare. The sequence continues at coordinate 530,717,511 of NC_058520.1, read as the reverse complement.
GCCATTGCAAGGGATACACAACACCCATCACTCCTCAAGTGGAAAAATACTTTATCATCAAGCTGTTTTGTAAAGATATTCAGCAATTTCTCATTGATACAAACATGTTTGAGATTTATATCTCTTTTGGCAGCATGGTCACGAATGAAATGATGACAAACTTGGATATGCTTACTTCAAGAATGTTGCATGGGGCTATGTGCAATCTTAATAGTACTCTCATTGTCACAAAACAATGGAACATGTTGCACATGTATTCCATAGTCCTTAAGAGTTTGGTTCATCCATAACAATTGTGCACAACAAGATCCGGTGGCAATGTATTCCGCTTCGGTGGTAGATAGAGATACATAATTTTGTTTCTTGGAGGACCAAGACACAAGAGATCTCCCAATAAATTGACAAGTACGTGAAGTGGATTTTGTATCAACCTTATATACAACATTCTCTGAGTCGGAATAGCCCATAAGACCAAAAGAAGGTCCCTTAGGATACCAAATGCCAAAGTTTGGTGTATGTATCAAGTATTTCACAATTATTTTCACTGCCTTAAGATGACACTCTTTTGGTGCAGCTTGATACCGGGCACACATACACAAACTTAGCATGATATCGGGACGGGAGGAACATAGATACAACAATGAACCAGTCATTGATCGATAAACTTTTTGATCAACTGGTTTGTCCTACTTTGTGAGGTCAACATGTCTGCTAGTAGGCATGGTTTTTTCATACTTTTGCATTCTTGCATGTTGAAATTCTTGAACAAGTCCTTAATTTACTTTGTTTGATAGAGAAACATGCCATCTCTCATTTGCTTTTACTTGAGTGTAGCCGTGAGCTCGAAGGCGAGCGATGTTGCGTACTACTTGTTCATCTTCATCTTGCTTGTTGCGAAATACCTATTTTGTTTCGATGATGTTGTGCTCGTCTCTGGGTTTCTCCACTAGAGTTCATACTTGATTCTTCCCAAAGTTATGTAGCTCCTCATGCATGGCGTTCACCCAATCCAGGTCTTCAAGTGCTTCTTGCACCTTCATAGGATGAATAGTAGAGATAGATGAGTAATGCTTGCAAAAGTTAGCCAAATGAGTTTTAGACCGAGCTATTCTCCCTGATCTTGTATCGCCAAGTATTTGTTTGACGGGGTGATTCTTGTCCACTCTTTCTTGAACTCGAGATAGCTTTTGATTTGTGTATGAAGGAGCTTCCTCATCATGATCATCTTCGTCATTGCTAAGGTTGTTGTTCCCTTGTGGAGGTGGTAAAGGAGGTTGAGGTGGATCATCTTGATGCACTTCTTCATTTCCTTCATCTTGGTATGTACTTATTGTGGATGCCTCTGTGTCATTTTTTAGTTCACCTTGACGTGAAGTGGGAGCTTCCAGTTGAGTTGATGAAGTACTTTCCTTCACCTTCATGGGATGAACCATTCCTATGGATAGATCTTGAATTGCTTCCGAAGGGTCTTTGTCTCCTACATCAATTGGAAATTGTTTGACTTGTGAACCATTAGTCTCATCAAACTTCACATCCACTATTTCTTTAACTTCTCGAGTGAAATTGTTGTAGACATGGTAAGTGTGAGAGTTTGATATGTAACCAAGTAGGAAACCTTCATTTGATTTGGGTGCAAATTTAGAGAGACGATGCTTATCAAGTATGTAGCACTTTGAGTCAAATACCCAAAAGTACCCAACTTGGGTTTGTTACCAGTGAATACCTCTGTGTGCCGTTTTACCAAGAATCTTGTGAAGATAGAGTCGGTTCGTGGTATGAAAAGTTGTTTCCATTGCTTCCGCCCAAAAGTGTCTTGGAGTTTTGTTGCCATCGACCATCGTTCTTGCCATCTCTATGAGAGTTAGGTTCTTCCTCTCAACAACTCCATTTTATTGGGGCATGTAAGTAGCCGAGAACTCATGTGAGATACCTTATTCATCAAGAAAGGTATCCACATTAGTGTTCTTGAACTCTGATCCGCTGTCGCTTCGAACTTTCTTGATCTTCACTTCAAATTGGTTTTGGGCCTTCTGAGCAATGTTCTTGAAGATCTTTTGTACGTGTGACTTGTCATCAAGAAATAACACCCACGTAAATATGGAAAACCATCAACTATGACTAAACCAAAAGAGTTTCCACTGGTACTCTTGTAAGCATTGGGACCAAAGAGATCCATATGGAGCAGCTCGAGTGGTATTCTATTAGTCATGATATTCTATAAGGGGTGCCTTCCTCCAAAAATTTTCCTGCGTGCCTTCCTCCAACTTTTTCCTGCTTGACAAGCAGTGCAAAGTCCATCTTTATCAAATATAACATATTTAACACCAAGTATGTGGCCACCTTTTATAAGTTTGTCTAGATTACGCATACCAACACGTCCTAGCCTTATATGAGATAACCAACCTTTAGAAGATTTTCAATAGGACAAGTTCAAGGTTGGACTCTCTTAGTTAAATGAACAATGTATAGATCACATCTATGAAAACCGATAAATACCATGTTATGATTATCTCGATGAAACACTTGGCAATCTACTCTAGTAAATATCACATTGAAACCAAAGTCGGCAAGTCTAGATACAGAAAGAAGATTGTAACCAAGAGATCTGACGAGCATGCCATTTTGAATGGATCTGTCATGAGATATGGCCACCTTACCAAGGCCAAATACCTTACCCTTGGAGTTATGTCCAAAAGTTACGTACCTCCATGGTCCATCAATTGGTGTGATCTCATGAAACATGTATCTATCTCCGGTCATGTGATCGGTACATCCACTATCGAGAATCCATTCCTTTCCTCTAGACATGTACTCTTTGAAGTTAGCCATGTGACTAAGATTCTTCATAGTCTTCTCAAATTCGATGTCAAATTCCTCGTCTTCATCATAGTTGCCATGTTCCACATCATCTTCATCGAATGGAAATCCTTGTCACAAAGATCAAGTGAGACATTAGGATTGTGATCATGACAATGCTCAAGGTTATGAATGCAAATGACTTCTAGAATGATAATATTGATGGTTGTAACATCTCCTTTAGCATGCATAAGATCACAAAGTTCAAAGAGACATTCATTAAACTTGGGATCACTAGGATTCATTTTGTGGAAAGAAAAAGTTTTATGAAGAATAACATCTAGATTCTTTAAAGAAAAAATTGGGTATCTCTTTTCCAAATGCTTCCACAAAGTGTAGCAACAAGTAAAGATTTGCATGGAGTTAAGCACGACGTTAGGTAATCCTTTATTAATAAGACTGATGGTACTTAGATCACGAAGCATGCCAATTTCTTCCTCGTGAGTAGGATGTAATGGATCAATGGGAGGCACATATATATGGAGTATGAATATATTTTCTCAAGTTAAGTTCATCAAATGTATCAAGCATTTCATCTCTCAAATGATTATAATGCTACCCATTGTGTTAGAGCATATATCTCCATATGTGGTTTTGGTAATTGATGACAATTCCTATGGACTAATGGTTGCCTTAAGTTACATTTATAGGATTTGTCCATAGGCACTTCTTGAAGTCCATCTGTTGGGTTCAAGGAGTTTATATGATGACCAAGATGGTATTCAAGGTATTATCCAAAGAATGGTCATAGAGACACATGGTTGATCAAGATCTCAGACAAAGAGTAAATCAAGATGATCAACACACAAAGCGTACAAGATGTACCGAGAGGGATCAAGTGATCCCATGGTATGGTAAGCATTGTCCATTACGTATTTGTGTACTAACCCATGGTCTTCGTGAGAGTTCTATGTGGGGGTTAGGTGTGTTTCCATGGGCTTGTGTCAAAGGGAAGATCTCATACAACCCATGAAGTATGACGTCAAGTTGTGATAGTCATCAAGATTGCGATGTGCAAGTTCAAGTGGATCAGCACGAAGATATCATTCTTGAAGCTTGCCGTCCATTGTGGTGGCAATGGACTTGTGAAGATATGTTGAAGAGTGGTTCACCCATAGTGAGTATGGGGGAGCAATCAACTAGTCTTCATCAAGCCAACACAATCAAGAAAGGTGGTCCATCTTGAGGAAGCCAAGATCATCATCATCTAACTCAAGAGGACGAGGTGCAAGGTATAGGTTTGCCCTTGATAGGTTTTCTGTTTAGGATAGATTGTTGTACTATCAAGGAGGCTCTCAAGTGAGTAGCTTGATCGTATCATTCGTTGAGAGCTCAAACCATTTGCATCCTTGCATCATACTTCTTGGTTCTTGTTTGGTGTTTCTCTTTGTGAGTTTTAGAGCTTATGGTCATCTTCGTGACAAGCTCGAGTTCATCGAAAACGGAGTCCATATGCATCTACTATGATGTTTTCGATGTTGGAGTTTTTGCCGGTTCTTCATTCATAGAGATCTCACATCTCTATATCATTGGCATTTTCATATCTGCATGGTCTTAAGATTTCGTCGATTGGGTAGCTCTTGTCGCTGTTTGGATAGCTCTTGTCATCCTGAATCAAACAAGCTTGGGTTTGCTCGATTTGGAGCTCGTATGTGAAAGTTATGGTTGTTTCAGTGGCGAGCGGTAGTACCGCTGGACCTAGCGGTAGTACCGCTGGACCTAGCGGTAGTACCACTAGAGTTGGCGGTAGTACCGCTGGCCCTAGCGGTAGTACCGCTGGCTGGCGGTAGTACCGCTCTAGGAGCTTAGTACCGCCTGCCTAGCGGTTGTTCGTGGACGGACCTTTTTGCGAAGACTTTCTTGGCGGTGGTAGTGCCGTTGCACTACCAGGGGCCCAGCGGTAGTACCGCTGGGGCCAGCGGTAGTACTGCTAGCTGGCGGTAGTACCGCTGGAGTGCCAGCGGTAGTACCGCTGGAGCTCGGGCAGAAAGTGGGGGTAACGGTCTGATTCCTTCCCCCACTATATAAAGGGGGTCTTCTTCCCCCTTGGTCTTATCCATCCGTTGAGGTCTTGTTCTATCTCCATTGTTGACATTCTTAGAGCTTGATTACTCTCTATCCCTCCAATGATTCTTGCTTGTTCTTGAGGGAAAATAGAGAGGAGATCTAGATCCACATCTCCACCAATCACTTTCTCCTCTATGTGAGGGGAACCCCTTCGATCTTGATCTTGGAGTTCTTTGTGAGCTCCTTGTTCTTCCTCTCATATTTCTCCATAGCTTTTGTTGTTGTGGAGGGATTTGAGTGTGAGGGACTTGACCACTTCGTGTGTTCTTGCCATTGCATTAGTTGCATCGGTTTGGGTTCTCCACGGTGATACGTGGAAGTGAGAAGTTGAGAAGCTTACTACCTTTGGTACTTAGTACCCTTGATATTGTTCTTCATGGATGCTTTGGCGTCCTAGAAGCTTGGTGGTGTCTCGGAGCTCAATCATTGTGGCGTGAAGCTCCGGGAAGCGTCAGGGTCTCCAATTAGGTTGTGGAGATTGCCCCGAGCAATTTGTACGGGTACCGGTAACCGCCCCCAAGGGTTGCCACGTGTACGGGTTCGGTGACTGCCCCAAGGGTTGCCATTTGTACGGGTTCGGTGACCGCCCTCAAGGGTCCCTTAGTGGAATCACGACATCTTGCATTGTGCGAGGGCGTGAGGAGATTACGGTGGCCTTAGTGGCATCTTGGGGAGCATTGTGCCTCCACGCCGCTCTAACGGAGATTAGCATCCGCAAGGGTGTGAACTTCGGGATACATCATCGTCTCCCCGTGCCTCGGTTATCTCTTACCCGAACCCTTTACTTATGCACTTTACTTTGTGATAGACATATTGTTTATTGTAATATATCTTGCTATCACTTAGTTGTTTATCTTGCTTAGCATAAGTTGTTGGTGCACATAGGTGAGCCTAGTTGTTTGTAGGTTTTGTGCTTGACATATTTCCGCATTTGTTCAAGCCTAAATCTTAACTATTTTAAAGGGCCTATTCACCCCCCCCCCCTCTAGGCGACATCCACGTCCTTTTCACATTGAGAATAGGTCCTCCACATCTAATACTCCCCAAAGTAGACATATCCATATTCCTTCAATGGTGATAAAACCAAAGCAATGGAGATCAAAGTTGTGATACCAATTGTGGGATCGGTAAGGGGCGTCTAGATGGGGGTGAATAGATACATAACAAGATATATGAGGAATTTTTAGTTGGCTTGAAATTTAGGCAAATTTTCCACAAGTTAAGTTGCATCAAAAGGTTTCTACTATTGGAAATATGCCCTAGACGCAATAATAAAGGGGTTATTATTATATTTCTTGTTCATGATAATCTTTTATTATCCATGCTAGAATTGTATTGACTGCAAACTCAAATACATGTGTGGATACATAGACAACACACTACCTGGTAAGCCTCTAAACGATTAGCTCATTGATCAAAGATGGTCAAGGTTTCCTGGCCATAGACATGAGTTGTCATTTGATAACGGGGTCACATTATTAGGAGAATGATGTGATGTACAAGACCCAAACTATGAATGTAGCATATGATCGTGTCAATTTATTACTATTGTTTTTTGCATGTCAAGTATATGCTGCTTTGACCATGAGATCGTGCAACTCACTGACACCGCAGGAATACCTTGTGTGTATCAAACGTCACAACATGTCAAGTATAGTTTTCTAAACACTCAATCACTCTTTCATAGAATTTGGCTTGGAAGAAGAGGTTGATTGGGTGGAAAGCAACTTGGGGAGTCTAGAAATCAAGATTCATATGGTTGGATTGGAATATCATGATCTCAACACATGAGTAGGTGGTTCCCTCTCAAAATATTAATGGTGGAAGTGTGAAAATGTTTTGAGGGCACTCTCCACGAAAGAGGGGGTGGGTGGTATTTATAGCCATCTCCAAAAATCCAACTGTTACAACATTATTGCCCAACTTGATGAAACCAAAGTAAAAACTCAGTTCTTTCGAATAGTGCAAAATGTCCTAACTTTTGGCTTCTCAGTGGGACCGAGTGATAACAACTCGGTGAGACCGATTCGGTTAGCCTTGAGCAGATCCGCACTTTAGTGGGACCGAGATATTAAACTCGGAAATTCTGAAATCAAATATCTCGATACCAGAAGGCTGGCAAGTGCTTCTCAGTTGTACCGAATTGAATCTCGATGGTACGGAGGTGCTAGGGTTTGGCATGGATTCTGTCTAAAGGTAATTCAGTGGGACCGATTTGGAATTGTTGGTGTCACCGAATTTGGCAGTTTGGGTTTTGGACAAAATATTTTTGTGGGAGTTTGACTGAGATTTTTGGTGGCATATCTCTAAACACTTGAGTAACCAGATCATCATCAACACCTCATCCCTTTTAACGAAATTGGATTTCCTATGGACTCAATTATGATTATTCATATTAAACGAAAATGTAGAGTCTTGAAGCTTTTGACAGTAGGTTCCTTTCCATCATTGGGGATCCTTCTCACAGTTACTAGTCAATCCACTCTTTGGACCCTTCCTGAAATATACTAGAACAAACTATTAGTCCAAGAGACAATGTATGTTGCCATTAATCATCAAAACCATAAAGGGAGCATTTGTGCTTTCACTGGTTCCACGACGACAACGTCGGTGCCACCATCTCAATCGTGGACCTCACGTCCACTAGCGACGGACATGACGTGGACTCCTCCGCGAATGATCACGGTATGGGAGGCGGCATGGCCTTGTGTCCCATGTGGGACAATCAATCTCCCGTGTCCTTCATCTTCGGAGAACTCAACTTCAGTTCACTGGTCTTATTATAGGTGCACATCGAGACGACGGGTGGAGGACGACAAGGGCTTGGTCGCCGCCCACCGCCGTAGGATAGGTTTATGGTTCGGTCGGGACGGATTTTTTGATATAAATATTAGAAATCTAATAAAATATACCATGTTTGCATGGATGTCGTCCGATTTGTATGAAATACATCCGTGTTTGCACATATTTCCTCCGTTGGTTCATAAAGTGTTTGAAATTTATGCGGATAGCGGTGAATGGCAGCCTTCCGTGTCCGGGTGTGCGGACTGGTTGCGCTATCCGCAGGAGGATGCGGAAGAAAATTTGTCGGTAGCCCGTAAAGATGCCCTAAGGTTATATAATTTGTGAATTTTTAAGTGTTGATCCAAATGCTCGAGAAAATTACTTAGATATATATAGAACAATTTTAGCGGAAGCAACAATTTGGCTCCCGAGCTCATACAAGCCCAGGCATGAATAGTAATGCAATTAAAGGCACAAAAAAGTTTAATTTTTTTTTTGTGGTGCAAGATGCTCTTCTGCGTGAACTCCGTGCAAATTTTTATAAAGTTTTGACATTCAAGAAGCTCATGGCAAAAAAGACAAATTTCGGATGCGTGAGAAACTTTTAAAAATCACACTGTTTATGGCTGATTTTATCTTTTTTGCCGCATGCTCCTTGAATGTTCAAACGTCACAAAAGATTACACGAAGTTCACGCAGAGAAGCATCTTGTACCATAAAAATTATATTTCTTTTAGACACTTTTATACCTTTAATCATGTTACTTTTCATTGGGCTCGTCTTAGCCCGGCCTCTGGGTTGAATTATCCAATTTTAGCTAACATTGACGGAGTACAGCGTCTCGGTGAGACTGGTATACACCCTAAAAAAATAAAAAATAAAAAATTTTAAATCCAATTTTTCCCATGATAGAAATGTTCTCCCGTGAGATCCTCTTCAATTTTCACATTATTTGAATATCTGAACAGCTTCCAGCAAAATAGAGAAATCAGGCTAAAACATTACATGAACAATAAAGTTTTTTAAAGATCTTAAATTTATTTTTTTGCCGAGAGCTGCTTAGATGTTTAAATAATTTAAAAATTCAGCGGGTGCAGATGAGCATAGATACTTTGTTTCTTCGCTACAGTGGAGAGTGGGTACGAAACGCAGACAGGATACGGAATGCAGTAAATATAAAGCGTGGCTGAGCTAGCAGTGATGGACGATTAGGTTCTGTAGGCATTTACGCCAGCTGCCGCGCGCCTTGCAGACCGGGCAGCAGCCGCTGTAAATGTGATGGAGTGGCTCTCACATGGCCGGTGCCCGTAGGTTCATAAATTTCTCAGGCCATCTACACGCAACTTCGGCACAGTGTTTACCTCTGCAGATCTAAATCTGAATGAATAGAAAGGGCATCATCTGGAGCAGGCTAGCTAGTCAGCGGCGGCCTGCAGCACCATTACGCTCGATCGCAGAGATGCCCGGAGCAGACAGCGGCAGCCAGCTACTGAAACGACGTAGCCATGATTTTCCTTTGAATAAACGAACGAACGTAGCCATGTTCACTCTTCACTCGAGTACTCGCTTTAAATGGCTTAAAATCAGTCGAGAAAACGGGGCTACCAGTAATCTCCTTGTGCCGTGCGGTGAGCGGAGGTCTTTGTTTGTCATGACGATATCTTTAGTACAATTTATATGATTAGCTAGCTTCATACCAAATCTTGTACTCTCTTTTTTTGCGGGTGATACCAAACCTTGTACTCCCTCGGTAAACTTATACTCCCTCCATCTCAAAATAAGTGTCTCAACTTTATACTAGTATAAAGTTGTACTAAGCTTGAGACAGTTATTTTAAAACGAAGGGAGTATATAAACATTTAGATCTGAACATTTTTATATTAGTAGTAAGTGATCTAAACGTTGTTATATTAGTAGTGATCTAAACATTTTTATATTATTAATTTACGAAAGGAGTAGTAATTTACTGCAGAAAGCACTGAATAAAACAATGCAAATCTAAATTGATCTTCTTTTCTTTTTTTTGAAAAAGGAGGTTAAACCCCCGGCCTCTGCATCAATCGATGCATACAACCATCTTTATTAATTATTTCACAAAGGTCTAACAAGGGTATCATCAATCCACCCAAAACCACCACTCACACCTACAAACTCGATAATATGAAGTGCTCTCACTGCACATATCTAAGACCGGTGTTGTTTCCAATCCATCCACATAACGTATCGGGAACAACAACCGGTGCAGCACACCTAAAACGCACACCTCACACACACGTTTTACAAACCGCCATCATCATCGGACCACTGACCCATCTTCAGGAAAGAGATCCGCATCATCCTTGCCAGTCCAATCATCCGTCGACGTCACCACGGCGCCCAACGAAGCCACCACCCTACGCTCATCTGTCCAGATATGAAGACTCCGAGAAATCTATCGTGCGTAGCACCTGCCAACCAGGCATGACTGAGCGTAGCACCTGTCGGCCAGGCATGACTTGACAGCTCCACCGAAATTCCGTGCAAGACGAAGCCGCTCCACCTCCTGCCTCAGTCTGCTAGCGCTGCTCCACAAACGATGCTCCCAAGAGAGAAACGGCACTGCAGTACCGCCATCGTCCGATCTGGAAGACTAGATCCTAGGGTTTCCCCCGAAGCAGTGCCCACCACCAGCAACAGTTCAAGACCCATACAGTGTCCACCACCACTCAGCCCTTAAGGCGACGCCTTCAGGAAGGTCACGACATCAGCCGCCCACCGGAGTTAGGGTTTTCACCCGAGAGGCAAGGGAGGGGAGCAGAGGAGCATATGTATACCGACGTCTCCAAAAAGAATAAAGGCGCCCTTAAGCATCGTCGTCGGCGCGGCCGGCCTGGGCCAACCAAGGGGTTTCCCCCAATCCGAATCTCCTCCACCGGCTTCACTCGCAGGTAGGGCCCCGGCAACCACACCGACACCGCCAAGAATCCGCAGGAGAGAGGCCCACAGATCAGGACCTGGGGGCGCAGGTGGCGGTGCGGGCAGCGGTCGACGAAGGGGAGCAGCACACCTCCGCAACGGCGCTTCCAAGAAAGATAGCGGCACCCGCGGGCGTCGCTGTCGCGGCTCCGATGAAGACCGGAGCAAGGATTTCTCTCGGAGCTGCGTTGGACATCCACCACCACCGACCGCTGAGCATGACCGCCACGTACCATCACGACCCCCAGCCAGGGCCACTGCACCGCACGTCCTGGACATGCTCGTGCCCCGCCGACAAGCCTTGCCAGCGCAGCCGCGCCCGGCCGCCGCGCCCCCAGCATGGCCGCGCGCCCCGCATCCGGCCATGGAGCCCTGGATCCGCCCTCCGGCGCCGCCGATTGGCGAGATCTTGAGCTCAGTAAACCTTTTAAAAAAAAGATGCAAAGCAAATTATTATTATTATTATTATTATTATTATACCACACTTTAAAGTTTCGAATAATTCTAAAGAAAACATGTGCATGCAATGTGATGACGTGAGCTACAATCTTTATTAGAGAATCCATTTATTTGAGGGGTATGTGCGTATATGATGATTCCAAACTTATAAGTATAGATCTAGTGCTTTCGGTGTAAACTTATTTCTGCTTACTACTATATAGATCTAGTAATTTTTTAGTGACGGGCCCACGGAGGTTCTTACAAAAACATCCTTACATAAAAATAACATCACAGTAGAACTAATGGGGATGCTGAAGTCTTCTCTCCCTCTACATCCATCAGCAGCACGCCGTGAGCGGAGACTTCTGAAAATTCGTTGATGCAAACCGAGAGACATCACGATCATGAGAAGAAAACATTGAAAAGGGCTTGTAGAAACTTCAAAGATCATGAAAGTCGGTCGAATCTAGATGATTCCATCGGAAATTAAAACCGACCGGATATCGAAAGACCCGTTGGAGACATGGGTCCACCCGACCTTCGCTAGCGACAATAAGCACATCAATAGAACGAAAAAATGGTGGGAATGCCATCGTTCCAAATAGAACAACACCGCCGCCTCTTCGCCCCAAACTAGACACGAAGACTCCCAAAACAAAACTTCACACACATCGTCCATGTTGTTGCATGTTAGATCCACGTGTGCTGTCGAGCTCACCGCCACCTAGGACCATGCACCTCAGCGATCTTCTATTGTGATCTAGCTAGACCAATCCACTGTTGAAAGTCGTCACATTGTAATACCAACACCACCGTCGAATATTGCATGTCGAAGGCCGCACCTCGAGTAGCAGAGAAATGGCTATTCACAATTAAAGTTGATAGCACCCTATTTCCAATCAACGCCGACACTATTTTTTTCATATAGTGGTGGTGTACGCATATTTGATAATCACTGTTGTAATTTTATTGAACTCACTTGTACGTGGGACCCTACGTTCTCACCAGGCGCAACTTATCGGCGGCGTGGCAAAACCATCCAATGCGAGCAGTAAAGCTACGTATATTTGATAGCACTCTATGGCGTGATAGTTTTCATGATGCCACTAGTATATTTTATGGTCGACTTTCAAGCCCCTATGTCACTCCAACATAACACTGAGTAACGTTCGCACGCTGGGAATATACGTAGTAGTGGTGTCGTTGGTTACGTCAGGTACGCCACTAATTCCTTGTAGCACTATTCACATGTGAACCTACCTTATTTATCCCCATCTAGCTATTTCTCTTCTTCCTCCTCTCCCATCCTCTTCCTCCTTCTCTCTTCTCTTGTTCTTGAGAAAACACCAAATTCTCTATCATGATTCTTATAGTTAGTTAGATCAAGCTAGGTGATGCATTAATTAAGCTTGTAGCCTTCACACACACTCGCCAATCTAGCTCTCTCCTTCACCCACTCACACACTTGCATTAATTTTTCCATCATCCTCCATTAATGGCGCCGCCGGCCAACCTACGTACGATGGGTCGGCCTCTCACGCGATTAATCGATGACTAGCTCGAGATAATTGTCTTGTATCTATTAGGTAAATAGAGCTAACTTATCATTAATTATATGCATGATGATATGGATGGATGTGTGATGGTTATGTGTGTGATTACCATACAAATTTTATTGTGTTGCTCAAGAATTATCTCCCGTTATGTTCCTTTTTGCACGAAGTGTCTAGAGAGTTTTCAATGTTTTGGCGAAATGTTGATTTATTTCCGTTTCTTTAAATTTATGGCACTCAATTTGTCCCTTTTTTAGCAAAGGTCATGCCAAAAAATATGCTCTCACGTTGGTAACATACATAATTCTTTTTTTTTCCTTATGCCCTTTATGTGATGCTTGATCTATTGTAAGATTCAACATGGATCGATATGTGAAGGGCTTCCTCAATTTTGCGGTGAGAAATACGATACAAAAGGGTGACATGCACATATTATGTCCATGTAATGTCACGTCCAAGATGCGACCCTATCCTCAATTTGGCACGAGGGCCTCGTCAGGGATAGAAGCGCATCTCGTCGTGTCGCAAGAATGGATATCGTCACAAGTACATGTACTGAACAGAAGAGATATATGTAGAGTTGGCTTACACTCGCCACAAGCTACATCAGAGTCACATCAGTACATTACATAATCATCAAGAGTAAGAGCAGGGTCCGACTATGGACGAAAACAAACGAGAAAAGAAGAACGACGTCCATCCTTGCTATCCCAGGCTGCCGGCCTCGAACCCATCCTAGATCGATGAAGAAGAAGAAGAAGAAGCAACTCCAAATGAACAATCAATGCGCTCGCGTCAAGTAACCTTTACCTGTACCTGCAACTGGTGTTGTAGTAATTTGTGAGCCACAGGGGACTCAGCAATCTCATTTCCAAAGGTATCAAGACTAGCAAAGCTTAATGGGTGAGGTAAGGTTAAGTGGTGAGGTTGCAGCAGCGGCTAAGCATATATTTGGTGGCTAAACTTACGAGTACAAGAAAATAAGAGGGGGGAAGATCTATGCATAACGGACGTGAACTACTGATGATCAAATGAATGATCGTGAACACCTACCTACGTCAGACATAACCCCACCGTGTCCTCGATCGGAGAAAGAACTCACGAAAGAGACAGTCACGGTTACGCACACAGTTGGCATATTTTAATTAAGTTACTTCAAGTTATCTAGAACCAGTGTTAAACAAAGCTTCCACGTTGCCACATAACCGCGGGCATGGCTTTCCAAAAGATTTAACCTTGCAGGGGTGCTCCAACTAGTCCATCACAAATTACCACAAGCCGCATAGAAATCCTCAATCACGAAGCTCGCGATCTCGTCGGATTCCCTAGTGGAAAACCTCAACTCTGAGAATACCCAAAGCATCACCGGAATCCCGATGCACAAGATATTTCGTCAAAGGTAAAACTAATCCAGCAAGGCCGCCCGACGTGTCGACGATCCCGATAGGAGCCGCGTATCTCGTTCTCAGGACACGACAGATGGGTCGCACTAGGAGAACCAAACCTTAGGTTGCCCCGCGGTGGCCCCGTAGTCTGCCAATTTGGACCAACACTCATGAGCAGCACTGGCCCGGGGGTTGATTAAATTATCCTCGGGGTCCGGAAAGTCCCTATGCAATTTTATTAGGTGATTAGGCAAATGTAGTACCAATGTTGGGCCTTGCCAGACCAGCTTTAATCTAAAACGAATTATCAAGGGGGTCCCCATAACAACCCCGATCGTGTTAGGAGCGCTCATTTATGGAACATAACACCGATAGCCGAAAACTAAGGGGCAAAGGTGGAACAAAACACCAGGCTAGAAAGGCCGAGGCTTCCACCTTTTGCCAAATATATAGGTGCATTAAATTAAATAACATTAACATGGTGATATAACAAGGAACCCATGCTTTCACATGGAAGCAAAGCATCTGCAACTAGCAACGCTAACACAGGGTTAAGCAAGCAGTAACATAGCCAATCAGTGGTTTGCTAGGTTGAACAGGTTGAAGGTTTTCATGGCATTGTTGAGAGGCTGATATTTAACATGTGGTAGGCAACGAGACATAAATGGTAGCAACGGTAACACTAGCATGGCAATGATAGTAATGGTATCTAGGGAAATGGTCATCTTGCCTGAGATCTCGCTTGGAAGAAGAACAACTCTGAGATATCGGCGAACCAACATAGTCGAACGGGTCCTCACATCCGACACGCTTGCGGAACTCTATCGAGACGGAGCAAACCGGAAACAACCATCAACAAAAATATTCACCACACGATGCACAACATGATGCACAACCTACTATGATGCATGATCAGTTCAAAGATGCAGAACATGGCATGGCAAATCACCTCACACAAACTCTACACATTAAGTGAAGCTCGATATGCAACGGGTTGCATACCGACGAAACTCCACGATTAATTATTTAATTCACTTCCGTTTATTTACCGGCAAAATTAAATGTTTTTAACATGGCAACGGGTGAAGCGGTGATCCTACATGGCATCCTAGACGGTTTAACTCGCGGAACATAGAACAGAGCTACGGCACAAGAACATGCAACACAAGATGTATATGCCATGAATGCGTCATGCATGCGAGTTTCAAACATCACGGGCAAGAAGAGAAAGGAACAGGTGTCGCCACGACGAGCGAGAGGGAACCATGGCGGCAAGACGGAAACGATGCCACAGCAACGTTCCTATCCCGATAACTCGTCGAGATATCGTGCCAACGTACTGGGAACGCGTGCGGGAACGGTAAGTAAAGATGGGGTGATCCCGGTTACCGGGTTCCCATGTGTCGAGGCACAACGAAAGAAGTACACGTGCAACGGGCAACATACGGTGCAACACACGATACAACTCATACATCACATTCGTTCATTACACGACATGTCTCATCGGTATACCTTCGACGCGTGCGGATCTGAGGGGTTCGGCTCGATGAAGGAGATCAAAGGTCGTCGTGGTCGTCGTGGAAGTAGTCGTGCACGGTCTCGTCGACGGTAGTCGTTCGCTCGACGTCGTGGTTCTCGGGTCTTCGACGTCGGTAGTCGATCACGTCTCCGTCGATGTTCGGGGTTCGTCGAGGACGTCGTGGTGCTCGTGAATCTTGTCGATGACCCAAGAAGGAGGGGTTGGTGCTAGCGAACTTCGGCGACGTAACTAGCGACAACAACCAGCGATGCGACGCAAGCAGCAAGGCGGAATAGCAACAACGGCACGCTACGGCAGTGGCAGCAACTATCGGACCACAGCGACGACGGCACCAAGCAGGAAAAATCTAGCAAAATCTACCTAGCAGCAGCAAAGCAAGCACAACAACAACTATAGCTCATGCATCTAGCAGCAAGCCGCTACAGGCAACAGCGGCACAACTACCTAGCAAGCACGGCGAGAAACTAAGCAGCAGCACTAGCAATGGCGACGGCTCAAGCAGCACGGACAACAACAACAAAAAGGCAATAGCAAGCAACAACATCGCCGGCAGGCAAGCGACAGCAACAGCAACATAGTAGCAGGTCTTGCATCAGGCAAACAATAGCACGGCACAGCAAGCAGCAGCTATACACAACAACTAAGCAACCTAGCGGCGACAGCAACTTCACGCAGCAGTAGCAAGTCGGACACCAACGGCAGCAGCGAGGGGAACCGGAGGCGAGCACGAGACCTGCAGGCGGGGCCATGGCGGCGACCGAGGCTGTGGTCGAGAGGGCGCAACGCGGCGAGGGAAACAGGGGCGACGGGCGCGCGGGGGGAGCATGAGGCCAGCGGCGACCGACGGGAGCGAGGCCATGCGCAGCGCGGCGAGGCCGAGGTGATGAGCTGCTGGTGGCGCATGGAGAGCACACGGGGAGGCGGCGAGGCAGGCGCTACGACGGACGCCAGCGAGGCAGCGCGACGCACCGGCGAGTCGGGCTCGCGACGACGGGAGGCGCGACCAGGCCGAGGGCGGCGCGCGGCGGCTGAGAGCGTGGCGGCGCGGGAGGCGACTTCAAGGAGAGGCGAGGGGGCCTGGAGGAGAGGAGCACGGGAAGATAGGGGGTCTCGGTGTTGGGGAACGTCGCATGGGAAACAAAAAATTTCCTACGCGCACGAAGACCTATCATGGTGATGTCCATCTACGAGAGGGGATGAGTGATCTACGTACCCTTGTAGATCATACAGCAGAAGCGTTAGTGAACGCGGTTGATGTAGTGGAACGTCCTCACGTCCCTCGATCCGCCCCGCGAACAATCCCGCGATCAGTCCCACGATCTAGTACCGAACGGACGGCACCTCCGCGTTCAGCACACGTACAGCTCGACGATGATCTCGGCCTTCTTGATCCAGCAAGAGAGACGGAGAGGTAGAAGAGTTCTCCGGCAGCGTGACGGCGCTCCGGAGGTTGGTGATGACCTTGTCTCAGCAGGGCTTCGCCCGAGCTCCACAGAAACGCGATCTAGAGGAAAAACCGTGGAGGTATGTGGTCGGGCTGCCGTGGAAAAGTCGTCTCAAATCAGCCCTAAAACCTCCGTATATATAGGTGGGAGGGAGGGGAGGAGGCAGCCTCAAAACCTAAAGGTTTGGCCGAAATTGGAGGTGGAGGAGTCCTACTCCAATCCTACTTGGAGTAGGATTCCACCTTCCCACTTGGAAACTCTTTCCACCTTGTGTTTTCCCCTTCTCAAACCTTATGGGCCTTAGTGGGAACTTATTCCAGCCCACTAGGGGCTGGTTTATCTCTTCCCATAGCCCATGAGACCCCTTGGGGCGTGACACCCCTCCCGATGGTCCCCGGCACCCCTCCCGGCACTCCCGGTACACTACCGATGAGTCCGAAACTTTTCCGGTAATGCCCGAAAACTTTCCGGTAACCAAATGAGGTCATCCTATATATCAATCTTCGTCTCCGGACCATTCCGGAAACCATCGTGACGTCCCTGATCCCATCCGGAACTCCGAACAACATTCGGTAACCAACCATATAACTCAAATACGCATAAAACATTGTCGAACCTTAAGTGTGCAGACCCTGCGGGTTCGAGAACTATGTAGACATGACCCGAGGGACTCCTCGGTCAATATCCAATAGCGGGACCTGGATGCCCATATTGGATCCTACATATTCCGAAGATCTTTATCGGTTGAACCTCAGTGCCAAGGATTCATATAATCCCGTATGTCATTCCCTTTGTCCTTCGGTATGTTACTTGCCCGAGATTCGATCGTCGGTATCCGCATACCTATTTCAATCTCGTTTACCGGCAAGTCTCTTTACTCGTTCCGTAATACAAGATCCCGTAACTTACATTAAGTTACATTGCTTGCAAGGCTTGTGTGTGATGTTGTATTACCGAGTGGGCCCCGAGATACCTCTCCGTCACACGGAGTGACAAATCCCAGTCTCGATCTATACTAACTCAACGAACACCTTCGGGGATACCTGTAGAGCATCTTTATAGTCACCCAGTTACGTTGCGACGTTTGATACACACAAAGCATTCCTCCGGTGTTCGTGAGTTATATGACCTCATGGTCATAGGAACAAATACTTGACACGCAGAAAACAGTAGCAACAAAATGACACGATCAACATGCTACGTCTATTAGTTTGGGTCTAGTCCATCACATGATTCTCCTAATGATGTGATCCCGTTATCAAGTGACAACACTTGCCTATGGCCAGGAAACCTTGACCATCTTTGATCAACGAGCTAGTCAACTAGAGGCTTACTAGGGACAGTGTTTTGTCTATGTATCCACACAAGTATTGTGTTTCCAATCAATACAATTGTAGCATGGATAATAAACGATTATCAGGAACTAAGAAATATAATAATAACTAATTTATTATTGCCTCTAGGGCATATTTCCAACAGTCTCCCACTTGCACTAGAGTCAATAATCTAGTTCACATCACCATGTGATTCCAACGAATCCAACACCCATATAGTTATGGGGTCTGATCACGTCTTGCTCGTGAGAGAGGTTTTAGTCAACGGTTCTGAAACTTTCAGATTCGTGCGTTCTTTACAAATCTTTATGTCATCTTATAGATGCTGCTACTACGTGCTATTCGGAAATGCTCCAAATATCTACTGTACTATACGAATCCGTTTCACTACTCATAGTTATCCGGATTAGTGTCAAAGCTTGCATTGACGTAACCCTTTACGACAAACTCTTTAACCACCTCCATAATCGAGAAAAATTCCTTAGTCCATTAGTTACTAAGGATAAATTTCGACCGCTGCTAGTGATTCAATCATGGATCACTCTGTGTACCTCTCAACATACTTTGAGTCAAGGCACACTTCAGGTGCGGTACACAGCATGGCATACTTTAGATTCTACGGCTAAGGCATAGAAGACGACCTTCGTATATTCTCTTTATTCTGCCGTGGTCGGGTTTTGAGTCTTACTCAAATTCACACCTCACAACGCAACCAAGAACTCCTTCTTTGCTGGTCTATTTTGAACTCTTTCAAAAACTTGTCAAGGCATGCATCTTTTTGAAACTTCTATTAAGCGCTTTCGATCTATCTCCATAGATCTTTGATGCTCAACGTTCAAGTAGCGTAATCCAGGTACTCCTTTGAAAACTTCTTTCAAACAACCTTGTATGCTTTACAGAAATTCTACATTACTTCTGATCCACAATATGTCAACCACATATACCTATCAGAAATTCTATAGTGCTCCCACTCACTTCTTTGGAAATACAAGTTTCTCATAAACCTTGTACAAACCCAAAATCTTTGATCATCTCATCAAAGTGCATATTCCAACTCCGAGATGCTTGCACCAGTCCATTGAAGGATCACTGGAGCTTGCATACTTGCTAGTATCTTTAGGATCGACAAAACCTTCTGGTTGTATCACATACAATGTTTGCTCAAGGAAACCGTCGAGAAAACAATGTTTTGACATCCTACGTGCAATATTTCATAAATAATGCATCAACAACTAACATAATTCTAACAGACTTTTAGCATCGCTACGAGTGAGAAAGTCTCATCATAGTCAACTGTTTGATCTTATCGAAAACATCTTTGCGACAAGTCGAGCTTTTCTTAATAGTGACTTATCACCATCATCGTCTGTCTTCTTTTAAAGATCCATTTTTACTCAATAGTCCTATGACCATCAAGTAGTTCTACCAAAGTCTACACTTTGTTTTCACACATGGATCCTCTCTCGGATTTCATGGCTTCCAGTCATTTGTCAGAATCTGGGCCCACCATCGCTTTCTCCATAACTCGTAGGTTCACTGTTGCTCAACAACATGACCTCCAAGACAGGGTTACCGTACTACTCTGCAGCAGTACGCGACCTTGTCGACCTACGAGGTTTGTAGTAACTTGATTTGAAGCTCAATGATCATCATCATCAGCTTCCACTTCAATTGGTGTAGGCGCCACATGAACAACTTCCTGCGCCCTGCTACACACTGGTTGAAGTGATGGTTCAATAACCTCATGAAGTTCTACTACCCTCCCACTCAATTCTTTCGAGAGAAACCTTTCCTCGAGAAAGGATCCGTTTCTAGAAACAAACACTTTGCTTTCGGATCTGAGATAGGAGATGTACCCAACTGTTTTGGATATCCTATGAAGATGCATTTATCCGCTTTGGGTTCGAGCTTATCAGACTGAAACTTTTTCACATAAGTGTCGAAACCCCAAACTTTCAAGAAACGACAGTTTAGATTTCTCTAAACCTCAGTCTATACTGTGTCATCTCAACGGAAATACGCGGTGCCCTATTTAAAGTGAGTGCGGTTGTCTCTAATGCATAACCCATAAACGATAGTGGTAATTCGATAAGAGACATCACAGTATGCACCATACAAAATAGTGCGTGGCTATGACGTTCAGACACATCATCACACTATGATGTTCCAGGTGGCATGAACTGCGAAACAATTTCCACATTGTCTTAACTGTGTACCAAAACTCGTAACTCAGATATTCATTTCTATGATCATATCGTAGACAGTTTATCCTCTTGTTACGACGAACTTCACTCCAAAACAGAATTGAACTTTTCAATATTTCAGACTTGTGATTCATTAAGTAAATACTCTTGTATCTACTCAAACCGTCATTGAAGTAAGAACATAATGATATCCACTGCGTGCCTCAGCACCCATTGGATTGCATACATCAAAATGTATCACTTCCAACAAGTTACTATCTTGTTTCATCTCAATGGAAACAAGGCCTTGCTCATGTGGTATGATTTGCATGTCAGTAGTGATTCAAAATCAAGTGAGTATAAAGATCCATCAACATGGAACCTCTTCATGCAATTTATACCAACATGACTCAAGCGGCAGTGCCACAAGTAAGTGGTACTATCATCATTACCTCGTATCTTTTGGCACCAATATCATGAACATGTGTAACACTACGATCGAGATTCAATAAACCATTGAAGGTGATTATTCAAGCAAATAGAGTAACCATTATTCTCTTTAAATGAATAATCGTATTGCAATAAACACGATCCAATCATGTCCATGCTTAACGCAAGCACCAAATAACAATTATTTCGGTTTAACACCAATCCCGATGGTAGAGAGAGCGTGCGACGTTTTGATCACATCAACCTTGGAAACACTTCCAACACGTATCGTCACCTCGCCTTTATCTGGTCTCCATTTATGCCGTAGCTATCATTTCGTGTCACTAATCACTTAGCAACCGAACCGGTATCCAATACCCTCATGCTACTAAGAGTACTAGTAAAGTACACATCAACATCATGTATATCAAATATACTTCTTTCGACTTTTGCCAGCCTTCTTATCTACCAAGTATCTAGAGTTGCTCCGCCTCAGTGACTGTTCCCCTCATTACATAAGCACTTAGTCTGAGGTTTGGGTTTAATATTGGGTCTCTTCATTAGTGCAGCAACTGTTTTGCCGTTTCACGAAGTATCCCTTCTAGCCCTTGCCTTTCTCGAAACTTAGTGGTTTTACTAACCATCAACTATTGATGCTTCTTCTTGATTTCTACTTTCGCAGTGTCAAACATCGTGAATCGCTCAAGGATCATTGTATCTATCCTTGATATGTTATAGTTCATCACGAAGCTCTCACAGCTTGGTGGCAGTGACTTTGGAGAACCATCACTATCTCATCTCGAAGATTAACTCCCACTTGATTCAAGCGATTGTCGTACTCAGACAATCTGAGCACACGCTCAACGATTGAGTTTTTCTCCTTTACTTTATGGACAAAGAATCTTGTTGGAGGTCTCGTACCTCTTAACAAGGGCACAAGCATGAAATCACAATTTCATCTCTTTAGAACATCACTTATGTTCCGTGACGTTTCAAAACGTTTTCGGCGCCTTGCTTCTAAGCCATTAAGTATTTTGCAATGAACTATCGTGTAGTCATCAGAAACGTGTATGTCAGATGTTCACAACATCCACAGACGACGCTCGAGGTGCAGCACACCGAGTGGTGCATTAAGGACATAAGCCTTCTGCGCAGCAACGAGGACAATCCTCGGTTTTACAGACTCAGTCTACAAAGTTTGCTACTATCAACTTTCAACTAAATTTTCTCTAGGAACATATAAAAAACAGTAGAGCTATAGCGCAAGCTACATCGTAATTCGCAAAGACCATAAGACTATGTTCATGACAATTAGTTCAATTAATCATATTTACTTAAGAACTCCCACTCAAAAAGTACATGTCTCTAGTCATTTGAGTGGTACATGATCCAAATCCACTATCTCAAGTCCGATCATCACGTGAGTCGAGAATAGTTTTAGTGGTAAGCATCTCTATGCTAATCATATCAACTATACGATTCATGCTCGAACTTTCGGTCTCATGTGTTCCGAGGCCATGTGTGCACATGCTAGGCTCGTCAAGCTTAACCCGAGTGTTCCGCGTGTGCAACTGTTTTGCACCCGTTGTATGTGAACGTTGAGTCTATCACACCCGATCATCATGTGGTGTCTCGAAACGAAGAACTGTTGCAACGGTGCACAGTCGGGGAGAACACAATTTCGTCTTGAAATTTTAGTGAGAGATCACCTCATAATGCTACCGTCGTTCTAAGCAAGATAAGGTGCATAAAGGATTAACATCACATGCAATTCATAAGTGACATGATATGGCCATCATCATGTGCTTCTTGATCTCCATCACCAAAGCACCGGCACGATCTTCTTGTCACCGGCGTCACACCATGATCTCCATCATCATGATCTTCATCAATGTGTCGCCATCGGGGTAGTTGTGCTACTCATGCTATTACTACTAAAGCTACGTCCTAGCAATGTAGTAAACGCATCTGCAAGCACAAACGTTAGTTTAAAGACAACCCTATGGCTCCTGCCGGTTGCCGTACCATCGACGTGCAAGTCGATATTAACTATTACAACATGATCATCTCATACATCCAATATATCACATCACATCGTTGGCCATATCACATCACAAGCATACCCTGCAAAAACAAGTTAGACGTCCTCTAATTGTTGTTGCATGTTTTACGTGGTGACCATGGGTATCTAGTAGGATCGCATCTTACTTACGCAAACACCACAACGGAGATATATTAATTGCTATTTAACCTCATCCAAGGACCTCCTCGGTCAAATCCGATTCAACTAAAGTTGGAGAAACTGACACTCGCCAGTCATCTTTGAGCAACGGAGTTACTCGTAGCGATGAAACCAGTCTCTCGTAAGCGTACGAGTAATGTCGGTCCGAGCCGCTTCGATCCAACAATACCGTGGAATCAAGAAAAGACTAAGGAGGGAAGCAAAACGCACATCACCGCCCACAAAAACTTTTGTGTTCTACTCGAGAAGACATCTACGCATGAACCCAGCTCATGATGCCACTGTTGGGGAACGTCGCATGGGAAACAAAAATTTTCCTACGCGCACGAAGACCTATCATGGTGATGTCCATCTACGAGAGGGGATGAGTGATCTACGTACCCTTGTAGATCATACAGCAGAAGCGTTAGTGAACGCGGTTGATGTAGTGGAACGTCCTCACGTCCCTCGATCCGCCCCGCGAACAATCCCGCGATCAGTCCCACGATCTAGTACCGAACGGACGGCACCTCCGCGTTCAGCACACGTACAGCTCGACGATGATCTCGGCCTTCTTGATCCAGCAAGAGAGACGGAGAGGTAGAAGAGTTCTCCGGCAGCGTGACGGCGCTCCGGAGGTTGGTGATGACCTTGTCTCAGCAGGGCTCTGCCCGAGCTCCGCAGAAACGCGATCTAGAGGAAAAACCGTGGAGGTATGTGGTC
The DNA here is from genome assembly GCF_904849725.1 of Hordeum vulgare subsp. vulgare. Lineage (NCBI taxonomy): Eukaryota > Viridiplantae > Streptophyta > Magnoliopsida > Poales > Poaceae > Hordeum > Hordeum vulgare. Next base: position 530,693,595 of record NC_058520.1, on the reverse strand, counting down.
GGGCTGCCGTGGAAAAGTCGTCTCAAATCAGCCCTAAAACCTCCGTATATATAGGTGGGAGGGAGGGGAGGAGGCAGCCTCAAAACCTAAAGGTTTGGCCGAAATTGGAGGTGGAGGAGTCCTACTCCAATCCTACTTGGAGTAGGATTCCACCTTCCCACTTGGAAACTCTTTCCACCTTGAGTTTTCCCCTTCTCAAACCTTATGGGCCTTAGTGGGAACTTATTCCAGCCCACTAGGGGCTGGTTTATCTCTTCCCATAGCCCATGAGACCCCTTGGGGCGTGACACCCCTCCCGATGGTCCCCGGCACCCCTCCCGGCACTCCCGGTACACTACCGATGAGCCCGAAACTTTTCCGGTAATGCCCGAAAACTTTCCGGTAACCAAATGAGGTCATCCTATATATCAATCTTCGTCTCCGGACCATTCCGGAAACCATCGTGACGTCCGTGATCCCATCCGGAACTCCGAACAACATTCGGTAACCAACCATATAACTCAAATACGCATAAAACATCGTCGAACCTTAAGTGTGCAGACCCTGCGGGTTCGAGAACTATGTAGACATGACCCGAGGGACTCCTCGGTCAATATCCAATAGCGGGACCTGGATGCCCATATTGGATCCTACATATTCCGAAGATCTTTATCGGTTGAACCTCAGTGCCAAGGATTCATATAATCCCGTATGTCATTCCCTTTGTCCTTCGGTATGTTACTTGCCCGAGATTCGATCGTCGGTATCCGCATACCTATTTCAATCTCGTTTACCGGCAAGTCTCTTTACTCGTTCCGTAATACAAGATCCCGTAACTTACATTAAGTTACATTGCTTGCAAGGCTTGTGTGTGATGTTGTATTACCGAGTGGGCCCCGAGATACCTCTCCGTCACACGGAGTGACAAATCCCAGTCTCGATCTATACAAACTCAACGAACACCTTCGGAGATACCTGTAGAGCATCTTTATAGTCACCCAGTTACGTTGCGACGTTTGATACACACAAAGCATTCCTCCAGTGTCCGTGAATTATATGATCTCATGGTCATAGGAACAAATACTTGACACGCAGAAAACAGTAGCAACAAAATGACACGATCAACATGCTACGTCTATTAGTTTGGGTCTAGTCCATCACATGATTCTCCTAATGATGTGATCCCGTTATCAAGTGACAACACTTGCCTATGCCCAGGAAACCTTGACCATCTTTGATCAACGAGCTAGTCAACTAGAGGCTTACTAGGGACAGTGTTTTGTCTATGTATCCACACAAGTATTGTGTTTCCAATCAATACAATTATAGCATGGATAATAAACGATTATCATGAACTAAGAAATATAATAATAACTAATTTATTATTGCCTCTAGGGCATATTTCCAACACTCGGGGCGAGGCTGACGGCGCACGGGGAGACGCCAGGAGGACGAGGGGCTGCGGGCGGTTCGCTAGGGCAGGGGCTGGCTGGCCTGGGCCAGCTGGCCTACTGGGCCTCTCTCCTCTCTTGCTCTCTCTTTCTTAAAAAAATTTGAAATCAACCACAAAAGAAAATGGTTTTAACAAAATAAAATAAAATAAAATAAATGCCTCTTGACTTCTTTAAAAATATACCGAAACAATAAAATAGATTGGGCATTTTTTTAAAACAAATAACAATAAAACCCTTTTGAAGAATAAAATAAAACCTCTTTTATTTAAAGAATAAAATAAAAGCCTTTTAAAAGAGAAAATAAAATGAGACGGTTTTAAAATAAAACAAAAGGAAAAATAAAATAAAAACCCAAGGGTTGCCCCCACATTTAATAAAAGGACTTTTTAAAAGAAGACACTTTTTTTAAAGGGGTTAAAACGGAAACTTAGCAAAAACACAAATGAAATAAGAGGAGAGAGAGGGGGAACTTCTATCGCTCTATGACTCAGTGATCACTCGAAGCACAACACTCAAATCACCACACGCGACAGACGATGCAAGATGCCATGCATGATGCGATGATGCAAACTAAATGACAATCCAACAAATAAAACTAATCACACGACGATAACGGAATAAAGGGGGAATCTTCTGGATCGCCGGCATCGGGCTGTCACAACTCTCCTACACTACAAGAGGATCTCGCCCCGAGATCCAAGAATGAAAGGGGGAGAGGATGAGAAAGAACAAGAGGTAAAAACTTAGTCGCTTCTTTGACAAACGAGTGAAATCAACGATCCTTGAAGGTTGCAAAGAGATGAGGAACTATATGAGAAAGAAGCAAGAATTCACGGAAAATTTCGGCAGCACTTCGGTAGGAAAATGGGACAATTTTTTTTCTTCGAAAAGATGGAAGAAAAAGACAATATTCACAACAAACAACTAAATAGAACAAGGGAGCACCATGATCTTGATAGAACAACATAATAGACCCAAAAGAGCAACAACACAAGGCCTCCGGAACAATAGAATAGGAACTAGCTGATACGGAAGAAGAGAATGAAGAGGGAATGACAACTACTAAATCCAATGAACTTGACAAGCATTCTTGCAAGAAGAATTGGACGGAGTTGTTGGAAAAACAACAACGAAAAGAACAAGATAGTAGTGGGCTTGTGAAAATCATCTCAACAAATATGAGGTGACAACCAAACACTAAAAGAAACAAGAATTGATTGGGAGAAACAAGATATGAACACTTCTTCGCCAAGAGGGTACATTGAGAACTTGGATTAATGACAAGCACCATGATAGCAACAATCCATAGGAAAAGCTTTAGGTGAAGTCCAAACCAGGATAGCTCAATGAAGAAATCATCGGTTGGAAAATGTCTCATGATCGTAGAATTGGTGGTTTTAATTATCTCATTCTTGAGAGGAAAACTCTTCGAGTCTCCTACACTAACCAGAATGCTATAATACCACCTCAAAGGAAAAGGAAGAACAAATGCACATATAAATGCAAGAGAAAGGATACTTGAGGTTCTCCAACAAGAATCCTGAAGAACACTTGAGAATGGATTGAAACCTTGATGAACCACCATGAAGGACCTCCGTATACAAATGAATGAAGCAACGATATGAAGGTAGAAAGGAATAAGATTAAATGAAGCCTCACAAAGAGATACTTGATAGAACTTGGAACTTCGGAAAAATAAAGATAAGCACACGAGAAAAGAATTGAAACCATGAGGCACTCCGGAAGAAGAATTGAAATCATAATGAAACAGGAATAAGAATTATGTTATGCTTATCCTTCATCCAATTTAATTGATGACAAGCAACAGATTTAGCATACAACTTAATCTTCTTGAAACGATTAAAGAGAGATAGATAAAGCACAAACTAGAAGAAATGTTGCAAGAAACACCAGTAAGAATTCACAATTGAATAGGAACACCACGAATTAATGGAGAAACATGAGAATGAAGAGCTCATGAGCCACCTGAGAGCAAACTTGAACAAGGCACCGGATAATCGAGAGACGAACGAAGAGACAACAATGGAGAAGAATTGAGGATGAAAGCTGCAAGCTGAGAACGAAGAATCTCAGAAATGATGGTCTTCGGAGGATCGAGAATGAAAACAATTCAGAAATGCACCGGATAGCAAGAAAGGGATTACTCACGATAGAAACAATTGAGAGGACAACACAAAGCTGAGATGACAATCTTCACAAGAATGGAGCAAGATTTGAGAGAAACACTCCTTCGAATTTGCAAGCTGAGAATGATGACGAGAACACCACCACCAAAAATTAATGAGACACTCCGGGATCAAGAAGAATGAAAGGTTGAACCATTATGAGAATTAATTCAAATTGATCTTGAAGAAGGCATATGACTCATGAAAATCATACTTACGTCATAGTTGAAAATAATTAATGATCTCCGGGAAAAGATTAAAAGAGGCAGGAAAGAACCTGTGGGTTATGGGCCCACTCAAAGAAACCACCGTTAGAAAAGATTGAAAGAAAGATTGAATGCACCGGTACAAATGAAAACTAGATGAGATTATCACCCCGAAATAAATGAAAGAATTGAAAACAAGAATTTCTGAGATAACTTCAGCACTCCGGATAGGCTAGAGAGAAATGAACAACAGGATAGGCTGACAAGAAACTCCAACATGGGAAAGAATTTACAAGGATGAAAAGGATATGTTGAACACAAACAACTGAATTAAATTCACTTGAAAAGATAACAAGATTGAATAAAGAAGAACACGAAGCTCCTGAGACTCTTCACAATGAATCACCGGGTAAGAGAGAAAAGCACAGACATCGGAAGCACAATGAAAAGAAAACTCCTGGATGAAAATTGAATCACTGAGAAAAAGGGTGGGAGGGCAGGGAAAAACAAGGACAACTTGGGCCAGATGAGATGAACTCCGGAATAAAAAAAAGAATGATATTGCAAAAATTGGAAAGGATTGAATTCACTTGGAGAGAAACACACCGGTTGAATGGAATTGATACGATGACCCCGGTTGACAAGAATTGATAAGACAACTGATTAAGCAAAAGGATTAACATACCCATAAAACTATGAGTACACCTCTGGGAAAGATCTGAATCACCATTGACATCGAAGCAACTTAAATTACCATATTCCAACAAAACAAAGGGCGCGGCTTGCAATTAGCCAGAACAAACTCATGAGAAAGATTTCGTCCGATATTTTCGTGGACAGGAATCCACTAGATGTGGAACCCCAACCTAACATCATGCATTTGTTGGAAGATTGTCCTATAAGCAACTACTTGAATTCCCACCTAAGAATTCCCGAAATTTCTGGTCATGCAATCTGGTACACGGATACAAGGAGTAATATCACACAACTCCTATACTAACCCGTCACCTGTATCACATCCATCAACACACGACCAGACTCTCGGACCTTCATCTACTACAAACCCTCGTGATCACAACGATACAAAGTATGACAGTACTCCCGAACAATCTGCACCAGTACTGGGGACATCGGGGTTATCTCACCACTACTAGTATTGAAGCAATTACGAACATCCTTCGTACTGAGATACTAAGAAATCTGAATGATAACAATGTGCTCAAGAATCCCCTGGAGCTCAACTCCCCTGAAACTCAAAGCAGATAGGAGGCACCAAGACAGAACTCCGTCACATCGGCATCATATAGATCTCAAAAATATCCGAGTGATCCTAAAAAAGATTGAGTGAGAAGAGGAGTAGAAATAAATTATTACGTCAACATTCCTCACCAGAGCATAGAAGAGGAGAAAAAAGAATCCTACTCTCTGATATATAACTAGACTCAAAGCAGTTTTTCACTAGACTCGACTCGGCCAAGTTCGATCAATAAAGGGGGCTCCTAGGTCGGTACTGCTCTGATACCAACTTGTCACGCCCAAGATGCGACCCTATCCTCAATTTGGCACGAGGGCCTTGTCAGGGATAGAAGCGCATCTCGTCGTGTCGCAAGAATGGATATCGTCACAAGTACATGTACTGAACAGAAGAGATATATGTATAGTTGGCTTACACTCGCCACAAGCTACATCAGAGTCACATCAGTACATTACATAATCATCAAGAGTAAGATCAGGGTCTGACTACGGACGAAAACAAACGAGAAAAGAAGAACGACGTCCATCCTTGCTATCCCAGGCTGCCGGCCTGGAACCCATCCTAGATCGATGATGATGAAGAAGAAGAAGGAACTCCAAATGAACAATCAACGCGCTCGCGTCAAGTAACCTTTACATGTACCTGCAACTGGTGTTGTAATAATCTGTGAGCCACAGGGGACTCAGCAATCTCATTTCCAAAGGTATCAAGACTAGCAAAGCTTAATGGGTGAGGTAAGGTTAAGTGGTGAGGTTGCAGCAACGGCTAAGCATATATTTGGTGGCTAAACTTACGAGTACAAGAAAATAAGAGGGGGGAAGATCTACGCATAACGGACGTGAACATCTGATGATCAAATGAATGATCCTGAACACCTACCTACGTCAGACATAACCCCATCGTGTCCTCGATCGGAGAAAGAACTCACGAAAGAGACAGTCACGGTTACACACACAGTTGGCATATTTTAATTAAGTTACTTCAAGTTATCTAGAACCAGTGTTAAACAAAGCTTCCACGTTGCCACATAACCGCGGGCACGACTTTCCGAAAGATTTAACCCTGCAGGGGTGCTCCAACTAGTCCATCACAAATTACCACAAGCCGCATAGAAATCCTCAATCACGAAGCTCGTGATCTCGTCGGATTCCCTAGTGGAAAACCTCAACTCTGAGAATACCCAAAGCATCACCGGAATCCCGATGCACAAGATATTTCATCAAAGGTAAAACTAATCCAGCAAGGCCGCCCGACGTGTCGACGATCCCGATAGGAGCCGCGTATCTCGATCTCAGGACACGGTGGATGGGTCACACTAGGAGAACCAAACCTCAGGTTGCCCCGCGATGGCCCCGTAGTCTGCCAATTTGGACCAACACTCATGAGGAGCACTGGCCCGGGCGTATCCTCGGGGTCCGGAAAGTCCCTATGCAATTTTATTAGGTGATTAGGCAAATGTAGTACCAATGTTGGGCCTTGCCAGACCAGCTTTAATCTAAAACGAATTATCAAGGGGGTCCCCATAACAACCCCGATCGTGTTAGGAGCGCTCATTTATGGAACATAACACCGGTAGCCGAAAACTAAGGGGGCAAAGGTGGAACAAAACACCAGGCTAGAAAGGCTGAGCCTTCCACCTTTTGCCAAGTATATAGGTGCATTAAATTAAATAACATTAATATGGTGATATAACAAGGAACCCATGCTTTAACATGGAAGAAAAGCACTTGCAACTAGCAACGCTAACACAGGGTTAAGCAAGCAGTAACATAGCCAATCAGTGGTTTGCTAGGTTGAACAGGTTGAAGGTTTTCATGGCATTGTTGAGAGGCTGATATTTAACATGTGGTAGGCAACGAGACATAAACAGTAGCTACGGTAACACTAGCATGGCAATGATAGTAATGGTATCTAGGGAAATGGTCATCTTGCCCGAGATCCCGCTTAGAAGAAGAACAACTCCGAGTTGTCGGCGAACCAACGTAGTCAAACGGGTCCTCAGATCCGACACGCTTGCGGAACTCTATCGAGACGGAGCAAACCGGAAACAACCATCAACACAAATATTCACCACACGATGCACAACATGATGCACAACCTACTATGATGCATGATCAGTTCAAAGATGCAGAACATGGCATGGCAAATCACCTCACACAAGCTCTACATATTAAGTGAACCTCGATATGCAACGGGTTGCATACCGACGAAACTCCACGATTAATTATTTAATTCACTCCCGTTTATTTACCAGCAAGATTAAATGTTTTTAACATGGCAAGGGGTGAAGCGGTGATCCTACATGGCATCCTAGACGGTTTAACTCGCGGAACATAGAACAGAGCTATGGCACAAGAACATGCAACACAAGATGTATATGCCATGAATGCGTCATGCATGCGAGTTTCAAACATCACGGGCAAGAAGAGAAAGGAACAGGTGTCGCCACGGCGAGCGAGAGGGAACCATGGCGGCAAGACGGAAACGATGCCACGGCAACGTTCCTATCCCCATAACTCGTCGAGATATCGCGCCAACGTACTGGGAACGCGTGCGGGAACGGTAAGTAAAGATGGGGTGATCCCGGTTACCGGGTTCCCATGTGTCGAGGCACAACGAAAGAAGTACACGTGCAACGGGCAACATACGGTGCAACACACGATACAACTCATACATCACATTCGTTCATTACACGACACGTCTCATCGGTATACCTTCGACGCGTGCGAATCTGAGGGGTTCGGCTCGATGAAGGAGATCAACGGTCGTCGTGGAAGTAGTCATGCACGGTCTCGTCGACGGTAGTCGTTCGCTCGGCGTCGTGGTTTCGCTCGGCATCGTGGTTCTCGGGTCTTCGGCGTCGGTAGTCGATCACGTCTCCGTCGATGTTTGGGGTTCGTCGAGGACGTCGTGGTGCTCGTGAATCTTGTCGATGACCCAAGAAGGAGGGGTTGGTGCTAGCGAACTTCGGCGACGTAACTAGCGACAGCAACTAGCGATGCGACGCAAGCAGCAAGGCGGAATAGCAACAGCGGCACGCTACGGCAGTGGCAGCAACTATCGGACCACAGCGACGACGGCACCAAGCAGGCAACATCTAGCATAATCTACCTAGCAGCAGCAAAGCAAGCACAGCAACAACTATAGCTCATTCATCTAGCAGCAAGCCGCTACATGCAACAACGGCACAACTACCTAGCAAGCACGACCAGCAACTAAGCAGCAGCACTAGCAACGGCGACGACTCAAGCAGCACGGACAACAACAGCAAAAAGGCAATAGCAAGCAACAACATCGTCGGCAGGCAAGCGACAACAACAACAACATAGTAGCAGGTCTTGCATTAGGCAAACAATAGCACGGCACAGCAAGCAGCAGCTATGCACATCAACTAAGCAACCTAGTGGCGACAACAACTTCACGCAGCAGTAGCAAATCGGACACCAACGGCAGCAGCGAGGGGAACCGAAGGCGAGCATGAGACCTGTAGGCGGGGCCATGGCGGCGACCGAGGCTGTGGTCGAGAGGGCGCAACGTGGCGAGGGCAACAGGGGCGACGGGCGCGCGGGGGGAGCATGAGGCCGGCGGCGACCGACGGGAGCGAGGCCATGGCGCAACGCGGCGAGGCCGAGCTGGCGAGCTGCTGGCGGCGCATGGCGAGGCACACGGGGAGGCGGCGAGGCAGGCGCGGCGACGGACGCCAACGAGGCGGCGCGACGCACCGGCGAGTCGGGCTCGCGACGACGGGAGGCGCGACCGGGCCGAGGGCGGCGCGCGGCGGCTGAGAGCGTGGCGGTGCGGGAGGCGACTCCAAGGAGAGGCGAGGGGGCCTGGAGGAGAGGAGCACCGGGAGATGGGGGTCTCGGGGCGAGGCTGGCAGCGCACGGGGAGACGCCAGGAGGACGAGGGGCTGCGGGCGGTTCGCTAGGGCAGGGGCTGGCTGGCCTGGGCCGGCTGGCTTGCTGGGCCTCTCTCCTTTCTTGCTCTCTCTTTCTTAAAAAAAAGAAATCAACCACAAAAGAAAATGGTTTTAACAAAATAAAATAAAATAAAATAAATGCCTTTTGACTTCTTTAAAAATATACCAAAACTATAAAATAGATTGGGCATTTAAAAAAAAAACAATAAAACCCTTTTGAAAAGTAAAATAAAACCTCTTTTATTTAAATAATAAAATAAAAGCCTTTTAAAAGAGAAAATAAAATGAGACGGTTTTAAAATAAAACAGAAGGAAAAATAAAATAAAAACCCAAGGGTTGCCCCGACATTTAATAAAAGGACTTTTTAAAAGAAGACACTTTTTTTAAAGGGGTTAAAACGGAAACTTAGCAAAAACACAAAATGAAATAAGAGGAGAGAGAGGGGGAACTTCTATCGCTCTACGACTCGGTGATCACTCGAAGCACAACACTCAAATCAACACACGCGAGAGACGATGCAAGATGCCATGCATGATGCGATGATGCAAACTAAATGACGATGCAACAAATAAAACTTATCACACGATGGTAACGGAATAAAGGGGGAATCTTCTCGATCGCCGGCATCGGGCTGTCACATGTAAGATGTGTAAAAATGGTGTTTTCCACAAACCGTCCGAAGGCAACGTGTTGGCGCGCTTGCTCTGTCATGATCTCATTCCAGGCTATACACAATGGACAAAGCATGGCGAGGATGATGATGTTAACAACGATGAAGGAGTGACAGATCATGCACAAGCTGAAAACCCTTTCGATGAAGCACATGCGCCGGAAGAAGGAAACAATGAACATGGAAGGAAAAAATGAGTAAATGCCCCCAAACATGAAGAGGATCATCAGGCTGGAAAATGATCCGCCTTTCATGCATGAGTTGTTGTTGGGTGCAATGTTGTAGGACCCTCATTTAAAAGATCTCCTTCGAAATATCATGACAAATGAGAGAGTTGATATTAAAAAGGCTCTCAAGTTGGTGCAACTAGCTATAGCCACCAAAACTCCACTGTGTGAAGGTTACCATCCCGAGCACACCCGCCTACTTGTCACACTCAAACTTCTAGACATCAACGAAAAATTCAAGATCATAGACGCAAGTATGGATGCTGCATTGGAATATTTACACACAGTGTTTCCCTAGGGGAACTTATAGACTTGTAGTGTCGATGAGGTGAAGAAGATCATGTGCCCTCTTGATTTTCCGCATGTAAGATATCACACATGCATAAGTGATTGATTCTTATATCGAAATGAACATGAGCACAAAGCGAAGTGTCCAACTTGCAAGGAACCCCGATTCAAGACTAGAAAGAAGGATCCTTGAAAGGTTGTATGATACTTTCTGCCGATTCCTTTCAACAAAGCGGTTGTTTAGCTCCATAATAAGTTGATCATGCAACACATTGGATATTTCATTTTTGAAATGATGGTTGTGAGTTATCAATTACCCAACCCAAGTCTTTCAAATGATGGTCACCCCGTCGGCAGATACATGGACGATCTTGTCTATGTTGATGAATTTAATGAAGGAGAAAGAGAAAAGAGAGAGACAGATAGGAGAATTGATACGTCGTGTAAAAGATAAGGGATGTGTGTTTCCTTTGGGCCCGCACGTTCCCAACTTTTGTGTGTGGTGTGTGAGCGCGTGCGAACGCGACCGACGGGAAGTTACCGGTGCGCCGTTATTAAACGTTTCCTAAAAACTCCAATTTTAAGGAATACAAAAGTCAATCTATGTTGCATGGATAATAAGAAACAATCCATAATATTAAATGACAACATTTGTTCCATGATGTGTAAAATTATAAAGCAAGAGAAAACAAAAGACAAATGTAGCACATATAGATGATACAAAATATTGATACCAAAATAAAATATTGGTTAATCTGAGCCACCCATGACTATATCTTCAATCACAGAAGAATCTAAACCTTCAATCATAAATTTTGAAATGCAAATCAATGCATAATATAGTAGGTAAATCTAGTTAATACCAGATGTAAAATGTGAAAAGTTATGTCTAGGATGAGGCAAAAGGCCTTTGGATGTGCGATAACCTTGAAATCACTTGATGATCGTTGATTCTTCAATACTAACAAATACATCTCGCTCAATGTAACATGTGATTCTATGCTTCATCCAGTCATCACCCTTTTTCTCAATCTAGCCTTGATAATGCTCATTGCTGAGAATGCCCTTTCCACTGTTGTGGTTGCAATGGGTAAAATCAATACTAACTCAACAAGATGGTAAACCAAAGAAACAGTTGTGTGCATATCACTTTCAACCATATTCATAGCAAGATGACCAAGGTCATTGCAACCCATCACATTTGTATTAGCTCTTGCTTCCCGAATGAATGAGTCTAGTTCGTTTCTAAAGAAAAGAGTAACTTCACATGTAGAGAAGTGAGAAGCATACATATTAGCAAGATCTACTAGCATGTCTTCATTATAATTAGCAAATGAATTCTTGGGATCAAGGCAAGCAATGCATCTCAACAATTGAGTAGACCTTTCAACAAAGTGGTTGTTTAGCTCCATAATAAGTTGATCATGCAACACATTTGATATTTCATTTTTGAAATAATGGTTGTAAGTTACCAATGCATGTTAGCAGTTATTGTGTCTTCCATATTTGATACTACAATATTGTATTTGACACAAAAGTCTCTCAACTCTCCAAAGGACTCACCCCGACCATTCTGCCTTATCTCTTGAATATCCTCCAATGTGGTTCTAATCAATCCCACAACATGTACAATATGTTGTTTTTCAGTTGCAAGCATTGTGACAAATTGTTAGTCTTGCCAATAATCTAATCATAAGATGCAATATGAGAAGAAATTCAAAGGACGCCATGTTCTTTACCAACCCTAGGGTTGTGGTTCTTTAGGCAGCATTATCTGCATCATTGTGTAGATTTCCTAATACCTTTAAAATTGGTTTCCACATCTCAACAAGACGGCACAAGGTTTTAGGATGTGATCCCCATCATGGGGTCTTTCAAGGTTAGTTAATTGGTTTTCCCCTCGTCCGTCAAGAAGTTCACCAACCTCTATTCGATGCACTATTTCGTCATGTTGCTCTTGGGCAAACTGTTCATGTCTTTTACAAGAAGCACTAACAATGTTAACACATGCTTGTTTATTCAACAAAACCCCTTACTCATGAATAACACTTGGCAACAACAACCACTATTTGTAACTCACGGACGAAACAATGTATATAATGAGCATAAGGATTTTGCTACAAGATCAATCTTTGCGACCACAAAATTCCCCACTCATATTTCAAGCCCCATCAAACCCTGCCCTCTCAAATTAGACACAGATAAGCCAAGAGTACCAAACATACCATCCAAAGCTACCTTCACTGAATATGCACTCATGTCAGGAACATGCTCAACTGCCATGAATCTCTCAACCACCTCCCTTGTTTTCCTGGATACCCGTAAGAAGGATCAGGATCAAGATATAAAAACATTAACAAGGCCATAATAACACACACATACAATGCAAGCACAGGTACCGACCTCAAACACATATCCATTTTCTCTTTCATAGATGCATCTCTCGAGGTCATTAGAAACTAATGTGAATTTACTATATTCAATCTCCACAATAATTAGTTTGCTGATCTCTTGTGCATGGTGACCCACAAGTATAGGGGATCAATTGTAGTCCTTTCGATAAGTAAGGCTATCAAATGCAGTGAGGAGCAGAAGGAAACGATAAACAGTTTACAGCAAGGTATTATCTGAAGGTGCTATGAGTAACAGTGATAAGTAGTTTTGTAGCAAGATAAGTCGTAACAAATGACAAATATCAATAGTAACAAGTATGAAACAAGATAGTCCAATCCTTTCTATAGCAACGGACAGGCCGGAAAGTACTCTTATATAAGGTAAGCGCTCCCAAGGGCACATGAGAATTTCTGTCTAATCATGTTCATCATGTTGAATTGATTCGCGTTCGTTACTTTAATAATTTGATATGTGGGTGGACCGGTGCTAAGGCGTTGATATTACTTGAAAAAGCAACCCACTTATGATTACCCCCTCTTGCAAGCATCCGCAACTATGAAAGAAGAATTAAGATAAATCTCACCGTAGCATGAAACATGTTGGTCCAAATCAGCCCCTCATGAAGCAGCACATAAAGTGGGGTTTAAGCTTCTGTCACTCTCGCACCCCATCATCTACTTGTTACTCCACAATGTCTTCCCTAAGGCCCATAATATGGTGAAGTGTCGTGTGGTCGACGATCACACGACACCACTTAGAGAAGCAACAACATACACACCATCAAAATATCGAACAAGACTTCTCCCATGTCCCCAGGAACTATAGTAACTACTCACACCTCATCAACATGTTCAAGATCATAGGTATAATAATGGTAGTCAAGGATATGAACATAATATCTTTCACCAAGTAAACCAACTAGCATCAACTATAAGATGTAATCAACACTACTAGTAACCCGCAGGTACCAATATGAGGTTTTGAGACAAAGATTAAATACAAGAGATGAACTAGGGGTTGGAGATGAGATGGTGTTAATGAATATGTTGATGAAGATTGATACTCCCACGAAGGAGGAAGCGTCGGTGGTGACGACGGCTTCGATTTCCCCCTCCCAGAGGGAGGTTTCCCCAGCAGAATCTCTCTGCCGGAGAGCAAAAGGGCCTCTGCCCAGGATTTTGCCTCGAGATGGTGGCACTTCGTCCCAAAAGTATCCTTATGATTATTTCTAGGTAAAAGCACATAATATAGGAGAAGAGGGGGGTTGGGAGACCTATTGGGCCCCCACAAGGCAACAAGGCGCACCAGGGGGTGGACGCACCCTGTTGGCTTGTGGCCAGCAGGTGGCCCCCCTCTGGTATATTTTTGTCCCAATAATTCTTAAATATCCATAAAATTTCTTCTTGGATTTTCAAGCCATTTGGAATCCAGTGATTTTTCACCTTTTTTCTTGGTTTCCACGTCCAGAATTCCAGTTTCCAGTAATTTCCCTCTTCGTGATGTACCTTGCATATTCGGAGAGAAAATACATAAGAATTTTATCATAATGAGTAATAATGGACAATAATATATAAATATCAATAACAATTCATGATGCAAAATGTACGTATCAACTCCCCCAATCTTAGACCTTGCTTGTCCTCAAGCGAAAGCCAAACTCGATAATAATGACCACATAATTTGAGAGGGAGGTGTCGTTAAAAACATAATATGGACATGAGAGCATCATGGATATATAGAAACAAGTTTCTCATCATATAGCTTCTCATAAACAAGTAACAATCTATTCAAAATTGTTGAAGTATGAAGCATAAAATTTATTAGCAAACAGCAAACACTATAGGAAACACGTGGTTTATCGTCAGCCAAAGCGGACGGCAAAGGGCACAAAAGTGGATGGCAAGGGCATTGTCGTGCGCTTGCTGATAGCAAACAAATCGGCAAAGATCTCGATGGTGAAGCCCTACTTTGTCGTCTGCTTTAAATCGAAAGACACAAAAGGGGTTTGTTGTCCGCCTTTCAGGTCAGCTGACGGCAAAGGTTTTTAACCCTGTGAGCCGCCCTATCCCAGCCTTGCGGACGACAAAGTTCCCACTCGTAGGATAGAAAAAAATCTTCACTTGCATTTTTTTGTCCGATATTCGTTCATTTATGCCGAGTTTTTTGTTTGGTATTAGTTCACTTGTGACGCGTTTCCGGCTGGGGATGACGAAGGCCTGCGGGGCCGTCAGTGCTGTGGCCCAAGGTGGACGAGGCCGTGGCGGTGAGGGCGATGGGCCGAGGCTGGGGCTGACGGTGGATGGGGCCAGCGAGGATGAGGCCATGGCCGGCAAGGGCGACAGGCTGGGGCTGCGGCTGGCGAGGGCGAGGATGAGTCGGATCTATGGCTGGCGAGGGCGATGGGCCAAGGAATGGGCACGGGGGTGCGGGGCTCGGGCCGATGGGGCAAGGAGGCCAACGGGGCGTCGGGGCACGGGGCTGGGCCCGTGAGGCGAGGAGGCATGCGGGGGCGCTGGGGCGCGTGGCTGGGGCGAGGAGGCCTGAGGGGGCGTTGGGGCGCGGGGCCAGAGCCACTGGGGCGAGGAGGCATGTGGGGGTACCGGGGCGCAGGGTTGGGGCCGAATGCGCCAGCGCATGGAGGAAGCCGATTGTCCCGTGCGGGCGCGCGCGAGAGAGAGAGAGATGGAGAGAGAAAGAGAGAGAGAGAGAGAGTTGGGGATAAGTGATAGAACGTGTTGGGGAAAGAAGGTCGCGGGGTATGTGGTGAGAGAGATTAAGGAGAGAGCATGTGGTGTGGGTCATGCCACCTCATCGATCCAGGTGATCGATCCGCGTGGAGTATTTCCTCTTTGCTATCTGGTAAAAAGCCAGACGACAAAGACTTCAGGTGAGATGACGGCAAAAAAATAAAGACGACAAAGACTTCAAGTCGGCCGACGACAAAAAAATACAGACGACAAAAACTTATTTGCCGTCCATATTTTCCCGGCAAACGGCAAAGTGAGCTCTTTGCCGTCAGTTTTTTTAGCGAACGACAAAGTCTATGTTGTCGTCATCCTTTATTTGTCGTATGTAGCTGATGGAAAAAGTGGTATTTGTCGTTCGCCCCGATGAAAAGCACACGACAAAGCACAAGGACGATGGCAAATCTATTGTTTCGTGTAGTGAAACTATGGTCTTAGCCGAGACAATCATAATTCATCATATTTCGGAGGAGAGTCTATGTAAGAGCTTTTATATTAGCAAGTTCATATACTCAACTATCATTTGGTCTTCTATGATTGCTGCCACTCATTTGATATTTTTGGAGCTAATGTTTGCACCGGACACATAGGAAGATATGGGCTTCATTGTTTTGTCACCCAACTTATTTACCTCAAGAATAATGTCAACAATAATGGTTCATGATCTCCTACATTCAAGTGGGTATATATACTTGGATCTATCCCCAACACATGATGCTTGGCAACTAGAGAGTTAAGAGGTTTGAGTAGGGATAAACATTATTGACTCACACAAAAGTAAACTCATGAAGATACAAGATAAGCCCTTTGTAGAGGGAAGCAAAGGTTGTCACACGCTTTTAGGTTGGATGTGCAAACTCGTAATGCAAAGGAACATCACTTAATATTGCCGCTTATGATACAAACTTTATTATGCACTCCGTCGCTTATATTTCTTTGCCATCACAAGATCATACAAAGCTTATTTTCCCTTGCAATAAAAGATCATACATGTTTAGGAGCAATTTTTTCTTTTTGGTGCACCAATAACAACTTACTTGAAGGATCTTACTCAATACGTATGTAGATATGGTGGACTGTTATCGCAAGAAACTGGGTTTGAGGGTTATGGATGCACAAGTAGCATCTCTACTTAGTGCGGAAAATCTTGGCTAGCAAAATATCTGAAGCAAGCACCACATGTTAGAGGATCCATGGGAAAATAACTTCTATGTGAATGTAAACTATCATGATCATTATGTTGTCCTCCATGTCCAACATCATCACTTGCTCATTAGATAATATTTGGTGACGGATTACAGTTATAAAAGATGTCCAAGATAGTATATTTATATGTGAGTCTCCTCTCCTCTATCATCTTGCATAGATTGTAACAATGACTAATGCTATGCTTTTTTATTCCAAACAACTTTTATCACTGATACTTTTTCTATGTGAAGTCATCACTCCTCATGGATTAGCATCCGATCTTTTTATTTGTTTTATTTCATTGCTATGATGATAGATGCATGAGAGTGAAGCACACAAGCTCACCTAATCTTTGTTATATAACTCTCACACTTGGTTATAAGGATAGATAGATCTCCAAGCAAAAATTTAAGCAAAGCAAATCTGAAATTTTATTTCTCTAAATCACGACATAATGAAGGATCAAACTAAGATAGATGGTAATGATAAAAGTGATGGTGACAGGATACCGGGGCACCTCCCCCAAGTTTGGAACAAGCTAAGGGTGGTGCCCTGATACGTCTCAAACGTATCTATAATTTTGATGGTTTCGCGCTGCTATCTTGTCTTCTTTGGATGTTTTATGTACCTTTTATATCTTTTTTGGGACCAACTTATTAATTCAGTGCCAAGTGTCAGTTCCTGTTTTTTCTGTGTTTTTGCTCTTTTCAGATCTGATTTTGGAACGGAGTCCAAACGGAATAAAAACCCCGAAATGATTTTTTCCCGAACGGAACAAGATCAGGGGGCCTCTGGGCCAAGCCAGGTGGGCTCCAGGGAGCCCACAAGCCCCCACTCCGCCACCAGGGGGGAGGCGCGGTGGTAGGGCTTGTGGCCTCCCTGGCCGCTCCCTGACCTAGATCTTTGGCCAATATATTCCCAAATATTCCGCAAAAAATTGGGGGACCTCGAAAGTACTTTTCCGCCGCCGCAAGCTTCCGTTTCTGCGAGATCTCATCTGGAGACCCTTAACGGCACCCTGCCGGAGGGGACTTTGGAGTTGGAGGGCTTCTTCATCATCATCATCGCCCCTCCAATGACTCGTGAGTAGTTCACTTCAGACCTACGAGTCCGTAGTTAGTAACTAGATGGCTTCTTCTCTCTCTTGGATCTTCAATATAAAGTTCTCCATGATCTTCATGGAGATCTATCCGATGTAATCTTCTTTGGCGGTGTGTTTGTCGAGATCCGATGAATTGTGGATTTGTGATCAGATTATCTATGATATATATTTGAGTCTTTGCTGATTTCTTATATGCATGATTTGATATCCTTGTAAGTCTCTCCGAGTCTTAAGTTTTGTTTGGCCAACTAGATCTATGATTCTTGCAATGGGAGAAGTGCTTGGTTTTGGGTTCTACCATGTGGTGACCTTTCCCAGTGAAAGTAGGGGCAGCAAGGAACACATCAAGTAGTTGCCATCAAGGGTAAAAAGATGGGGGTTTTATCATTGGTTTGAGATTATCCCTCTACATCATGTCATCTTGCTTAAGGCGTTACTCTGTTCTTATGGACTTAATACACTAGATGCATGCTGGATAGCGGTCGACGTGTGGAGTAATAGTAGTAGATGCAGAAAGTATCGGTCTACTTGTTTTGGACGTGATGCCTATAGATATAATCATTGCATAGATATCGTCACGACTTTGCGCGGTTCTATCAATTGCTCGACAGTAATTTGTTCACCCACCGTCTACTTGCTTTCATGAGAGAAGCCACTAGTAAACACTACGGCCCCCGGGTCTATTCACATCCATCGTTTACACCTCCGCTTTTACTTTGCTTTGTTACTTTGTTGCTTTCAGTTCTCACTTGGAAAACAATCTATAAGGGATTGACAACCCCTTCATAGCGTTGGGAGCAAGCTTTTGTGTTTGTGCAGGATCTTGAGATACTCCTCCATTGGATTGATACCTTGGTTCTCAAACTGAGGGAAATACTTACCACCGCTACGCTACATCACCCTTTCCGCTTCGAGGGAACACCAACTCAAGGCTCCAAGGCCACGGGGGAAATCCTTTGCATACTTGCCTAGGAAGTCCTTTAAGGCGTAGCCGCAGCAGAAGGATCAAGCCAAGTATTCTCCCGTCGATGTGCCTATTTCTGGCGCCATTGGAAGGTCTTTTGTTGGAGTAGCATGCCCATTCCCATATACTCACACGTCCTTCTTTGGTGATTGTGGTGATGATCTAGTCCTTTTTGCGATGATACTCCTTAGGACACAGATCTCCTCATTGAGCTTGCCAATTTCTCGCCCAAGATCCAGATTCTCCTCGTAAAGTTTGTTGGTGACAATCATTGCTCCCTTCATCAAAGGATGGGTTTTAGTGGAGGAGGTCGCGATAGTGTTTTCCTACGTACGATGATAAGGGATAAAACGTGTATTGGAAGGTGTAATTACACATTGTTTGGCAAGCTTGAATTTTTGAATTCCATCGCTCGGTTGAGGCAGAGGTACTCCTTCTTCTTCTTCATCGCTCGAGGGTTCAATCCTTCTTAAGTCAGCCTCAATATCTTCTTATGTTGACCAACCATAAGGATCCACATCCCCATAGACTTGGGAATTGGCAATGTTATTTGAAACGTAGGTTTCTCCCTCTGAATCTTGTGACGACATATTGCCTCAAAATCTGTCGGGAAAGACAACCCAAAACAAGAACATGGGAGAAACTCACGATGCGGTGGTAAAAACAGAATGTAATATATATAATGAATTTTTGTAGGTCAGAATATGTGTCCAGGAAGAAAATGGGGTCCGGGGGGCACACGAGAGCCCCACAAGCTATCAGGGTGCACCTAGGGAGGTGGGCGTGCTCTATTGGCTTGTGCCTCCCTCGTGGGTCCCCGTGACTCCTTTTTATTTTTAGAACTTTTCGAAAATACCAAAACTGATAGAAAATATTTGTTTTGGAATTTTGGGAGTCGGTTTGCTTACCGTATCACATACCAACTCCTTTTCAGCTTTTTGGAGCGTGCTGGAAAGTTTGTTTTATATGTTCTTCTGGAGTCATGACTTGAATAATATTAGTTTCAACACTGATGGCCGTACGTGAGATATAGTGTTTAATTCTTTGCCCATTTACCACTCTCGGATTTTTGCCTTCGAAGTTGTTAATCTTTATAGCACCGGAGCAATAGACCTCCTCGACAACACAAGGTCTGATACATCCCAAACGTATCTATAATTTCTGCTTGTTCCATGATCTTTTGGGTGACATTGTTATATGTTTTGCTACACTTTTATGTCTGTTTACACATATTTGGACTAACCTACTAACTCAGTGCACCCAGTGCCAGTTTCTATCTGCTGATGTTTTTTTGCAGGGACTTTTACCCAAATTTCCAGAGTCCCAAAAATCCCGAGAAAAATATATATAAATCAGCGTGACAGAAGCTTCATGAAGCACGAAGATGGGCCAGAGGGGAGCCACGGGTTGCCCAGGCGGCCTCCCTGCGCGGCCTGGCCCCTGGCCGCGCCCAGAGGCCGCCTGGCTGGGTCCCATGCCCTCAGGTCCCCTCCTTCGGCCTATATTTACCTCTCCGATGGGAAAACCCTATATCATATCCATAATCGTGAATTTCTCCATCGTTCCACCGCCGCAGCGCTTCCAAAATCGGGAGCGTCAGAAGACCTCTTCTCGGCACCCTACCGGACGGAGGATTGACCTCCAGGAGGTTCTCGACCACCATGGATGCTTCCCTGGCAATGGTGCCAGAGATCCTTCTGTCGTCTCTTGAGCTTGCGTTGGTTTTTACCTTGAAGAGGAAAGGGTGTTGCAGCACAGGAGCAGTAATTATTTCCCTCAGTTTGAGAACCAAGGTATCAATCCAGTAGGAGAATCTCGTCAAGTCCAGAGTACCTGCGCAAACACAAAAGAGCTTGCACCCAACGCTATAAAGGGGTTGTCAATCCCTTCAAGATTGATTGCAAAGTGAGATCTGAAGGCGGAAAGTGCAACAAAGTAAAAAGTGTAAGGATGAAAATATGGTGTGGAGTAGACCCCGGGGCCATAGTGTTCACTAGAGGCTTCTCTCAAAATAGCAAGTATTATGGTGGGTGAACAAATTACTCTCGAGCAATTGATAGAACCGCGCAAAGTCATGACGATATCTAAGTCAATGATCATACATATAGGCATCACGTCCGAGACAAGTAGACCGATACTTTCTGCATCTACTACTATTACTGCACACATCGACCGCTATCCAGCATGCATCTAGTGTATTGAGTTCATGACGAACAGAGTAACATCTTAAGCAAGATGACATGATGTAGAGGGATAATCTCAAACCAATGATGAAAACCCCAACTTTTTACCCTTGATGGCAACAACACGATGCGTGCCTCGCTACCCCTTCTGTCATTGGGTGAGGTCACCGCACAGTATGAACCAAAAACCAAGCACTTCTCCCATTGCAAGAATCATAGATCTAGTTGGGCAAACAAAACCCACAACTCGACGAGAATTACAAGGATATGAAATCATGCATAAGAGAGATCAGAAGAAACTCAAATAAGATTCATAGATAATCTGATCATAAATCCACAATTCATCGTATCTCGACAAACACACCACAAAAGAAGATTACATCGGATAGATCTCCATGAAGATCATGGAGAACTTTGTATTGAAGATCCAAGAGAGAGAAGAAGCCATCTAGCTACTAGCTATGGACCCATAGGTCTATGGTGAACTACTCACGCATCATCGGAGAGGTCATGGTGTTGATGAATGTCACATCCCTGACACATTAAGCAAGTTAGCTTTGTGCTCATGTTTTCTTTGCATTGCATCTAGGAAATTTTCAACAAGAATAAAGTAAGTGGTGAAGGAAAACTCAAAACCCTAGCCACTTCTTTAAATAAAGGAAATCTCAAACTAGTTAAAATCAATGAACCCAAAATGGCCTCAAGAAAAGTTCAAACTTTCTGATAAATCATGAAAGTATATAAGCAATGAAGAAAACCTTTTTCTTGACACTTTAAGCATTTTAAATAAATGCAAAAAGCTACTGGTTTCAAGTTTTAAATTTGAAATCAGAAACTTTAAACTTTCAAAAATGTTGAAAACTTTAGGAATGATTGGAAATATTTCAACAAATATTCTAAGGTGCTCAACATAGTTTTTACAAACTATTTGGGAGCTGAAATAAATAGCAAATCAATTTCAGTATTTAAAACAGAAACAAAACAGAAAGAAAATGAGAAAACCTTACCTGACGCTCACCTGGCCCGGCCCATCTTCTTCTGTCCTCTTCGTCCCCCGCCAGTGGACAGCAGGAGGTGGCCGCCGCGTACTCCGGCGCGGCCACGCACCTGTGCGCCTGCCTGGCCGCCGCTTCGCGCTGGCAAGCACGGGGATAAGCTCCCCGAGCTCGTAGCTATCCATTCCCCAGCTCATTCCTCCCCCTCTCCTCTCGGTTCCCTCGATCCCCTCTGCCGCCATTGACAGGAGCTCGAGCTCGAGCTGCCCGTGCCCCTAGCCATAGGATCCTCATTCTGAGTGTGCCGTTAGCTCCGCCTCGTTGATCTGGTCCTCCCTGCAGAAGCCGAAGCCTTCCCGAGCCCTGCAACGCCCTCGGCACCGTCGTCTTCAACCTTCGGCCGCCGGCGAGCTCTGCTCGATTCGTCGCCCTCGGTGCTTCCCCGAGCCGTCTAAGCCCTTCTTTGCACTCCTCGTGAGCTTGCGCATCTTTTCCCTAAGCTCTCCCCGTCGATCCCCTCCTCTAGGCTTAGTTCCATCGGAGCCCGACGAGGACCGCCGCTGCAGCTCGTCGCCGGTAGCCCTCCGGTGAAGGGTTGGTCCGTCTGAGGCCACCAGCAGCCTCAGGACATCACGTAGATGCTTTAGGTGCCCAGCCCCGCGCGTTTTGACCCTGTATTCGATGGCTTCGACGATGGCCGAATTTGGTCGCCGCCAAGCTCATCGCCGGCGTTGATTCCGGCCACCCCAGCCCCTGGGGCTTGTCCCATCGTGCGCGCCGTCGAGTGGCCGTTCTCCCCGTGGTCTCTGGCGTGAGTTTGGTCGTCGGAGGCGAGTTTCCGATGCCCTCCACCGTACTGGTGGTCGCCGGAGGCTCCCTGCCGGCGAGGACGACCTCACCGCCGGTGGATCTCAGCTGGCCTGAGCCACTGACGTGTGGGGCCAGCCTCTCGGAGATTAAGAATAATAAAAATAAAATCAAATAAGTTAATAAGACACTGACATGTGGGTCCAGTAAGATTAATCAGCAAATTAAGTTTAATTTTAATCTAAAACTGACCAGAGACACTGACCAGTGGTCCCACTGGTCAGGTTTGACTTTCAACGGCCAGTTGGACCTGCTGATGTCATGCTGATGCAGTAAAGGGATTTTCCAGTATAAAACTAATTCCAGAAATGTTTAAAACTTCGAAAATTCATATAAATTAATCTGTAACTCCAATGAAAATAATTTATATATGAAAAAGTATCAAAAAAATTCAAAGAATCTGAATATGTCTCAAACATGTTTGAAAATGTTACATAACCCAAACATGTAGATTAATGAATAAGTCAATTCTTATAAATACTTTATAAATGGAATATGGAAAATATTTGTTTTTCACTATGATTGACATGATCAAATACTGTCCTAATTACAAACCAGCAACCTAACATGTCATTCCATGCATGTTAGCAACAAGTTGATCTGAGCATCAGGTCGAATCAATTAAAATGGTATCCGAGAATACCTCGTTTGAAGTGATATTTGAATTTGATTCAAATCAACTTCAAACCTAATACATGTTAGTTATAATAGTATATCACCTTGCATTCTCATGCCATGCTCATGCATCATCTTGATTGCATATGCTTGATATTGATTGATGTCATTCCTTTTCGGTAGGCTCCGCTCCCCCGGATTCCACCGAATATCCGTCTGACGGATATTGTCACTCCTCTAAGCAACAAGGCAAGCAACCATTTTGATCATCCCGATAAATCCCATTTTCTTGCTCCTGCACTTACTTATTGCATTAGGATCAAATGCTTCAAATGCTTTTGCCACGTTAGTTGAACCCACTTCCTTTGCATGACCTATCCTTGTCACAGTAAATAGCAGAACCTTGCAACCTAACATACCTGGTAGTTGCTTGAGCCATGATGTGCCTTATCCTGCTATGCATGCTATGCTTAGAGTTGTGTATGGTCTATCATCTGGGAGATGAACAGAATTGTGAGAATGTGTTCGGTAAGCAAAGGTTGTGTGTCGAACCTGATTTGGTAA
The DNA here is from genome assembly GCF_904849725.1 of Hordeum vulgare subsp. vulgare. Lineage (NCBI taxonomy): Eukaryota > Viridiplantae > Streptophyta > Magnoliopsida > Poales > Poaceae > Hordeum > Hordeum vulgare. The sequence continues at coordinate 530,669,794 of NC_058520.1, read as the reverse complement.
AGGTACCGGTGAAAGGCTGTGTAGGAGTACATGGCGGGTTGTTTCATTGGAACCGTCCTTAGGAACTGAGTTCCGTGTATGTAATCCAAGACTAGATACTACCACACGTTGGGATACTTAGTTGACCCTCTCGACTTATTAATCGCTTAGTGCTCGGTCCAGGAGTTGCAAGTAGTTTCTCGTGTTTATAATCATGCTGGAGGCCATGCATAGCGTTGACCTGAGAGGTGGGCTGTGATGCGGTAGGCAGTGGCACGGTGTACCAAGTGGCACCCGGATGGTGGGCTTGGGAACCCTGCGCACATCGTTTGGGGCCGTAGCGGAAACCTCGGCCGGACTTCCGTGCGGGTTACCCTCAGATAGGCGACAAACCTGGACTAGGTACTAGTGTGGTTAACGGTCGTGGCCGACTCCCTCGCTGGGCTTCCGCTTGAAGGTTGCCGAGGTGCATGACGTGCACATGGCGATAAGTGGCGAGAGCGTGTGTGACGAAGTACCCCCCTGCAGGGTTATGATCTATTCTAATAGTCGCGTCCGCGAATATGGACTACCTGGAGACATATGTTGTTCATAGATAACTTCAATGGCTACTCATAAAATTATCAAGATAAGCGTGAGTGTCGTGGACGGCATTTCCGTATGGAGACGGAATGATTCCACGATGGTGTATTGTTGTGGTGTTAGTGGACTCGTGTGCGAGAAATCAAGTTGTCAAAATTATTTAAAAATGCAAGTTGTCTAGCCACGAGTCAAATGCTGGCTTTCCGCATGAAGCCCCACAATACCTTATTGATACTTTGCATGAGTAGTTAGTTATCCTAAAGTCTAGCTGAGTACCTTCGTACTCATGTTTGTTTAATAAATGTTGCAGAGGTTGCTAATGACCCTAATGGAGGGTTCTTCATAGACATCGACGACGACGAGTAGCTGCTGTCCCAGCTACGATCTGGCCCTAGGTTGGGTCTGTAGTATAGTCAGGCCATGTGCCTTTTAGTTGCACCTGTCTGTACTCAGACAGTTTTAAACTCTTCCGCTGGCTTGTAACTGAATGACTGCTATTATGGGTCGTGAGACCCTCACTGTGTAATATTATATGTGTGGCTCTTCTGAGCCTCTTAAATAAAGCTTGTATGTTATGGTTATGTTGTGATGCCATCGATGTATCTATACATATCGGTATGCCATGCGTACGTGTGTCGTACTTGACATGTATGGGGTTCGATTACCTAGTCGTGAATTTTAGTAGCACTCCTTACAGGGAAATGCCCCTTTGTGATCCAACGAGCCATGGTAGCTCGCTACTGCTCCGGACACATTGGTTGACCGGCATGTGTCCTTCTTAGCTGCTGTGTCTGTCCCCTTTGGGGAAATGTCACGCGATGTAATGGAGTCCCGGTAGCTTGCTACAACTTGTCTACACTCGCTGGTGACCGACACCTGCTTTGTTGGGTCATGTATGCCTGTCCTTGTGCGATGCTGCCACTTTGCTTTATGACTAGACTTGTCGATTCGGGTTCTTTGACATTGGAATGCTAGCGACACTATTGCATACGTGAGTCAAAAGACTCAAACGGTCCTGGCTAAAGTAAGGCTGCAGCCGTGGAGTTAACCGTGCGTGAGACCGCAAAGGGATGCGATGTGTTACAGGCTGGATTCCTATGGCTTAGGATCGGGGTCCCGACAATGAAGAAGCCCTCCGTATCTGAATCTCCCCTCGGGCAGGGCACCAGAACATGCCCCAGATGGGATCTTGCGAAGACAGAAGCTTGCGGCGGCGGAAAAGTACTTTCGATGATCTCCAGATTTTTTATGGAATTTTTGGGAATATATAGGCGCAAAACTTAGGGAAATGAGCCTCGGAGAGCCCACAAGCCAGGGGGCGCGGGCTCCCCCTGGCCGCGCCATGAGGGCTTGTGGGGTCCCTGGTGGGCCCCTGTCCTGATTTTCCGGCTTTCCGATCTTTTTCTGTTCCGGAAAAAATCTTTTTGGCAGTTTCATTCCGTTTGGACTCTGTTCAAAATCCTCCTCTGAAAGGGGTCAAAAACATGGAAAAAAACTGGAACTGGCACTTGGCACTGAGTTAATAAGTTAGTCCCAAAAAATATATAAAAGGCATACAAAACATCCAAAGTTTGACAAGATAATAGCATGAAACCATCAAAAATTATAGGTACGTTGGAGACGTATCAAGCATCCCCAAGCTTAATTCCTGCTCGTCCTCGAGTAGGGAAGTGATAAAGAATGAATTTTTGATGTGGAATGCTACCTAGCATAGTTGTCCTTTGCAACTTCTTTCACGTGACATGAATGTTCAGATTCCTAAGATTCAAAACAATAGTTTGCTATTGACATGTAAACAATAATACTTCAAGCAAACTAGTAAGGTGATCATGAACTTTCAAAATAAGAAGGCCAAGGAAAGTTATCCCTACAAAATCATATAGTCTGGCTATGCTCTATCATCCTCACACAACTAATGTAAATCATGCACAACCCCAGTATTGGCCAAGTAATTGTTTTCGCACTCTTACTTTCTCAAACTTTTTATAACTATCACGCAATACATGAGCGCGAGCCATGGATATAGCACTATAGGTGGAATAGAGTGTGGTGGTGGTTGTGATACAAAAAGGAGGAGATGGTCACATTGACTCGGCATATCAAAGGGCTATGGAGATGCCCATTAATAGATATCAATGTGAATGAGTAGGGATTGCCATACAAGGGATGCACTAGAGCTATAAGTATGTGAAAGCTCAAAAGTAGAACTAGTGGGTGTGCATCCAACTTGCTTGCTCACGAACACCTAGGGCAATTTTTAGGAAGCCCATCATTGGAATATACAAGCCAAGTTATATAATGAAGAATCCCACTAGCATATGGTAGTGACAAAGCAAGAAGCTCTCAATCATGAAGAACATGGTGCTATTATGAAGCACAAGTGTGGAAAAAGATAGTAGCATTGTCCCTTCTCTCTTTTTCTCTTTTATTTTTAATTGGGCTCTTAGGCCTCTTTTTTTTCTCTTTTTTGGGCTCTTTGGCCTCTTTTTTTCCTCACATGGGACAATGCTCTAATAATGATGATCATCACACTTTTATTTACTCACAGCTCAAAGCTTAGAACGATGATGACTCTATAGGAAAAGCCTCCGGCGGTGTACCGGGATGTGCAATGATCTAGCTTGGCGTATGACGTTGAAACATCTTGCTAGCTATCTTACGATCATGCAATGGCAATATGAGAGTGACGACACAAGTCATGAGACAGAACGGTGGGAGTTGCATGGCAATATATCTCAGAATGGCTATGAAAATGCCATAGTAGGTAGGTGTGGTGGCTGTTTTGAGGAAGTCATATGGTGGGTTTGTGTACCGGCGAAAGTTGCGCGGCACTAGGGAGGCTAGCAATGGTGGAAGGTGAAAGTGCATCTATACCATGGACACACATTAGTCATGAAGAACTCACATACTTGTTGCGAAAGTTTTTATTAGTAATCGAAACAAAGTGTTAAACGCATACTCCTAGGGGAAGGGTTGGTAGGTGTTAACCATCGCGCGATCCCGACCTCAACACAAAGGATGACAATCAATAGATCAATTATGCTCCGACTTCCTAACATAGCGGTTCACCATACGTGCATGCTACGGGAATCACTAACTTCAACACAAGTATTTCTAGATTCACAACACCCTACTAACATAACTTTTAATATTACCGAATCCACATCTCAAAACTAATTGAGAGGAATCAAGACCTCTCTTTCTACTCAATGCACATGAAGATGAAGGATTTTATATCCTCTTTGGGTACCTATCACCTTTGGTACTACTTTCATAGCATAAGCCAACTACCAAGTCACACACCGCCGTGCTCTAAAAGATATAAGTGAAGCACATAGAGAAAAATTATCAAGCTCAAAAGATATAAGTGAAGCATAATGAGCATTCTAGCAAAATCACGATGAGTGCATGTCTCTCTCTATCAAAAAGGTGTGCAGAAAGGATGATTGTGACACAATAAAAAGAAAATACTCCTAAGATACGAGACGCTCCAAGCAAAACACATATCATGTGGTGAATAAAAATATAGCTCCAAGTAATGTTACCGATGGATTGAAGACGAAAGAGGGGATGCCTTCCCGGGGCATCCCCAAGCTTAGGCTTTTTGCTGTCCTTGAATTTGGCTTGGGATGCCTTGGGCATCCCCAAGCTTGAGCTCTTTCTACTCCTTATCTCTTTGTCCATGAGAACATCACCCAAAACTTGAAAACTTCACAACACAAAACTTAAATAGAATCTCGTGATAACATTAGCACAAGAAAACAAACTACCACCTCTTTAGGTACTGTAGAAAACTTGAATTCTATTCATATTGGTGTTGGGCTACTGTATTCTCACTTTTCCATGGCTAGTACCCCCCGATACTAACCATAGTTTCATCAAAACAAGCAACCAACTCAACAAAAACAGACCAGTCTGTAGCAATCTATATACTTCGTATACTTCTAGTACCTCAAAAATTCTGAAAAATTACGACTTCTTGGGCAAAAGGCATATCAACCAGAATAAAGAAGAATCAACTCAAAATATCTTTCTGAATAAAAATGAAAAATCATCTCGTGAGCAAAAAGTTTCTGTCTTTTTCCAGCAGGATCAAACAACCATTACCAAGACTAGTCATAAAGGTTTTGCTTGGCTCAAACACAAAAAACACAATCACAACAGAATTATGATAGTGTGGACGCAACAAAACAGAAAGAAAAAGAAATAAATTCATTGGGTTGCCTCCCAACAAGCGCTATTGTTTAACGCCCTTAGCTAGGCATTGAAAATTCAATGATGCTCACACAAAAGACAAGAATTGAAGCACAACGAGAGCATCATGAAACATGTGACAAACATATCTAAGTCTAACATACTTCCTATGCATAGGCATTTTATAGGAAAACAGATTGTCAAGACAATCAATAGTTACCATATGCAAGGAAGAAGAAAGAGACAATGTCAATCTCAACATAACGAGAGGTGATATGGTAACATGAAAGTTTCTACCACAATATTTTCCTCTCTCATAGTAAATACATGTGGGATCATAATAAAATTCAACAATATAGCTATCACAAAGGATATTCTTTTCATGATCCACATGCATGCAAAGTTGACGCTCTTCACAAATAGTGGGATTATCATCAAATAAAGTCATGACTTCTCCAATCCCACTTTCAATATTATTGCAAATATCATTGCAACAAGTAATGGACATAGCAAAACTAGCATCCCCAAGCTTAGGGTTTTGCATATTTTAGCATGATTGTCACTAATAGAATTCATAGTGAAACCATTGCAATCATGCTTTTCATTCAAGGAGCACTCGTGAATCACTTCATGAATTTCTTCATCACAATTTTTAGATTCACGCATCTCAAGCAAAACTCCATAAAGATAGTCAAGTGCACTCAACTCACTAGCAATTGGATCAACATAATTGTATCTCTTAAAGAGATTAGCAAGTGGATTAGGATCCATATCACTAGATTTTCAGCAAGCGAAGATGCAAGCATATTGAAGGCACATGGCACACAAGCAAAGGAAAGGCAAATGAAAAAGGCAAACAAAGAAAAGGGCAAATATTTTTTTGTAAATTTTTGTTTTTCAGAAGTGGGGGAGAGGAAAACGAGAGGCAACTGGCAAACAAAGTAAATGCAAGAGATGAGTTTGCGACACCTACTTGGATGAGTTCTTGACTTGATCCTCCCCGGCAACGGTGCCAGAAATCCTTCTGCTACGTCAACAAAAGTACTTCCCTAGCAATGGTGCCACAGATCCTTCTGTCGTCTCTTGAGCTTGCGTTGGTTTTTCCCTTGAAGAGGAATGGGTGATGCAGCACAGGAGCAGTAAGTATTTCCCTCAGTTTGAGAACCAAGGTATCAATCCAGTAGGAGAATCTCATCAAGTCCAGAGTACCTGCACAAACACAAAAGAGCTTGCACCCAACGCTATAAAGGGGTTGTCAATCCCTTCAAGATTGATTGCAAAGTGAGATCTGAAGGCGGAAAATGCAACGAAGTAAAAAGTGTAAGGCTGAAAATATGGTGTGGAGTAGACCCGGGGGCCATAGTGTTCACTAGAGGCTTCTCTCAAAATAGCAAGTATTACAGTGGGTGAACAAATTACTGTCGAGCAATTGATAGAACCGCGCAAAGTCATGACGATATCTAAGGCAATGATCATACATATAGGCATCAAGTCCGAGACAAGTAGACCGATAATTTCTGCATCTACTACTATTACTCCACACATCGACTGCTATCCAGCATGCATCTAGTGTATTGAGTTCATGATGAACAGAGTAACGCCTTAAGCAAGATGACATGATGTAGAGGGATAATCTCAAACCAATGATGAAAACCCCATCTTTTTACCCTGGATGGCAACAACACGATGCGTGCCTCGCTACCCCTTTTGTCACTGGGTGAGGTCACCGCACGGTATGAACCCAAAACCAAGTACTTCTCCCATTGCAAGAATCATAGATCTAGTTGGCGAAACAAAACCCACAACTCGAAGAGAATTACAAGGATATGAAATCATGCATAAGAGAGATCAGAAGAAACTCAAATAAGATTTATAGATAATCTGATCATAAATCCACAATTCATAGGATCTCGACAAACACACCGCAAAAGAAGATTACATCGGATAGATCTCCATGAAGATCATGGAGAACTTTGTATTGAAGATCCAAGAGAGAGAAGAAGCCATATAGCTACTATATGGACCCGTAGGTCTATGGTGAACTACTCACGCATCATCGGAGAGGTCATGGTGTTGATGAAGAAGCCCTCCGTATCCGAATCCCCCCTCCGGCAGGGCACCAAAACGTGCCCCGGATGGGATCTTGCGGAGACAGAAGCTTGCGGCGGCGGAAAAGTACTTTCGATGATCTCCTGATTTTTATGGAATTTTTGGGAATATATAGGTGCAAAACTTAGGGCAAAGGAGCCTTAGGGAGCCCACAAGCCAGGGGGCCGCGCCATGAGGGCTTGTGGGGTCCCTAGTGGGCCCCTGCCCTGATTCTCCGGCTTTTCGATCTTTTTTTGTTCCGGAAAACATCTTTTTGACAGTTTCATTCCGTTTGGACTCCGTTCAAAATCCTCCTCTGAAAGGGGTCGAAAACATGGAAAAATTGGAACTGGCACTTGGCACTGAGTTAATAAGTTAGTCCCAAATAATATATATAATGCATACAAAACATCCAAAGTTTGACAAGATAATAGCATGAAACCATAAAAAATTATAGATACATTGGAGACGTATCAAGTAGCTATGTGATTTCTTCTCTCCAATCTTGTGCTTCCATGACTAGCCCTTGTGAGCTGCCCTACATGATCAAGGCATCTATGTAATTTTCCTACTATTGCTATGCTCGGTTTGGTGGGATACGATGGATTATGAGATTATGTTCAGATTGTGATGAGTTATATATTTGATTATCCTTTTATATTATGTTCTTTAGTGATTCATGCATGTTCTCTGTTGCTCTTTATTGCTTTGGCCGAGTAGTAGATTGTAACTCCAAGAGGGAGCGTTATGCATGATTGTGGGTTCGTACCCCCTGATGTCTAGCTTGAGTGACAGAAACATGAGACTAGGGGATGTGATGTTGCCACCAGGGAGAAAACAACGATGCTTGTGACCACGGTTGCAAGGATTGTTTACCATACGCAAAGTTCGTTAATGTAGTTGTCCGTTGCTTTGAGTTTACACTTTGGGTGGGGTCGCAACTTAATACCAGCGAGATGTTTTGGATAGATATCTCAAGGTGGATGATAAGTAAGTAGATGGTGATGAATAAACAGTCTACTTGTCTTGGCGTACTGCCAATTACTTTTGAGCCTCTAACTTTCTAGTAGCATGATTAGCATTGCGGTGCGTTTATAATTCTGTCAATTGCCCAGCTATAATTTTTTTACCCAAGCATAGTTGTTTATTGTCTTTTGGGAGAGAGACATCACTAGTGAACATCATGTGACTCAGGTCCATGTTACCACCATTGCTTACACCTCCACCATTTACTGCTTTCATTTACTTTTCCATTGCAAACTAGAAGTCCGGAGAGATTGACAACCTCTTTGTACTCGTTGGGAGCAAAGTTATTTGTTGTGTGTGCAGGTCCACGTCTTCTGCTAGTGCCAGAGCAGCGGACACATACTTGTTGATCCTCGGAGTCCTCCTGGTTCGATAAACCTTACAGTCCTCGTGTAAGGGAAATTTGCTGCTCACTACATCTCCACCTTCCACTTGGGGTAACCAACGAGGGGCGAGAAGTATATCCATCAACTCGTCATCAAGCAAGTTTCTGGCGTCGTTGCCGGGGACTTCAGTCTTCAAGATAGGGGAGTTGCACGCTATCTTTTACCTTTGCTTTTTAGTCTTGTTAGTTTGCTTTATAGTTTTTGCCTTAGAGTTTTATACCAAAAACCACAAAAAAAATAGTTGCTTTGTTCTTGCTTGTTATTGCTGCTATGGGGTCCAGTGAGAACACCAAGTCGTGTGACTTCGCTAGTCACCACAACAATGATTTTACCCTCACTTCTGTTGCTCCTATTGCCACTATGGGTATTTATAAAAGTAATATACCTTGTGACTATGCTAGTCTTTATGGAGAATTATGCCCTTGGCATGGTCTCCCCGTGAAGGAACCAGATCTTTGGTTCGAAGTTCCTCCTAAACGTCCCCAAACTTGGGAAGACATCCAAACTCTTATAATAGAGAGCAAATAAAATATAGAGCATGACACTACAATTTTACTTAATAGCGATGATATTGATTTTGACAATTGTAGTCTTTCAGAAGTTATCATGTTTTTGCAAAGAATGGCTAAAGACCCCCACAGTAGTACACTCAATATTGCCTTCACTGAGCATATTACCAATGCCCTTATCAAAGCTAGGGAGGATAAGCTCAAGCTAGAGACTTCTATTCCTAGAAAACTAGAATATGGTTGGGATCCTATGGTCAAGATTATATTGAATAGTATCTCCTGCTTTGCTTTATGTGATGTTGGAGCTAGTGCCTCCGTTATGCCCAAAAGAATGTATGATATGCTTGATTTGAAACCTTTTGATCAATGTTCTTTTGGTGTTCGTCTTGTTGATTCTTCCATAAAGAAACCTTTAGGGAGAATTGATGATGTTCTTATTCTTGTCAATGATAATTATGTGTCCGTTGATTTTCTTATTATGGACATTGAGTGTGATCACTCATGTCCAATTATTTTGGGACGTCCTTTTCTCTGCACCGTTGGTGCTATCATTGACATGAAAGAAGGGACCATTATATTCCAACTTCCCCTTAAAAAGGGAATGGAACACTTCCCTCTAAATAAGATTAAGTTATCTTATGAGTCCGTTATTCGAGCAAGTTATTCTTACGGAGTTGATAACACTTGATATTTTTGCACCATGTCTAGCTCAAAGGCATAAAAGAAAGCGCTTGTTGGGAGGCAACCCAATTTGTTTTTACTTTCAGTTTTACTGGTCCTGATGCTTTTTATTACTGTAGCAACATCATTATATCTTTATTTTCAAGCTTTGTGCCAAATTTTAGCCTCCGATTGCAAGAAAGTTCAAAAGTTGTGACATGTTGTCCAAAAACAGATTCTGTCTGCTTGACGGAAAAATTCGTCAAAAATCACGAGATCATCTTTTGGATCTGAATATTTTTGACAGCATGATCTATATAATTATATTTCTGGCGTATTTTCTGAGTTTTTTATTTGAGTTGCGGAAGTGCCCCAAAAAATTTATTTACTACCTGACGTTTTGTTTTTCACAGATTCTGCCACGTTTTGCGTTTTCATCGTTTTGCAAATCTTAAGCTTGATTTTCCTTTGCAAAAATCTTTTGGAAATCATGAGAAACATTATCTTTTCATGAAAATCTTTATTTCCAGTAGGAATAAATTATTTTATTATGGGTACTAACCACTCTAATCATCTTATGATGAGTTTCGTATGAAGGAAGTTTTCAAGTATGCGATGGAAGATGATGAAAGAAGATCTAGGAGTGTCAAGCACTCAATCTTGGGGATGCCCCCATGCACCCCAAGAAATATTCAAGGAGACTCAAGCGTCTAAGCTTGGGGATGCCCCCGTGCATCCCCTTCTCTATCAACAATCATCAGTTCATTCATCTCCATGCTATATTTTTATCACTTCATATGTTATGTGCTATACTTGGAGCGTCCCGCTCTTTACTTTTTAGTTTATTTTAGTTTTTCTTGTTGTTCATAACTTGTCAGAACCTAGCCTTCCTTGTTTGGGAGAGAAACACGCTCCACTCCACCCTAGAAAACAACATATGTTTTCATGCTTATATTTTTTTGTGTTCTTTATCTTTTCATAGCTGCTGTCATGCTTAGCTCTTAGTTTTCATGCTATATATTTTAAGAGCTTTTATTTAGGTTGCTTTTGGAACTCTCTTGAGTTATGATGCTTATCTTGTTTAGTGAGTTGGCCTGTTGCACTGAGTTGTGTGTCTTGCATGAGTAGGTAATTAAGGTTGCTATTTAAGTATAGTAGTAACTCGCAATAGTTTTGAGGTATTGATTTGAGTAATGTTTGGACTATTGGTGACAAGAGCTTGAGCCTATTAGTGATATATGTCGTATTTTGGGAAATCCGTGTGTTTTTTAAAAACTAAAAATTAGTTGAGAACTCTAGCTACTAGACAGATCGCTAACCTCCGGGGGGGTTGGAATATATAGAGTACACTCACGTTACCATGGGTCAAGGATGCGCAAGGATAACCAAACCCCCAAACACTACTCCTCGGGTACTTGTATCTTTGTGAATTTCCTTATTAGATAGAGAGTTACCGATAATAAGTGCATGAGTTCTTCGAACTAATGCGAGTATTCGATTGTTGGCACTTCCACCATCCATATTGTGCTAGCTTCTTCGGTACCGTGCATTTCCCTTTCTCACCTTGAGAGTTGGGGCAAACTTCGCCGGTGCATCCAAACCCTTGGCATGATACGCTCTGTCATCATAAGCCTCATTATATCTTTCCTCAAAACAGACACCATACCTACCTATTAAGGCATTTCCATAGCCTTTCCGAGATACATTGCCATGCAACATCCACCATCTCATGACTTGATCTTCATGTCATACATGCTTTTGCTTCATCGAGGAGCCGCATGCTAGTTGGGCCTTGCCCTTATTATTGCTACATGACGCGCTAGTTTCATTGCATATCCTGCTACACTGACACAGGAATACATTTGCGTACATCATGATAGTTTTCATATGTCTTTATGTTGAGTACTTCTAATAAAGTGTGAAGATCTTCTTTATTCTTGCAAAATATAGAGTGTTGCCCTTAAGTGAGGAAAAGATCCCAAAGAGGACAAACTAAAAGATCTCAAAGAGGACAAATGAAAATATCCCAAAGAGGACAAATGAGAGATAAATAGAAACAGACAAAGAGGCCACAAAAAATAAAAAAATAAAGAAAAAAGAAAGAAAAAGAGACAAGGGGGGCAACACTACTATTACTTTTGAAAGATCCACACTCGTACTCCATCGTTATATTTGTACTCCATAGAGATTATCATTCATCCATAACTATGTGGGGACCCTTACACTATAGAACTTGGCTTGCATATTCCAATGATGAGCCTCCTCAAATGAGCTCTGGGTCTTCATGAGCAAGCAAGTTGGATGCACCCCCACTAGTTCCAGTGGAGAGTTTACCTTAGCTCATATGTGCATCCGTTGCATGGCAGTCCCTACTCCTCACATCATATCTATCATTTGGCTTTCTCTCGCCTATGGTTGTCCACATTGATGTGAGCCTTTCACACCTTTTTGTCTTCCTTCCCCATCATTATTCTATTTGTCATCCTAAGTGCCAACATATCTTGCTTGAGCTCATCCATTGCATGAGTGCTCAAAGTCGAAAGGGAGAGGATCAATTTGACTTGTGCCTGACTAGTGGTCTGGGGATGAGTCAAAATAAGATTCCGAAGGAGACCAAGTGTGTAGTTTAGTAGATTGAGTTCTCAATTAAAAAATATATTTTATACTCTCAACCCATCTCCCACTTCTTGCATGCAAACACCATTTGGAGACATTCGAGTCACGGACAACAAGAGCTCTTGCACCTTTATGTTCTTACTTTGCTATTTTCAATACTAGATATAGACTCTTGCTTGTTATTGTCTTGACTTGAATTGCATATCTTACTTGCTTTACTTTGAAGTTCTTATATGTGTGTTAGCATGTCACCATAGAAATTATTTGTTTTATCATTTACCTACTCGAGGACGAGCAGGAATTAAGCTTGGGGATGTTGATAAGTCCCAAACGTATATATAATTTATGCTTGTTCCATGATCTTTTGGGTGACATTGTTATATGTTTTGCTACACTTTTATATCTTTTTACACATATTTGGACTAACCTACTAACTCACTGCACCCACTGCCAGTTTCAATCTACTGATGTCTTTTTTGCAGGGACTTTTACCCAAATTTCTAGAGTCCCAAAAATCCCAAGAAAAATATATAAAAATCAGCGTGACGGAAGCTTCACGAAGCACGAAGATGGGCCACAGGGGAGCCAGGGGCTGCCCAGGCAGCCTCCCTGCGCGGCTTGGCCCCTGGTGTCGCCCACAGGCCGCCTGGGTTGGTCCCATGCCCTCTGGTGCCCTCCTTCGGCCTATATTTACCTCTCCGACGAGAAAACCCTATATCATATCCAAAATCGTGAATTTCTCTATCGTTCCGCCGCCATAGCGCTTCCGAGATCGGGAGTGTCAGAAGACCTCTTCCCGGCACCCTGCCGGAGGGAGGATTGACCTCTGGGAGCTTCTCCACCATCATGGACGCTTCCCGGACGTGTCGTGAGTAGTCCTCCTTGGACCATGAGTCCATGACCAGTAGCTATGTGATGTCTTCTCTCCAATCTTGTGCTTCCATGACTAGCCCTTGTGAGCTGCCCTGCATGATCAAGGCATCTATGTAATTTTCCTGCTATCGCTATGCTCGGTTTGCTCGGGTCCGGTGGATTATGAGATTATGTTCAGATTGTGATGAGTTATATATTTGATTATCCTTTTATATAATGTTCTTTAGTGATTCATGCACGTTCTCCGTTGCTCTTTATTGCTTTGGCCGAGTAGTAGATTGTAATTCCAAGAGGGAGCGTTATGCATGATTGTGGGTTCATACCCCCTAATGTCTAGCTTGAGTGACAGAAACATGAGACTAGGGTATGTGTTGTTGCCACCAGGGAGAAAAAAACGGTGCTTGTGACCACGGTTGCAAGGATTGTTTACCTTACGCAAAGTTCGTTAATGCAGTTGTCCGTTGCTTTGAGTTTACACTTTGGGTGGGGCTCGCAACTTAATACCAGCGAGATGTTCTGGATAGATATTTCAAGGTGGGTGATTAGTAAGTAGATGCTGATGAATAAACGGTCTACTTGTCTTGGCGTACTGCCCATTACTTTTGAGCCTCTAACTTTCTAGTAGCATGATTAGCATTGGAGTGCGTTTATAATTTTGTCAATTGCCCAGCTGTAATTTGTTTACCCAAGCATAGTTGTTTATTGTCTTTTGGGAGAGAGACATCACTAGTGAACATCATGTGACTTAGGTCCATGTTACCACCATTGCTTACACCTCCACCATGTACTGATTTTTTTTACTTTTCCATTGCAATCACTATCACTATTCCCGCTTGTGTTTTGATCCTTTGCAAAATACAAGGCCGGGGAGATTGACAACCTCTTTGTACTAGTTGGGAGCAAAGTTATTTGTTGTGTGTGCAGGTCCACGTCTTCTGCTAGCGCCAGAGCAGCGGACACCTACTTGTTCGTCCTCGGAGTCCTCCTGGTTCGATAAACCTTACAGTCCCCGTGTAAGGGAAATTTGGTGCTGACTACATCTCCACCTTCCACTTGGGGTAACCAACAGGGGCGAGAAGTATATCCATCAACTCGTCATCAAGGTCCTTCCCATTTGGAGAGAAGTTTACCTGCAAAAAATCCGAAAGGAGAGTTGTACAAGAGCTAGGTCTCCCACATTGAATTTTAGTCTTAGGACTCTTTTGTCATGTCATCTTCTAACGTTTTCCTTAAACAACTTGGCATTTTCATAAGCTTGTGTCCTCCATTCGTCTAATGAGCTAATATCAAATAACCTAATTTCACCGGGAAGCTTAAAGTCATAGTTAAGTTCTTTAATTTCCCAACAAGCTTTATGTTCTAACTCAAGTAGTTAATGACATGCTTTCCCATAGACCATTTTATAAGGGGACATTCCCATGGGGTTTACATAAGCAGTTCTATAAGCCCATAAATCAAAGGTATAAGAAGTTTCCTTGGTTATGCTGGTTTCTATAGAAGGTTCATTAAGGACTTTTGTAAGATTTCTAGGCCTCTTACCAATCTCTTGCAAAAGGATATTCCTTTTGTTTTTGACGATGATTGTGAGGAAGCCTTCGAAATACTTAAAAAGGCCTTGATAACTGCGCCTATTGTTCAACCACCTGATTGGAACTTACCTTTTGAAATCATGTGTGATGCTAGTGATTATGTTGTTGGCGCTGTTCTAGGACAAAGAATTGATAAGAAGTTGAATGTTATTCACTATGCTAGTAAAACTCTAGACAATGCCCAAAGAAACTATGCTACTACGGAAAAGGAATTTTTAGCAGTCGTGTTTGCATGTGAAAAGTTCAAATCTTACATAGTTGATTCCAAAGTCACTATTCACACTGATCATGTTGCTATTAAGTACCTCATGGAAAAGAAAGATGCTAAACCTAGACTTATCAGATGGGTTCTCTTGCTACAAGAATTTGATTTGCATGGTGTCGATAGGAAGGGTGTTGATAACCCCGTAGCAGATAACTTGTCTAGGTTGGAGAATGTTCTTGATGACTGATACGTCTCCAACATATCTATATTTTTTTATGGTTTCATGCTATTATCTTGTCAAACATTGGATGTTTTGTATGCCTTTTATATCTTTTTTGGGACTAACTTATTAACTCAGTGCCAAGTGCCAGTTCCTGTTTTTTCTGTGTTTTTGACCCTTTTCAGAGGAGGATTTTAAACGGAGTCCAAACGGAATAAAACATGTGGAATGATTTTTTTCCATAACAGAAGACACACAGGCGACTTGAGAACCAAGGTAGGGGACCTCGGAGGAGGTCACAAGCCCACCAGGCCCGGCCTAGGGGGGTCGGGCCTAGCAGGCTTGTCAGCTCCCCGTGACTCCCCTGCCCTACTTCTTCCGCCTATAAATTCCCTAAAAATCTGAAACCACGGAGGAGATCATCGAAAGTACTTTTCCGCCGCCGCAAGCTTCTGTCTCCGCAAGATCCCATCTGGGGCACGTTCTGGTGCCCTTCCGGAGGGGGATTCGGATACGGAGGGCTTCTTCATCAACACCATGACCTCTCCGATGATGCGTGAGTAGTTCACCATAGACCTACGGGTCCATAGCTAGTAGCTAGATGGCTGCTTCTCTCTCTTGGATCTTCAATACAAAGTTCTCCATGATCTTTATGGAGATCTATCCGATGTAATCTTCTTTTGCGGTGTGTTTGTCGAGATCTGATGAATTGTGCATTTATGATCAGATTATCTATGAATCTTATTTGAGTTTCTTCTGATCTCTTATATGCATGATTTCATATCCTTGTAATTCTCTTCGAGTTGTGGGTTTTGTTTGGCCAGCTTGATCTATGATTCTTGCAATGGGAGAAGTTCTTGGTATTGGGTTCATACCGTGCGGTGACCTCACCCAGTGATAGAAGGGGTAGCGAGGCACGCATCATGTTGTTGCCAACAAGGTTAAAAAGATGGGGTTTTCGTCATTGGTTTGAGTTTGTCCCTCTACATCATGTTAGCTTGCTTAAGGTGTTACTCTGTTCGTCATGAACTCAATACACTAGATACATGCTGGATAGCGGTCGATGTGTGGAGTAATAATAGTAGATGTAGAAAGTAACGGTCTACTTGTCTCGGACGTGATGCCTATATGTATGATCATTGCCTTAGATATCGTCATGACTTTGCGCGGTTCTATCAATTGCTCGACAGTAATTTGTTCACCCATCGTAATATTTTCTATTTTGAGATAAGCCTCTAGTGAACACTATGGCCCCCGGGTCTACCTCACACCATATTTTCAGCCTTACTCTTTTACTTCGTTGCACTTTCCGCCTTCATATCTCACTTTGCAATCAATCTTGAAGGGATTGACAACCCCTTTATAGCGTTGGGTGCAAGCTCGTTTGTGTTTGCGCAGGTACTCTGGACTTGACGAGATTCTCCTACTGGATTGATACCTTGGTTCTCAAACTGAGGGAAATACTTACTGCTCCTGTGCTGCATCACCCTTTCCTCTTCAAGGGAGAAACCAATGCAAGCAAGTCTCCGTCAACGTGTCAATTTCTGGCGCTGTTGTTTGAGAAGTAGCAATGACCCACAACCTATTGATGATAGCTTTCCTGATGAGCAATTGAGTGTCATCAATACATCCCGTAGTGCACCGTGGTATGCTGATTATGCAAACTATATCGTTGCGAAATATATATCACCTAGTTTCCCATACCAGCAAAAGAAGAAATTCTTCTTTGATTTAAGACATTATTTCTGGGATGATCCTCACCTTTATAAGGAAGGAGTAGATGGTGTTATTAGACGTTGTGTACCTGAACATGAACAGGGACAGATCCTACAGAAGTGTCACTCCGAGGCTTACGGAGGACACCATGCGGGAGATAGAGTACACAAGGTATTGCAATCAGGTTTCTATTGGCCCACTCTCTTCAAGGATGCCCGTAAGTTTGTCTTGTCTTGTGACGAATGTCAAAGAATAGGTAATATCGATAAACGTCAGGAAATGCCTATTAATTATTCACTTGTCATTGAACCGTTTGATGTTTGGGGCTTTGATTATATGGGGCCTTTTCCAAAATCCAACGGGTATACTCATATCCTAGTTGCTATTGATTACGTTACTAAGTGGGTAGAAGCTATCCCAACTAGTAGAGCTGATCACAACACCTCTATCAGGATGCTTAAAGAAGTTATTTTCCCTAGATTTGGAGTCCCTATATATCTAATGACCGACGGTGGTTCACATTTCATTCATGGTGCTTTCCGTAAAACGCTTGCTAAGTACGATGTCAATCATAGAATTGCATCTCCCTATCACCCTCAGTCCAGTGGTCAAGTAGAGCTAAGCAATAGAGAGATTAAACTAATTCTGCAAAAGGCTGTCAATAGGTCTAGAAAGAATTGGTCTAAGAAGCTCGATGATGCACTCTGGTCTTATAGAACTGCCTATAAGAATCCCATGGGCATGTCTCCATACAAAATGGTTTACGGTAAAGCATGTCATTTACCTCTTGAGCTAGAGCATAAGGCTTATTGGGCAATCAAAGAGCTCAACTTTGATGTCAAACTTGCTGGTGAGAAGAGGTTACTTGATATTAGCTCGCTTGATGAATGGAGAGCTCAGGCATATGAAAATGCCAAGTTGTTCAAGGAAAAGGTTAAGAGGTGGCATGATAAAAGGATACAAAAACGTGTGTTCAATGTAGGTGATTATGTCTTGCTATATAATTCTCGTTTAAGATTTTTTTGCAGGAAAGCTTCTCTCCAAGTGGGAAGGTCCTTACATTGTTGAGGAAGTATATCGTTCCGGTGCCATCAAGATCAACAACACGGAAGGTAATTTTCTGAGAGTGCTAAATGGGCAAAGAATCAAGCATTATATCTCAGGTACTCCCATAAATGTTGAAAGCAATATTATCAATACCATAACTCCGGAGGAGTACATAAGGGATATTTATCAGCCTGTTTTAGACTCCGAAAACGAAGAGGTATGTGATTCGGTAAGTAAACAGACTCCAAAAGTTTTCCAGTAGGAATTTTTATCCGTTTTGGAATTTTTAGAAAAATAGAAAAAATTAAAGTAGTCCAGAAAGCGCATGAGGAGGCGACAAGCCTGCCAGGCGTGGGCCACCCCCCTGGCCGCGCCTGGGGGCTTGTGACCACCTCGTGTGCCTCCCGGACTCCGTTTTCTTGCGGAGTACTCCTTCTGGTCGAAAAAAAATCATTATATATTCTCCCGAAAGGTCTGACCCTCGTATCACGCAAATTTCCTCTGTTTTCGTTTCGAGTTTGTTTCTGCTTCAGATCTAGATCTCTATGACATCCCCAAATGATCCGAAGGACAAGATCTTCGAGAAGGTCATCAATCCCTACCTCGCGGGAGTGCAGCAACACCCTCGATCTATCGAGATGCGTAAGGGGATGTTGCACATCCGTGATGTTGAGGGGCCCAAGAAGACCGAAAGCGTGGAGGCGAGGCTCGAAGCAATGGAGCAACAAGTCTTCAAGTGCCAAGGGATGGTGGAGCGTGGACTCAACGCCAACCACATGATGATCACGGAGTTCACCAACAAGAACAAGATCGATGCCAATGACATCGGGAAGCACCTCTCCAGGCTCTATGAGAGAATTGATCACCTCCAAGCCCAGATCTATGACCTGCAGAACCAAAACTGTGAGTATGATTATATATTTAAATCAATACGGTTGGCTGCACATTTGAGGATTCCGAAGACTCCATCATCTTTCCATGATGGAGCACCTATGCCTTGGAAGACGGAGGATCAAACCCATGTTGCAACAACTCCACCACCATCACCTCCAAAGGAAGATAACTAAGCATGGGTATGGGCAATCCCCTTGGCTTGTGCCAAGCTTGGGGGAGTTGTCCCGGTATCGTATCACCATCACATCTTTTGCCTTTACCTTTTCTTAGTTCGTTCCTTTTTGGTTTTATCTTTCTCTAGTAGAATAAAGTTCTTAGTGTTTTAGGCTTGAGTTTTGCTTTGTGTCACCCCCAATGTGTTCGATCTCGTGAGCCATATAATAAAGAATCTCTTAGTTAAGGGCCTTGCTTCATGCCATGATCAAAAGAATGATAATAGAACAAAAGCATGAAAGATCATGGAATGATCTTATGGGAAGTGATGGCTTCACATATAAAAAGAATGTTGATTGAAACTTGTTGAGTATAGACAAACGTAGACCTTGGTTATTGTTGCAATTAATAGGAAGTGATAGAGAAGGAGAGGTTCACATATAAATATATCATCTTTGACACCATCTATGATTGTGAACACTCACTAAACTATTACATGCTTAGAAGTAGATGTTGGACAAGGAAGACAACATAATGAATTGTGTGTGCTTGGTTCCGAACAATGTTATATGATTAGAGATCCCTTAGCATGTGACGATTGCTTCCACCTCATATTAGCCAAAACTTCCGACTAAGTAGAGATACTACTTGTGCATCCATAAACCTTCAACCCCAGTTTTGCCATGAGAGTCCACCATACCTACCTATGGATTTAATAAGATCCCTCAAGTAAGTTGTCATCGGTGCAAGCAATTAAAATTGCTCCCTAATATGTATGATCTATTAGTGTGTGGAAAATAAGCTTTGTACGAACTTGTGATGAGGAAGACATAAAAGCGACATACTGCATAATAAATTTCTTTATCACAGGAGGCAGTATAAAGTGACGTTCCTTCACACTAAGAGGACACACATCCAAACCTCAAAAGCGCATGACAACCTCTCCTTCCCTCTGCGAAGGGCCTATCTTGTACCTTTACTTTTTGTCCCTAAAAGAGTCATGGTGATCTACACCAATTCCTTATCTCGCCTTTATCTTGGCTAACGTCATATGCTAGGGAAAGATCTATATTCATATGTCAACTTGGAAGTAAGTATTCACGAATTATTATTGTTGACATTACCCTTGAGGTAAGAAGTTGGGAGGCGAAACTATAAGCCCCTATCTTTCTCTGTGTCCGACTGAAACTTTGATCTCATGAGTACCACGTGAGTTGTAGCCATTGTAGAAGACAAAAAGATGATTGGGTATGTGGATTTGCTTTACAAGCTCTTATTTGACTCTTTTTGATGTTATGATAAATTGCAATTGCTTCAATGACTAAAGGCTATCGGTTGTTAATTCTCGGTAAGGCTCTTGACCCACACTTTACCTTGTGAAGGAATTGTCACTTTAGCATAAGAGTTCATATGATGGTATTGTTGTTCTGACTATGATCATGATGCCTGCATGTTCGTATCTTGTTTTGTCGACACATCTCTCTCTCTAAACATGTGGACATATTTATTGATCTCGGCTTTCGCTTGAGGACAAGCGAGGTCTAAGCTTGGGGGAGTTGATGTTGGAATTATGCCCTAGAGGCAATAATAATATAGTTATTATTATAATTCCTGTATCAAGATAATCGTTTATTATCCATGCTATAATTGTATTGAATGAAGACTTATATACATGTGTGGATACATAGACAAAACACTGTCCCTAGCAAGCCTCTAGTTGGCTAGCCAGTTGATCAAAGATAGTCAGTGTCTTCTGATTATAAACAAGGTGTTGTTTCTTGATAACTGGATCACGTCATTAGGAGAATCACGTGATGGACTAGACCCAAACTAATAGACGTAGCATGTTGATCGTGTCATTTTGTTGCTACTGTTTTCTGCGTGTCAAGTATTTGTTCCTATGACCATGAGATCATATAACTCACTGACACCGGAGGAATACTTTGTGTGTATCAAACGTCGCAACGTAACTGGGTGACTATAAAGATGCTCTACAGGTATCTCCGAAGGTGTTCGCTGAGTTAGTATGGATCGAGACTGGGATTTGTCACTCCGTGTGACGGAGAGGTATCTCGGGGCCCACTCGGTAATATGACATCACACACAAGCCTTGCAAGCAATGTGACTTAGTGTAAGTTGCGGGATCTTGTATTACGGAACGAGTAAAGAGACTTGCCGGTAAACGAGATTGAAATAGGTATACGGATACTGACGATCGAATCTCGGGCAAGTAACATACCGAAGGACAAAGGGAATGACATACGGGATTATATGAATCCTTGGCACTGAGGTTCAAACGATAAGATCTTCGTAGAATATGTAGGATCCGATATGGGCATCCAGGTCCCTCTATTGGATATTGACCGAGGAGTCTCTCGGGTCATGTCTACATAGTTCTCGAACCCGCAGGGTCTGCACACTTAAGGTTCGACGTTGTTTTATGCGTATTTGAGTTATATGGTTGGTTACCGAATGTTGCTCGGAGTCCCGGATGAGATCACGGACATCACGAGGGTTTCCGGAATGGTCCGGAAATGAAGATTGATATATAGGATGACCTCATTTGATTACCGGAAGGTTTTCGGAGTTACCGGGAATGTACCGGGAATGACGAATGGGTTCCGGGAGTTCACCGGGGGGGAAACCCACCCCGGGGAAGCCCATAGGCCTTGGGGGTGGCACACCAGCCCTTAGTGGGCTGGTGGGACAGCCCAAGAAGGCCCTATGTGCCATAGGAAGAAAATCAAAGAGAAAAGAAAAAAAGGAGGAGGTGGGAAAAGGGGGAAGGACTCCTCCTTCCAAACCTAGTTGGACTCGGTTTGGAAGGGGAGGGCTGCCCCCCTTGGCTCGGCCGAAACCCTTAGGGGTCCTTGGACCCCAAGGCAAGGCTCCCCCTCTTCCCCCTATATATACGGAGGTTTTAGGGCTGATTTGAGACGACTTTTCCACGGCAGCCCGACCACATACCTCCACGGTTTTTCCTCTAGATCGCGTTTCTGCGGAGCTCGGGCGGAGCCCTGCTGAGATAAGATCACCACCAACCTCCGGAGCGTCGTCACGCTGCTGGAGAACTCTTCTACCTCTCCGTCTCTCTTGCTGGATCAAGAAGGCCGAGATCATCGTCGAGCTGTACGTGTGCTGAACGCGGAGGTGTCGTCCGTTCGGCACTAGATCGTGGGACTGATCGCGGGACGGTTCGCGGGGCGGATTGAGGGACGTGAGGACGTTCCACTACATCAACCGCGTTCACTAACGCTTCTGCTGTACGGTCTACAAGGGTACGTAGATCACACATCCCCTCTCGTAGATGGACATCACCATGATAGGTCTTCGTGTGCGTAAGAAATTTTTTGTTTCCCATGCGACGTTCCCCAACAGTTGATACGTCCATTTCGCATCATGCTTTCATGTTGATATTTATCGCTTTTTGGGTTGTTATTACACTTCACGGTACAATACTTATGCCTTTTCTCTCTTGTTTTGCAAGGTTTACATGAAGAGGGAGAATGCCGGCAGCTGGAATTCTGGCCTGAAAAGGGAGCAAGTTTGAGATACCTATTTTGCGCAACTCCAAAACGCGTTAAAATAAACAAGGATTTATTTTGGAATTTATAAAAAATACTAGGCCGAAGAAGTGCCAGAGGGGCGCCAACAGGAGGCCACAAGCCCGCTAGGCGCGGCCTACCCCCCTGGCCGCGCCTAGGGGTTTGTGGGCTCCCAGCTGGCCCTCTGGCCCCCCTCTTTTGCTACAAGAAGGGTTTCGTTCCAGAAAAAATCAAGAGGAGGCTTTTGGGAGGATTCGCCGCCGCCACGAGGCAGAACTTGAGCAGAACCAATCTAGAGCTCCGGCAGGGTCATCCTGCCGGGGAAACTTCCCTCTCGGAGGGGGAAATAGTCGCCATCGTCATCACCAACACTCCTCTCATCGGAGGGGACTCATCACCATCAACATCTGCATCAGCACCATCTCATCTCCAAACCCTAGTTCATCTCTTGTAACCAATCTCCGTCTCGCGACTCCGATTGGTACTTGTAAGGTTGCTAGTAGTGTTAATTACTCTTTGTAGTTGATGCTAGTTGGATTACTTGGTGGAAGATTAGATGTTCAGACCCTTGATGCTATTCAATACCTCTCTGGTCATGAATATGATTATGCTTTGTGAGTAGTTACTTTTGTTCCTGAGGACATGGGATAAGTCATGCTATAAGTAGTCATGTGAATTTGGTATTCATTCGGTATTTTGATGTGTTGTATGTTGTTTTTCCTCTAGTGGTGTTATGTGAACGTCGACTACATAACACTTCACCATTATTTGGGCCTAGAAGAAGGCATTGGGAAGTAGTAAGTAGATGATGGGTTGCTAGAGTGACAGAAGCTTAAACCCTAGTTTATGCGTTGCTTCGTAAGGGGCTTATTTGGATCCACTAGTTTAATGCTATGGTTAGACTTTGTCTTAATTCTTCTTTCATAGTTGTGGATGCTTGCGAGAGGGGTTAATCTTAAGTGGGATCCTTGTCCAAGTAAGGGCAGTACCCGAGCGCCGGTCCACCCACATATCAAACTATCAAAATAGCGAACGTGAATCATATGAACATGATGAAAACTAGCTTCACAGAAATTCCCATGTGTCCTCGGGAGAGTTTTACCTCCTATAAGAGTTTGTCCAAGCTTGTCCCTTGCTACAAAAGGGATTGGGCCACTTTGCTGCACCTTTGTTACCGTTGTTACTTGCTACTTTCTACGAATCATCTTACCACACAGGTATTCAGTGCTTGCAGAGAATACCTTGCTGAAAACCACTTGTCAAATCCTTCTGCTCCTCGTTGGGTTCGACACTCTTACTTATCGAAAGGACTATGATAGATCCCCTATACTTGTGGGTCATCAGAAATATACCCTAGAGGCAATAATAAATTGGTTATTATTATATGTTCTTGTTCATGATAATCGTTTATTATCCATGCTAGAATTGTATTGATTGGAAACTCAAATACATGTGTGGATGCATAGACAACACACTGTCCCTAGTGAGCCTCTAGTTGACTAGCTCGTTGATCAAAGATGGTCAATGTTTCCTGGCCATAGACAAGTGTCATCACTTGATAATGGGATCACATCATTAGGAGAATGATGTGATGGACAAGACCCAAACTATGAACGTAGCATATGACTGTGTCAGTTTATTGCTATTGTTTTCTGCATGTCAATGTATATGTTCCTATGACCATGAGATCATGCAACTCCCACACACCGAAGGAATACCTTGTGTGTTATCAAACGTCGCAACGTAACTGGGTGACTATAAAGGTGCTCTACAAGTATCTCCAAAGTTGTCTGTTGGGTTGGCATGGATCAGGACTGGGATTTGTCACTCCGTGTGACGGATTGGTATCTTGGGGCCCACTCAGTAATACAACATCACAATAAGCCTTGCAAGCAATGTGACTAAGAAGTTGGTCATGGGATCTTGTATTACGGAATGAGTAAAGAGAATTGCCGGTAACGAGATTGAACTAGGTATAGAGATACCGACGATCGAATCTCGGGAAAGTAACATACCGAAGGACAATGGGAACTGCATACGGGATTATCTGAATCCTTGACATAGAGGTTCAACCGATAGAGATCTTGTAGAATATGTAGGAGCCAATATGGTCATCTAGGTCCCGCTATTGGTTATTGACCGGGGAGTGTCTCAGGTCGTCTATTTTTAGTAGTTTTTCCTCTATGGATGCATTGAAAATCTTTTGAGAGTTGATGAACTCTTTGATATTACTCTCTAAATCAGAGGGTAATTTGTTATGATTTCCATAAGTGTTGTTGTAGGAATTGCCATAGTTGTTAGAGGAGTTACTAGGAAAAGGCCTAGGAACATAGTTTCCTCTAAAAGCATTGTTGTTGCCAAAATTGTTCCTACCAACAAAATTAACGTCCAAACTAGCGTTGCTACTCTCAATCAAGGAAGATAGTGACATGTCATTAAGATCTAAAGGAGCATTTATACTACAACCAAATTCATCAACTCGTCCATCTTAGCACTAAGCGAGTTAATTTCTTCTATAGTGTGTACCTTTTCGCTAGCAGGTGACCTTTCAGTGTGCCACTGAGATTAGTTGGTCATGATGTTGTCTAGGAGTTTTGTAGCTTCTCCTAACGTGATCTCCATGAACGTTCCACCTGAGGCGGAGTCCAAGATATTTCTAGAAGGAAAATTCAAACCAGCGTAAAAGATTTGTATAATCATCCACAAACTCAAGCCATGAGCGGGACAATTTCTAATCATTAACTTCATCCTCTCCCAAGATTGTGCAACGTGTTCATGATCAAGTTGCTTGAAATTCATGATATCGTTACAGAGAGAGATAATCTTAGCCGGCAGAAAGTACTTGGATATGTAAGCATCTTTGCACTCATTCCAAGAATCGATACTATTTTTAGGCAAAGAAGAAAACCAAGTTTTTGCACGATCTCGCAAACAAAACGGAAAAAGCTTCAATTTAACAACATAATTATCCACATCTTTCTTCTTTTGCATATCGCAAATTTCAATGAAACTATTGAGATGGGATGAGGCATCTTCACTAGGAAGGCCGGAAAATTGCTCTTTCATAACAAGATTCAGCAAGGCAGCGTTGATTTCATATGATTCCGCACTAGTGGCGGGAGCAATCGGAGTACTAATAAAATCATTATTACCAGTATTCGAGAAGTCGCAAAGTTTGGTGTTTTCAGCCATGATGACTTCAGCAAACAAACAAGAACACAAGCAAGCAAGAAAACTGGCAAAGGAAAACGGCAAAAGGCAAATGAAAACGACAAAGGAGAAAGGCAAATGAAAACGGCAAATGTGAAGTGGGGGAGAGGAAAACGAAAGGCAACTAGAAAAAAGGTAAATGCAAGAGATGAGTTTGTGACACTTACTTGGATAGATCTTGACTTGATCTCTCCCCGGCAACGGCGCCAGAAATCGGCGTGTTGACGGGAGATTATTCTTGTCTTGATACTCCTCGGCAAGCGATCCTCCCCGGCAACGGCGCCAGAAATCCTTCTGCTGCTGGCTACGCCTATAGGGATTTCCTTGGCAAATATGCAAAGGATTCCCCCGCGGCCTTGGAGCCTTGCGTTGGTGTTCCCTTGAAGAGGAAAGGGTGATGTAGCACAGCGGTTGTAAGTATTTCCCTCAGTTTGAGAACCAAGGTATCAATCCAGTAGGAGGATCGCGTCAAGTCGCAAGTACCTGCACAAACACAAAGAGCTTGCACCCAACGCTATGAAGGGGTTGTCAATCCCTTATAGATTGTTTGCAAAGTGAGAACTGAAAGCAAAAAGTAAACAAAGCAAAGTAAAAGTAAAAGCTGAGATGATAATTGTGAGTAGACCCGGGGGCCTTAGTGTTCACTAGTTGCTTCTCTCATGAAAGCAAGTAGATGGTGGGTGAACGAATTACTGTCGAGAAATTGATAGAACCGCGCAAAGTCATGATGTTATCTATGGCAATGATCATACATATAGGCATCACGTCCAAAACAAGTAGACCGATACTTTCTGCATCTACTACTATTACTCCACACGTCGACCGCTATCGAGCATGCATCTAGTGTATTGAGTTCATAAGAACAGAGTAACGCCTTAAGCAAGATGACATGATGTAGATGGACAATCTCAAATCTATGATGAAAGCCCATCTTGTTACCCTTGATGGCAACAACATGATGCGTCCCTTGCTGCCCCTTCTGTCACTGGGAAAGGTCACCGCACTTGGCACTGAATTAATAAGTTAGTCCCAAGAAAGATATAAAAGGTATATAAAACATCCAAAGTTCACAAGATAACAGCATGAAACCATCAAAAATTATAGATACGTTCAAGACATATCAATGGTCACATCGACTCGGCGTATCAACGGGCTATGGAGATGCCGATCAATAGATATCAATGTGAATGAGTAGGGATTGCCATGCAACGGATGCACTCGAGCTATAAGTGTATGATAGCTCAAAAAGAAAGCTAGTGGGTGTGCACCCAACTTGCTTGCTCACGAAGACCTAGGGCAATTTTGAGGAAGCCCATCATTGGAATATACAAGGCAAGTTATATAACAAAGATTCCCACTAGTATATGAAAGTGACAAAACAAGAGACTCTCTATCATCAAGAATATGGTGCTATTTTGAAGCACAAGTGTGGAAAAAGATAGTAGCATTGTCCCTTCTCTCTTTTTCTCTCACCATTTTTTTGTTTGGGATCTTTGGCCTCTTTTTTCATTTCATTTTCTTTGGCGGGCATCTTTGGCCTCTTTTTTTTATTTCTTCACATGGGACAATGCTCTAATAATGATGATCATCACACTTTTATTTACTTACAACTCGATACTTAGAACAATAATGACTCTATATGAAATGCCTCTGGCAGTGTACCGGGATGTGCAACAATCTAGCTTAGCATATGACGTTGAAACATCTAGCTAGCTATCTTATGATCATGCAATGGCAAAATCAAAATGACGGCACATGTCATGAGACGGAATGGTGGAAGTTGCATGGCAATATATCTCGAAATGGCTATGAAAATGCCATAATATGTAGGTATGGTGGCTGTTTTGAGGAAGGTATATGGTGGGTTTGCACTAGAGAGGCTAGCAATGGTGGAAGTCGAGAGTCATCTATACCATGGACTCACATTAGTCATGAAGAACTCATATACTTAATGCGAAAGTTTTATTAGTAATCGAAACAAAGTGCTAAACGCATACTCCCAGGGGAAGGGTTGGTAGGTGCTAACCATCGCACGATCCCGACCGCCACACAAAGGATGAAAATCAATAAATCAATTATGCTCCGACTTCCTAACATAGCGGTTCACCATACGTGCATGCTACAGGAATCACTAACCTCAACACAAGTATTTCTAGATTCACAACACCCTACTAACATAACTCTAATATTACCATATCCATATCTCAAAACTAATTGGGAGGAATCAAACTTCTCTTACTAATCAATGCACTTGAATATGAAAGTTTTTATTATATCCTCTTTGGATGCCTATCATATTTAGGACTAATTTCATAACACACGCCAATTACCAAGTTACTTAGAGAGAGCACTCTCAAAATGATATGTGAAGACCGAGAGTTTTTATTTCTACAAAATATGACACCGCCGTGCTCTAAAAAGATTTAAGTGAAGCACTAGAGAAAAATTATCTAGCTCAAAAGATATAAGTGATGCTCATGGGAACAAAATTATCTAGCTCGAAAGATATAAGTGAAGCTCATGGGAGCTAAATTGCCTAGCTCAAAAGATATAAGTGAAGCTCATTGTGTATTCTAACAAATTCACGATGAGTGCATGTCCCTCTCAAAAAGGTGTGCAACAAGGATGATTTTGATAAAAAAAAATCAAATACTCCTATAATACACGACGCTCCAAGCAAAACACATATCATGTGGTAAATAAAAATATAGCTCCAGGTAACGTTACGGATGGATTGAAGACGAAAGAGGGGATGCCTTCCCGGGGCATCCCCAAGCTTAGGCTTTTTGGTGTCCTTGAATTTGTCTTGGGATAACTTGGGGCTTAGGCTCTTTCCACTCTTTATTCCATTATCCATAAGAACATCACCCAAAACTTGAAAACTTCACAACACAAAACTTAAACAGAAACTCGTGATATCATTAGCATAGGAAGACAAACCACCAACTTTTTAGGTACTGTAGTACACTTAATTTCCATTTATATTGATGTTATATTACTATATTCTCACTTCTCCATGGCTCGTACCCCCCGATACTAACCATAGTTTCATCAAAATAAGTAATCAACACAACACAAACAGAATCTGTCAAAAACAGAACAGTCTGTAGCAATCTGTATATTTCGTATACCTCTGCTATCCCAAAAATTCTGAACAATTACGAAAATTAGGGAAATTTTCATATCAATCAGCAGAAAAAATAATCAACTCAAAAGCCCTTTCTGGGTAGGAATTTAAAATAATTTCGTGAGCATAAAGTTTTTGTCTTTTTCAGCATGATTAAACAACTATCACCAAAATTAATCATAAAGGTTCTACTTGGCACAAACACTAATTAAAACTTAAAAAAACACAATCATAACAGAACCATGATGGTGTGGACTCAAAAAACAGAAAGTGAAAAGCAAAACTAAATTTATTCATTAGGTTGCCTCCCAACAAGCGCTATTGTTTAACGCCCCTAGCTAGGCTTAACGATTTCAATGATGCTCACAAAAAAGTAGTAGTTGAGATATGCAAAAGAGCATCATGAATGGCAAAAAACACGTTTAAGTATAACCCACTTCCTATGCATAAGGATTTTGTGAGCAAACAATTTATGGGAACAAGAATTAACTAGCATAGGAAGGCAAAACAAGCATAACTTCAAAACGTTGAACACATAGAGAGGAAGCTTGATATTATTGCAATATGTAAAAGCATATGTTCCTATCTCGTAGTAATTTTCAGTAACATCATGAAGGAATCTTACAATATAACTATCACACAAAGCATTCTTTTCATGATCAATTGTAGCATAAGGGTCATCACCAAAACTTGGGAAACAAAAAATATCATCTTCATCAAGCATAGCATCCCCAAGCTTGTGGTTTTGCATATCATTAGCATCATAGATATTCAAAGAATTCATACTAACAACATGGCAATCATGTTTTTCATTCAATAAGATATCATGAACCACTTTATAATTTTCTTCTTTCAACACTTCATCAAAATTTTCAGATTCATGATTTTCAAACAAAACTCCATAGAGATAGTCAAGTGCACTCAACTCACTAGCAAATTGTTCATCATAATTAGGTCTTTTAAAAACATTAGCAAGTGAATGAGGATCCATATCAATGGATTTTTAGCAAGCGAAGATGCAAGCAAATAGAAGGCACATGGCAACACAAGCAAACAGAAAGCAAGCAAAAGAAAAGGGCGAACGAAAAAGGCAAATATTTTTGTAAATTTTGTTTTTTAGAAGTGGGGGAGAGGAAAACGAGAGGCAAATGGCAAATAATGTAAATGCAAGAGATGAGTTTGCGATAGGTACTTGGTAGATATGCTTCACTTGAATACTCCCCGGCAACGGCAGCAGAAATTCATCTTGCTACTTCTTGAGCTTGCGTTGGTTTTTCCCTTGAAGAGGAAAGGGTGATGTAGCAAAGTAGAAATAAGTATTTCCCTCAGTTTGAGAACCAAGGTATCAATCCAGTAGGATTATCAAGATGAGGCACCAATGAACCTGTGCAAAGACAAACAAACTTGCACCCAACACGATAAAGGAGTTGTCAATCCCTTCACGATTACTTGCAAGGTGAGATCTGATAGTGATGAAAGGTGAATATAAATAAAAGTGCAGCAAGGTATTTTTGGTATTTTTGTATGTAGATCTGAATATATGATGTCTAAAATAGACCCGGGGGCCATATTGTTCACTAGAAACTTCTCGCATGATAGCAAGTACTACGGTGGGTGAACGAATTACTGTCGAGCAATTGATAGAATCGCGCAAAGTCATGACGATATCTAAGGCAATGATCATACATATAGGCATCACGTCCGAGACAAGCAGACCGATACTTTCTGCATCTACTACTATTATACCACACATCGACCGCTATCCAGCATGCATCTAGTGTATCAAGTTCATAACAAACGGAGTAACGCCTTAAGCAAGATGACATGATGTAGAGGGATAAATTCATGCAATATGATATAAACTCCATCTTTTTACCCTTGATGGCAACAACATGATGCGTGCCTCGCTACCCCTTCTATCACTAGGTGAGGACACCGCACGGTATGAACCCAAAACCAAGCACTTCTCCCATTGCAAGAATTATAGATCAAGTTGGCCAAACGAAACCCATAACTCGAAGAGAATTACAAGGATATGAAATCATGCATATAATAAATCAGAGGAGATTCAAATAATATTCATAGATAATCTGATCATAAATCCACAATTCATCAGATCTCGACAAACACACCGCAAAAGAAAGTTACATCAGATAGATCTCCATGAAGATCTTGGAGAACCTTGTATTGAAGATCCAAGAGAGAGAAGAAGCCATCTAGCTACTAGGTATGGACCCGAAGGTCTGTGGTGAACTACTCATGCATCATCGGAGAGGCAATGGTGTTGATGAAGAAGACCTCCGTGTCCGAGTCCCCCTTTGGCAGGGCACCAAAACGGTCCCCAGATGGGATCTCGCGGAGACAGAAGCTTGCGGCAGCAGAAAAGTACTTTCGTGGCTCTCTTTGGAGGTTTCGGGATTTTTGGGAATTTATAGGCGAAATAGGTAGGGCAGAGGAGGCAAGGGGGGCCCACGAGCCTGCTAGGCGCGCCCCCCTAGGGCGCACCTAGAGGGCTCGTGACCTCCCACGAGACCTCCTGCCTTGGTTTTCAAGTCTTGTGGGTATCTTCTGTTATGGAAAAAATCATCCCGCAGGTTTTATTCCGTTTGGACTCCGTTTAATATTCTTTTCTGAAAAAGGTCAAAAACACGGAAAAACAGAAACTGGCACTAGGCACTGAGTTAATAGTTAGTCCCAAAAATGATATAAAATGGCATATAAATGCATATAACACATCCCAAGTTGATAATATAATAGCATGGAACAATCAAAAATTATAGATACGTTGGAGACGTATCAAGCGGCCCGGACCAACTTTACTCGTACGCTTACGAGAGACCGGTTTCATCAACTCACATGCAACTTGTTGCATAAAGATGACTGGCGGGTGTCTTTTTCTTCAACTTTAGTTGAATCGGATTTCACCGAGGCTGTCCTTGGAGAAGGTTAAATAGCAATTTGCATATCACAGTTGTGGCTTTGCGTAAGTAAGATGTGATCATACTAGATACCCATAGCAGCCATGTAAAACATGCAACAACAAATTAGAGGACGTCTAACTTGTTTTTGCAGGGTATGCATGTGATGTGATGTGGCCAAAGACATGATATGATGTATTGGATGTATGAGATGATCATGTTGTAATAGTTAAATATCGACTCGCACGTCGATGCTACGGCAACCGGCAAGAGCCATAGGGTTGTCTTTAAACTAACATTTGTGCTTGCACATGCTTTTACTATATCGCTAGGTTGTAGCTTTAGTAGTAATAGCATAGATAGCGCGACAACCTCAATGGCGGCATGATGATGGAGATCATGGTGCGGCGCTGGTGACGATGGAGATCATGCCCGTACTTTGGTGATGGAGATTAAGAAGCACAAGTTCATGGCCATATCATGTCACTTATGATTTGCATGTGATGTTAGTCCTTTTACGCACCTTGTTTTGCTTAGGACGATGGTAGAATTATAAGGTGACCCCTCACTAAAATTTCAAGATAAATTTGTGTTCTCCCCGACTGTGCACCGTTGCGACAGTTCGTCATTTCGAGACACCATGTGATGATCGGATGTGATAGACTCAACGTTCACATACAACGGGTGCGAAACAGTTGCACACGCGGAACACTCGGGTTAAACTTGACGAGCCTAGCATGTACATACATGGCCTCGGAACACAAGAGACCGAAAGGTCGAGCATGAATCATATAGTTGATATGATCAACATGGAGATGTTCACCATTGAAGCTAAACTCAACTCACGTGACGATCGGACTTGAGTTAGTGGATTTGGATCATGCGACACTTGAATGACTAGAGGGATGTCTATTTGAGTGGGAGTTCTTAAGTAATATGATTAATTGAACTCATTATCATGAACATAGTCAAAAGGTCTTTGCAAATTATGTTGTAGCTTGCGCTGTAGTTCTACTGTTTTAGATATGTTCCTAGAGAAAATTTAGTTGAAAGTTGATAGTAGCAATTATGCGGACTGGGTCCGTAAACTGAGGATTGTCCTCATTGCTGCGTAGAAGGCTTATGTTGTTAATGCACCACTCGGTGTGCTGAATCTCGTGCATCGCTTGTGGATGTTGCGAACATCTGACATACACGTTTTTGATGACTACGTGATAGTTCAGTGCGTAATGCTTAACGGCTTAGAATTAAGGCGTCGAAGACATTTTGAACATCACGGAACATATGAGATGTTCCAAGAGATGAAATTGGTATTTCATGCCCGTGCCCTTGTTGAGAGGTATGAGACCTCCGACAAGATTCTTTGTCTACAAAGTAAGGGAGAAAAGCTCAATCGTTGAGCATGTGCTCAGATTGTTTGAGTGCTATGATCGCTTGAATCGAGTGGCAGTTGATCTTCCACATAAGATAGTGATGGTTCTCCAAAGTCTATGCCACCAAGCTACTAGAGCTTTGTGATGAACTATAACATATCAAGGATGGATATGATGATCCTTGAGCTATTCGCAATGTTTGACACTGTGAAAGTAGAATTCAAGTAGGAGCATCAATTGTTGATGGCTAGTAAAACAACTGGTTTCAAGAAGAGCAAGGGAAAGAAGGGATACTTCACGAAACGGCAAACCAGTTGCTGCTCTAGTGAAGCGACCCAAGGTTGAACCCAAACCCGAGACTAAGTGCTTTTGTAATGAGGGGAACAGTCAGTGAAGAGGAACTACCCTAGATACCTGGTAGATGAGAAGGCTGGCAAAATCAACAAATGTATATTGGATATACATGATATTGATGTGTACTTTACTAGTACTCCTAGTA
Source organism: Hordeum vulgare subsp. vulgare (assembly GCF_904849725.1). NCBI lineage: Eukaryota > Viridiplantae > Streptophyta > Magnoliopsida > Poales > Poaceae > Hordeum > Hordeum vulgare. Next base: position 530,636,385 of record NC_058520.1, on the reverse strand, counting down.
GCATCAGGGTATTAGATACCGGTTCGGTTGCTAAGTGTTAGTAACTCGAAATAAAAGCTACGGAATAAACTGATACTAGCTAAAGGCGAGGTGACGATATGTGTTGGAAGTGTTTCCAAGGTTGATATGATCAAACATCGCATGCTCCCTCTACCATCAGGATTAGTGTTGAACCTAAATAAATGTTATTTGGTGTTTGCACTAAGCATGAACATGATTAGATCATGTTTATTGCAATATGATTATTCATTTAAAGAGAATAATGGTTATTCTATTTGCTTGAATAAATACCTTCAATGGTTTATTGAATCTCGATCGTAGTGATACAAATGTTCATGATATTGTTGCCAAAAGATACAAAGTAGTAATGATAGTACTGCTTACTTGTGGCACTGCCGCTTGAGTCATATTGGTGTAAAACGCATGATAAAGCTCCATATTGATGGATCTTTCGACTCACTCATTTTTGAATCGTTTGAGACATGCGAACCATGCCTATTGGTGTAAACGCATGAAGAAACTCCATGTAGATGGATTTTTTAGGCTCACTTGATTTTGAATCACTTGAGACATGCAAATCATACCACATGGGCAAGATGACTGAATGCCTCGTTTTTCAGTGAGATGGAACGAGAAAGTAACTTATTGGAAGTAATATATTTTGATATATGCAGTCCAATGAGTGCTGAGGTACGCAGTGGATATCGTTATGTACTTACTTCACAGATGATTTGAGTAGATACTAGTGTATTTGCTTGATGAAACACACGTCTGAATTATTGAAAGGTTCAAGTAATTTCAGAGTGAAGTTGAAGATCATCGTGACAAGAGGATAAAATGTCTACGATATGATCATAGAGATTAGTATCTGAGTTGCGAGTTTGGTACACAATTAAGACAATGTGAAAATTGTTTCACATCTCATGCCACCTAGAAAACCATAGTGTGATGGTGTGTCCGAACTTCATAGCCGCACCCTATTTTATATGGTGCGTACTATGATGTCTCTTATTGAATTACCACTATCATTTATGGGTTATGCATTAGAGACAACCGCATTCACTTTAAATAGGGCACCACGTAATTCCGTTGAGATGACACCGTATGAACTATGGTTTGGAGAAACCTAAGCTGTCGTTTCTTAAAAGTTTGGGGCTGCGACGCTTATGTGGAAAAGTTTTAGCATGATAAGCTCGAACCCAAAATGGAAAAATGCATCTTCGTAGGACACCCAAAACATTTGGGTATACCTCCTATCTTAGATCCAGAAGCAAAGTGTTTGTTTCAAGAAACGGGTCCTTTCTCGAGAAAAAGTTTATCTCGAAAGAATTGAGTGGGAGGATGGTGGAAACTTGATGAGATTATTGAACCGCCACTTCAACCAGAGTGTAGCAGGGCGCAGGAAGTTGTTTATGTGGCGCCTATACCAATTGAAGTGGAAGCTAATGATAGTGATCATGAAGCTTCGGATCAAGTTACTACAAGACTCGTAGGTCGACAAGGTCACGTACTACTCCAGATGGTACGGTAACCCTGTCTTGGAGGTCATGTTGTTGGACAACAATGAACCTACGAGCTGTGAAGAAGCGATGGTGGGCCTGGATTCTAACAAATGGCTGGGGGCCATGAAATCCGAGAGAGGATCCATGTATGAAAACAAAGTGTGGACTTTGGAAGAACTACTTGATGGTCATAAGATTGTTAAGTACAGATGGATCTTTAAAAGGAAGACAGACGATGATGGTGAAAAGTCACACTTAAGAAAGCTCGACTTCTCGCAAAGATGTTTTCGACAAATTCAAGGAGTTGACTATGATGAGACTTTCTCGCTCATAGCGATGTTAAAAGTCTGTTGGAATTATGTTAGCAGTTGCTGCATTATTTGTGAAATCTTGCAGATAGGATGTCAAAACATTGTTTCCTCGATAGTTTCCTTGAGGAAAGGTTGTATGTGATACAACCAGAAGGTTTTGTCGATCCTAAGGATGCTAACAAGTAAGCAAGATTCTCGGAGTTGGAATATACGCTTTGGTGAGATGATCAAAGCTTTTGGATTTATACAAAGTTTATAAGAAACTTGTATTTCCAAGTAAGTAAGTGGGAGCACTATAGAATTTCTGATGAGTATATGTGGTTGACATATTGTTGATCAGAAATAATTTTTGTTTCCCATGCAACGTTCCCCAATAGATAATTCGTAACAAGTGACAAGTATCAATAGTAACAAGTATGTAGCAAGATATCCCAATATTTTTTATAGCAAAGGGCAGGTTAGAAAGTACTCTTATGTGAGGCAAGCGCTCCCGACGACACATGGGAATCTCTGTGTAGTCATGTTCATCATGTTGAATTGATTCGCATTCGTTACTTTGGTAATTTGATATGTGGGTGGATCGGTGCTAAGGCCTTGTTATTACTTGAACAAGCAACCCACTTATGATTACCCCCTCCCACAAGCATCCGCAACTTCAAAAGAAGAATTAAGATAAATCTAACCATATCATGAAACGTGTGGACCCAAATCAGCCCCTCATGAAACAACGCCTAAACTGGAGTTTAAGCTTCCGTCACTCCCGCAACCCATATCTACTTGTTACTCCAAAATGCATTGCCTTAGGCCCATAACATAGTGAAGTGTCGTGTAGTTGACGTTCACATGACGACACTAAGAGAAGCAACAACATACACATCACCAAAATATCGAACGAATACCAATTTCACATGATAACTTATAAAAAGACTTATCCCATGTCCCGAGGAACAATAGTAACTACTCACACCTCATCAACATCTTAAAGATCATAGGTATAATAATGGTAATCAAGGATAAGAACATAATATCTTTCACCAAGTAAATCAACTAGCATCAACTACAAGATGTAATTAACACTACTAGTAACCCACACGTACCAATCACAGGTCTTGAGACAAATATTGAACACAAGAGATGGATTATGGTTTGGAGATGAGAAGGTGCTGGTGAATATGGTGGTGAAGATTGGTCCTCCCACGAAGGAGGAAGCATTGGTCATGACGATGGCTTCGATTTCCCCCTCCCGAAGGGAAGTTTCCCCGGCAGGATCTCTTTGCCAAAGAGAAAAAGGGCCTATGTCTAGGTTTCTGCCTCGAGACGGCAACACTTCATCCCAAAAGTATCCTTATGATTTTTTTTCTAGGTCAAAAATAAACCATATAGGAGAAGAGGGGGGTCGGGAGACTTGTTGTGGCCCCACAAGGCAACAAGGCGCGTCATGTTGGCTTGTGACCAGAAGGTGGCCCCCTCTAGTATATTTTTGGCCCAATAATTATTAAATATTCCATAAAAATCTTTGTGAAGTTTCACGTCATTTGGAGTCTAGTCATTTTTCAGCCTTTTCTTGGTTTTCACGCCCAGAATTCCAATTTCCAATAATTTCCCTCTTTGTGATGTGCCTTACATATTTAAAGAGAAAAGGCATAAGTATTGTACCATTATGAGGAATAGTGGACAAGAATATCATAAATATTGATAAGAATTCATGATGCAAAATGGACGTATCAGTGCACAAGCCTTGCATAAATCCATTTGTATCGTATGTGAAGTCAGTTTATGGTTATCTCCTGCATCCCTAAATAATTTTTGCACCTTTGGCTATTTATTTATGAACCATTCCAACAACTCTTTAAAGTTACCCTTATTCATTGAGCTAGTAGACTCATCATGACCACAAAAAGCAAGAGCATGTAGAACAATTTTTTTCACAATACGAGAGACGAGATTTGTATTCTTCTTCTTGCTTTTGAGAACCCCTATCAAACACACGTGGCATACTTTGTATCTGATATTTTAAATACTCATACTATCGCCAAGATTTATTATGATTGTTGATTAAGAACTTTAGGGACATCCTTCCCAGATTTGAATCCACCTTTTGTGAATGCTTCAATACCATAGTTTTCTTGGTTGCTTAAACAAAAAACAATAAAATAAAAAGGCTGATTTTTTTTTAGTATTACATTCGGACCAACCACGATGATCATTGAACAAATAATTATGAAAGCTTCTACCATTTATCTGTTCATACTTATGATTAGTTGGTTGACATGGACCCATACTAATATAGCCCCATCTAGCAAGATCTCTAATGTGTGCATCTAAATCATCAATTGGTATTCTCTTACCTAGGCCTGATTCAACATCATCAGGATTGAGTATAGTTGTAACACTAGGGGTATTATCAGTTGTTTGAGTTGAAGGACATGTTTCCACGGTTCTCGTGGTTTGAAGTTGAAAAAGAATTCAATGTCTTTCTTCTTTTACCCATCTCGTCTTCTTGTAAAATTTTATAGAAAGAAAAATTATTCAGTGTCTGAATTGATTTCCACATCTAACAAATAGTGCCAATGAGAAATAACAATGTCATAGCAACTAAAATCTTCATCAAACAGTGGCAATGTGGCTTCTAGAACAAAAACAATGGCATCAAGCCATCAAACAGTGCATTTGTGTTTTGCCACTGGCTGCAACACGACACATGTTTTGATGACCATCTCACCGAACATCGGGCAACCTGCAACCTCGCGCCCTAGCCAGGCTCCGTCTCGAGCCCTCGCCGAATAGGGCAGAATCCAGAAACGGATCAACCTAAGGCGAGGACGACGCAGAAGGGATCAGAGACTAGAAGGGGGAACCGGGTGTCGCTTTCGGATGGAGTTGACCGACCAGACGAGAGGTGGTGGCGGCGGGTGACGTCGATGACAAGCGATTGCGTAAACTAGAGTTCTTTAACTCAGGGGAATAAGGACATAAGGGGCGGTTGCGAGTGGTTCCTCCCTGTAGTGAGGGTTGCGCCTTGCGCATTCGTGTGGTGCGGGGTAGTCGTCCAGGGCGGCTAGGCTAGTTTTTCTCGGTTGCGTGGGCTTGGAAGTGGGTTGCGTCTCAGGCCAAACTTTTTCTAAAATATAAGCCAAGAAAATTTCCCACGCCCCATGCAATGGCCTGGGTTACTTGGGGCCCAAATCCGCACATGCATCCTTCTGTGCAATAACGTGAGTGGATCATGTGGGTTTCAATCACCCCTCAAAAAAGTGTGGGTTTCAATCCTAGAGCTCATTTCCAAGAAGAGTCGGTGTGGCGGTACCAAACCTCTATGCTCATAGGTCTAGCTCCATGGAGCGGGTCGACAGTGTGCTGCTGTCAGTGGCATATCATCTCATGGGGCACAATGGTGGAGGATCTCCAAATCTAGCTAGGTGTCGACTCAATATTTCCCACCAACTTCTAGTGGTGACGAGGAGGATGGCTCATTCCTGGTGGTGGCGTCATCAATGTGTTGAGGTGTGCCACGGGTCAGTGGGTTGCTTGTAGGTGGTTGTGAGGGGTTTCTCAACATTTACGTGATCGCGTCGGGAATATAGTCGAAGCTTTCTTGAATTTTGTGGGCGCCAATGACATGACACCCATTGGCGTGTTTATTAGGGGTCATTGTGGAGCTTTTCAAGCTATTCCACCCTTGGGTGATATCTTTGAGTCAAGGCCTAAGATCATAGTCGTAGGGTTGGAAAACATTATCATTCCCACACCAGTTTCCTCCTTGAGAGGTCACCTTGAAGAATTTGGAGTCCATACATGCTTTCTGGGGCTCAATATGTATGTCCAAATAGTTTTCAGGTGACCGGGCTATAATATGTATGGTTGGTGCGTTGACGGCTATTGTGGCAACGATGATGAGGTCGAGCAATGTTTGTGTTGCGACAAGGTTTTGGTAGGTTGTTATTTGGCATGTCCAATATGTTGTTATGCTTTGTACTATTATTGCAGAGCCAGAGTTGTCGTCGCATTACCAGGTGTTGCCAATGATAGGTGACGAACGGTTCAATGATCGTCCTCGGCATGAAACTTGTACACTTTCCCTTCGACACTCGCCTTTAAAATCGGAGTTGTCTAACTATTGGTGCGAGGTCGAATGTTTGACATGGACGAGTGTGTGAGCTTTCTACATCCAATTGCTAAGAAAACCTCATTTGTGATTGTTCGCGGCTCGTGGAGGAGTGATAGCAACGATAATTTTTGATAACTCTTGCATGTAGGGTCCTTTAGCCCTGGTGCTCTCTGTGGTCATGTTCCATGGCGATGCTTAAAAATATTATTATTACTCCGTCCTAAAATAAGTGTCTCAACTTTGTACTAGCTCTAGTATAAAGTTGTACTAAGCTTAAGACAGTTATTTTAGGACGGAGGGAGTACGATGTTTCTCTTTCCAATTAATTTACTAGAGAAATTTAAGAACGGACGTTTGGCTCTAGGCTTTCATGAAGGGTTCTTTTTGGAAAAAAAATCAAAATTCAAACTTTTTAGTTTTAAAATAATCTGAAAAAATGCAAATAAATAAGGATGTTATGTGCATGTGTGTGAAATTTCAGGATGAAAAACTTTAAAATACGATCTATACAAAAAAAACAAATTTAAGACCTAGAAAGATGAATATTATCATGTGTTAAAAAGTCTCATGTTTGTCTTTTCTGCACAGTCTTTATTTCAGTGTATTTTGGCCTGAAAATTTACACACGTATATGTTATGCCTTCATGTATGTCTGTGTTTTTTTAGATTTTTTAAAACATAGAAAATATGAAATTTGATGAAATTCAGATTTTTCAAAACCTAGCTCTATGGAGCTCGGCCTCCAAAGACAATACTGGGACAAATCTTTGCTTCCTAGAATATAAGGCAGACTTAATTGTTTACTAGTATAATTTCCTTCAAATTTAAAATGTAATGTGTGATTTGTTGGAAAACCGTCACGGCTTCGATCATGTCAATTGGATCTGCAATCATGCGGCCTAGGATCCCTGGAAGCACGGGAGCTTGTTACAACCGGGAGCACCAGATATGCATTCGCGTGACCACACATTATCTCATGTCATGTCCACTCGTCTGACGGTGTGAACAATGTTACTACATTGTACGGGGTGTACGTACGTGCAGGTTGATAATGTTCCTCGCTGCCGGAGACGGTATGGCCTGCATGCGCTGGTCCCTCGTCACAGCGGCGACTCATACCAGCTGGCTGGACCGACGTCCGCCACTCGATTCTTTGTCACTCAAAGCATCTATGCCCGACCCTTCAAGGCAGCTTCAACCGGAAGATCTATTTCGTTCTTCGCAATCTGTTTAGGTTGTCGTGGATAAAAATAAAGATCCAACGCGTCGATCCATTTCAGAACGCGTTCACTCCCTGTTCGCACGGACCCATTATAGGTCCAAAATTAGGGTTGAAATACGTCGGCGCGGACGCGACGCCCGCCTTCTTGTGTCCATGAGTGTACACACGTGGCGCCCGGTCGAAATCTTTATTAACGACGACCATCCATCGAGGGCCCACGCGTCAGCGACCCCAGACGTCTTTTTTTAATCCGAGCATTGGGGGGGGGGGGTCGGTCTCCTCCTCTTTGAGAAGTCATCCCCATCTAGCCACCGGCTGCCCCACTCCCCCTGTCGGCGATAAACCCTAGCCACCATCAAGGGTTTCTTCCCCAGCTCGAGCTCTGGCAAAGACAAGGTCAACTCCCCCGCCGTCCCTGTCCGCGCGCTCCCCTCGTCGGCGTCTTCCCGTCCGCCTCGTCAGCGGATCAGCGTACCGGTGCACCACGCGTGGTGGCAGTGGGAGCACCATATCGCCCTTCCCTATCCCGATGTCACGTTGCCGTACGACTGGCATTTGGATCCAGAGAGGATCCCAGTGTTGGGGAACGTAGTAATTTCAAAGAAATTCTACATCACACAAGGATCTATCTATGGAGAAACCAGCAACGAGCAAATGGGTAGAGCATCTTCATACCTTCGAAGATTGCTAAGTGGAAGCGTTGCTAGAACGCGGTTGATGGAGTCGTACTCACAGCGATTCAAATCGCGGTGGATTCCGATCTATGCGCCGAACAACGACGCCTCCACGTTCAACATACGTGCAGCCCAGTGACGTCTCCAACGCCTTGATTCAGCAAGGAGGGAGGACAGGTTGAGGAAGAGCTCCGGCAGCACGACGGCGTGGTGACGGTGGAACTACGTGGTACTCCGACAAGGCTTCGCCAAGCACTACGGAGGACGATGAGGAGGAGGAGTAGGGCTGCGCCGAGAGAGAGAGAAATTATGTTCTGTGCAGCCCCAAAACCCTCCACTATATAGAGGAGGAGATGGAGGAGGGTGCTCAACCCTAGGGCTTCCACCCTAGGTGGTGCGACAGCCCTAGATGGGCAAGGGGGCGATGGGCAATGGTGGAGGAGGTGGCGCCCTAGGGTGGCTTGTCACCCAAGGCAAGCCTACCACGCCTAGGGTTAGCCCACCCTTCCTCTCTTGCGCCTTGGGCTGATGGTGGTGGCGCACCAGCCCACTTAGGGGCTGGTTCCCATCCACTTTTGGCCCATGTACACCTTCGGGGCTGGTGGCCCTTCCCGGTGGAACCCCGGAACCCTTCCGATGGTCCAAGTACATTATCGGTGATTCCCGAAACAATTCCGGCGACCAAATCCTCACTTCCTATATATGAATCTTTACCTCCGGACCATTCCGGAGCTCCTCGTGACGTCCGGGATATCATTCGGGACTCCGAACAACCTTCGGTAACCACGTATACTATTCTCATATAACCCTAGTGCCATCGAACCTTAAGTGTGTAGACCCTACGGGTTCCGAAACCATGGAGACATGACCGATACATCTCTCCGGCCAATAACCAACAGCGGGGTCTGGATATCCATGTTGGTTCCCGCATGTTCCACGGTGATCTTATCGGATGAACCACGATGCCGGGGATTCAATCAATCCCGTATGCAATTCCCTTTGTCTACCGGTATGATACTTGCCCGAGATTCAATCGTCGGTATCCCTATACCTTGTTCAATCTCGTTGTCGGCAAGTCTCTTTACTCGTTCCGTAACACATCATCCCGTGGCTAACTCCTTATTCGCATTGAGCTCATAATGATGATGGATTGCCGAGTGGGCCCAGAGATACCTCTTTGTCACACAGAGTGACAAATCCCAGTCTCGATTCGTACAACCCAACAGACACTTTTGGAGATACCTGTAGTGCACCTCCATAATCACCCAGTTACGTTGTGAAGTTTGATACAACCAAAGCACTCCTACGGTATCCGGAAGTTGCACAATCTCATGGTCTAAGGAAATGATACTTGACATTAGAAAAGCTTTAGCAAACGAACAATACAATCTAGTGTTATGCTTAGGATTGGGTCTTGTCCATCACATCATTCTCCAATGATGTGATCCCATTAACAATGACATCCAATGTCCATGTTCTGGAAACCATGATCATCTATTGATCAACGAGCTAGCCAACTAGAGGCTCACTAGGGACACATTGTGATCTATATATTCACACATGTATTACGGTTTCTAGTTAATAAAATTATAGCATGAATAATAGAAAATTATCATGAACTAGGAAATATAATAATAACCACTTTATTATTGCCTCTAGGGAATATTTCCAACAGTCTCCCACTTGCACTAGAGTCAATAATCTAGTTACATTGTGATGAATCGAACACCCATAGAGTTCTGGTGTTGATCATGTTTCACTCGTGGAAGAGGTTTAGTCAACGGATCTGCGACATTCTTATTCGTATGTACTTTATAAATATATATCTCCATGCAGGATGTATCCACGAACGGAGTTGAAGCGGCGCTTGATTTGCTTGGTCTTCTTGTGAAACCTGGGCTCCTTGGCAATGGCAATAACACCAGTGTTGTCATAAAAGAGAGTCATCGGGCCCGACGCACTAGAAAATACTCCTAGGTCGGTGATGAACTCCTTCATCCAGACTCCTTCCTGTGCTGCTTCCAAAGCAGCTATGTACTCTGTTTCACATGTAGACGCCACCACGACGCTTTGCTTGCAACTACACCAGCTAACTGCCCCATTATTCAAGATACACACGTATCCGGTTTGTGACTTGGAGTCGTCTGGATCTGCGTCAAAGCTAGCATCAACGTAACCCTTTACAACGAGCTCTTCGGCGCCTCCATAAACGAGAAACATATCTTTAGTCCTTTTCAGGTACTTAAGGATGTTCTTGACCGCTTTCCAGTGATCCACTCCCGGATCACTTTGGTACCACCCTACCAAACTTATGGCAAGGCTCACATCAGGTCTGGTACACAGCATGGCATACATAATAGAGCCTATGGCTGAAGCATAGGGGGCGGTACTCATCTTTTCTGTGTCTTCTGCCGTGGTCGGGCCTTGAGTCGTACTCAACCTCACACCTTGTAATACAGGTAAGAACCCCTTCTTAGCCTTATCCATATTGAATTTCTTCAATATCTTGTCAAGGTATGTGCTTTGTGAAAGACCTATGAGGCGTCTTGATCTATCTCTATAGATCTTTAGTCCTTGAACTTTTCTATAACCCTTAGCGACAAGTCGAGCCTTATAGATGGTCACATTACCATACGCATCAGTATTCTTCTTAAAGATCCATTTATTTTCTATGGCTCGCCGATCCTCGATTAAGTCCACCAGAGTCCATACTTTGTTGTCATACAAGGATCCTATCTCCGATTTCATGGCTTCAAGCCATTTGTTGGAATCCGTGCCCGCCATCGCTTCTTCATAGTTCGAAAGTTTAGTGTTGTCCAACAACATAATTTCCATGACAGGGTTGCCATACCACTCTGGTGCGGAACGTGTCCTTGTGGACCTTCGAGGTTCGGTAACAACTTGATATGAAGTTTCATGATCATCATCATTAACTTCTTCTATAGCTGGTGCACGCACCTTAGAAACATTTTCTTGTGTTGCGCTACTCTCCGGTTCGAGAGGAGGTACGATTACCTCATCAAGTTCTACTTTCCTCCCACTTACTTCTTTTGAGAGAAACTCTTTCTCTAGAAAGGATCTGTTCTTGGCAAAAAGATTTTGCCTTCGGATCTAATATAGAAGGTGTACCGAATAGTTTCCTTAGGGTATCCTATGAAGACGCATTTTTTCACTTTGGGTTCAAGCTTCTCAGTTTGAAGTTTCTTCACATAAGCACCGCAGCCCCAAACTTTCAAAAAAGACAACTTAGGTTTCTTGCCAAACCATAATTCATACGGTGTCGTCTCAATGGATTTAGACGGTGTCCTATTTAAAGTGAATGCAGCAGTTTCCAATGCATATCCCCAAAATGATAGCGGTAAATCAGTAAGAGACATCATAGATCACACCATATCCAATAAAGTGCGATTACGACGTTCAGACACACTGTTACGCTGCGGTGTGCCACACGGCGTGAGTTGTGAAACAATTCCACATTTCCTTAGGTGCGTGCCAAACTCGTGACTCAAATCTCCTCCATGATCATATCGTAGGAATTTTATTTTCTTGTCACGTTGATTCTCTACCTCACTCTGAAATTCCTTGAACCTCTCAAAGGTTTCAGACTTGTGTTTCATTAAGTAGACATACCCATATCTACTTAAATCATCAGTGACTGTGAGAGCATTACGATAGCCACCGCGAGCTTCAACGCTCATTGGACCACATACATCGGTATGTATTATTTTCAATAAGTTGGTTGCTCGCTCCATTGTTCCGGAGAACGGAATCTTGGTCATCTTGTCCATGAGTCATGGTTTGCATGTGTCAAATGATTCAAGATCAAGAGACTCCAAAAGTCCATCTGTATGGAGTTTCTTCATTCGCTTGACACCGATATGACCAAGGCGGCAGTGCCACAAGCATGTGGGACTATCATTATCAACTTTACATCTTTTGGCACTCACACTATGAATATGTGTAACATCACGTTTGAGATTCATTAAGAATTAACCATTGACCAGCGGGGCATGACCATAAAACATACTACTCATATAAATAGAACAACCATTATTCTCATATTTAAATGAGTAGCCATCTTGCATCCAGCGAGATCCCGATACAATGTTCATGCTCAAAGCTGGTACTAAATAAAAATTATTAAGATTTAAAACTAATCCCGAAGGTAGATGTAGAGGTAGCGTGCCGACGGCAATCAAATCGACCTTGGAACCATTCCCGACGCGCATCGTCACCTCGTCCTTTACCAGCCTACGCTTGTTCCGCAGTTCGTGTTTTGAGTTGCAAATGTGAGCAACAACACCGGTATCAAATACCCAGGAGCTACTACGAGCGCTGGTAACGTACACATCAATAACATGTATATCATATATACCTTTGACGTTGCCGGCCTTCTTATCCACTAAGTATTTGGGGCAGTTCTGCTTCCAGTGACCGGTTCCCTTACAATAATAGCACTCGGTCACAGGCTTGGGTCCTTTCTTTGGCTTCTTCCCGGCAACTGGTTTACCGAGCGCACCAACTGCTTTGACGTCTTTATTAAAGTTCTTTTTACCCTTGCCTTTCTTGAAAATGGTGGTCTTATTAACCATCAACACTTGATGGTCTTTCTTGATTTCTACCTCTACAGATTTCAGCATTGAATACAACTCCGGAATGGTTTTCTCCATCCCTTGCATGTTGTGGTTCATCACAAAGCCTTTATAGCTAGGTGGAAGCGACTGGAGGACTCTATGAATGACCGTGTAGTACAGAAGTTCAACTCCCACCTGAGTCAAGCGGTTATGCAACCCAGACATTCTAAGGATGTGCTCACTGACAGAACTATTCTGCTCCATCTTACAACTAAAGAACTTGTCGGATACCTCATATCTCTCGACCTGGGCATGAGCTTGAAAAGCTAGTTTCAGCTCCTCGAACATCATATGCTCCGTGTTTCTCAAAACGCGTTTGGAGCTGTAGTTCTAAACTGTAAAGCATGCTGCACTGAACCAGAGAGTAGTCATCACTCCGCGACTGTCGGGTGTTCCTAACGTCCTGGGTTGCCGCGGGAACGGGAGGATCACCTAGCGGCCCATTAAGGACATATGCCTTCTTGGAAGTAGTGAGGATGAACTTTAAGTTACGAGCCCAGCCCGGATAGTTGCTCCCATCGTCTTTCATCTTGGTTTTCTCAAGGAACGCGTTGAAGATGAATGAGACATTTGTGTTGGCCATGATATATAATGAACTCCCACTTAGATCGACATCCCTCTAGTCATCCAAGTGTTACATGATCCACGTCGACCAGCCCCGTGTCCGATCATCATGTGAGACAGACTAGTCATCAATGGTGAGCATCTCCATGCTGATCGTATCATCCATACGACTCATGTTCGACCTTTCAGTCTCCTGTATTCGAGGCCATGTTTGTACATGTTAGGCTCGTCGAGTCAACCTAAGTGTTTTGCGTGTGTAAATCTGTCTTACGCCCTTGTATGCGAACGTTAGAATCTATCACACCCGATCATCACGTGGTGCTTCGAGACAACGATCCTTCGCAATGTTGCACACTTAGGGGATTAGTTATATCGAAATTTTAATGAGGGATCATCTTATCTTTGCTACCGTCGTTCTAAGCAATAAGATGAAAAACATGATAAACATCACATGCAATCATATAGTGACATGATATGGACAATATCATCTTGCCCCTTCGATCTCCATCTTCGGTAAACCATGATCATCATTGTCACCGGCATGACACCACGATCTCCATCATTGTGTCGTCGCGAAGTCGTCTCGCCAACTATTACTTCTACTACTATAGCTAACGGTTTAGCAATAAAGTAAAGTAATCACATGGTGTTGCATCTCATATAATAAATTAAGACAACTTCTATGGCTCCTGTCGGTTTTCATACTCATCGACATGCAAGTCGTGAATCCTATTACAAGAACATGATCAATCTCATACATCACATACGTAACATCGCATCCTTTTGGCCATATCACATCACATAGCATACCCTGCAAAAACAAGTTAGACGCCCTCTAATTGTTGTTGCAAGTTTTACGTGGTTGGTTTGGGTTTATAGCAAGAACGCTTCTTACCTACGTGACAGCCACAACGTTGATATGCCAATGCTATTTACCCTTCATAAGGACCCTTTTCATCGAATCCAATTCGACTAAAGTGGGAGAAATAGACACCCGCTAGCCACCTTATGCAACAAGTGCATGTCAGTCGGTGGAACCAGTCTCATGTAAGCGTACGTGTAAAGTCGGTCCGGGCCGCTTCATCCCACAATACCGCAAAAAAAAGATAGAAATAGTAACAGCAAGCAATTGACAAAATCATCGCTCACAACTTTTGTGTTATACTCGTGCATAGAATCTACGTATAGAACCTGGCTCGGATGCCAATGTTGGGGAACGTAGTAATTTCAAAAAAATTCCTATGTCACACAAGGATCTATCTATGGAGAAACCAGCAACGAGCAAAGGGGTAGAGCATTTTCATACCTTTGAAGATCGCTAAGCGGATGCGTTGCTAGAACGTGCTTGATGGAGTCATACTCGCAGCGATTCAGATCATGGTGGATTCCGATCTATGCGCTGAACAACGGCGCCTCCACGTTCAACACACGTGCAGCCCGGTGACGTCTCCAACAGCTTGATCCAGCAAGGAGGGAGGAGAGGTTGACGGAGAGCTCTGGCAGCATGACGACGTGGTGACGGTGGAGCTGCATGGTACTCCGACAAGGCTTCACCAAGCACTACGGAGGAGGAGGAGGAGGAGGAGTAGGGTTGCGCCGAGAGAGAGAGAGAGAGAAATTATGTTCTATGCAGCCCCAAAACCCTCCACTATATATAGGAGGAGAGGGAGGAGGGTGCCCACCCCTAGGGTTTCCACCCTAGGTGGTGCGGCAGCCCTAGATGGGCAAGGGGGCGACGGCCAAGGGTGGAGGAGGTGGCGCCCTAGGGTGGCTTGCACTCAAGGCAAGCCCACCACGCCTAGGGTTAGCCCACCCTCCCTCTCTTGCACCTTGGGTTGATGGTGGTGGCGCACCAGCCCACTTAGTGGATGTTTCCCATCCACTTTTGGCCCATGTACCACTTCGGGGCTGGTGGCCCTTCCCGGCGGACCCCCGGAACCGTTCCGGTGGTCCTGGTACATTATCGGTGATTCACGAAACACTTCTGACGACCAAATCATCACTTCATATATATGAATCTTTACCTCCGGACCATTCCGGAGTTCCTCGTGACGTCCGGGATCTCATATGTGACTCCCAACAACCTTCGGTAACCACGTATACTATTCCCATATAACCCTAGCGTCATTGAACCTTAAGTGTGTAGACCCTACGGGTTCGGGAACCATGCAGACATGACCGAGACATCTCTCTGGCCAATAAACAACAACGGGGTCTAGATATCCATGTTGGTTCCCGCATGTTCCACGCTGATCTCATCGGATGAACCACGATGTCGGGGATTCAAACAATCCCGTATGCAATTACATTTGTCTACCGGTATGATACTTGCAGGAGATTCGATCGTCGGTATCCCTATACCTTGTTCAATATCGTTGCCGGCAAGTTTCTTTACTCGTTCCATAACACATCATCTCGTGGTTAACTCCTTAGTAACATTAAGCTCATTATGATGATGGATTACCGAGTGGGCCCAGAGATACCTCTCTGTCACACGGAGTGACAAATCCCAGTTTTGATTCGTACAACCCAACAGACATTTTTAGAGATACGTGTAGTGCACCTTTATAATCACCCAGTTATGTTGTGACGTTCGATACACCCAAAGCACTCCTACGGTATCCGGGAGTTGCACAATCTCATGGTCTAAGGAAATGATACTTGACATTAGAAAAGCTTTAGCAGACGAACAACACGGTCTAGTGCTATGCTTAGGATTTGGTCTTGTCCATCACATCATTCCCCAATGATGTGATCCCATTATCAATGACATCCAATATCCATGATCAGGAAACCATGATCATCTATTGATCAACGAGCTAGCCAACTAGAGGCTCACTAGGGACACATTGTGATATATATATATATTCACACATGTATTACAGTTTCCGATTAATACAATTATAGCATGAATAATAGACAATTATCATGAACTAGGAAATATAATAATAACCACTTTATTATTGCCTCTAGGGCATATTTCCAACACCCAGTGCTAGCGGTGCCGTGGTCGGGCGGGCGCATGCGGAGGAGGTGAGGCATCGGCGGTAGCAGCCGACGCCATAGCAGCGGTGCAACCCCATGTACATTGCAAAATCCCTCGAATGGGAGCCCTGGTTTGCCTGAGAACACGATGAGCAGTGTCGGCGTGGTGTCCATGATGGGGTGGCTTGACTGCTGACGCGCCTCGTCGTGCGCAAAGATGATCAGGTGGCGGAGGCCGTATACCAGAATGCGCTGGCGGCCGTCCTACGTGCAAGCGAGTAGGGAGAACGCCGCAAGAAGGAGGAGGATGCGGCTTACCATGCGCAGATGGTGGAGGCCATGGTGCTCTCCGCCGTCGACGACTGTGTCGTGCCACTTCTGGTCCCACCATCAACCGTCAATGTCAAGCCAGGGCCACTAGCCCTCAAGCCCGAGCAGTATGTCTGGGCTAGGGTGGTGTGTGAGTGAGTCAGCGCGCTACCGATCTCGTTGGGTGTGACACCGGAGCTAGAGGCGGCCTATCTAGAGCACTAGCGGCAGCAGCGACTGGCGGAGGAGCGCGCAAAGGTCCAGCGGCTGGAGCGCGAGGCCGAAGCTGAGGAGGAGGACTGCCGCGCTGCCCATTCAGCACCGGTGCAGCCACGAGCAAACGACGTCGCCGCCGCCTGGGAGACGGCCTTCCCGTGGGCTGGCCCGACGCCGGCACTCGTTGACCTCATCGGCCCCAACGACGACGACGAAGAGAACGCCTAGGGCAACATGCCTCCTTGGTTTTAGCGCAAAGTTTTTATTTAATGTAATGTGGACTCGTGTGACTACTGACGGCCTTTGAGACCGGGATTAATGTTTAATTAACGTTTTTTATATTTTCAAAATATTTATTATGTTTTTTTCGTGCCGCCTAAAAATGGGTCATGGCCGCATTGGATGCAAGCGCCGACCCTATTACAAAAGTGGACATGGATGTCCACCGGGTCGACCCAAATGGATAAAATGTGGAGAAACCACACATCTGTTTGGGTCATGCAGTTGGAGTTGCTCTCATATCCATCTTAAACGTATGGACAGGCCATCCGGTCACTGATCGGTGATGAAATTCTGATCCAATCGGGCTTTTTAAACCGGCCTCAAACGCCCGGGCTAACCAGCACCCAGCATATCCACCCCAAATATGGGGCGGATATGGCTGCGTCTGCGCAAGTCCGCCTAGCCCGCATCGATCCTACATATATTCGTCCTCATCCGCTCGACGAACCAAATCCTAGCCACTTCACTTCACTCCCATATGCCACTCTAGCTCACCTACGGCGATCAACGACCTTCTCCGGCATGGAGGGCAGCGGATCTTAATTAGACCAATCCACATCCATCGACTCAGAAGATCGTCCCTTGCGTATTGGAGAAGAAAATGGTGGTCTGCGT
Organism: Hordeum vulgare subsp. vulgare; assembly: GCF_904849725.1. Classification (NCBI taxonomy): domain Eukaryota; kingdom Viridiplantae; phylum Streptophyta; class Magnoliopsida; order Poales; family Poaceae; genus Hordeum; species Hordeum vulgare. The sequence goes on along the minus strand of NC_058520.1, from coordinate 530,618,963 downwards.
TGCACTCCGTCACTCCTACGAGGATAACGTCCATCCGAAGGCACAAATCTGTCTGGTGCGACTCCATAGCGTCCGCTCAACACGTGCTCGGTTCCTATGGGCGGGGTCACTGAGGTCCCGTTGGGCGCAAAATCTCTCCTTCCCCATCACCGGTCTGGCAGACTTCGAGTCCCACCGGAAATGGGCTGCCCGCCGTGGGAAGGAGAGGATAAGGGCCACCGAGACCTGTCTTGCCGAGAAAAGATGTTGGCGGAGGCGGCTGATGCGGCGGCGCGGGCAAACGCAGAGGAGGAAGCCATCCACGCCCGCATTTTGAAGAAACGACAGCGAAGGAACACATGTGCCCTCGCCCGAGAGCAGAATCGGATGGTCCGTAAAATGGTCGAACTATTATCAAAGGAGGAGGAGGAGGCGAGTGATGACGAGGAGAGATCCGATGACTAGTTGATCCGGCTCGATCCATACTACGTCTTCGACCGGTACTTCGACGAGAACGATGGCAAGGGCTTCGGAAAGGGCAAGGGCAGTCGTGGCTAATGTCCGTCATACCCAACACATGCAAAATTTTGGTAGTCTGATGGCATGTTAGTACTGATCAAGTAGCCTCACGATGTGTGTAATGCATCGACATAGTAGTTGCATGGTTTGTATGGATTTGAGATATGAGATTTGAGGTGTCTGGTTGTAGAATGAATTATTTGAGGCTTGACCGAACACTGTCTGCGGACGCGGCCGGGCGCAACCGCGGGTGTTTGAGGGGCCGAATTTGCATGTTTCGGTTGTAGATGCTTCGGACCCTCCTCAAAGCGCTCGGGCAGGCTGACCGGTCACTAACTGGTCACGAAATTTCGACCCAATCGAGCGCCTCAACGGGCCTCAAACGCCCGGGCTGATCGAAACGCCTCATATCCAACTTAAATATAGGGTGGACATGAGGGCGTCTTGGCGTACCCGTCATGTCGGACCCGACATCCTGACCCCAGAGCAAATTGCACCAAATACACTCGGTAGAACTACCGAATCCATTTGCTCTTTTCTCTCTTCTTCCTCCTCCACGGTGTCCGTCTGGCAGCTCCGCTGCCGCACGCGCTTTGTCGCGGTTCCTAGAGTTTGCCTCACTAGGTTCCTCGAAGAACTCTTATGTCCCATCCTCGCCGCGGGGGACGTCGACACTGGCCCGGAAGACACCGCGGTACGTCCGGCAACTCTTTGGCTTTGCCTTGCGCTGGATGTATTCGACACATTGTCTAACCGAATTTATTGTCAAACTTGTAGGGAAAGCGATGGATTCTGGTGCTTCGTCCTGTGAGGAGTATGGACAGACAGAGCTTGATCAAATGATTGAAGACCAGTTCTTTGATTCATCGAATTCGGACAAAGAAGTGGACATGATCATGCTTATGAGCATGCAAGAGGAAATGGACTGACAAGTGGAGAATATTCTCAATTTCAAGGGTTCAATCAAAGGGAGAAGAGTGATCAATCGGGATAGGGTGTCTGAGCAAATCTACTGCACAACGACTACTATGCTTCGAACCCAACTTTTCTGGATGATCCATGGTTTCGTCGTCGTTTTTGCATGCAAAAACCATTATTTTTGCGCATTGTGTACGGAATGCACGCACACGACGATTACTTCAAGCTCACAAGTGATTGCAGTGGTCAACTCTCTTTCTCTTCCAAGCAGAAGGGCACGACTGCTTTGATAATGCTTGCACTTGGTATGGCGGCAGATGGCGTTGGTGAGATGGTTAGGATGGGGGAGAGCACATGCGTGAAGGCTACTCTCAAGTTTTCACGTGTTGTGGTCGGGGCGTTTGGAGCAGAGTATCCGAGAGAACCAAATGCGCAGGAGACGTAAAAGTGTTGTCTATTGGAGAGGCCAGAGGATTTTTCAAGGAATGATGGGGTCAATTGATTGCATGCATTGGTAGTGAAAGAACTGCCCCAAAGGTTTGCGAGAAATCTATCAAGGTCACACGAAGATGCTACCATCATACTAGAAGCGGTGGCATCACATGACTTATCGATTTGGCATGCTTTCTTTGGAATGTCGGGTTCTCACAACGACATCAACATACTTCAACGATCTTCGGTGTTCACGAGGCTTTGCAATGGGGAATCACAGTCGTGGAACTACACCGTCAATGACCGAGACTACAACATGGGATACTATCTTGCTGGTGGCATCTATTCTTAGTGGGCTGCATTTGTGAATACCATATATGAACCACGGGCCAACAAACAAAAGCACCTCGTATCAATGTAGGAAGCAACTAGGAAGGATATGGAGTGGACATTCGGAGTGCTGCAATCTCGTTGGAGAATTGTTCGTGGGGCTACAATGATGTGAAAATCAAAAACTTTATGGCAGCTCATGACATGTTGTGTTATTTTGCATAATATGACTGTCGAGGATGAGGGTGATAGTGTAGTTCAAATCAATGATTTTGAAGCACTTCAAAAACAAGTTGAAATCCCGAAAGATCAAGATGCAGCTCAACATATGGACTTTCTGGAGATGCATTAGTATCTCCGAAATCATCAGATGCACACGCAACTACTCAATGAACTGGTGGAGCATATGTAAAGCATAACAAAAAATCAAAGAGCAAATGATTGATTGTGCATTGTAAATAAATTTTATGTAAACACTGTTTATATTCGGTACCAACATTTATTATTTATATGCGATAATGGTTTGCATGATCGACGTGCATAACTTTGCATAGATTTATGAGTCTGAATATGAGATACTCCTATATGAATGTGAGAACGAAATCTAAGGAACCGTGTGAATGCGTTGGCGGCTAGATTTGTCTGTTCCGGCTGTGGATGCTCTAACCTAACCAGGCCTGAAATGGCTTACGAACTCAGCATCGCTTCAGAACACAGGTCCTGCATTGCGACGAGTATATGTTATTCATGCCCACACACATGCAGGAACGGATCTAAAGGGGGATGATGGGAGGGGGGCTAGACCCCCCTCATTGATTTGATTTTTCTTCAATCAAAGTAGCTACTTCAGCCAAAAATTTCTACACTATGAAAGCTTTCCCTTCCATGAGCAAACTGGCCCCTTCCATGCGTCCATCCTTCCTCCGTCTCTGCAGACATGGCCAGCTTACAACGTAGCAAAAAGAAAAACTTCCTTCGAAATTACATAAGTAATTCGGAACGGAAGGAGTACAAGCTTAAACGTTAGTGCAAATCAGCAAGTCCGGCTTCAGAACGAGTATAGATTAAAAAAACGTCATGTAGAAACCAAGAATCTCACCGCGACACCCCTCCTACACTTGAGTCCAAAGAGACAGAGACTAACCGGTAACCACACGACCATCTACCAGCCGCACTCTTAACTCCCCTCCTAAATGCACCCTCAAGGCCTCAACCCACAACCACCCCAGCAGAAGTAAAGCTATAGTACTGCTATCTTCGGCCTCTCCCCTTCCCTGTATATAAACCCTGCTAGAGCCCTCACTCTCTCCACACACAAACACTCAAGCCAGCGCCACTCACACCACGCTCGTCCACTCAAGCTAGCTAGCGCCGTAGTTCACTTCAGTCCAGTCGGCATGGCGGCTCCGAGGGGTGCGGCACTGGTGCTGGCGATGGTGCTCGCGGCCATGGTGGTGGCGCCGCCTGTGACGGTGCGCGCGGCCATATCGTGCTCGGCGGTGTACAGCACGCTGATGCCGTGCCTGCAGTACGTGCAGCAGGGCGGGACGCCGGCCCGGGGCTGCTGCGCCGGCATCCAGAACCTGCTGGCCGAGGCCAACAACAGCCCCGACCGCCGCACCATCTGCGGCTGCCTCAAGAACGTCGCCAACGCCGCCCCCGGCGGGAGCGAGATCACCCGCGCCGCCGCGCTCCCGTCCAAGTGCAACGTCAACCTCCCCTACAAGATCAGCCCCAGCGTTGACTGCAACTCGTACGTCTCCATAAACCCCATCTATGCATACGTTGAACTATAGTAGTATAAGTCTTGCGGTTTCTTGACGTGCATGAGCCCTCTTCCTCGTTTGCGTGCAGGATCCACTGAACGAACTGAAGCGCCTTGGCCCGTGTGTGTCGAAGTACGTACGTCTGCCCTGCGAGGAGTTCCATGTCCGGAGAATAAATTGCTGCTACTAGTATTGAAGCTTAGCTAGGCCTCGGCGGCCAGATCCGTGTCGTTCTAGCTAGTCGTCGTGTGTGGTTTTAGGGTCGATGGATCTGTGTGTATGCAGTCCTTGGTGTTGTCGGCTCCGCGAGCAGAGCAGAGTGGTGAATTGATATTTGTGTGCGTCGTACTATGTGCGTGTCTATGTAATGTGCGTGCTTTATCTATAAATTATCCCTCGTTAAATATATCTGTCTGCTTAAGTTTTTCCCCTTGATTTTGTATAGACCTGAACTCCTGAAGTGAACATTAAGGCTGATTGTAAATTAAGGCTGGTTGTAATGGATAGTATCATGCACATGATACTAGTATATGATACCATATCCGTAATACTGTAATACTAGTGTATGATATCATATCCGTAATGCATAGTATCATATGTTAGTATCATAGTGTAGTTTATTTATTATCGTGCAAGACACATAGTAACACATTATTTAATATGATACGGTATTATGATATGATACTCAACCCTCTCTTTCTTCATTTAATTCCATGTCACCTTATTAAAAATGTCTAGTTAACATATATGATACTACCATTACATAGGCTGGCCGGCTGGCCACAGTCCAGTTGGCGACCTTCCCTTGGTGGGCAGAACGTGCAGTACGATTTTAGCACTATAGCCCGACCCTATTCGGTGCAAGAAATCCCTTTGCATGCAATGATGCAAAGATGTACTCAAGCAAATAATGCATTGCTAGGTACATACACAAGTAAAAAAGTTTAATTGCTAAACGCACACATGCAAATGCCAAACAGGGTGACACCATCTAATTCAAAGGTAGTATTTCTTGGATTAGAAAAAAAAACTCTGTAGACCAAACCGTCAATACAATGAAAAAGAACCAAAACAGAAAACCAAAAGAAATCAGAACAAAAACTACTAACAAATAGCAAAAACAAGAAGGAACAGAAAAGCCAAAAACCGTAATAACAATGAGCAAATTAAGGGAAAAGCTGGTGCTCAGTTAGGGGCTCTTTTATCTCACGTCCGTCCCGTCTTACAGTGTGCATGCGGTTTTTTGTTTTGATTTTGTTTGATTTATATGATTTTTATAATTCAATTTATACGGTTTTATACGTTCGGTTTCTGTAATAACCATTTACTTTGGTCTTGCTTTCGGTAATAATCAAATTAAGCAATCTTGATGCAAATTTTTGAGCCAACACATAACTTTTCCACGTGTACATTCATGATATTTATCATAACAAAAAATAAAATAAAAATGGTTTTGTTGTAACTCAGGTAGCTAAGTATTAATTATGATCTTAGTCACTTTTTTATCATCCGATCGCCATTGTGTTGTCGGAAAAACCCAATTTGCCGTCGAGGCATCGCACAGAGCGGGCGGGGATCGGGGTGGCCAAGGTAGCGGGGCTGCCATGCCCGGTTATGGGAACAGTTCCAGGCGGTTTTTTCGGTTCTGGGAAACTTTTAGAACTTTCCCTGAACCGGTTTTCTCTATTTCATTTTTCTTTATTCTTTTCGGTTTCTTTTTTGTTTTTTCTGTTTCTGTTTCAAAAAATGTTCTGGACTTTTGAAAATTATTTTTGGATTTTTGAAAAATCTCCTTGATTTTTTTAAAAAGTTTTGTATTTTTCATAATTTGTTCCTGGTTTCAAAATTTGTTCTTAAGATTCAAATTTGTTCTCAGTTTCAAAAAGAATTCTTAAGATTCAAAAAATGTTCGTGCTTTAAAAAATTGTTGGCGTATCAAATTTGTTCATAATTTTTTAAAATTGTTCTCGGTTTCAAAATTTGTTCTCACAATTCAAATAATGTTTGTGCTTTAAAATCTTGTTCGCGCTTCCAAAATAGTTTGGGGTTTTCCAAAAAAAAATCTGTTTCAAAATTTGTTCTCAAGATTCAAAAAATGTTCGCGTTACCAAATTTGTTCATAATTTTTTAAAATTGTTCTCGTTGCAAAATTTGTTCTCAAAATTCAAAACATGCTCATGCTCTAAAAATTTGTTCGCGCTTCCAAATTTGTTCACGTTTCTTTTAAAAAAATTCTCGGTTTCTAAATTTCTTCTCAAAATTCAAAAAATGTTCGTGCTTTAAAATTTTGTTTGAGATTTTTCAAAATTGTTCTCCTGTTCAAAATTTTGTTTTCAAGATTTAAAGAATGTTCGGGCTTTAAAAACTTGTTCGCCCTTCCAAATCTGTTCACGTTTAAAAAAAATTGGTTTCAAAATTTCTTCTCAAAATTCAAAAAATGTTCTTGCCATAAAAATTTGTTCGCGCTTTCAAAATTTCTCCTGGTTTTTAAATTTTTGTTTTCAAGAATCAAAAAATGGTCGTGCTTTAAAAATTTGTTTGCGCTTCCAAATTTGTTCATTAAAAAAATCTTAGTTTCAAAATTTGTTCTCAAAATTCAAGAAATGTTCGTGCTTTGAAAAGTTTCACGATTTCAAATTCATTCTTGTTTTTTCAAAATTGTTCTCCTTTCAAAATTTTGTTCTCAAGATTCATAAAATGTTCGCGCTTCCAAAGTTTTCACGATTTTTAAATTTTTCTTCAAATTCGATTTTTTTTGCTTCAAATAAAAAAAGGAAAAAGGAAAGAGAAAAAACCAAAAAAAGAAAAAATAACCATGAAGAAAAAAGGTAACTGAAAAGAAAACTGGGCCAGCCCAGTCGGGGCGCCTCCTGTGCGGGGCAGGGGTTCCCTGCCGCAATAAGTGGCAGGTAGGAGCTCCCGTGTTGTCGCTCTGTTTTGAGTCGTATTAGCGACGCATGTGTCGTCTCGTACAGGTCCAGCCCATGTGCATAATTGTCGGCTTTTGGTTTTTGTCGACAAACCTGAGCTATGTGGTCTTTTATTCATAATAACAGAAAGAAGATATGACCAAGGGGGCTGCCCATGTGAATCACTTCTACTCCCTCCGTTCCTAAATATAAGACATTTTAGATATTCTACTATGGACTACATACGGAACAAAATAAATGAACCTATACTTTAAAATATGTCTATATACAACCGTATGTAGTTCACAGTGTAATCCCTAAAAGGTCTTATATTTAGGAACGGAGGGAGTAGCTATTTGCATGTTACTTTCATTTGTTTTATTTTTTTGAATCCTGTTATTGTCATTTGTTGTCTGTAGATGTCAGGGTCAGCTCTTTTGTAATGAATTTTCGTTTCACTTTGTTCTCTCCTGATTAATTGTTTTTAATTAATTGATGTTTTTATTTTTATTTTTGTTATTCACTACTAAGTAGAAATTTATTCCACTCTTTTCCATTTTCCTAATTAAGTGTATTCATTTCATTTAACTTAATATTAAATAATCTGTTTAGGCTTTCATTATTATTTTTATATATTTTTTACTTTCCAGGTTTTTTGTTTTCTATTTTCATTTTTTACTTTTATTTTTATTTTTTAGTCCTTAGTTTATTTAAAGTTTTGGTGTCTTCTTTTTTCCCTTCTTATAATAATGACATCAATATTGAAAATTGGGTCGAAATTGCATGTCTTTAAATGTGGCTGCAATTTCAAATATTCAAAGCCGGGTCGCAACTGCAAGTATTCAAACTCGGGTGGCAACTACAAGTATTTAAAGTTGGAACACAACTGCAAGTATTCAAAGTCGAGTCGCAACTGCAAGTATTCAAAGTCGGATCGCAACTACAAGAATTCAAAGTCGGGTCGCAATTGCAAGAATTCAAATTCGGGTCGCAACTGTAGGTATTCATAGTCGAGTCGTAATTGCAATTATGCAAAGTCGGATCGCAACTGCAAGTATTCAAAGTCGGATCGCAACTACAAGAATTCAAAGTCGGGTCGCAATTGCAAGAATTCAAATTCGGGTCGCAACTGTAGGTATTCATAGTCGAGTCGTAATTGCAATTATGCAAAGTCGGATCGCAACTGCAAGTATTCGTAGTTAGATTGTGTACTCAATGCAAATTTTCAACTAGGGTCGCAATAGAAAGTTTTCAAACTTTTGGGGTCCAACTGTAAGTTTTAAGTGGGTCACTAATTTTTTTCAAGAATGGTCACCAAGTTGTAAATGGGCTAATTTTAAAATGATTGCATGTTTCACAACGGTTCACATTTTCAAAAAATCTTGCCTAAATTTTGCTAAAGTATAGTTACTGCTCATTGTCCAGTAGGGTTGATTTTTCCTTCTCAATGTGTTTTTGTTTTTCAGCCCAAAGTCACGTGATGAAAAACCCTTCTAGAGAGTATTATTTTTTCTTTTGTTTATGTTGTATTACATAGCTAATGAAAACCTATCTTCTCTCAAAAAAAAGCTAATGAAAATCTCCCTCAACACAGGAACAAAAATAGACGCGAGGGAAAGAAGTAGTGACTAATCCAGCAATCACCCTTATACAAACTACAAATATCCAATCAATAACCAGCTAATAAAAATTTGAAAGGCCCAAGCCCATAGACAAACTGGAAAACAATCTACAACAACAATAATGATGTCGGCTGATGTCACGTGAATGAGACCAAACTATTATCTTATCTAGATGAGTTCTAGCCACTCCCATTACAAAGGATAAAAAACGACATTGGATAAGCATCCGGGCTAATCACGTACACTGACACACTAAACGACATTGGATAAGCATCCGGGCTATTATAGCAACCCGTTATGCTTTTGAACCCAAAAAACCTTATTTTTTTATAATTCAGTTTAACCAAATGGTTTTTGGTTTAACCGAAAAGATCGAAATGCAAATGGTTTTCAGATTTCAATACCAAATCTGAAGCAGAAACTGAAACCCGAAAGAACCAAAATTTCGGTTCATTTGCTTTTTTGGTTTGGTTTTTGGTTTTCAGTTTGGTTTTGCCGCATCCTACGTCTCCCACGCGTCTCCACGGCCCTGCAGACCACATATCTCCTTCATTCGTATCTCCATTGAAACCATAGCTACAAATATTGCAACTGGACACGTGTCTCAGAAGGCACACCGCAACACGCGGTCTGTTGTAGACCAACCAGGAGGGAGCGATGAGGGAGGGCAACGACAACGACACAACCTACACCGACGGTGGCCTCCATGACCACGGCGGAACGACCAAGGTGGCCGAGCCCGAGCAGTCACCATCGAAGCTATACAGGTGCCAAAAGGGAAGAGCGACGTGCCGTGAGCCCATGTGAGGTCGAGACCACTGCACAACAATCCGTGGAGAACCTATGCGCATCCCCCTCGCCGCCGTCTCCATGGTGTGATCCTTCTGAGGGGTCCCCGTCGCTAGTGACGAGGTGGGTCTAGGACCAGTATTACGCCACTGTTAGCTTGGCCTCATGCAATGGAAGCCACCCGTGCCCTCCAGGCCGTATGGATGTATGACCACGAGTTTCTACAATAACAACGGAGTTGCAAAACGGCGACGACAACGACGAGGGTGCTGCTGCCACACCTTTTCATTGCAAAAAATTCTACAACATCATCAATATTGCATAAGTCCTTCCCGCAACATCATCTATATTGTAGAAAGGTGAAACCGATAAAATATGAATTCTGTAACAAATCATATGTTGCAAATGTTTCTACAACAGAAGATCTGCTACAAAGGTTTCCACAACATTGCATTTGTTGTATTAATGAAGACAGAGTTGGGTCGTTGGATGATGCTGGATCTAACGGTTACCGAGGCGAAAAAGATCTGCCTTTTTTTGAAGGGGTGCGAAAAAGATCTGCTGGCCCACGACGCGTAGCAAACCCCACAAACCGGGACGAAGCCAACATGCAAGCATGGGGACAAGTTTGTTCATAGAGGGAGCAAAATTCATATGAAGTAAAAAAAATTAACTAAAACAACCATTATCACAGTAGAAAAATCAATTTATTAGAAAGAGTCTAGCCCCCCTCGCCCCACTAGAATCGTCCCCCACAAATTAAAGAACGCACATACGGAAAATTAGCCGTGCTACATGGGCTGGCACATAACATAAACAGTCATGTGGGTCAGAACATCTATTTGCTGCATGCAGACATCAAATGGGATTTCTCCAACGCGATGGATACATCAATTTTGGCACCTTCACGAGCGCTCACGTAGTGTTGGCTCATATTCGGGCTTCTCCCGTGTCTTTCTCCTACCTGTTTTAGGAAGGTTTCCTGCAAGAGGTCTTTGTTTTTGCTATGTTTCTTTCATGTTGTTTCTTCTTCCAAATTTTCAAATTACTTCTGTTTTTTATATGTAGCCAATAAAGCTTTAATTTAAAATATTTATAAAATTTGTGCACGATTTTTAAATCCAAGAAATAGAATACAAATTCACATTTGTTTTTGAATGTGTGATTTAGAAAAATCTTGAACATTTTACGATTTCCTGATTTTTTTTGAACTTATGAACATTTTTTTTATTTCGTGACTATTTTTTGAATCATTGATTCCTTTTCTGCAAATCAGTAAAATTTTATCAATTTTTTTGACAAAAAAATTGCTACAGTCGCTGTTATTTAGGAGAAACTCAGATTTAAAAACCAGTCTAGTGGCCCGCTCCATGCCACCATCTAAGGGCATGTTCGGAACAAAGGTGCACAAAACGTAGGAATGGAGAGAGACATGGGAATAGATAAGGAATGCCATTGTAAAACATAGGAATGAGATAGCACAGGAAACCAAAGCGAAAACCGGACGAAGGAGCGTTCGCCTTGATTGAAAACATGCAGGAAAAATATTAGTTTTTTATTTGAGTAAGCAATGATTTGCTTTTGTTATAGCTGAAGCATCTTCTCTGATGAATATTTCATTCATGTTCATGCGTAGCAGGGAGTGGCTTGCCTCGGGCATCCGCCAAAACATTGGCTCATGGCGGATTTTTTTCAATCCCGTGGAATGAGCTAAAATCTGCATGCCAAAGGAAGTTTCCATCCAAAACACTGTTTGTCTTTCCTTTGTCCGGAACACCTGAGAATGAAAACTTTACAGAGGAATGACTTTCCTACGGGATTCCTGCAAATATCCCGTGTACCGAACAGGGCCTAAAATTATCAACTAATGGGGTTAGTGGGACGGTCCAATGGGCCAGTTAGACTGTAAACAGTGGAGTCTGATCTCCCCGCAAAGGATATATTTCTTTTATAGCAGGCCTGATGGAATACTCACCTGAAATATCTATGGTAACGGACCGGCCCAGGAGTGTTCAGTTGCAGCGCAGTGCGGATAGCGAGTACACCATCGTCCGGTTGGCATTAAGTTCGTATGTCACGACTTAGTTTGGGGAAAAGGTTGCCTAAAACAAAAAGTGAAGGAAAAAAGTGCCGGTCTTCGACTGGCTTTTTGGGAGGTTTTAGTTTTTGAATTTTCTTGTTTTTTCATTGCTTTTGCTACATCTCTTTCTTTGATTTTACTAGGTTTTCTTTGTTTTTTTTCTTTTTCACTAGCCTTTTATTTTCTTTCTTTTTTGTTTGACCTTGACTGTTTCTTTTCTCGTTATTCATTGGTTTTCTTTCGTTTTCTCTCGGGTTTTCATTTTTTTCTATTCACATTTTTTGCTATATAATGATTTTAAAATACAAAATTACAATTTATTTAATACTTGTTAATATTTGTTTACGTATTTAAAATTTTCAAATGCTTGATCAACATTTTTTAAATAGCTGATTAAGATTTTTTGGAAACACGATGAACAATTTTTCTATACACATTTAACATTTTTTAATTGCTTGATTAACATTTTCAGATACAAGTTTATCATTTTGAATACACGATCAATGTTTCTTATTTACACATTTAACATTATTTTTAAATTTCATGATTAACATTTTTCAAATACTACTTTAACCTTTTTTAATATATGGTCAGCATTTTTTCTATACAATTTAATAATTTTTCTGATGCTTGCTTAACCTTCTTTTAACACATGATCAATATTTTATAATACATTATCCACATTTGTTTTATACACATTTAACATTTTTTGATGCTTTATTAATATTTTTCAAATACATGATGAACTTTTTGGAGAGACATTTGTTTTTTTTTCACTGTATATTTCTCGTAGACATGGGAAACGATTTCTCCATATGCATTTAACATTTTTCATATGATTTGTTAATATTTTATTTTCAATTGTTTTTACGTAAATAGTTTTTTGTAATATATTTATTTGTAATATATGGAAGGAAAAAACAAATAAAGCATACCAAAATAAAAGAAAACAAGGTTGTGGCCGTCCGTGCGCGTGGGCTGGCCGATCTAGCGCCCCTCTTCAGGCGAGCCTTCTGTCGGACCTGCTTGAAGCGAGGTATAGCAGCGGCCGATCTCCCACTACTTTGACGGTACAATGTTCTTTACAAGATAGCCTCCAAAGTACTTGCGAACCATTTGAAGCAAGTTCTACCACACATTTTTTTGGAGGAATAATCTGCTTTCGTTCCACGAAGGCTCATCACACACAACATTATCTCAGCCTATGAGTGTCTTCACTTTATGAAAAGAAATAGAGCGAAAGGAAACAAATTTTGTGCCTTGAAGGTTGATATGATGAAAGCATATGGCAGGAGGCTTACCTGAGATCAATAATGGAAAAACCGGGTTTTGCACTCCAATGGATAAATATAGTCATGAACATAGTGAGCTCTGTTTCCTTCTCATTTCTGTTTAATGGAGTTAAATCAAATGTTATCAACCCTACAAGGGGTATTCGACATGGAGATCCAATCTCTCCATATCTTTTCTTGCTAGCAGCACAGGGCCTTTCGTTCCTCCTCAAATCCCAGAATCAGTCATCCCAGCTCAGCGGCATTAAGGTGGCTTCATCGGCTCCGTCGGTAAACCACCTTTTATTCGCGGATGACAACTTGCTGTTTTTCAAGGCAAGTGTTGATGGAGTGGAAGAGGTATCAAACTTGTTGGATATCTATTGTAATGCTTGTGGACAGCGTGTGAATAGAGATAAATCATCCATTTTCTTCAGTAAAGGGTGCCCAGATACAGTTTGTACTGCTGTCAAGGGGTATCTTCAGGTGCCTAATGAGTCCTTGAGCGATAGGTACTTGGGGCTGCCGACGGATGTGGGGCACTCGAAGATGGGTACCTTCAAGTATTTGAGTGACCGTGTGTGGGACAAAGTAAAAGGCTGGATGAGCAAATGTTTATCGGTAGGAGGCAAGGATGTTCTCATCAAGTCAGTGGCTCGGGCTATTCCAGTGTACTCGATGTCATGTTTCAAATTGCTAAGAGGCTTATGTGATCATATGAAATCCATCATTCGAAAGTTCTGGTCGGGCTGCAAACAAGGTGAGCGCAAACCATCTTGGGTCACTTGGGATGTGATGAAACGACCAAAATTCCTTGGCGGACTGGGGTTTAGGGATATGGAGGTTTTCAATTTGGCGTTGCTAGCTAGGCAAGTGTGGAGGATTCTGCAGGAACCGTCAACTTTGAGTGCTCGAATTCTGAAGGCCTCATATTTTCCAAACTCATCTATTCTCGAAGCGGAGATTGGCTCAAGGCCGTCACAGATTTGGTGAGCTCTAGTGGAGGGAAGAGATGTGCTCAGCCAGGGGCTGATTAGGCGGATTGACAATGGTCAAACAACAGAGATATGGGGCCAGAATTGGATCCCAAAGGAGACATCGCTGAGGCCAATCACTTCCCTCGTTGAAAACCCTTCAAGGTTAGTTGCTGAATTACTATCTCCGGCTATGGCAGCTTGGAATGAAGAGTTGGTCAGGTTTGTTTTCCTCCCAGTGGTTGCCGAGGCAATTCTGAAAATCCCAATGTGCACCCGAAACATGGCTGATTTTTGGGCTTGGGCACTGGAAAAACATGGGAGATTCACAGTTCGTTCAACTTACAAATTTTTGGTAACTACTAAACTGGAAAGGGAAGATTTTCTTCAGGGGCATTCAAGCCCTTTGGTTCCTAAGGTAGAGCAGGAGTCTTGGACGAGGCTATGGAAGATTACAGTTCCATCGAAAGTCAGGGTTTTCTTATGGAGGCTTGCTCGGCACTCATTACCCATTACGAATGTGCTGGAGCACCGGAACATGGCAGAGCAGAGTGCATGCCCTTTGTGCGGATGCGAGGACTCTTGGCGACACACGCTTTTGTCATGCACCATGTCAAGATGCATCTGGGCTTTATCTAAAGAATCTTTGGTGGCAAAAATGGCAGAGAATATGGAGCCAAGGGCTAGGAACTGGGTTTTTGACATGCAGGAGACGTTATCACCTGTGAGTTTCACTCGTACGGTGGTCACGCTTTGATCGATTTGGTATGCTCGACCAAAGGCTATATATGAAGGTATTTTTCAGAGCCCACAACAAACTATCTCCTTTGTAAACACTTTCCTCGGAGAGTTGGGGCAATTAGCACCGTCGTCACCTGCGATACCAAATGTTAGGGCATCTTCCCCCGGACCCCAACGGTGGATCGCCCCGCCGGCTGGAATGATGAAGGTTAATATCGATGGAGCAATTTCGGCGAACAGGCAGGGTGGAGCAGCAGCTGCTATATGCAGAGACGGGGCTGGTAATTATCTTGGCTCTTCAGCTATTTTTTTGCAAGGAACGAACGATCCACCTATCCTGAAAACTCTTGCTTGTAGAGAGGGACTGGCTTTGACAGAGGACCTGGGCATTCAACATCTTGTGCTAGCTTCGGACTGCTTGGGAGTTGTCAAGGACATCAACGAGGGGACTGGAGGCCCTCATGCAGCTATTGTCTTTGAAATACAAGCTCGTAGGAATATTTTTTCTTGCTCTTTTCTTCACGAACGTAGAAAATGAAATTTTGAGGCTCATAATCTCGTCAAACATGCTTGTAATTTGGGTGTCGGGAGACATGTATGGTTGGAAAACTTGCATGATCCTTCTCTTGTATCTATGAACTTGCTTCAGCATCAATGAAGAGGGGCGAGCCTTTCTCAAAAAATAAAAACTACTTTGGCGGTGGTGGCCAACGCCGCCATGTTTTGTCGCATCGGGCAGTCCACTGCCATCGTCACCTCACCATGATCGGCTCGGGTGTACCGCCAACCACCTCGTCCATGACGAATCCTACCCTCGCCAAGGTGAGGTGAGGTGAGCAGTGAGCTCTACCGATTTGTTCTTGGCGGAAGAGAGAATCTCTGGAGAAGCACGAAAGGGGCATGGCCAAAACTCGCGTGCAGCGTACTACTACATACCTAGCGCTAGCGGCGACCTTCTGCAAACCTGCACCGTGAACAGGCCTCTCTCTTTGCAGACGCCGGGGACCTCTCAGCCGCCCCCAGTGGCGCCCGCTTTGAAGAACAGCCCGGGGCTCCGGCAAACGGCCAACAAGGAAAACAATCAACGTCGTCAATCCGTCAATGCATGGTGGCGGTCTACGGTCTTGAAGTTGAAGAGACGGGGAGCTTTTGAGGGGATTAGGTTTTGACACGACCGACTGATTGGGCGGGGAAGGCCGATGCATCTGTTATCCATCCATGATCCATCCATTGGGGTCGATGTGAGGTTTGTCAGCACATCACCGCTGGTAATAATCCATCCATCGACCCGATCCACTTACCGCAATCGTCCGCTCGGAATCCGGTGGATTACATCTAATCCCAACTGATTTACGCGCAGCAAGTTGAGCCTCCCTGTCCGCGGTTACGGCTGCGGTATCTATCTATATCTATATCTATCCGAAACCAAAGTTTAACTGAAAAAGATTACATTCGTGGGAATTGCGGCGCGCTCCCGCTCGTCCAGAGTATTCTGTGATCGAACGGGACCTGAGCGTGATCCTTGAACACGCCCGCAGTTCCGATCGTGGAGTTAGTGGATTTCATCCATGGAATGAGGACCCGTTTCCTTTTTGCACTTTTGTTAGTTGCCGATGCCAACGTGTCCTTGTCAGACAGGGCAAAACCTGCCGATGATCATTCTCCGTCCCTCGTTAGTTATCCTCGCTGGACTGTCGCTACGGCCCTGTCGAATCCGGCCGGAACTTCACTGATCGAGATGCCATGTTAAGTTGAGTGTATCTGCACACTTTCAGCATCGTCTTTTTAGATTTGGAAATTGAGAGTCCAGTAATGTTCGAGCGTTGATCCGCGTAGGTCTATGTATGTATGCCGACGGATGAAGCGCGGTAAAAGAGCAAGACTAGAGCAGAATCACGCAGATATAACAATCTTTTCTGCGCATTTCGATGCGTTCTTTGTACCAAGTGGCCGGGCAAGTTGCGCAACAAAAGTATAGCAAAACAATTGTGCTTTATACCAACTTCACCGGCTGAGGTACGAGGTTTTGAACCCGTGTCGGTTCCTATGTCGTGAACATGGATTGGTTGCATCCTTCGAAGTCCCCACTGCCGTCAAATTTTCATGTTTTATATCGTGCATGCAGGGGGCCGTCTCCGGGACATTTTTGGCTTTACCTTTGGGCAATAATAAAGGTTAAAGAGTCCAAACTGCGCTGGGCCATCTTAAATATCTCGTTTAGTCTTTTTTATTTGAAGTTAAAATATCTTGCACAACCGCATTAACAATGCCACCAAGGCCAAGCTGACAGCATCACACATTCTTTCGTGAAAAGGAAAAAGATCGCACACTATCAGTTACACAAAGTTGCTAGGCTGGTAGAAAACTACATTCGATTTCAGACAAGTACATTTTTTCAGACAAGTGCATGGTAAAAGAACACACGCGCACTTATCCATTCCAGAGAGTAGTATTTTTTTTCAAGGTCTCATAACATTTGTGTAATTGGAGCATACGTACATTGAGCGAGTGTTTTTAAACTACGAATTCAGTGTCTCGTATGAGCATCATTTTTGAGTATTTAACAAAAAACTACCACAAGTTAACATGTGCCTACAAACTATCACTTATGATTTTGTGTCAAATACTATCATTTTTTTCCTAATCCGTTGCTAAAAACTACCAAGTGTGAAAACTTCTCGCTAAGCCTCGGTTAAGCCCCACCACCTAGCGATCCGCCCCGCGCTGCCCTGCAACCAACACGTGCCGCCCGTCGCCATGGTCTCGCCCCGAGCGGCCACCGCCCCGCGCCTCGCCGTCGGCAGGCCTCCCTATTGCCGTCCAGCCTCGTCGTCCCTAGATCCAGCAGGCGCTGCCCGGGATCCGCCTCCCCCAGACCTCCCCGCCGTCCTACTCGCGCCGGAGCATCGCCTGCAGGTCGCGCCGTCTCCTCCAGATGCGACCGCGCCGCCGCCGTACTTCATCTTCTCCGCCTCCGGTGAAGGCCGCCACCATCTCGATCTCTTTCTTCGGTGACGGCAAACTTAACGGTGCTGACTTTTTCCGTCCTGACATGTGGGCCAACACTATTATAATCGTGTTTAAATGAGCCAAATCGGACACTTTACAGACACAAGTTTTTAGGCAATGATTAGTGAAAAAGTGGTAGTTTTTAAAACAAAATCGTAAAATAATAGTTTATACCCACGGTTCGACGAATTGTGGTAGTCTTTTATTAAATACTCATCATTTCTTAAACTAAGTCAGCCTTAATTTATGGGACATCAATAAAATTTGCGAAGTTCGGAGGCTGAACATACTAGGGTATCTAGAAAGTGCAAGCGGGGTTACCTCCCCCTTCTGTTACATCTTTTATTTTGCGAAAATGACCCCTTCTGTTATAAAGCGGGGCATATGCCTTTTTTCTAAATGAAATCTCGGAAACAAGAGTGGTAGCTAGCTGTTATGAGTTACTTGAGACGCATTAGAAAAGCTTGTCGAAATTCAGAGAATCCATGAGGTATTCTGTATTTATTGTAATCAGAAGTATATATATCCTTGATGGTGAGACGACTCTAGTTTTCTTAGGCCCTGTTTGGAAGCACCCAGATTATATAATCCAGTTTTTATAATCTATTTTGTCTCCAAACAGGACAACTTATGGTGTAGATTATAAAAACTAGATGGATAGATTATTAAAAACTCATAATCTACTCTATACCAGCTAAAATCAGATTATGGATTGCTAATGACCCATTACCCTTGTAAAGTTGGAGATAATTACATTCCTACCACCGCCATCCTCCTCTTTAAAAAAAACAAAGGACAGACAAGTCATTATGCAATGTAAAAACTGGATTACATTTTATATAATCTTGCGTCCAAACATGTTCACCTAGATTATTTTTATAAACCAGATTATATAATCTATCTTCATAATCCAAATTATTATAATCTATTATGATTTCAAACAGGGCCTTAGTCTTAGACTAACTTTTCATAGGATTTTAAGAGAGGTAAAAAGGTTTTTGGCTAGAGGTTGTTTCGATGTTTCGGGATGGATGTCAATTCCAGTTGGTTTGCAAAAATTGCAATGCTTTACTGATATACTCCTCTAATTTATCCGAAATTTACTTGCAGTTTGTCTCCTGGTTACAAGATCACACTACGTATGTTATGTACTACCTTTGTCCAAGATAGAAACCATTTTTTTAAAGTGTGCAATCAAACTTCTCTACCATCACCAATTAATATATAGTGCTCCCTCCGTTTCATAATACTTATCGTTGTTTTAGTTTAAAAGGAGTACATGTTAAAAATACGAGGCTCCTTTGATTATACCAGGACATGCAATCACAACAACAACACTAAGATTTGTTTACAAGATTTAGCGTGACCCCTAAATACCTAGGGCACTTTTTTTTAAGAACAAGCAACGAGCGTTGCATGTCATTTGTATTAAAAAGGAGAAGAATAATCACAGTTTACAATGCGATCGACTAGAACAAATCTAGATGAGAGGTCTTCTTCGGTACAACCCCCCCCCCCAACTAAATGTATAAGGGCAGTATGGTCATTGCACGTTCTGTACCGTATCTATCGCGTCGTCCGCCCGCCCTTCGTATGCCCGCCCGCCCGTCGTACATACGCCACGTCACCCACGCGTCGGCGGTTTGGTTGAAAAAAAAACCTAACTTCATCACGCCCGACTCCGCCGCCGCGACGTCTCCACCGCCGTCCTCGGCGCCGACGTGGCTCCACCCCCCGCACGTCTCCGCCAACGCCGCGAGTCCAGCACACATCGCCTCCACCGCCGATGTGTCGTCTCCGCCGCCGCCGGTACGCCGCCGCACACGTCTCCACCGGCGACGTGACCCTCTCCCTCCGCTTCGACGCCGGCGGTTGCAGTGACCGACGTGGCACCGACGTCGAACGATGTCGATCAACCCTTCGACGACGGATAGTAAGTTTTTTCATTTAATCCATACAAATTTTCACGATTTCATTGTACATTGATACAATACCTATTGAAAGGTTTATTAATAGATCAAGACAACACCGGATATGCTGGCGATGACTCTAGTAGTGATGATGAATCTTCGTCATTGAATGCAAATAAATCACTCGGACACAACTATATGAGTCAGGATGAATCATATAGTGGTAATGTAAGTGTGTGTACGTTGACTATAAATAATGAAAATATAAGTTATTAAATTAACACTTACAATTGCTATTGAATTTAAATAGGTGCATGCTATTGATGACAATGACGATTATGACAGCGATGATCAATCTTATGCTGAAAGTGGAACCCATGTATGTTTTAAATATGTTGTTGTATTATTACTAACATACAAATTGTATTACCACTTACACTTTTGAATCTGCACACAGAAATACCGATGGTGACGTTGAGACGAGAACCTTACATGATGACAATGATGAGAATGATGACAATAATGAGGATGTTAACAATGATGAGGATGATGATAATGATGAGGATGATGATAATGATGAGGATGATGACAATGCATCTAATGAAGGAAATATGAGCGAAGTAAGTTAGATTACATGTTCAAATTACTCATGAAAACTAACATATCAAAAGACTGACGAACATGGTGATATGTCTTATTTTGCAGGGGGGTGTTGATGGTTCTAATGGGAACGATGAGCATGTTGGCGATCTTGATTTTGACCTTGACATCAGGTATGATGAATATCAGCAAGACACATTGGATAGGCATTGGGAAGTCATGGCCAAGACATTCAGGTCAGAAGGAGAGGCGTACATGTTCTATAACCAGTACGCCAAAGATCGTGGATTCAGTATCAGGAGGGACTTGAAAAGATTTGGAGAAGGTTCCCAAAAAGTTTTACGCATGAGGTGGTATCTCTGTTCCAGGGCAGGAAAACGACAGGCAAAAATTTTAACCATGGAAGGCCGGACCTGCAGACTGAGACCGGAGAGTCGATGTTTCTGTGAAGCCCATTTAAAAGTGAAGCTTGATAGAAAGAGTGGACTTTGGTATGTCAGCAGTTTCTTCGATGCTCACAACCATGTTCTTGCAAAACCGGACGAAGTCCCTTTCCTCCGGTCTCACAATGTAATCAAAGATTTCCAGAAAGCAGAGATTTTAGCTATGGCAGGAGCTGGGATAAGAAAGCATATCATTTTTGATAACTTTGTCAGCAGGTACGCTTCGTACGCTAAGACATGGTTTGGAAGGAGGAAATTGTATAATATGTGCTACAGGGAGAAGATGAAACTGCTTGTCCAAGGTGATGCTGACACTGCTATAGGAATCATGTTGGCTAGAAAGGACAGGGATCCGGATTTCTTCTTTGAGCATACCGTTGACGCTGAAGGTAGGCTGAACAACCTATTCTGGTGTGATTCGCAATCACGTCGGGATTATCTTGACTATGGTGATGTCACTGTGTTCGACAGTACGTACAAGATGAATAGGTATGGATGCCATTTATCCCTTTTGTTGGTCTCAACAATCACCGTTGCACTACAGTTTTTGCATGCGCCATTGTTTCAGATGAGACTGAAGGTACATATGTTTGGCTTCTAGAGACGTTTTTGAAAGCTAACTGCCAGAAGAGGCCCCATTCTGTAATTACTGATGGAGATGCAGCGATGATAAGGGCTATCAGGAAGGTGCTTCCTGACGTGTGGGATCGTCTATGTTCATGGCATATTGAAAAAACATGCAGAAACACCTCCATCACAAGTCATTGAAGGAATTCAGGTCACTCTTGTACTACGCCACCACACATGCAGTTTTCGAGGAGAGATGGGCCGCGTTTGTTCAGAAATGGCAGACGGAGAAAACAAAAACATGGCTCCATAGGATGTACAGGAAGAAGAAGCTTTAGGTTGCATCATATTTGTCTGGTGGGTTATTTCTTGGTATGCGTAGTAATCAGAGGAGCGAGAGCCTGAACTCATGCCTGCACCTACATCTGGACTACGGTATGACAACTGTTGATATGATTGTACACTATGAGAATTGCATCATGCGCCTGCGCGAGAATGAATCGCATGACGATTGCGTGGCCTCACAGACTCTACCAGTAGCAGTGACTGAGTGTAAGACCATTGAGGTGTTTGCTGCCAAAGCATTCACGAAGGCAAACTTTTACATCTTGCAGAAAGATTTTAAAAAGGTACATCAGCTTGAGGTAATTGATAGATTAAGAGGAGCACACAGTTACAGATTCGTGGTTGCTTGGAAAAAATAACAGGGATTATAGGTTTAATGTGGACTACGCACCAGGTAACTCTGCAGAAACTATAAAGTGCAGTTGTCGAAGTATGACTCGCAAAGCCTTCCTTGCAAGCATATTCTTCATGTTTTGAATGCACTCAACTTACGTGCAATACCTAAGTGTTGTATCCTGCGACGGTTCACGAAGAAAGCAAGATCTGGATTGCCCGTGAAGCGCACCAGCGATCTGTTTTCATGGGGTTGGACGGGTAAGGAGGCCAGAGCTAGATATAGTACGTTGAGCAGTGTATCTGCAGAAGCTGCTCATATCGCATGTCATAACCCATTCTTATTCGACAAGATGCTGGAGCAATGAAAGAAGTTATAGCGAATAAGGACATCTTGAATAATGAAGAACCCAGTCAGCAAAGCTTTGTGAGTAATGATGAATTTCAGCCTAAGCAGAATCATATTCTTATTCGTGATCGAGTGAAGGTGTCCACCAAAGGGACACCTAAACAAAATATTAGAGGTCAGGTAAGAATGCTCCTGAGGTGACCAAAAATGGAAGACCAAAAGCATTTGATAAGAAAAGCAGACGTCTATGTAGACTATGGAGACTTCCAGGTCATAACAAGGCCACTTGCAACCAAAATCCAGAGTACGTATGTTGTTTGTTATTTTACTTATGTTGTTTCGTTTCAGTAATTATTTTCTTATAACCTATAATTTATTTCATGCAGTAATTGGGGTTGAAGACAGAAGCGGTGTTATTGTAATCTTTAGATTTTTATATCTGCAATAATATTGTGTTACATAAGACAATATGTATATGTTTTTCTTGTTATTTAAGATAATACGTATATGTTTTTCATGTTATACGTTGTTCATTTTATATAAGACAATACTACGAGCACTTCAGCCGACATCGATTGTGCTATTTTTAAAATGCAAAATGCATGTACCGACGCCATGACGGCGCTCTGTGTTTTGGGTGAAACCCCGTCGCGTCGACCGCATGCGCCGACGTCACGCGGGAGCAGTTAACCCCCGTCGCGCCGACTGCATGCGCCGACGTCAACGCGGGGCTGCTGATCCCGTCGTTTTCTGGGCAAAAAACGTCGCGCCGACTCCATCCCCCGACGCCACGAGAACGCAGATGCCCGGTGGTTTTTTCGTGCAAAAAAGACGTCGCGGGGACTGCATGCGTCGACGTCATGCGGGGTCGTTGATCCCGTCGTTTTCCGGGCTAAACCCATCGCGCCGGCTGCATGTCCCGACGCCACGCGAATGCAGAAAACGTCGCGCATATGTCGCGCCGACTGTATGCACCACAACATAGCACAGTTGATAGAATTTTCAACAACAACGTAATATTTATATATTACTAAAACTATATAATTACTATTACGTATAAAATGTTTAAACACAAAATATGATAAAATCATCTAGTCCCGTAGTAAAATCAAACACGCATGAATCTCCTCTGATGTCATCTATTTCTTTCTCCTTGCAATTCTAATAACTTTGTCTTTAATTTCCCCAAGTGTGTTCTTTAAAGAAAAAATCAATTGCTCTATCATTAGCTACCTGCATCATCAATTGATCTCTGTAAAGCAACACTCAAATTATTTTAGTCCACTATAAGTGTTCATAGTAAAGAGTACTAATATTAGTTTTGTACTTGTGAAAAAGATCGATCCCATGTAACGCCATTCCAATTTTTAAAGCAATGAAGAACAAATAATCCACATGAGTTCCTGATACATGTAATTAAGAATAAATAATTGTACATCACACACATCTAATACATCAACGTTATATTCAACTACATACTCACCCATCTTCTTGTTGAGGCATGTCGTAGGTTTTAATAGGCCATGTGGATACATCCGGATACTGCATAGATCCGGTTGCATTTGCTTCTGCAATATCTGCTCCAATTTCTCTTCTCTAAAAATAGCAATAAAACACAAGAAACTTTCAATAAATAATGTAAACACAGATGGTTCCGCAATGCAAATATGTATTAAAACCTACCAAGTCCTCAACGAGTTTTCTAGTTGTACTGTCAAGTTCTTTTCCCATCAACGAATCTAGAACCTGGAACTCTTCCTTTTCCTTATGCATGACGACGGTAACCCAATGGGTGTTATCCTTGTTGAGAGCCATATGCATAAAGAAAAAAAAAGAAAATATTAACTAGATCAATGCAACATTTTTAATAATAGTGCATTATTTGTATACATTACAACCACAAGAACATACCTTAGGTGCTTTGAAATACTCGTTCATACATCTATTTACAGGTTCATTAGAATTTGACACTTTTTGATACTCATTACCGTTTACATTCTTATCCTTTCTATAGTCAAGCAGCCACGTCACCCTCCAAGTAGGTATTATGTAACATTCGTCTTTAGCTTCCTCCAACAAAAAAGATGAGTACGCATTCATAACCTGAAAATAATATAACAAATGTAATAATTGTACTTTGTTGTCAAATATAATGTTAAAAATACAAATAACTTACAACGCCGCTTATCCATTGGCGGTTAAGAACCTGACAAGCTCTCTCTGCAGTCAAAGCGTCGGTCACACCATCATTGAAAATTTGTGTAGCTTTATGTTTCTTTGAGCGCTCACATGCGCGTACAAACATAACACTCGATTTTATTACATCAACGTCAGCACTACTTTTCTTACCATCTACTTTATTAAACAATTCTGCAAATCACAAATTAAAATTAGTAAGCGTAACTCTACAATAAACTTTGTTCTACGAAAACAATATTGATTCATAACAATCTTACTCGCTTTGGCAAAACGTTTTGCACGCTTGATGGGTTTAACAACAACAAAAGGAGACTTTATGGCTCTTGATGCAGTGCGTTTACGTTTGCCAATCCCCTTTTCCACTTGCTCATCTACTCCATTGTAATGACCCGATTCATGTGATGAAATTTCATTTGTATCTAAAGACGTGACCGTCTTCTCATGTGATACCTCAGGTACTTCGATAGGATCACTCCAATGACCCTTGAAACTATTCAGATATTCTGGAGTTCAATAATAAGGTACATTACCTTCGTCATCGTCCTTTTGCTTATTAATTTTACCTTGAGAAGGTGTGCGATAGTTGTCCTTGTCAGACTGATAAACAAACTCCTTATGACCAAATGCACCATCATTTGTAGATTCATTAGTGTCATCATATAGATTCTCTTCTTCTTCCTCCATGTTACCGGTTCTATAGAACACACCGGTTTTGTTCATTTTCTCAATCATCCTCTAAAAATAATATTTATTAACAAGAGTTATTTAAGTCAATGAAATACATTATGGACGATAGTAAAATAGTGTTGCGTCGTTACCCGTGCGCATAACTCTGGCAAGCGACGCATTTCCTTGCGTATTTCCTTCAGCTCATGCCAAATGTGGTCCATAACATTACTCGCGGAAGCCTCTGATATGTTGCTCTTTTTCTTCTTTCCACTAACAGTAGATTTTTTAGTACTTGATTTTTTTATTTTTTTCAGCTTGTTCTTGAGCAATTTTTTTCACCCTATACTTATATGTAATATTGTCATCAATCTACAAAGACAATAATTAGAGATCGATAATTATATATCTAATTTAGACAATAAGTCAAACCATGGAAATGTAACATTAAAAAATAAATTTAGAGAATATGGATTACCATTCCAACACCACTACCATAATCATAGTCGTATTTGTCTCTTTTCTCCGCGACAGGTTCCATCCAGTTCCCCATCAAGGGGCTCATAAGTGACAACAGATCATATTTTGTACCTATAATTGGTTGTACTTTCTCTCAATAGGCATACTGCAGTACACCAAATAATTTAAATAATATATATCATACTGCGGTTGTACTCACTAATAATACATGAGTAATAAATCGAATAATACATACCTGCAAAAGGGCAAGGTTTCCATGTGACCATTCCCTCACACGGCCATCCTCTGGAACCTTTCCAATCTCCGAAAGAAAGAATTTCAAAGTAAACTCGTTCCAGTTGAACTTACTTATCATCCTTTTGTCCTTAACTAAGGCATAATATTCCTTCGGAATATATTCATGGGAGACTGGTGCGATTACTGTTCCCAACAAAACTAGAAACGTCATCCGGACAAAGTCATCATCCGTGTTATCATTCTTCACAATTTTATTGATAAGATCATCAATCATGATCTTACCCTTTTTTGTGTCCACAAAATTAGTTGGTATTCTTTTCATACTTTTTGGTCCTTCTGTTCTAATAAAACCAACTACATCAACTCCTTGATTTTTCAATCCAAAAATAGATAACACATCATCATGCCCTATTGAAATAAGGCCTTTACTACCAGCTGACTCTTGAACCATGAATTTTTTGTTATGGCGATTGGAGCCTTGGATCAAAAAGTGAAGTAAAAATTCACCATCTTAACTGACGACATTTGTAACATGCCTTGCAAATCCGTTTCATAAAATATAATTTTTTAACTTGCTGAAAGTTTATCAACAAGACTAACCCACTTCTCAACAGAACATGGAATCACACCGTCGATTTCCATCCTTCATAATGAAAACAATTTGTCACGTACGATGCAATTTATTTGATATTTCAATAATAACATAAACATTATAAACATACTTACCCAATTATAATGCCGATGAAGGAAGAACGGACGGACGAACGGTGAAAGCCGCGGAGACGCACTGACGTACGGTCAAGGCCGACGGCGACGGACGATGAAGGACGACGGCGGACGGACGGGGACGACCGACGGCGGACTGATGGTGACGGTGATGGACGACGACGCGTTGACGGACGGTGACGGCCACAGTGACGGAGTTGTGATGGCGCAGCGTCGAGAGGGATGGAGGGAGGCGAGATCACGTCAGCGTACGGCTAAGCGTCGGGGGAGAGGGGGTGGCGAGATCACGTTGGGTGCAGAGCGAGGCGCCGGGGGCGCGGCGACGGCGAGATCACGTCGATGTGGCTAGGGTATGCAACGTCGCTAATCCCGCCGTCGTGGGAAAACAATATGACGACGTCGGGTGTATTTTTTTTCATATGAATATTTGCAAGTCTCCTACATGAAATCTTTCCATATGAATTCGCAAGTCCCCTTTCATGAAAAAATTTCATTTTTTTCCACGCTTCACGATGAACTTCACAAGGCGACACGTCAAATTTTAGAATTTTCTGACAATCCGTGCTTGTTTTATGAATTTCTATTCAAAAAAAGGCAAAAACAGATGCCGGACGTGACGCAACGTGCGTTTGGTCTCCGATTTTGTCGAAATTTTGCGTGGCATCATTGCATGTGCATTCTCAGGTGCGAGCAAAAGTTGGGTCAATTTTATGAATGCATGCATGTACTTCATGTGCAATCCATGGGTGTCGGTATGGACGGAAGGGGTGCTCCAACGCCATCTTGCAACTATCCGTCATGAAAAATTTTCATTTTTTTCCACGCTCCATGATGAACTTCACAAGGCAGCACGTCAAATTTTAGAATTTTCTCACAATCCGTGCTTTCCTTATGAATTTCCATTCAAAAACCGGCAAAAACACATGCCGAACGTGACGCAACGTGCGTTTGGTCTCCGATTTCGTCGAAATTTTGCGTGGCATCATTGCATGTGCATTCTCCGGTGTCGGCAAAAGTTAAGTCAATTTCATCAATGCATGCATGTACTTCATGTGCAACCCATGGGTGTCGGTATGGACGGAAGGGGTGCTACAACGCCATCTTGCAACTACCCTTCATGAAAAAATTTCATTTTTTCCACGCTTCACGATGAACTTCACAAGGTGCACGTCAAATTTTAGAATTTTCTCACAATCCGTGCTTTTTTTTACGAATTTCCATTCAAAAACCGGCAAAAACAGATGTCGTACGTGACGCAACGTGCGTTTCGTCTCCGATTTCGTCGAAATTTTGCGTGGCATCATTGCATGTGCATTCTCAGGTGCAGGCAAAAGTTGTGTGAATGTCATGAATGCATCCATGTACTTCATGTGCAACCCATGGGTGTCGGTATGGACGGAAGGGGTGCTACAATGCCATCTTGCAAATCCACTTCATGAATTTTTTTCATTTTTTCCACGCTTCACGATGAACTTGACAAGCCGGCACGTCACATTTTAGAATTTTCTCACAATCCGTGCTTTTTTATGAATTTCCATTCAAAAACTGGCAAAAACAAATGCTGGACGTGACCCAACGTGCGTTTGGTCTCCGATTTCGTCGAAATTTTGCGTGGCGTCATTGCATGTGCATTCACAGGTAGCGGCAAAAGTTGGGTGAATTTCATGAATGCATCCATGTACTTCATGTGCAACCCATGGGTGTCGGTATGGACGGAAGGGGTGCTACAACGCCATCTTGCAAATCCCCTTGATGAAAAAATTTCATTTTTTTCCACGGTTCAGGATGAACTTCACAAGGCGCCACGTCAAATTTTAGAATTTTCTGACAATCCGTGCTTTTTTTTTATGAATTTCCATTCAAAAACTGGCAAAAACAGATGCCGAACGTGACGCAACGTGCGTTTGGTCTCCGATTTCGTCAAAATTTTGCGTGGCATCATTGCATGTGCATTCTCAGGTGGCGGCAAAAGTTGGGTGAATTTCATGAATGCATCCATGTACTTCATGTGCAACCCATGAGTGTCGGTATGGACGGAAGGGGTGCTACAACGCCATCTTGCAAATCCCCTTCATGAAACATTTTCATTTTTTTTCTACGCTTCACGATGAACTTCACAAGGCGACACGTCAAATTTTAGAATTTTCTGACAATCCGAGCTTTTTTTATGAATTTCCATTCAAAAATCAGCAAAAACAGATGCCGGACGTGACGCAACGTGCGTTTGGTCTCCGGTTTCATCGAAATTTTGCGTGGCATCATTGCATGTGTATTCTCAGGTGCCGGCAAAAGTTGGGTGAATTTCATGAATACATCCATGTACTTCATGTGCAACCCATGGGTGTCGGTATGGACGGAAGGGGTGCTACAACGCCATCTTGCAACTACCCTTCATGAAAAAAATTCATTTTTTTCCACGCTTCACGATGAATTTCACAAGGCTGCACGTCAAATTTTAGAATTTTCTCACAATCCGTGCTTTTTTTATGGATTTCCATTCAAAAACCGGCAAAAACAGATGCCGGACGTGACGCAACGTGCGTTTGGTCTCTGATTTCGTCGAAATTTTGCGTGGCATCATTGCATATGCATTCTCAGGTGCCGGCAAAAGTTGGGTGAATTTCATGAATGCATCCATGTACTTCATGTGCAACCCATGGGTGTCGGTATGGACGGAAGGGGTGCTACAACGCCATCTTGCAACTACCCTTCATGAATTTTTTTTATTTTAATTCCACGCTTCACGATGAACTTCACAAGGCGGCACGTCAAATTTTAGAATTTTCTGACAATTCGTGCTTTCTTATG
Source organism: Hordeum vulgare subsp. vulgare (assembly GCF_904849725.1). Taxonomy (NCBI): domain Eukaryota; kingdom Viridiplantae; phylum Streptophyta; class Magnoliopsida; order Poales; family Poaceae; genus Hordeum; species Hordeum vulgare. Next base: position 530,589,961 of record NC_058520.1, on the reverse strand, counting down.
AATTTTAATTCAAAAACCGGCAAAAACAGATGCCAGACGTGACGCAACGTGCGTTTGGTCTCTGATTTCGTCGAAATTTTGCGTGGCATCATTGCAATCCATTCTCAGGTGCCGGCAGAAGTTGGGTGAATTTCATGAATGCATCCATGTACTTCATGTGCAACCCATGGGTGTCGGTATGGACGGAAGGGGTGCTACAACGCCATCTTGCAACTAACCTTCATGAAAAATTTTCATTTTTTCCACGCTTCACGATGAATTTCACAAGGCGGCACGTCAAATTTTCGAATTTTCTGACAATCCGTGCTTTTTTATGGATTTCCATTCAAAACCGGCAAAAACACATGCCGGACGTGACGCAACGTGCGTTTGGTCTCTGATTTCGTCGAAATTTTGCGTGGCATCATTACAAGTGCATTCTCACGTGCCGGCAAAAGTTGGGTGAATTTCATGAATGCATCCATGTACTTCATGTGCAACCCATGGGTGTCGGTATGGACGGAAGGGGTGCTACAACGCCATCTTGCAACTACCCTTCATTAAAAATTTTCATTTTTTTCCACGCTTCACGATGAACTTCACAAGGCGGCACGTCAAATTTTAGAATTTTCTCACAATCCGTGCTTTTTTTTATGGATTTTCATTTTCAAAAACCGGCAAAAACAGATGTCGGACGTGACGCAACGTGCGTTTGGTCTTTGATTTCGTCGAAATTTTGCGTGGCATCATTGCATCTGCATTCTCAGGTGCCGGCAAAAGTTGGGTGAATTTCATAAATGCATCCATGTACTTCATGTGCAACCCATGGGTGTCGGTATGGACGGAAGGGGTGCTACAACGCCATCTTGCAACTACCCTCCATGAAATTTTTTCATTTTAATTCCACGCTTCACGATGAACTTCACAAGGCGGCACATCAAATTTTAGAATTTTCTGACAATTCATGCTTTTTTATGAATTTTAATTCAAAAACCGGCAAAAACAGATGCCGGACGTGACGCAACGTGCGTTTGGTCTCCGATTTCGTCGAAATTTTGCGTGGCATCATTGCATGTCCATTCTCAGGTGCCGGCAAAAGTTGGGTGAATTTCATGAATGCATCCATGTACTTCATGTGCAATCCATGGGTGTCGGTATGGACGGAAGGGGTGCTACAACGCCATCTTGCAACTACTCTTCATTAAAAATTCTCTTTTTTTTTCCACGCATCACGATGAACTTCACAAGGCGGCACGTTAAATTTTAGAATTTTCTGACAATCCGTGCTTTTTTTATGGATTTCCATTCAATAACCGGCAAAAACAGATGCGGGACGTGACGCAACGTGCGTTTTATGAAATTCCATTCAAAAACCGATAAAAACAGATGCCGGACGTGACGCAACGTGCGTTTGGTCTCCGATTTCGTCGAAATTTGCGTGGCATCATTGCATGTCCATTCTTCGGTGCCGGCAAAAGTTGGATAAATATTTTACGTTTTTATATCGTTTAAGAAAAACTATAAGTTATTTATATATTATTTAAGACAAATTATTTAATATAATTTCATGAATGTTTATATCGTTTAAGAAATTTTTTACGTCTTAATATAATTTCATGAATGTTTATATCGTTTAAGAAATATTAGAAGTTATTTATTTTTGTTTTTTTCATTTTTGTAAAATTTATATATTAGATAAAATTTAAATATTTAGTTAACTAATGTAAATAATTTAAATATTTCAAATAAATAATAATAATAATAACAATGTAAACACTGAATTTAGATTCATAATAAACTTAGATAAAATTTCATAGTTTCCGATTACATTCGAACATAATTAAAAAACTAAAAATAAAATTTAATTAAACATTACTAAATTCTAAAAATCCTAATCTAATCGGAGTCCAGGTAGACGACGGCGGGCCCGTCCACCGCGCCGTCGTCGTCGTCGTCGGAGCTGTTGGCGAGGGCGTCCCAGTCAACGTCGTCGTCATCGCCGACGGGTGGCGGGTTTGCCCCCACTGCCGCCGTTGCCTGGATCGCCGCCGCGATCTCCGCCTCTTCACTCGCCGCCGCGACCGCTGCCGCCGTCGCCTGAGACGCCCGCATGGCGACGAGTTGCCCCGGCGAGTCGTCGGGGTCGCCGTCCTCACGGAGGACGAACTGTTCCGGCGGCACCTCGTACTCCGTCGGGACAGCCGGGGCCACCACCGGGGCCGCCGGAGGTGGGTGGGGATCACCGCCCGACGGCGACGCGGGATGCCGTCGGCACCGCGTGCCGCCGCCGCCTGCCCGGTAACGCGTGATGACATCGTTGTAGTTCTTCACGTCCCAATAGGTGTGCCGACCGCGGGTGTTGTAGCAGCCGTCGGGGTGGACCCGGAGCTGCTCCGGCGTCGCGGGGTTGTCCAGCGTCGGATAGCCGTCCTTGCAAATCCTCCACGGTTTTGCAAGGCGGCACCCCGGCGGGACGAGGAGGCCGAAGTTGTACAGCTCCTGCGTCAGAGGCTTGTCGAGGCTCTGGGGCCAGTTGCTCTCCGGCGCGCCGCCGCCGCCGGAGCTGCTGCCGCCGGCATGATCCATCGCCGAGACGTTGGAGAACGGGGGAGGGAGGAAGAGAACGTCGGGACGACGGAGACCTGCGGTGGGACGACGAAGAGCGAGGGAGAGAAGGAGAGCAGGGGAGCGACGGGTGTGACGACGAGCCGCGGGACGACGAGTATATATAGCGCAGCGACGGGAGGGAGGCGACGGGGCAGCTGGCCGGCGTAACTCCCCCGGAGTGAATGCGTGTCGCCTCGGGAGCCGTCGTACCAACGGGCCAGCGGCGACGGTCTCGGGAACTGACGCGACTGGGCTCTGACGACGGGGCCGCCATTAATGGAGTTGCTTCGGGAGCCGGCGAACCAACGGGCTAACGGCGGCATCAGACGACGGGGCGCTGACGCGGTGATTAATGTCGTCTTCGGGAACCGACACGACGAGCTGGCGACGCGGTGGTTAATGGCGGCGGCTTCGGGAACCGGCGTGAACTGGCAACACAGCGCGGGATTAATGGCGGCGGCGGCGGGAACTGACGCGAACTGACGACGCAGCGCGGAATTAATGGCGCGGTCTCGGGAACCGACGGATTGACCGTAGTCAGACCGACGTGAAGACGCCACGTCGTAGCGGGTGGACGCGGGTACGACGCGTATACCGGGGCTCCTGTACGTCGCTGTTTCGTCAGCTGGCGCTCGCCGGGCTGACTTGCGTACGTCGGGACGGGGGGAAAAGACAATCCTGCCCTTTGTTACAAAGGGGTATCGTTTAATCTCAGCCGTCCTTGTGTTTGGGGGGGGGGGTTGTATCGAAGAAGAAGTGTCTAGATGATCCAACACCGCCTACAACACACACCGGCCAACTCCTCATAACTGCCCCCCTAGGGCATGATTACATGTACTCTTCCATATGCACTAAATCTACATAGTGCACTGATGACAAAATCCACTTGGGCCGTCTGACAACATCTAGACCACACGCCACATTGGGTCCGGTGACCCCTCTCATAGGTGTCCGGACCGTGCCTCTCGTCATTTGGTGTCTAGCCTACCAACATTGTCTAATCTAGTTTTGTTATGCCAAGGTTCCTTTACATGTTAAAGTAACTCCAACAGGCCTACCCAAACATATGACGCTTTTTCTTTGTCCATTTGGATCGGCCGTCCGTCCGCGTCCGTCCTGTTTTAAATTTGGGTCGGCAGTACGCCCAACGCACCGATCCATTTCATGTCCGCACATAATTTTTAAAAAAGACCCGTAACCATTGATCATGCGAGCGTCCATGTCTCATGCCGGCACCAATGCCAACGCCGGCATACAATCACCACACAGTTCATGCTGGCGTACTCATCAGCGGCCGACACACTTGCGAGCACACAAAAAGGGGTGGGACTTGAGTTCGACCATGCCATCGCGGCCCCGTGGTCATGCCAGCACACCTGCCGACATACAAGAAAAGGCCCGCAGCCATAGATCACTCCTCGTCGAACTTGACCATGTTGGCTTCCATCTTCTCGAACCACGACCTCTTCCTTGGTGACAAGGTGTTGAGATCCACCTTCATGATCTCCACCTCGGTCATCATGCTCGCGAGAGCCACTTCTTTCGCCTTGATCTTGGCGTTGGCGGCCTCGATCTCTAGCATCTTGGCTTGTTTCTTCGCATCCATCTCAAGCATCTTACCTTGCTTCTCCGCGTCCATCTCAAGCCTCCTCCTTTGGATCTCCATGAAGGCATTCAGTTTCTCTTGTTTGTAACGGCGGCGCTCCTCCTCCCTTGAGTCCTTCTTGCTCATCATGCCCTTCACGCTTGCGATCAAGGCGTTCGCCGCCGCATCCCGCTTGTCCTCCTTCTTGGAGTTGGTCTTCCCCCGCGGCCGTGCGTTCTCGCTGTCCCCAACCTCCTCCACGGCTTGCTTCCCCCCACGCGACTTGAGGGCGGCATATTGCGCCTTGAACTTCTCTTCGCCTTTGATGACCCTAAAGCAATGGGAGAGGTTGAAGCATTTGCCATTGTGTTGGACCTTCAATGCCTCCAAAGCTTGAAATGCCTACAAATGTATTTCATGCAAGCATATTGGCAAATGGTATGCAAATGAACACGCAAGCATAAACTTGATGACACAAAAGAGGTTAGCTAGCATACTAATGAGGACATCAACACCATTGTTACACCCACATCCCCGGCTGCTATACATATTGGACCGGTTACTAGAGCTCGTGCACGCCAATTGAATTTCCAGGTACTTTCGTTTCTTGGGAATACTTCTAATGTTCATGAACATATGATGCTGCCTAAGTTAGATACTTTTGTTGTGCTCATGAATGAAGGACCTAGCATGAACAAGAAGGATATCTGTTGGAGCGGGATCAAGCATGGAGAAGAAGGTGCACACGCGGGAGAGAACAATGGAGCTTCCACTGATGATTTTCGTACTTTAAAGCCACCATAAAGAGAGCATGAAGGCTTTGGACGAAATATTCAAAACATCACTTTATAAATTCCGTCCATAGGCTATTATAGGTGTTGTGCCACCTTATGTTTGGGTCAGGCCCATGTAGTTTCGAAATACCATAATATATGCTATTTTTAGAGTCCGTATATGTGGGGAAACCGAGTTTAGGGCTGTTTCCGAACCCCTCCTCCAAGGGTCACGAAATTGCCTCTCTATTCCCTCATATATACAGCCCTTAGGGCACCGTTTAGACTTGGGTTTTGTTTAGATTACAAGTTCGCCATAGCTGCAACTTCACGTTCTTCGTTTGTGTTCTATGACCAGACAAAGGCGTTAGAGAACCCCACCTTCATCAATAAAGATTTCCTCTTATATTCACAATATCTTGATTGCATCTTAGTTTCTTGCTTGTTCTTCTTTTGCGTGCAGGAAACAGACCTTCGTGGTCAGGTTGATCGTGCTCCGGCGTGGTCAATAACCTCTCGGAGTTGGTTTAGCGATTGCTAAGGCGCGACGTCCTCACACGTTCGTAGTCGTATCGTTAAAGTCGACTCTACCAAAACGATACCCACGATCACATCGGAAGACAGGGACAACTTCGCCTCTATCACATACCATGTCTTGCATGGTGATGCCGCTCACGGGGTGGGCCTTGATGCTCTCAAGAATGGCTCAAAACTTGTTGCACTCTTGTTGGATCACCCTCCATCGCTTCGAAATGGACACCCACCCGCGCATGCTTACTATTTGGTATGACGGAAACTCCTTGCGCTCATGGAACTCACGGTGGACACAAATCCAAAAGGTTGAATGCTTTTGTTTGAGCCCGTCTTGGGTGTTGGAAATATGCCCTAGAGGCAATAATAAAATGGTTATTATCATGTTTCCTTGTTCATGATAATAGTCTATTGTTCATGCTATAATTGTATTAACAGGAAACAGTAATACATGTGTGAATAAATAGATCACAATGTGTCCCTAGCAAGTCTCTAGTTGGCTAGCTCGTTAGTCAATAGATGATCATGGTTTCCTGATCATGGGCATTAGATGTCATTGATAACGGGATCACATCATTGGGAGAATGATGTGATGGACAAGACCCAATCCTAAGCATAGCACTAGATCGTATTGTTCGTATGCTAAAGCTTTTCTAATGTCAAGTGTCTTTTCCTTCGACCGTGAGATTGTGCAACTCCCGGATACCGTAGGAGTGATTTGGGTGTATCAAACGTCACAACGTAACTGGGTGACTATAAAGGTGCACTACGGGTATCTCTGAAAGTGTCTGTTGGGTTGGTACGAATCGAGATCGGGATTTGTCACTCCGTGTGACGGAGAGGTATCTCTGGGCCCACTCGGTAGAACATCATCATGAGCTCAATGTGACTAAGGAGTTAGTCACACGACGACGTGCTACGGAACGAGTAAAGAGACTTACCGGTAACGAGATTGAACAAGGTATAGGTATACCGACGATCGAATCTCGGGCAAGTTCTCTACCGACACACAAAGGGAATCGTATATGGGATTGATTGAATCCTTGACATCGTGGTTCATCCGATGATATCATCGTGGAGCAAGTGGGAGCCACCATGGGTATCCAGACCCCGCTGATGGTTATTGGTTGGAGAGGCGTCATGTCACCCTGTCTCCCGAACCCGTAGGGTCTACACACTTAAGGTTCGATGACGCTAGGGTTATAGGGAATTGTTATACGAGGTTAACGAAAGTTGTTCGGAGTCCCAGATCAGATCCCGGATGACACGAGGAGCTCCGGAATGGTCCAGAGGTAAAGATTGATATATAGGACGGATGGTTTTGGACACCGAAAGTGTTTTGGGCGTCACCGGTAACGTACCGGGACCACCGGGACCACCGGAGGTGGCCCCGGGGGTCCACCGAAGGGGGGCAACGACCCCAAAAGGCTAGATGGGCCTGGTGCGGGAGGGAACCAGCCCCTAGGTGGGCTGGTGCGCCTCCCACACCCAGCCCAATGCGCAAGTGGTGGGGAGAGGGGGCAACCCTAGGCACAGGTGGGCCTTAGGCCCACCAGGTGGTGCGCCACCCCCTCCCACCCTAGCCGCCGCCCCCTTTCCCATCTGGTGGCTGCCGCACCACCTAGGGGGAAACCCTAGGGGTGGCGCACCCCCTCCCCCTCCTCCTATAAATAGAGAGGGGTTTTGGCCCTTGGGAGACACACTTCTCCCTCTCCCTCGGCGCAGCCCTGCCCTTCTTCCTCCTCCTCTTTGCCGGTGCTTGGCGAAGCCCTGCCGAGAGACATCGTCTCTCCATCGACACCATGCCGTCGTGCTTCTGGAGTTCTTCCCCAACCTCTCCCTCCTCCTTGCTGGATCAAGGTGCGGGAGACGTCACTGGGCTGCACGTGTGTTGAACGCGGAGGTGCCGTAGTTCGGCACTAGATCGGAATCGCTGTGAGTACGACTCCATCAACCGCGTTCTAGCAACGCTTCCGCTTAGCGATCTTCAAAGGTATGAAGATGCTCTTACCCCTCTCTCGTTGCTGGTCTCTCCATAGGAAGATCTGAATATGCGTAGGAAAATTTTGAATTTATGCTACGTAACCCAATAGTGGCACCCGAGCCAGGTTTTCTATGCGTAGATTCTATGCATGAGTAGAACACAAAAGTTGTGGGCGTTGATTTGTCAATTTGCTTGCCGCTACTAGTCTTATTCTTTTCCGGCGGTATTGTGGGATGAAGCGGCCCGGACCGACTTTTCACGTACGCTTACGTGAGACTGGTTCCACCGACAGACATGCACACCGTGCATAAAGGTGGCTAGCGGGTGTCTGTCTCTCCTACTCTAGTCGGATTGGATTTGATGAAAAGGGTCCTTATGAAGGGTAAATAGCTTTGGCATATCATCGTTGTGGCTTTCACGTAAGTAAGAAGGCGTTCTTGCTAGAAACCCAAATCAGCCACGTAAAACTTGCAACAACAATTAGAGGACGTCTAACTTGTTTTTGCAGGGTTTGACATGTGATGTGATATGGCCAAAGTTGTGATGTTGCATGTATGATGTATGGGATGATCATGTTATTGTAATAGGTTTCACGACTTGCATGTCGATGAGTATGACAACTGGCAGGAGCCATAGGAGTTGTCTTAATTTATTGTATGAGATGCAACGCCATGTGCTTACTACTTTTACTTCATTGCTAACGGTTAGCTATAGTAGTAGTGATAGTAGTAGTTGGCGTGACGACTTCACGGAGACACGATGATGTAGATCATGATGATGGAGATCATGGTGTCACGCCGGTGACGATGATGATCATGCGATGCCTGAAGATGGAGATTGAAAGAGCAAAGATGATAATGGCCATATCATGTCACTATATGATTGCATTGTGATGTTTATCATGTTTTACATATTATTGCTTAGAACGACGGTAGCATAATAAGATGATCCCTCTTAAAATTTCGAGAACGTATTCCCCTAAGTGTGCACCGTTGCGAAGGATCGTTGTCTCGAAGCACCATGTGATGATCGGGTGTGATAGATTCTAACGTTCGCATACAACGGGTGTAAGCCAGATTTACACACACGAAACACCTAGGTTGACTCGACGAGCTTAGCATGTACAGACATGACCTCGAATACAAGAGACCGAAAGGTCGAACATGAGTCGTATGGTTGAATACGATCAGCATGAAGTTGCTCACCATGGTGACTAGTCCGTCTCACGTGATGATCAGACACGGGTTAGTCAACATGGATCATGTATCACTTAGATGACTAGAGGGATGTCAATTTAAGTGGGAGTTCATACTTAATATGATTAAATGAACTTAATTGTCATGAACTTAGTCTAAAAGGTTGTCTTTATAAATATTGTAGATGGCCAACGTCAACCTCAATTTCAACGCATTCCTAGAGAAAAACAAGCTGAAAGATGATGGTAGCAACTATGCGGACTGGGTTCACAACTTGAAGCTCATCCTTGAAGCAGCTAAAAAGGCTTACGTCCTTGATGCGCCGCTAGGTGACCCTCCCGCTCCCGCAGCAGCCCAGGACATTCTGAACGTCTGGTAAACGTGGAGTGATGACTACTCTCTGGTTAGGTGTGGCATGTTATACAGTTTAGAAACGGGGCTCCAAAGGCCTTTTGAGCAACACGGAGCATATGAGATGTTCCAGGAGCTGAAGCTAGTCTTTCAAGCTCATGCCCGTGTCGAGAGATATGAAGTCTCCGACAAGTTCTTTAGCTGTAAGATGGAGGAGAACAGTTCTGTCAGTGAGCACATACTCAAAATGTCTGGGTTACACGGTCGTCTGACTTCACTTGGAGTCGAACTTCCGGATGATGCTATAATTGACAGAATCCTCCAGTCTCTCCCACCAAGCTACAAAGGCTTTGTGCTTAACTACAACATGCAAGGGATGGAGAAGACCATTCCCGAGTTGTACTCGATGCTCAAGTCTGCAGAAGTACAAATCAAGAAAGAGCATCAAGTGTTGATGGTCAACAAGACCACTAGTTTCAAGAAAGGCAAGGGTAAGAAGAACTTCAAGAAATACGGCAAAGTTGTTGCCGCGCCCGGTAAGCCAGATGCCGTGAAGAAGAAAAAGAATGGACCCAAGCCTGAGACTGAGTGCTTCTATTGCAAGGGAAAAGGTCACTGGAAGCGGAACTGCCCCAAATACTTAGCGGACAAGAAGGTATATATGATATACATGTTATTGATGGGTACCTTACCAGCGCTCGTAGTAGCTCCTGGGTATTTGATACCGGTGCTGTTGCTCACATTTGCAACTCAAAGCAGGAACTGCGGAATAAGCGGAGACTGGCCAAGGACGAGGTGACGATGCGCGTCGGGAATGGTTCAAAGGTCGATGTGATCGCCGTCGGCACGCTAGCTCTACATCTGCCATCGGGATTAGTTTTAAACCTTAATAATTTTTATTTAGTACCAGCTTTAAGCATGAACATTGTATCGGGGTCTTGCTTGATGCGAGACGGCTACTCATTTAAGTCAGAGAATAATGGTTGTTCTATTTATATGAGTGATATGTTTTATGGTCATGCTCCGCTGGTGAATGGTTTATTCTTGATGAATCTCGATCGTGATGTTACGCATATTCATTGTGTGAGTACCAAAAGATGTAAAGTTGATAATGATAGTCCCACATACTTGTGGCACTGCCGCCTTGGTCATATCGGCGTTAAGCGCATGAAGAAGCTCCATACTGATGGACTATTGGATTCTCTTGATTTTGAATCATTTGACACATGCGAACCGTGCCTCATGGGCAAGATGACTAAGACTCCATTCTCAGGAATAATGGAGAGAGAAACCGACTTATTGGAAATAATACATAATGATGTGTGTGGTCCAATGAACGTTGAAGCTCGCGGTGGCTGTCGTTATGTTCTCACTCTCACCGATGATTTGAGTAGGTATGGGTATATCTACTTGATGAAGCACAAATCTGAGACGTTTGAAAAGTTCAAGGAATTTCAGAGTGAGGTTGAGAATCAACGTGACAGAAAAATTAAATGTCTACGATCTGATCGTGGAGGAGAATATTTGAGTCACGAGTTTGGCACACACCTAAGAAAGTGTGGAATCGTAGGATACCCTAAGGAAACTATTGGGTATACCTTCTATCTTAGATCCGAAGGTAAAACCTTTGTTGCCAAGAACGGATCCTTTCTAGAGAAAGAGTTTCTCTCGAAAGAAGTAAGTGGGAGGAAGGTAGAACTTGATGAGGTAATTACACTCCCTCTCGAACAGGATAGTAGCGCAGCGCGGGAAGTTGTTCATGTGGCGCCTGCACCAACTGAAGAGGAAGTTAATGATAATGATCAAGAAGCTTCGGATCAAGTTACTACTGAACCGCGAAGGTCCACAAGGGCACGCTCCGCACCAGGGTGGTACGGCAACCCTGTGATGGAAATCATGTTGTTAGACAACGGTGAACCTTCGAACTATGAAGAAGCGATGGCGGGCCCGGATTCCAACAAATGGCTTGAAGCTATGAAATCCGAGATAGGATCCATGTATGAGAACAAAGTATGGACCTTGGTGGACTTGCCCGATGACCGGCGAGCCATAGAAAATAAATGGATCTTCAAAGAGAAGACTGATGCAAACGGTAATGTAACCGTTTATAAAGCTCGACTTGTCACAAAGGGTTTTCGACAAATTCAAGGAGTTGACTACGAAGAGACATTCTCTCCCGCAGCGAAGCTGAAACCAGTCTGAGTCATGTTAGCGATTGCCGCCTTTTATGATTATGAAATTTGGCAAATGGACATCAAAACAGCGTTCCTTAACGGGAACCTTAAGGAAGAGTTGTATATGATGCAACCAGAAGGTTTTGTCGACCCTAAGGGTGCTAACAAAGTGTGCAAGCTCCAGCGCTCCATCTATGGGCTGGTGCAAGCATCTCGGAGTTGGAACATTCGCTTTAATGAGGTGATTAAAGCGTTTGGGTTTATACAGGTTTACGGAGAAGCCTGTCTGTACAAGAAAATGAGTGGGAGCTCTGTAGCTTTCCTCACACTGTATGTGGATGACATATTATTGATGGGGAATAATATAGAGATGTTGGAGAGCATAAAGGCCTATTTGAACAAGAGTTTTTCAATGAAGGACCTTGAAGAAGCTGCATACATATTAGGCATCAAGATCTATAGAGATAGATCAAGACGCCTCATAGGTCTTTCGCAAAGTACATACCTTGACAAGATATTGAAGAAGTTCAATATGGAAAACTCAAAGAAAGGGTTCTTGCCAGTTTTGCAAGGTATCAGATTGAGTAAGACTCAGTCGCCAACCACGGCAGCAGATAGAGATAAGATGAGTTCTGTCCCCTACGCTTCAGCCGTAGGCTCTCTAATGTATGACATGCTGTGTACCAGACCTGATATAAACCTTGCCATAAGTTTGGTAGGGAGGTACCACTAGTGGGGACAGGGCCTATAGCCCCGGCCCGTAAGGGGCTTTAGTCCCGGTTCACCAACCGGGACTAAAGGGGCGGGACTAAAGGCCTAACCTTTAGTCCCGGCCCTGTTCCAAGCCGGGACCAAAGGTGCTCCACGTGGGCGCCTCGGAGCGCCCTCAGGGGCAGGCCCTTTAGTCCCGGGTCTTAACACGGACCGGGACTAAAGAGTTTGTGCAGATTTTGTTTATTTTAGGGTTTTAGGTTTTAGGGTTTAGGTGTTCGGGAGATTAACGTGATGCCTCGTTTGGTGTTCGGGAATTAGTTTTCATATAATTCTAAATATACATGTTTATGCATATATATATATAAGATTAACTTATCTTACAAGCGAGCATATATATACAATTATATGGAGATCTGAATTATCGGGACTAGAGCCCGTCTATTCATTACATGGACCAACATCAGTAATGGCCCCTAGCTACACTAAATCGTCCTTTGTCATCTATAGCTTCCGTCATCAGAAAGGTCGCAAGCTCCTCTGCAACAGCAATCGCACGTTGCTCTGGTAGGGACTTCTCCCTCATGGTCGTGTACTATATAAGAAGAGGAGATGAATATGAATATCAATCATGATAAAAAAGAATGAAGGGTAAAAATAGAGGTGTGAATGTTCATTGCTTACGTCGTATCTGTTATCCTTGTGCTTAGAGGTAAATGTGCGAATGGTCTCGCAAACATAGTATCCGCATAGATGCGTCCCCCGTGGCTGCTAGTCGCACTTTACGAGAATAGAATATATATAATCAAAATAATAATCTAGCATCATAAATGTATTGAAAATAGAAGTATATCATACTACTACTTACCTGAGCCGCTCTAAAGGTCAGCTTCTCAGGCTCGATACCGGGAGTCACGCACTTGAACCGCTTCCAAACCCTGCCCGGCAAGGAAAATGATTTGCTAAGTTTTTCATTAATTGATATATCAAAAAATCATCGAAAGAGACCGATAGAGCGCAAGAATGATTGAAATTACCCTTGGAGCATGTCCTGCAGGCTTTGGAACTGTTCCAAGGGTCTCGATAATGGGTCGAAGGCATCAACTCTTCCCTTATCAATTTGAATGTCCAACAGAATCCAATGGAAGCTGCACATGTATATATATATATATATATATATATATATATATATATATATATATATGTCAGTAACTTATCAATTACACTTATAAGTGAATGGACACAACAGAGTAAAGACCCTCACCTGAAGTTGTATGGAAACAGTATGTGGTCACAGAAATTTTGATCTATTAGAAACCTTAGAAGGTTTTCCTCCGTCTCCTTTGGTTTATCAGTTAGCGTCGCTATATGTATTTTATCTGGGTCAATAAACCCAATATTTAGGATGTTCCTACTTTTACATTCCAGAATCTTCATTCTGCATAATAGAGTACAAGTTATATGTAGACAATGAATTGAAATAACTAAACAAGTTATATGTAGACAACGAATTGAAAAACTTACAGACAATAGCAACTCATAAGCGATTTGTCGAGGGCGTCGACATTGTACATCTGAAAGAGTTCATCAAAGTCGATATGGATTTCTTCGGGGCGGCCGTAGTACTCCCGTGGGACACTCACCACGATCATCGTTCTCTCATTCTTTGATTCACTTAAGTACCATGTATGCAAGTAACGCATATTTGTTGGGAGATCATCTTTGCTGACCAAAGGCGCTCCCATGACAAACTGTGGCTTAGGGGCTACCACAACCTTGGGTAACCTGTCGTCTTGGGAAGCCAGAACGTCTTCAACCGGGATATCCCATTCATCCGCCCACTTCTTTGCTAATTCCAAATCTTGCCCCTGCACTAGAGGGGGGACATTCTCGGGTAACACCCTGAGGGGTGGGATCGACTATTTGTCCTGTTGTCCAAGCTGAGGAACGTCTGATCTTTTTTTGCTTGTAGTTGAACTTGATTTGCTCCCACTTGCACTTGCACGTGATCTGCTCTTTTTCCCTTCCTTCTGCAATGTGCGTGTATAGTCATCAGGCTTATGGTGTAAGTCATACTGTGATGGAAGTTTCGTGAAGTATTTTGCATATGCTATTTGCTTCTCGGTGTATTCCGGGCGGGGCTCGGGTTCCTTCTTTTTCATCTGCGCATCATGATGTTCCTTTGCTATCCTAGCGTTTTCCTCGGCAGTACGATCATAAGGTCTGATAGGAAGATTAGCATGAGGTACCTTTGGGAGGGGCGACAGTTTGCGCTTTGGGGAGCTCCGTCGCTTAGAAATCATTGACGAAGCGTTCTTGCTGGCACGCTTCCGCTTAGTATCCGGAGCGGGCGGCGGCGGTGATCGAGATGGACTCGTGTTGTGCTGGCCGTCGTCATGTGGAGGGCTTGGAGGTGATGGAGGTGTAGGTGACCTGCGACGACTCGGAGGCGGTGTTGTCCTTGGGGCCGAGCCTGGAAGCTTGATGTAGTTCTTGTCCCATAGGATGACTCCACCGAGTACTTCTCCGAGTGTCCTCTCATCTTCGGGTCCAGCTATGTCGAGCTCCATATCATGAAACCCCGCCATGATTTCATCCACCCCGACTTTAGCAAAGCCAGCTGGAATCTCACGGCCATGCCAGCGTGCATCAGGGCCAGAAGGTAAAGCTTGTCCGACGGCCACCTTCATGGATATGTTCTTGAATTTCTGATGGAGTTCACATGATGTTGACTCCTTGATTCCATCCACGGGGTAGCCGGACCGCCCTCTATCATTCTTCGTGCATCGTCGGGCGGGGCCTCAGATTCAGCCACGCTGCTTTTCCGCTTAGATGGGGCGCCGGTAATATCGAGTGCAGGATCTTCCTGGCGCGCTACTCCTCTAAGCTCATCAATCTGCTTCTGTTGCTCGTTAATCATGGCAAGCAACTGGTTGAACTTGTCATTCTCCTCATCCTGCTGTCGCTTCTTTGCTCTCGATCGGCTTCTGTAAGTGTCTTGGTCTCTGGCAAACCCAAGCCACCACGGGTAAGAAGGACCGAAGCCTCGCATTCGTCCTCCATGTTCGTCATTGCCGAGGACCAATGTGAGCAAATCTTTCTCTCTATCTGCAGTGAACTGTCTTTTTCCCTCCTTAATTTCTTTCACTATCTTTTTCCAATTCTCCCTGGGTATCCTAAGACCGTCACCGTAGATGAGGTCCCCTGTTTCTTCGTCGTACGAACCACCATGCGCAAGGAACCAATTTCTTGCTCTCAATTCCCACTCATCACGGAGTGGTTCACGTATGATGCCTTTAGCTAGCAGATCTTGCTCTTTCTTAACCCACTTTGGGATGGCAGTCTCATAGCCCCCTGGCCCTAGCGTGTGGTGATATTTCTTCTTGTCGGCATTTTCTTGTTCTTTTCTGATAATGCCTTGGCATCTTCTGACTCCTTGTACTCTTGAAATGCCTTCCAGTGATTCGCCTGCTTGTCTAGATACCCCTCGAATACTGGCACTTTCTTTGTCTTCAGATAGTTTTTCCATAGCTTCTTCTTCCAGCTACGGAACAGTCCGGCCATCTTCTTTAGAGTCCACTGCTTGACTTTGGCCCTCGGTTTTTTTGCGGCGTCTTCATTCTCACGTTATGGCAGGTTGAAATGTGACATGAGATCATTCCAAAGATTATCTTTGTACCTTTCGGCGACATAGTCACTATCGGTTGCCCCTTTGCGCTTGTTCCACTCCCGAACGCTGATCGGGACGTGATCCCTAACGAGAACTCCGCATTGCTTCTTGAATGTGTCAGCAACATTCTTAGGAAGCTTGGGTTCGCCCGTAGGCAATATCACCTCAAAGGTGTAATGCGTCCGTGCATCCAACTTTTTAGTCGGGCCTCGTTTCGTAGCTTTGCTCGATGTGGAGGCCTAAGAGGGAGAAACATTCGTCAAATGAATGTATATGTATACAATATAGAGCTATCTCTAATATTTTTCACATATTACAAGTGATTGTCGAACTTCATATGTATACCTCGCCGGACTTTATTATTTCTCCACCGGCTTCTCCACCGGCTTCTCCATCAGTGGAGATATCACCTTCTCCGTCATTGGACCTATCTCCTGCCCCATCGGCTTCATCTTCGTGTCGGTCAACCTCCATTCCATATCCGGAGGGGTTTAGATATGACGACGGAGATTCAGCTGGTTCAACGTCGGGGTCATCTTTGATTATATCTTTGAGAAGTTCTTCCTCTTCGAGGTTCCTGATATGTGGATCCATAGTTCTGCAAAAAACGGACATTTGATTAACTAATAAACTAACAAACTATATAAGAGGGGTTGGAAACTTCGAAGTGTCGTTTTATATAGGAGGACCTTTAGTCCCAAGTCTTGGCTAGAACCTAAACTCTAAAATATGTCTAACGGATTCTCTTAACCTTTAAGGATTTAACAAAATGGCGACATTCTAGATGTGTAGAAAATGATCCTATTTTTCCTGATCTCATCTACCCTTCTATATGTCACATTGTCTAGTGTCAAAGGACTTTGTTGAACTTTGTACCAAAAAAGAATTATTCTATCAGGAACTCCGTTCCAAAACAACTTTAGTCCCGGGTCGTGGCTCCACCCGGGACTCCTAGATTTCTGCATAGTATTCAAAGTAGGAGTACTTTTCCAATTTGAGCATTCAATAAGCAAAACCAAATCGTAAAATAAAGTAGTATTCAAATTAGCATGCATTCAATTATAAGCAAAACTACATCATCTCTTGTGTCCGTACATCGTCGAATATTATACTAATACTCCTCGAATACTATCATACATATAGCATCACTAATACAGCTAGAACCGTAGCGCCCGACGGGTATTGTCGCGGGCGGTGGACACCCAAAGAGAAGGAACCATCACAGGATCATAGCTCCAGTGAGATCCCTGAAGAACCTGCCAGGTATGCTCGAACCTGCCCTCCAACGCAACCATGTAGCGACGGACGTGCTCATCCTCCTCGCTCACACGGTGACGTACCACCTCCGCGGTGTCCAGAAGCCTCGGCACCATCACTGGCCCACGCGACCGCCACCAAACAAGGATCGGGTCAACAATGGGCTGGCTCCTCACCAACCTATGCCCCCCGGAGGGTAGCACCTCCCAATACTGTTGGGGAACGTCGCATGGGAAACAAAAATTTTCCTACGCGCACGAAGACCTATCATGGCGATGTCCATCTACGAGAGGGGATTTCCGATCTACGTACCCTTGTAGATCGCACAGCAGAAGCGTTAAGAAACGCGGTTGATGTAGTGGAACGTCCTCACGTCCCTCGATCCGCCCCGTGAACCGTCCCACGAACCGTCCCGCGATCCGTCCCACGATCCGCTCCGATCTAGTGCGGAACGGACGGCACCTCCGCGTTTAGCACACGTACAACTCGACGATGATCTCGGCCTTCTTGATCCAGCAAGAGAGACGGGGAGGTAGATGAGTTCTCCGGCAGCGTGACGGCGCTCCGGAGGTTGGTGGTGATCTAATCTCAGCAGGGCTCCGCCCGAGCTCCGCAGAAACGCGATCTAGAGGAAAAACCGTGGAAGTATGTGGTCGGGCTGCCGTGGCAAAAGTTGTCTCAAATCAGCCCTAATACCTCAGTATATATAGGAGGGAGGGAGGGGAGGAGGCAGCCTCAAACCTTCAAGGTTTGGCCGAAATTTGAGGTGGAGGAGTCCTACTCCAATCCTACTTGGAGTAGGATTCCACCTTCCCACTTGGAAACTCTTTCCACCTTGTGTTTTTCCCTTCTCAAACCTTATGGTCCTTAGTGGGAACTTATTGCAGCCCACTAGGGGCTGGTTTATCTCTTCCCATAGCCCCTGAGACCCCTTGGGGCGTGACACCCCTCTCGATGGTCCCCGTCACCCCTCCCGGCACTCCCGATACACTACCGATGAGCCCGAAACTTTTCCGGTAATGCCCGAAAACTTTCCGGTAACCAAATGAGGTCATCCTATATATCAATCTTCGTCTCTGGACCATTCCGGAAACCCTCGTGACGTCCGTGATCCCATCCGGGACTCCGAGCAACATTCGGTAACCAACCATATAACTCAAATACTCATAAAACATTGTCGAACCTTAAGTGTGCAGACCCTGCGGGTTCGAAAACTATGTAGACATGACCCGAGGGACTCCTCGGTCAATATCCAATAGTGGGACCTAGATGCCCATATTGTATCCTACATATTCTACGAAGATCTTATCGTTTGAACCTCGGTGCCAAGGATTCATATAATTTCGTATGTCATTCCCTTTGTCCTTCGGTATATTACTTGCCCGAGATTCGATCGTCAGTATCCGCATACCTATTTCAATCTCGTTTACCGGCAAGTCTCTTTACTCGTTCCGTAATACAAGATCCCTCAACTTACACTAAGTCACATTGCTTGCAAGGCTTGTGTGTGATGTTGTATTACCGAGTGGGCCCCAAGATACCTCTCCGTCATACGGAGTGACAAATCCCAGTCTTGATCCATACTAACTCAACGAACACCTTCGGAGATACCTGTAGAGCATCTTTATAGTCACCCGGTTACGTTGCGACGTTTGATACACATAAAGCATTCCTCCGGTGTCAGTGAGTTATATGATCTCATGGTCATAGGAACAAATACTTGACACGCAGAAAACAGTAGCAACAAAATGACACGATCAACATGCTACGTCTATTAGTTTGGGTCTAGTCCATCACATGATTCTCCTAATGATGTGATCTCGTTATCAAGTAACAACACTTGCCTATGGCCAGGAAACCTTGACCATCTTTGATCAACGAGCTAGTCAACTAGAGGCTTACTAGGGACAGTGTTTTGTCTATGTATCCACACAAGTATTGTGTTTCCAATCAATACAATTATAGCATGGATAATAAACGATTATCATGAACAAAGAAATATAATAATAACTAATTATTATTGCCTCTAGAGCATATTTCCAACAAATACGAGTCGGGCGGAGCCCAGTCCCGGACATGGCCCCTCTGATCAAGCAGGTGTCCTCCGCCGAGTCGACGACGAGGATGCGGGATAGGCATCGTAAAATGAACTAAAAAATAAACTAGTTCTATTAATTTTCTTGCTTAAAATAAACTAATTGTATATATAGTAAAATAAAGTACTTTTATTAACTCAACTAGTTCAACTATATATTAATTAACACTAACTACCTAACCCTAATAACACAAATTTAAATAACACAAAAATAACACAAATAACCTATTTAACACTAACCTACCTAACCCTAAATTCACAAAATATTCTACAAATAACACTTAAGCATATACAATAGCAAAATTAAGCAATAATCTAAAAAACACTAATTAAGCATCTATATACGTAGAAATGTATTCTTCTTCTTCTTCTTCTTCTTCTTTCTTATTTTCTTCTCCGCTTCTTCTTCTCCTATTTTTCTTCAACTTCTCTTCTTCTACTTCTACTCTTCTTCTATTTTTCCTCTTCTTCTCCTCTCCTCCTCTTCTTATTCTCATTTTTCTTCTTTTCTTCTCCTCCTCTTCTTATTTTCCTTTTTCCTAATCTTATTTTCTTATTTTTGTTCATCTTTCTTCTTCTTGTAACCCTAACCTAATTCTAAATATTACTAACCCTAATAATCTAGCACAAACCTAATAACAATAGGAATTAAATGACAAAAAAAATCTTTTCTTCTTTTCTTCTCCTTTTTCTTCTTTTCTTTTTTCTTCTTTTCTTCTCCTTTTTCTTCTTCTACTTCTCCTCCTCACCGGCACAAACCTAATAACAATAGGAATTAAATGAAAAAAAAATATTTTCTTATTTTCTTCTCCTTTTTCTTCTTTTCTTCTCCTTTTTCTTCTTTTCTTCTCCTTTTTCTTCTTCTACTTCTCCTCCTCACCGAGGACGGCGGCGGTGGCGTCCCCGCCGGCGGGCGCCGACGACTCATCCTTCGTACATGTTGGGGAGGAGGGGGCGGGGGGCTTACCGGTCAGAGTGGGAGGGGAGGGCGTCGACGACGGCGAGAGCAAGTTGGAGGAGGACGACAGGGCGTCGGCAGGCGGCGGCGAGGAGGACGGCGGGCAGCCTGGCGGCGTCGAGTTCGTCCGGTGCCGCGCCGGGCAGGAGAGTCCGAGGAAGAAGAGAACGAAATGGCGATTTGGGTTGGAAATTTTCAACTCCCCCTTATGTAGTAGGATCTTTAGTCCCGGTTCGGGGCTCGAACCGGGACTAAAGACACCCTTTAGTCCCGGGTGGAGCCACGACCCGAGACTAAAGACCCTTTTTCGGCAGACCAAAAGGCGGGAAGCACGGGCCTTTAGTCCCGGGTCGGGGCTCGAGCCGGGACTAAAGACACCCTTTAGTCCCGGGTCTAGCCACGACCCGGGGCTAAAGACCCCTTTTCGGTAGGCGGCAGGCGAGGGGCTTTAGTCCCAGGTCGTGGCTCCACCCGGGACTAAAGCCCCTCCGCTGGCTGCACGATAAGTTTAGTCCCACCTCGCCCAGCGAGGGGCACTGACACTAGTTTATAAGCCCCGTCGCAGCATCTCCATCGAGCTCCTCTCTAAAGCAGGCTTACGGGCCTAAACAGACTGTAAATTTAAAAATTGAAACTATATTTGAAATTATGGAGAAAATTTAACCTGAATTCAAAGTGAGATCACTTTGAATTTAGGTTTAATTTTCTCTATAAATTCTCATATAATTTCAATTTTTTTTCTATTTTCAAAATTAATTATTTTGACTATCCAAACTATTAACTATTTTGTTATTTTCAATTAAAAACTATGTTTATTAAAATTCTTTTTGCATATTTGAGAATTTGACAAAACTATGATAATGAAAAGTGTTTGAAATTGAATAAATAATTCAAAACTATTTTCTATTTTCAAAATTAATTATTTTGACTATCCAAACTATTAACTATTTTGTTATTTTCAATTAAAAAACTATGTTTATTAAAATTCTTTTTGCATATTTGAGAATTTGACAAAACTATGATAATGAAAAGTGTTTGAAATTGAATAAATAATTCAAAACTATTTTATATTTTAAAAATTAATTATTTTGACTATCCAAACTATTAACTATTTTGTTATTTTCAATTAAAAACTATGTTTATTAAAATTCTTTTTGCATATTTGAGAATTTGACAAAACTATGATAATGAAAAGTGTTTGAAATTGAATAAAAAATTCAAAACTATTTTCTATTTTCAAAATTAATTATTTTGACTATCCAAACTATTATTTGGTATGTTTCGTGCATTTACTTATTTTTTTTTGAGCTAGTTGACCCTAAAATTGAAAAACAGTATAAATGAACTATGAAAATGTTGAAAGTTGGCATGCTATCATAATTTCATCCACATAGCATGTGTTAAAAAGTTGAGAGGGCTACGACAAAAACTGGATGCACTTCGTGTACAAAATAGACAATCTTTCTCGAAGTATGAGGGTTTCGAACGAGAACTCATCTCTTACAAAGGGATTTCATTTTTTTGAACTTATTTGAACTCCATACTTTTTGTGTGTTCAAAATGCACCATTCAAAGGCACATCACAAAATTTCAACAATTTCTGACTTAATTTGGTATATTTCGTGCATTTACTTATTTTTTTTGAGCTAGTTGACCCTAAAATTGAAAAGCACTACAAATGAACTCTGAAAATGTTGAATGTTGGCATGCTATCATCATTTCACCCACATAGCATGTGTTAAAAAGTTGAGAGGGCTACGACAAAAACTGGATGCACTTCGTGTACAAAATAGACAATCTCTCTCGAAGTATGAGGGTTTCGAACGAGAACTCATCTGTTACAAAGGGATTTCATTTTTTGAACTTATTTGAACTCCATACTTTTTGTGTGTTTAAAATGCACCATTCAAAGGCACATCACAAATTTTCAACAATTTCTGACTTAATTTGGTATTCTTCATGCATTTACTTTTGTTTTTTTGGGCTAGTTGACCCTGAAATTGAAAAGCACTACAAATGAACTCTGAAAATGTTGAAAGTTGACATGCTATCATCATTTCACCCACATAGCATGTGTTAATTGAGAATTTGAAAAAACTATGAAAATGAAAAGTGTTTGAAATTGAATAAATAATTCAAAACTAAAAGGTTTAGTACATTCCATACATGCATTACATAAAAGGTTTAATACATTATTACATTATTGCACCAATATTCTTATCTATTATTTCTGTTTTCTTCTGGGTCGTAGCCATGGAGAATCTTCATCATTCAGTAGGATGCTTGGGTCAGTTTTTACTTTGAAGGGCGGAATTTCATGAAACTTATTATAATCTACTGACATGTCTGTCTTGTCATCTACTCCCACGATGTTTCTTTTCCCTGAAAGAACTATGTGGCGTTTTGGCTCATCGGACGATATCTTCTTTTGCTGATTTATTTTTCTCATTTTTGTAGACATGTCCTTCACATAGAAAACCTGAGCGACATCATTGGCTAGGACAAATGGTTCGTCCATGTACGCAAGATTGTTGAGATCCACTATTGTCATGTCGTACTTTTGGTCTACAACTACCCCGCCTCCTGTCAGCTTCACCCATTTGCACCGAAACAAAGGGATCTTAAAAGTAGATCCATAGTCAAGTTCCCATATCTCCTCTATGTACCCGTAATATGTTTCCAAACAGTGTCCATTCTTGTCTGTTGCATCAAAGCGGACACCACTATTTTGGTTGGTGATCTTTTTATCTTGGGCAACCATGTAAAATGTATTCCCATTTATCTCATACCCTTGGAAAGTACATATAGTCGAAGATGGTGGCCTGGCCAAACAGTACATCTGATCTCCAACGGTGTCGTCATTCATGAGATGTGTCTGCAACCAACTGCCGAAAGTCTTCTCGTGTTCCCCTTTAATCCAAGAGTCAGCCTTCCCCGGGTTTTCGGAGCATAGAATATTCTTGTGTCTCACGATATACGGAGCCACCACGGTGGAATTGTGTAGAACTGTGTAGTGTGCTTGAGAGAAAGAATGCCCGTCCATACATACTTTTGCTTTCCTTCCTAGTGTGCCTTTTCCTGTCAGCCTACCCTCATACCGAGATTCAGGAACACCAATCGGCTTAAGGCCAGGAAGAAAGTCCACACAAAACTCAATGACCTCCTCTGTTCCATAGCCCTTGGAGATGCTTCCTTCTGGCCTAGCACTGTTACGAACATATTTCTTTAAGACTCCCATGAACCTCTCGAAGGGGAACATATTGTGTAGAAACACAGGACCGAGAATTCTAGTCTCTTCGACTAGGTGAACTAGGAGGTGTGTCATTATATTGAAGAAGGATGGTGGGAACAACAACTCAAAGCTGACCAGACATTGGACCACATCAATCTGTAACCCTGATAGACTTTCTCGATCGATTACCTTTTGAGAAATTGCATTGAGGAATGCACATACCTTCACAATTGCCAGGCGAACATTTTCCGGTAGAATTCCCCTCAATGCAACTGGAAGCAATTGCGTCATAAGCACGTGGCAGTCATGAGACTTTAGGTTTTGGAATTTTTTGTCTTTCATATTTACGATTCCCTTTATATTCGACGAGAAGCCAGTCGGGACCTTGATACTGAAAAGGACTTCAAAGAAGATTTCCTTCTCTTCCTTAGTAAGAGCGTAGCTGGCACGCCCTTGAAACTTCCTTGATGCATGCCATCTCTTCCTTTATGACGTTCCTGGTCCTCCCGTGCTTCCGGTGTATCTTTTGACTTCCCATACAAGCCCAGGAAGCCTAGAATATTCACGCAAAGATTCTTCGTCAGGTGCATCACGTCGATTGCCGAGCGGACCTCATGGACTTCCCAGTAGGGTAGCTCCCAAAATATATATTTCTTCTTCCACATGGGTACGCGCTTATCAGGGCCGTTAGGAACAGGTTGGCTGCCAGGATCCTTTCCAAAGATTACTTTTAAATCTTTGACCATATCGAATACTTCAGCACTAGTACGGATGACACGCTTCCCCCGGGGTTCTGCCTTGCCATTGAAATGCTTGCCTTTTTTCTTTAAGGGATGCTTGGGCGGAAGAAAACGACGATTGTACGGGTACACATTCTTCCTACATTTGTCCAGATATATACTTTCTGTCTGATCCAAACAGTGCGTGCATGCATTGTATCCCTTGTGTTGACTGTCCTGAAATGTTACTAAGAGAAGGCCAATCATTGATGGTTACGAAAAGCAACGCTCGAAGGTCAAATTCCACTTGTTTGTGCTCGTCCCACACACGTACACCTGGTTCGGCCCACAGCTGTAAAATTTCATCAACTAATGGCTTTAGGTACACATCAATATCATTGCCGGGTAGCTTTGGACCTTGGATAAGCACTGGCATCATAATGAACTTCTGCTTGATGCACAACTGTGACAGCCCGATGCCGACGTCCCAGTAGATTTCCCTTCTATTCCGTTTTCGTCGTGTGGCTTATTTTATTTGTGGCATCATCATCGCATCATTCACATCATCTGCATTGCATCAGCATCCCGTTGCCGCCCGTTTTCAAAACCTGCACCCGTTATTAGTTGGGGGTTCTCTCCGTTATCGTCGTTGAGCGTTTCGAGAACAACCACACACGCACGTGCCTGCGGCATCGTCAAAACCTTGTTTTTAAAGTGTGCGTAAAACTTTCTTTGATTCGGTTGAAAGTTGATGTGTGGATTTATTTAAATTTGGGTAGGCCGCCTGTCAATTTTCATCGCGATCGGAGCTCGTTTGTTACCCGTGCCGTTTATTATATAGCGGCACTATAGCCGGTCAATTGTTGGACGTTTCGGTATTTTAAACTCTGTCACCGGGTTGCCCGTTTTCCCCCTCTTCTATGCCTAGCCCCTCTGCAAAGTGCATCGACCCTACGCGCAGCCTAGTTCGAAAACCTCCCGGAACCCGAACCCGGCGGTCATGACCATTGGATCCGGATCAACCCCGTTTTACCACAAACCGTCATCGGTTTGTTCATTGGACTCTCCAACCTAATATTTTACGACCGTCCGATCGAATCGGAGGGTCCAGATCAGCCCTAGCCAAACCCACCTACCTATTTAAGCAGTCAACCCTAGATCCTAGGCCGGATATCCCATCCATCCGCTGTCCGCCGCCACTGTCTTTATCAGGATCCACTCCAGATCCAATCCCCCAACCATTGAACCCCTCCCGATCCACTTACAGCAGCCCCAACCCCCAACCGGACGCATCCAGTGCCCGCAGCTCACTGCATCCGTGCGCCAAGGGCCTCATCGCCGGCTGCCGAAGCACTGGTGCCCGTCCAGGCGAGGAACCCGCAGCCCTCTCTCTTCTTCTTCACCCCATCTCATTCCTCTCACCCCTTCTCTCCATCTCACAGGTGCAGAACCGCCATGGCCAGCCCAACGAAGCTCCCTGCGGTCGTTGCTGTGGCCAACCTCGATGAGCCCCGCTGCCGGGAATGGAGCAGGCACCTCGGATTCCCCCTCGACCTCGTTGATGCGTGTGGGCCATCGGACCACGTCGCTAGGTCCTGGAGAGTGTCGTGCTCGGCTCCAGCCTCTGCATCAAGCAGAGGAGGGTGATGCATCGCCCTGGACTCCCGTGCATCCCAGTGAGGTGAGGACCTAAACTGCCCCTCTCTTTCCTTCTCTTCCTATCTCCTCTGCTCTAATCTCCCTCTCCTTCTCGTGCATCCTAGTGAGAGACCAGAGAAGCTCTGTGCCGATGCCATGGACAGGAGCTGCCGCTCCCTAGATCCACCTCGTGTTTCTCGACACAAGCCACCAGAAGCTTCTCCGACCCTAGGAACGGGCCCCCCTCAACCGGAGATAGCCAGCCCGCTGGCGAAGAGGCCCGTCGGAGCCGCCTCCTCATCGCCCATGCCGCCAGCCGTTCGTCCCTGATGAACTGAACCCGTGCAGCCCCGCCCTGGCAACAGAAGGTTGTGTCTTCGTTTCTTCAGTTTCGTCAGATTCGTGCAAGGTATATGTCATATAGAGTAGTACCCACGTTTTACCACGAAGCCTAGTTAGTCCAGCTGGTTGGCTCTGTGCGCTTGCATCCTTGAGGTGCAGGGTTCGAACCCCATGGCTGCACCTTTTCTTTTTCCCTTTTGGCCTCGGTGGGTAACTCCTGTGTCATTTGTTCAATTGCTATTGCGCTGCCTTCATCATACAAACATGGAGTAGGCAATCTGGTTAACCCACAGCTCTAGCAACCAGTAGGTCTCTGGTTCGAATCCCAGTCAAGCACCAATATTTTGCCATGTTCTGTATTTGTTTTGCACAGCCACACACCCAAGCACATGGGCCGAAAGCTTCCGCTGGCTGCAGCCTTTGGCATAGATTCGGCCCAGTAGTGGTTTATTTAGCACGCGTGTTTTTTTTCTTTAATTTCAAAAAAAAGCATTGTTTTTCAAAATGCTCGTAGTTTCTTAACCGTGCGCCGGATCGGAGTGAGTTATATATGGTTTTTGACTAGAATTTTGCGTAGAGTAATATTTTCCAACTCTCATGCATAATTAGAATTGTTTAGTGTGCTGTTTCCATCGGTTTGCATGTCGACGTGTTGAAAACGGTTTAGGTCATAACTATTTGTCCGTAGCTACGTTGGAGATGTGCCATATACGTAAATGGGCCAGAACGATGAGTAGAAACACGTGAACCACTTTGTTTTGCTGTTTGATAAACTTAAAATATGATTAGGACAAATCTGGACAGAATTAGAATTTAGCACGTGGGGTCGTTTCGGAGATGCTATATGTCGTTTCCGGCCTCATTTAAAATGCCTAGATTGGTAGCTTAATTTGTGCTTCATCCCTTGCCATGTTAACAACATTTTAATATTGTCGTGTTAATAATCGGGATAGAACTAAATAAATTAACGTGGAGTTTCGTCAATATGCAACTCGTTGCATATTGAACTTCACTTAATGTGTAGTGTTTGATTGTGTGAATTGTCATGACGTGACTTGCATATATTCAGCTACTCATGCATCATATGTGTTGTGCATCGGGTGGTGAATTTCGTGTGTTGATTTGTGTTTCCGGTTTGCTTCGTCTCGATAGAGTTCTGCGGCATGTCGGATTGTGAGGACCCGTTCGACTACGTCGGTTCGTATGCTTCACGGAGGCATTCTTCTTCCAAGCGGGATCTCAGGCAAGATGATCATTTCCCCAGATACCATTACTATCATTGCCATGCTAGTTTACCGCTTCTATCGTTTATGTCTCGTTGCCTACCACTTGTTAAAAGTCAGCCTCTCAACAATTCCATGATTAGCTTCAACCTGTTCGACCTAGCAAACCACTGATTGGCTATGTTACTGCTTGCTTAACCCTGTGTTAGCGTTGCTAGTTGCAGGTGCAGATGCTTCCGTGCAAAAGCATGGGTTCCTTGTTATATCACCATATTAAATGCTATTTAATTTAATGCACCTATACACTTGGTAAAAGGTGGAAGGCTCGGCCTTTCTAGCCTGGTGTTTTGTTCCACCTTTGCCCCCTTTAGTTACCGGCTACCGGTGTTATGTTCCATAATTGAGCGCTCCTAACACGATCGGGGTCGTTATGGGGACCCCCTTGATAATTCGTTTTAGATTAAAGCTGGTCTGGCAAGGCCCAACATTGGTACTACATTTGCCTAAACACCTAATAAAATTGCATAGGGACTTTCCGGACCCCGAGGATAATTTAATCAACCCCCGGGCCAGTGCTCCTCATGAGTGTTGGTCCAAAACAAAGCAGCTTATTAACGCTACCCGGGGAAACTCGGCGTTTGGCGTGGTAACCATCGCTCATCCGTCGTGTCCTGAGAACGAGGTACGCGACTCCTATCGGGATCGACGACACGTCGGGCGGCCTTGCTGGATTAGTTTTACCTTTGACGAGATATCTTGTGCATCGGGATTCCGGTGACGCTTTGGGTAATCTCAGAGTTGAGGTTTTCCACTAGGGAATCCGACGAGATCGCGAGCTTCGTGATTGAGGATTTCTATGCGGCTTGTGGTAATTTGTGATGGACTAGTTGGAGCACCCCTGCAGGGTTAAATCTTTCAGAAAGCCGTGCCCGCGGTTATGTGGCAACGTGGAAACTTTGTTTAACACTAGTTCTAGATAACTTGAAGTTAACTTAATTAAAACTTGCCAACTGTGTGCGTAACCGTGACTGTCTCTTTCGTGAGTTCCTTCTCCGATCGAGGACACGGTGGGGTTATGTCTGACGTAGGTAGGTGTTCAGGATCATTCATTTGATCATCAGTAGTTCACGTCCGTTATGCGTAGATCTTCCCCCCTCTTAATTCTTGTACTCGTAAGTTTAGCCACCTAATATATGCTTAGCTGCTGCTGCAAGCTCACCACTTAACCATACCTCACCCATTAAGCTTTGCTAGTCTTGATACCTTTGGAAATGAGATTGCTGAGTCCCCTGTGACTCACAGATTACTACAACACCAGTTGCAGGTACATGTAGAGGTTACTTGACGCGAGCGCGTTGATTGTTCATTTGGAGTTGCCTCTTCTTCTTCTTCTTCATCGATCTAGGATGGGTTCCAGGCTGGCACCCTGGGATAGCAAGGATGGACGTCGTTCTTCTTTTGTCGTTTATTTTCGTCCGTAGTCGGACCCTGCTCTTACTCTTGATGATTATGTAATGTACTGATGTGACTTTGATGTAGCTTGTGGCGAGTGTAAGCCAATTCCATATATCTCTTCTTTTTAGTACATGTGTTTGTAACGATATCCATTCTTGCGACACGACGAGATGCGCTTCTATCCCTGACGAGGCCCTCGTGCCAAATTGAGGATAGGGTCGCATCTTGGGCGTGACAAGTTGGTATCAGATCAAGGACCGACCTAGGAGCCCCCTTGATTGATCGAACTTGGCCGAGTCGAGTCTACTGAAAAACTATTTGAGTCTTAGCTATATATCGAAGAGTAGGATTCTTTTTTCTCCTCTTCTATGCTCTGGGGAGGAATCTTGACGTAATAATTTATTCTACTCCTCTTCTCACTCAAAATTTCTTTAGGATCACGTGGATATTCTTGGGATCTATATGATGCCGATGTGACGGAGTTCTGTCTTGGTGCCTCCTGTCTGACTTGATCTTCTTCCGGGGAGTTGAGCTCCAGGGGATTCTTGAGCACATCGTTATCATTCAGATTTCATAGTATCTCAGAACGAAGGATGTTCGTAATTGCTTCAATACTAGTAGTGGCGAGATAACCCCGATGTCCCCAGTACTGGTGCAGATTGTTCGGGAGTACTGCCATACTTTGTATCGTTGTGATCACGAGGGTCTGTTGTAGATGAAGGTCCGAGATTCTGGTCGTGTGTTGACGGATGTGATACAAGTGACGGGTTAGTATAGGAGTTGTGTGATATTACTCCTTGTATCCGTGTACCAGATTGCATGACCAGATATTTCGGGAATTCATAGGTGGGAATTCAAGTAGTTGCTTATAGGACAATCTTCCAACAAATGCATGATGTTACATTGGGGTTCGACATCTAGTGGATTCGTTTGTTCACGGTCGACTTACAGCGGTACACGTTGTGTTTTAAAGAGTCCTTGTAGCTTGCTACGACTCGGGGACGCTTCGTATGTCAGGTGCACTGCCTTGCACTTGATGGCTTCTGTAAATCATGCCCGTGCGATCCTGTCCACGAAAATATCGAACGAAAATCTTTCTCATGAGTTTGTTCTGGCTTGTGTCATAAGCCTCACCCTTTGTTTTGTTGGAATATGGTAATTCGTGTTGCTTCGATGTCAAGTGGTGATTTCAGATCTTTCCTAATCTGTGTTCTCATATTTTTATGTGAATGCTAATTCTTTTGCTCAATCAGTTGTCTTATCAATTCTCGTCAACCGGAGTCGTCATGTTAATTCTTTCCAACCGGTGTGCTTCTCTTCAGTGAATTCTATCCTCTCCAGTTTCGTAAGATCATTCTCTCATTCTTACCGGAGTTGTCTTATCTGTCTCAAGTTGACCTTGTTTTTTTTCCCGCCCTCCCGCCCTGTTTCTTCAGTGATTGGATTTCATCCAACTGCATTTCATTTCAGTGATGCTTCCGCTATCTCTTCTTTCTTTCGTAACCAGTGATTCATCGTGAAGATTCTCAGGAGCTTCGTGTCATATTTGTTCAATCTTGTCATCTTTTCTGGTGAATTTAATTCAGTTGTCCATGTTCATCATATCCTTTTCATACTTGTAATTCTTTCCTAGGTTGGAAATTTTTTATTAGTCTATCTTCTTGTTGTCGTTTCTCTCTATTCTATCCGGAGCGTTGAAGATATCTCAGAGTTTCTTGTTTCAGATCTCTCATTATTTCGAGGTGCTATCCTCATCAAGTTTTCATTTCTACCGGTGCAATATTCCTCTTGCTAGCAATCTTTTCTGACGGTGGTTTATTGAGTGGGCCCATAACCCACATGTTCTTTCCCAGGATCTTACCTGGCTCTTTTAATCATCTCCGGAGATCTTTAAATATTTTCAACTATGACGTAAGTATGGTTTCATCAGTCATATCCCTTCTTCAAGATCTATTTGAATTAATTCTCATATTTGGCTCAACCTTGCATTCTTCTTATTCCGGAGTGTCTCATTAACTCTTGTTGTTGTTCCTCGTCATCATTCTCACCTTGCAAATTCGAAGGAGTGTTTCTCTCAGTCTTTTTCCATTCTTGTGAAGATTGTCATCTCAGCTTCGTGTTATCCTCTCATTTGTTGTCAATCATGAGTAATCTCTTTCTTGCTATCCGGTGCGTTTCTGAGTTGTTTTTTATTTCTCGTTCCTCCGAAGGCCATCATTTCAGAAGATTCTTCGTTCTCAGCTTTCAGCTTTCATCCTCAATTCTTCTCCATTATTGTCTCTTCGTCCGTCTCTCGATTATCCGGTGCCTTGTTCAAGTTTTCTCTCAGGTGGCTCATGAGCTCTTCATTCTCATGTTTCTCCATTAATTCGTGGTGTTCCCATTCAATTGTGAATTCTTACCATTGTTTCTTGCAACATTTCTTCTATTTTGTGCTTTATTTATCTCTCTGTCTCTTCAAGATTCTTTCAAGAGGAATAAGTTGTATGCTAAATCCGTTGATTTTCGTCAATTTAACTTGATGAAGGATTAGCTTAACATAATTCTTATTCTTGTTTCATCAAATGATTTCAATTCTTCTTCCGAAGTGGCTAATGATATCAATTCTTTTCTCAACTGTTCTTATCTTTTCTTTTCCGGAGTTCTAAGTTCTATCAAGTTTCTCTCCGTGGGGCTTCATCTAAGTCTTGGTAAGGTCATAATCTTATTCTTGTCTACCTTCATATCGTTGCATCGTTCATTGGTATACGGAGGTCCTTCATGGTGGTTCATCAAGGTTTCAATCCATTCGCAAGTGTTCTTCAAGATTCTTGTTGGAGAACCGCAAGTATCCTTTCTCTTGCATTTGTATGTGCAATTGTTCTTCCTTTATCCTTTGAGGTGGTATTATAGCATTCTTGTTAGTGTAGGAGCCTCGAAGAGATTTCCTTTCAAGAATGAGATAATTAAATCCACCAATCCTTTGATTATGAGATTATTCTTAACCCATGATTTCTTCATTGAGCTATCTTGGTTTGGATTTCACCTGAAAGATTTTCCTATGGACTATGCTATCATGGTGCTTGTCATTAACCCAAGTTCTCAATGGACCCTCTTTGTGTAAGAATTGTTCATATCTTGTTTCTCCCAATCTATCCTTGTTTCTTTTAGTGGTTGTTTGTCACCTCATATTTGTTGAGATGATTTTCATAAGCCCACTACTATCTTGTTTTTTTCGTTGTTGGTTTTCCAACTACTCTGTCAATTCTCTGTCCGGAGGCTCTTCAATTCTATTGTGATGATAGTTGGCATTCTTTCTTCATTCTCTTCTTCCGTTTGAGTTAGTTCCTATTCTCTTGTTCCGGAAGCATTGTGATGTTGCTCTTTTGGGTCTATTCTGTTGTTCTATCAAGATCATGGTGCTCCCTTGTTATATTTACTTGTTTGTTGTGAATCATGTCTAATTCTCTCTTCTTACCGAATTTTTTGTCCCATTTTCCTACCGAAGTGCTGCCGAAATTTTCCGTGAATTCTTGATTCTTTCCCATATCATTCCTCACCACCTTGCAACTTTCAAGGATCATTGGTTTCACTCGTTTGTCAAAGAAGCGACTAAGTTTTTACCTCGTGTTCTTTCTCATCCTCTCCCCCCTTTCATTCTTGGATCTCGGGGCGAGATCCTCTTGTAGTGTAGGAGAGTTGTGACAGCCCGATGCCGACGTCCCAGAAGATTCCCCTTCTATTCCGTTTTCGTCGTGTGGCTTATTTTATTTGTGGCATTATCATCGCATCATTCACATCATCTGCATTGCATCGGCATCCCGTTGCCGCCCGTTTTCAAAACCTGCACCCGTTATTAGTTGCGGGTTCTCTCCGTTATCGTCGTTGAGCGTTTCGAGAACAACCACACACGCACGTGCCTGCGGCATCGTCAAAACCTTGTTTTTAAAGTGTGCGTAAAACTTTCTTTGATTCGGTTGAAAGTTGATGTGTGGATTTATTTAAATTTGGGTAGGCCGCCTGTCAATTTTCATCGCGATCGGAGCTCGTTTGTTACCCGTGCCGTTTATTATATAGCGGCACTATAGCCGGTCAATTGTCGGACGTTTCGGTATTTTAAACTCTATCACCGAGTTGCCCGTTTTCCCCCTCTTCTATGCCTAGCCCCTCTGCACAGTGCATCGACCCTACGCGCAGCCTAGTTCAAAAACCTCCCGGAACCCGAACCCGGCGGTCATGACCATTGGATCCGGATCAACCCCGTTTTACCACAAACCATAATCGGTTTGTTCATTGGACTCTCCAACCTAATATTTTACGACCGTCTGATCGAATCGGAGGGTCCAGATCAGCCCTAGCCAAACCCACCTACCTATTTAAGCAGTCAACCCTAGATCCTAGGCCGGATGTCCCATCCATCCGCTGTCCGCCGCCACTGTCTTTATCGGGATCCACTCCAGATCCAATCCCCCAACCATTGAACCCCTCCCGATCCACTTACAGCAGCCCCAACCCCCAACCGGACGCATCCAGTGCCCGCAGCTCACTGCATCCGTGCGCCAAGGGCCTCATCGCCGGCTGCCGAAGCACTGGTGCCCGTCCAGGCGAGGAACCCGCAGCCCTCTCTCTTCTTCTTCACCCCATCTCATTCCTCTCACCCCTTCTCTCCGTCTCACAGGTGCAGAACCGCCATGGCCAGCCCAACGAAGCTCCCTGCGGTCGTTGTTGTGGCCAACCTCGACGAACCCCGCTGCCGGGAATGGAGCAGGCACCTCGGATTCCCCCTCGACCTCGTTGATGCGTGTGGGCCATCGGACCACGTCGCTAGGTCCTGGAGAGTGTCGTGCTCGGCTCCAGCCTGTGCATCAAGCAGAGGAGGGTGATGCATCGCCCTGGACTCCCGTGCATCCCAGTGAGGTGAGGAACTAAACTGCCCCTCTCTTTCCTTCTCTTCCTATCTCCTCTGCTCTAATCTCCCTCTCCTTCTCGTGCATCCTAGTGAGAGACCAGAGAAGCTCTGTGCCGATGCCATGGACAGGAGCTGCCGCTCCCTAGATCCACCTCGTGTTGCTCGACACAAGCCACCAGAAGCTTCTCCGGCCCTAGGAACGGGCCCCCCTCAACCGGAGATAGCCAGCCCGCTGGCGAAGAGCCCCGTCGGAGCCGCCTCCTCATCGCCCATGCCGCCAGCCGTTCGTCCCTGACGAACTGAACCCGTGCAGCCCCGCCCTGGCAACAGAAGGTTGTGTCTTTGTTTCTTCAGTTTCGTCAGATTCGCGCAAGGTATATGTCATATGGAGTAGTACCCACGTTTTACCACGAAGCCTAGTTAGTCCAGTTGGTTGGCTCTGTGCGCTTGCATCCTTGAGGTGCAGGGTTTGAACCCCATGGCTGCACCTTTTCTTTTTCCCTTTCGGCCTCGATGGGTAACTCCTGTGTCATTTGTTCAATTGCTATTGCGCTGCCTTCATCATACAAACATGGAGTAGGCAATCTGGTTAACCCACAGCTCTAGCAACCAGTAGGTCTCTGGTTCGAATCCCAGTCAAGCACCAATATTTTGCCATGTTCTGTATTTGTTTTGCACAGCCACACACCCAAGCACATGGGCCGAAAGCTTCCGCTGGCTGCAACCTTTTGCATAGATTCGGCCCAGTAGTGGTTTATTTAGCACGCCTGTTTTTTTTTTCTTTAATTTCAAAAAAAGCATTGTTTTTCAAACGCTCGTAGTTTCTTAACCGTGCGCCGGATCGGAGTGAGTTATATATGGTTTTTGACTAGAATTTTGCGTAGAGTAATATTTTCCAACTCTCATGCATAATTAGAATTGTTTAGTGTGATGTTTCCATCGGTTTGCATGTCGACGTGTTGAAAACGGTTTAGGTCGTACCTATTTGTCCGTAGCTCCGTTGGAGATGTGCCATATACGTAAATGGGCCAGAACGATGAGTAGAAACACGTGAACCACTTTGTTTTGCTGTTTGATAAACTTAAAATATGATTAGGACAAATCTGGATAGAATTAGAATTTAGCACGTGGGGTCGTTTCGGAGATGCTATATGTCGTTTCCGGCCTCACTTAAAATGCCTAGATTTGTAGCTTAATTTGTGCTTCATCCCTTGCCATGTTAACAACATTTTAATATTGCCGTGTTAATAATCGGGATAGAACTAAATAAATTAACGTGGAGTTTCGTCAATATGCAACTCGTTGCATATTGAACTTCACTTAATGTGTAGTGTTTGATTGTGTGAATTGTCATGCCGTGACTTGCATATATTCAGCTACTCATGCATCATATGTGTTGTGCATCGGGTGGTGAATTTCGTGTGTTGATTTGTGTTTCCGGTTTGCTTCGTCTCGATAGAGTTCCGCGGCATGTCGGATTGTGAGGACCCGTTCGACTACGTCGGTTCGTCTGCTTCACGGAGGCATTCTTCTTCCAAGCGGGATCTCAGGCAAGATGATCATTTCCCCAGATACCATTACTATCATTTCCATGCTAGTTTACCGCTTCTATCGTTTATGTCTCGTTGCCTACCACTTGTTAAAAGTCAGCCTCTCAACAATTCCATGATTAGCTTCAACCTGTTCGACCTAGCAAACCACTGATTGGCTATGTTACTGCTTGCTTAACCTTGTGTTAGCGTTGCTAGTTGCAGGTGCAGATGCTTCCGTGCGAAAGCATGGGTTCCTTGTTATATCACCATATTAAATGCTATTTAATTTAATGCACCTATACACTTGGTAAAAGGTGGAAGGCTCGGCCTTTCTAGCCTGGTGTTTTGTTCCAGCTTTGCCCCCTTTAGTTACCGGCTACCGGTGTTATGTTCCATAATTGAGCGCTCCTAACACGATCGGGGTCGTTATGGGGACCCCCTTGATAATTCATTTTAGATTAAAGCTGGTCTGGCAAGGCCCAACATTGGTACTACATTTG
Organism: Hordeum vulgare subsp. vulgare; assembly: GCF_904849725.1. Lineage (NCBI taxonomy): Eukaryota > Viridiplantae > Streptophyta > Magnoliopsida > Poales > Poaceae > Hordeum > Hordeum vulgare. Next base: position 530,554,561 of record NC_058520.1, on the reverse strand, counting down.
CCTAAACAGCTAATAAAATTGCATAGGGACTTTCCGGACCCCGAGGATAATTTAATCAACCCCCGGGCCAGTGCTCCTCATGAGTGTTGGTCCAAAACAGAGCAGCTTATTAACGCTACCCGGGGCAACTCGGCATTTGGCGTGGTAACCATCGCTCATCCGCCGTGTCCTGAGAACGAGGTACGCGACTCCTATCGGGATCGTCGACACGCCGGGCGGCCTTGCTGGATTAGTTTTACCTTTGACGAGATATCTTGTGCATCGGGATTCCGGTGACGCTTTGGGTAATCTCAGAGTTGAGGTTTTCCACTAGGGAATCCGACGAGATCGCGAGCTTCGTGATTGAGGATTTCTATGCGGCTTGTGGTAATTTGTGATGGACTAGTTGGAGCACCCCTGCAGGGTTAAATCTTTCAGAAAGCCGTGCCCGCGGTTATGTGGCAACGTGGAAACTTTGTTTAACACTGGTTCTAGATAACTTGAAGTTAACTTAATTAAAACTTGCCAATTGTGTGCGTAACCGTGACTGTCTCTTTCGTGAGTTCCTTCTCCGATCGAGGACACGGTGGGGTTATGTCTGACGTAGGTAGGTGTTCAGGATCATTCATTTGATCATCAGTAGTTCACGTCCGTTATGCGTAGATCTTCCCCCCTCTTAGTTCTTGTACTCGTAAGTTTAGCCACCTAATATATGCTTAGCTGCTGCTGCAACCTCACCACTTAATCATACCTTACCCATTAAGCTTTGCTAGTCTTGATACCTTTGGAAATGAGATTGCTGAGTCCCCTGTGACTCACAGATTACTACAACACCAGTTGCAGGTACAGGTAGAGGTTACTTTACGCGAGCGCGTTGATTGTTCATTTGGAGTTGCCTCTTCTTCTTCTTCTTCTTCTTCTTCTTCATCGATCTAGGATGGGTTCCAGGCCGGCACCCTGGGATAGCAAGGATGGACGTCGTTCTTCTTTTGTCGTTTATTTTCGTCCGTAGTCGGACCCTGCTCTTACTCTTGATGATTATGTAATGTACTGATGTGACTCTGATGTAGCTTGTGGCGAGTGTAAGCCAATTCCATATATCTCTTCTTTTCAGTACATGTGTTTGTAACGATATCCATTCTTGCGACACGACGAGATGCGCTTCTATCCCTGACGAGGCCCTCGTGCCAAATTGAGGATAGGGTCCCATCTTGGGCATGACAACAACCAAGGAGGAAGGTTGTAGATACATAGAGTAACGGGCCAGGTGCTGTGACTGCAACTCTGCTCCCCAAAAGTATTCATGCCATCTGTACTCACACCAAACCATAAGTTCCTTGCGTCAACTGCAAATCTCGGGAACTCTCTCTCGATTTTTCTCCACTGCCGACCATCAGTGGTGTGCCTCAACTTATCATCTTTCATACGATTTTCCATGTGCCATCGCAACAACTTCGCATGATCTTTATTTCTGAACAGACGTTTCAACCGTGGTATTATAGGAGCATACCACATCACCTTGGCAGGAAGCCTCTTCCTGGGTGGCTCGCCCTCAATATCACCAGGGTCATCTTTTCTGATCTTATACCGCAATGCAGTGCATACCGGGCATTTATCCATATTCTCGTATTTCTCACCGCGGTAGAGGATGCAGTCATTAGGGCATGCATGTATCTTCTGCACGTCTAATCCTAGAGGGCAGACAAGCTTCTTTGCTTCGTACGTGCTGGCGGGCAATTCGTTCTTTCTTGGAAGCATCTTCTTCATCAGTACCAGCAACTTTTCGAATGACGAGTCAGTCACACCGGTCTCTGCCTTCCACTTCAGCAATTCCAGTGTGCTACCCAGCTTCTTCTGGCCATCTTCACAAGTTGGGTACAACAATTTGTTGTGGTCCTGTAACATCTGCTCGAACTGCAACCTCTCCTTTTCTGTGTTGCAACCTTGCCGTGCATCAGAAATGACCCGGCCAAGATCATCAACAGGCTCATCTGGTTCCCGTTCTTCATCCTGATCTTCTTCTTCATTGTCTTCCATTGTGGTATCAGCATACTCAGGGAACATAGATCGGTAGTTGTCATCATCGTTCTCTTCTACTTCATCGTCGTCTTCCATCATAACCCCTCTTTCTCCGTGCTTGGTCCAAACATTATAGCCCGACATAAAACCGGACCAAAGCAGGTGGCTCTGAATGACTCTTGAGGAAGTGTAATCCTTCTCATTTCGACATTCAACACATGGACAAAACATATAGCCACCACCATGCTTGTTCGCATCGGCTGCATCTCGAAAAGAATGCACGCCTTCTCTGTAAGCGGTTGTGCGTCGATCACCGTACATCCATGGATGGCTCATCTGCGTTATACGACAGTATATCAAATACAATCACGATCCTAAAAATTAGTACCGCATGGTCTAAACGAGGAAATATAGTTGCTAACCTTTTAGAATAAGTAGAAATAAAGAGGAAGAGGTTTAAGCGCGGCTCGGGCATCTCATATCGTAGTTGTGTTCGGTGAACTCAAGCGGCATCGCTCTAACACACATTTCAACAAACACCTCTAGTGCATCCAAAAAAAATGGAGAGCTAGCACACACCCACACTCTTCCATCCAAGAAAAATGCAAGGAAGAGGGGAGAGGGGGCTGTGGCCAATATATATAGGCAGAGGACTTTAGTCCCGGTTTGAGACACAAACCGGGACTAAAGGTGGCGCACATGCAGGCTGCACACCGCGTAGCCCTTTAGTCCCGGTTTGAGACACAAACCGGGACTAAAGGCTCCTTACTGGCCGGGACCAAAGCCTCGTGGGCGGCATTGCGATTTGGGGCGACGTGGCCGGTCCTTTAGTCCCGGCCCACAGGGAGGCCGGGACTAAAGGGTCCAGGCCAAAGGTCCGTTTTCCACTAGTGTACCAAAGTGATCCCGGTATGGAACACTGGACAGCGGTCAAGAATATCCTTAAGTACCTGAAAAGGACTAAGGAAATGTTTCTCGTTTATGGAGGTGACGAAGAGCTCGTCGTAAAGGGTTACGCCGACGCTAGCTTCGACACAGATCCGGATGACTCTAAGTCACATACCGGATATGTATATGTTTTGAATGGTGGGGCAGTGAGCTGGTGCAGCAGCAAGCAAGAAGTCGTGGCGGCATCTACATGTGAAGCGGAGTACATAGCTGCTTGAGAAGCGGCTCATGAAGGAATTTGGATGAAGGAGCTCATCGCCGACCTTGGAGTGGTTCCAAGCGCGTCGGGTCCAATGACACTCTTCTGTGATAACACTCGGGCCATTGTTATAGCTAAGGAGCCCAGGTTTCACCGGAAGACGAAGCACATCAAACGCCGCTACAACTCCATCCAGGACCATGTCCAGAGTGGAGTAATAGATATTTGTAAAGCACACACGGATCTGAATATTGCACACCCGTTGACTAAACCTCTTCCACGAGCAAAACATGATCAACGCCATAATGCTATGGGTGTTCGATACATCACAATGTAACTAGATTATTGACTCTAGTGCAAGTGGGAGACTGTTGGAAATATGCCCTAGAGGCAATAATAAAATGGTTATTATCATATTTCCTTGTTCATGATAATAGTCTATTGTTCATGCTATAATTGTATTAACAGGAAACAGTAATACATGTGTGAATAAATAGATCACAATGTGTCCCTAGCAAGTCTCTAGTTGGCTAGCTCGTTAGTCAATAGATGATCATGGTTTCCTGATCATGGGCATTAGATGTCATTGATAACGGGATCACATCATTGGGAGAATGATGTGATGGACAAGACCCAATCCTAAGCATAGCACTAGATCGTATTGTTCGTATGCTAAAGCTTTTCTAATGTCAAGTGTATTTTCCTTCGACCGTGAGATTGTGCAACTCCCGGATACCGTAGGAGTGCTTTGGGTGTATCAAACGTCACAACGTAACTGGGTGACTATAAAGGTGCACTACGGGTATCTCTGAAAGTGTCTGTTGGGTTGGTACGAATCGAGATCGGGATTTGTCACTCCGTGTGACGGAGAGGTATCTCTGGGCCCACTCGGTAGAACATCATCATGAGCTCAATGTGACTAAGGAGTTAGTCACACGATGACGTGCTACAGAACAAGTAAAGAGACTTACCGGTAACGAGATTGAACAAGGTATAGGTATACCGACGATCGAATCTCGGGCAAGTTCTATACCGACAGACAAAGGGAATCGTATACATGATTGATTGAATCCTTGACATCGTGGTTCATCCAATGAGATCATCGTGGAGCAAGTGGGAGCCACCATGGGTATCCAGACCCAGCTGATGGTTATTGGCCGGAGAGGCGTCTCGGTCATGTCTGCCTGTCTCCCGAACCCGTAGGGTCTACACACTTAAGGTTCGATGACGCTAGGGTTATAGGGAATTGTTATACGAGGTTACCGAAAGTTGTTCGGAGTCCTGGATGAGATCCCGGACGTCACGAGAAGCTCCAGAATGGTCCGGAGGTAAAGATTGATATATAGGACAGATGGTTTTGGACACCGGAAGTGTTTCGGGCGTCACCGGTAAGGTACCGGGACCACCGGAGGTGGCCCCGGGGGTCCACCGAAGGGGGGCAACGACCCCAAAAGGCTAGATGGGCCTGGTGCGGGAGGGAACCAGCCCCTAGGTGGGCTGGTGCGCCTCCCACACCCAACCCAATGCGCAAGTGGTGGGGAGAGGGGGCAACCCTAGGCACAGGTGGGCCTTAGGCCCACCAGGTGGTGCACCACCCCCTCCCACCCTAGCCGCCGCCCCCTTTCCCATCTGGTGGCTGCCGCACCACCTAGGGGGAAACCCTAGGGGTGGCGCACCCCCTCCCCCTCCTCCTATAAATAGAGAGGGTTTTTGGCCTTTGGGAGACAGACTTCTCCCTCTCCCTCGGCGCCCAACATTGGGGTCTTGCCCAATGTCTCTCCAACACTCGCAAAGAAGCTTGTCCTCGGCCGCCGTGTATGCCTTGGTCTGCTTGCTCTTGCGCTTCAACTCCTTCGCCCAGGCGGCTTGGTTGGCGAGCTCGTCCTTGAACCAAGGCTCTCCTTCGATGTCGCACTCGTCCTCTTCCTCTTTCTCGTAGTCCTCCGGAAACTCGTGGTCGAGTGGAAAGCCCTCCAGGTCCATGCCGACCTGATCACGCATGAAGGCTGCTTGATCTTGATCAAAGGTGGATGGCGTGAACGCCCCTCGGCCTTTCTGACTTTGTGTCTCGTCGGGATCGTAGCGTGCGTCCGGCGCACCACCCTCGAAGATCAAATTCTGCATGTCGTCCTCGTCGCCGACGACCGGCATTCCGTCGAACAGGTTGCATGCGCCCAACAACACGTTGGCTGGCATCTGCCGCGCGCGTTTCCTCGCGCCTCCGGATGACGAGCCACCGGTGTGGCATTGAATTCGATGGGCGCGGGCGTGGAAGGCGCCACCATGCTCACCTTCGGCGAGCACTCCCCGGAGAGGTGGGAGGCCTGCGGGTAGACGTAGAAGCCAGGCATCGGGGTGCAAGCCGACGCACGGGGCGAGTCGGGCAGCACCATCCGAGGGAACGCGGATGAGAAGGTGCTGGCCGCGGCCACGACGACGTTGACGAGGTCGTGCTGGTTAGGATTTAACCCTAGCATATAAAGCGCCTCCCTCGTTGCCGCCGCGACGCAGGTGTTGGTGACCTCCTGTTGCGCGGCGGCGGTCGCCGCGATGGCTTCATCCCCCACGTCCGTCGCGTCCCTGCGACCCTTCCTCTTGGCCGACTCCCATGCACGTTGTTCGGGCGTCATCGTCTTCTTCGGCTTGGGCGCAGCGGCGGTCTTGCGCTTGCCTTTGCCGGAGGGGCTGGTCCTCATGCCGGACGAGGCGAGGGAGGCGAGGCCGGCGGCGGCGTCGAGGTCATCGTCCATGGTGGGGGTGGGGAGGGAGCGTGTGGGCGGGAGGGTTTTTGGGGTAAATGGAGGGAAATGGTAGAGGCTGCCACCGACCAGCGGGCCCGGGGAGGAGGAGGCGCGCGCGTCCGTCTCATGTCCACGCCGACGCAAATCCGACTGAAAAATGGACCGGAAATGGGTCGACAGGCGGACGCTAAGCGGACACGCGTCTGTTTGGGTCAGCGTGTTGGGTCGACTTTTGTGTCCGCGCCGATCCAAACGGACGCCAGCAGACGAAATAAGTCGCCCCGTTGGAGTTGCTCTTAGCCCCGATTAACATGTTTGACTCAAATACCTAGTCGTACGCTGATTATATCCCAAATACAAAATAACACCTACATATATCCGACACATTTATAAAAAATATCCGACACATATCCAGCAATATAAAATCTATTTATTTTAGGCAAACTAAAGTGAGACCATTAGATATGTGATAGCTTTATGAAAACAATGATGTTGACATTTGTATACTCAAGAGTATGTCCATATGTAAAAAAAACACAAATTTACTAATGTGGTGTGTGGCATTTCAGAATTTTAAAAAGCATAGGATGGAGCGGTCAATTGGAGCCCTAACAATAGTTGGCAAGATTGCTTTGAATTTAAGGTATGTTGGCGGTAATGGAGCCAAAGGATAATTTCATATCACAAAAAGTTCTTATTTATTTGGGGACTTCTAGGCATCCACCGGCAGATGCGCGTTATACATCTGCCACCTTGCTAGCCGTTGGATCTACACGCGGGCAGCCGTCGATCGCTTGTCATGTCCCGCTCGTCCCTCCTCACTCATTAATTTCTGAAACAACGGTCGTGTTGCAGAAACTACAGTTGTGTTGCAAAAACAATTCCTGAAACAACTGTCACGTTTCAAAAACAATTCCTGAAACAACGGCCACATTCCAGAAACAATTCCTGAAACAACGATCGTATTTCGGAACAATGACCATGTTGCAGAAATTTCTCTTCGTCGGGAGGCGTTTGGCGGCGCAAATCCAGCATGGATGCACTCACGTCGGCGATCTACAGGCGGCGGCGCTCGGTGGTGGTGGTGGGGGGGGGGGGGGGTGGGGGCGGACGGGCCAAGGGATGAACATGTATACCTGCTGGAGTCGAGGCCGGCCACCGTAAGAGATCGAGCAGCAAGAGAGAGCAACACGAAGCGGGTTCTCAGCTGCGGGAGACGATCCTGAAACAATCGCTCTGTTTCAGAAAAACGGTCGCCCTCCTAGATCGAGCAGCAAGAAAGAGCAACGCGAAACAGGCTCTCAGCTGCGGGAGACGATATTAATACAATCGCCATGTTTCAGAAAAAGGTCATGGCTAACGCATAAGTGGGGTTGGTCTGGTCCGTCCGATCAATGACCGATCTGACAGTTGCTGAGCCAGCGGACGAGGAAACGCGATCAACCGGCTGTAGGTAAGCTTTTTCCTATTTATTTTGAGATATTAGAGTGTAATCGGAGTACTATCGAATCGAGTCCAGTAAGCTGTTTAACAACTCTTTTTGCCATCCTTGGCATTGTGATACAGGAATGTTTTTTTACAGGGTTAGGTTTTTGCAAACTGGAGTATCAAATATAATAGTCTGTGTCACAAACAAATTTTCCAGGTTTGCCAAAAAAAGTTAGTAACAAAATAACTTTCGATAGGTTCTTTATGTAGAGGCCGAGTGTTTTCCTCCTTTTTCGAAAAATAGGGGCATGAGGTCATCAATACCTTTTGTACTTGGTAAGTACTCCCTCCGTTCCTAAATATAAGTCTTTTAAGCGATTTCACTAAGAGACTACATACGGAGCAAAATGAGTAAATCTATACTCTAAAGTATGTCTATATACATCCGTATGTAGTCCCCTAGTGAAATCTTTAAAAAGACTTATATTATGGAACGGAGGGAGTATTAACTAGATTAAAAATCAAATCATAAACAAAGTCTGACGTAGAACTAACAGGCGCTTGATAGCTTGGGATGACTTGAGTTCGGTAAATCTCCTACACATGAGTACGGTAAGTGACATGATATTCTATGGATTTGTCGTGGGATCGTATCCTAAACCGACAATTAAACTATGGGTAGATCAGAACATATTTATGATGCTTACTTCATCGACGAGTTGATCTCCAGTTAATTTTTTGGATAAGTCGAGTATCTAGCTTATTGAAGTTGTTTAGAGTCTGACGACGATAAACTTGATCCTACATCATGCCTGTTGAAAGGAGAAATTATTGACAATGATGGATGATACCAATTTAAAACCTGCATTCTTTCCAAAATATCCTGGTTAAGCTATGTTGGGGTATAGGGGGCAAACTAGCGGAAGAAATCAATATGTCATTTTTTATCGGGCAATGTTAAATATTACAATGGTGTGTGTCATTTTTTATCGGGCAATGCACTCAATAATGTCAGCACCAACAACTGGTGCTCGGAGAACCGTCCGTGCAAGCATATGCAACCTTTTGTTATTTTCTGACGAGATCTAACAAATTAATCAGGTTCATACATATGAAAAATTAATCAGGTACGTTTCATGAAGTGACATTAGTTATGTCCAACTTCGTTTTCCTATGATAAAAAATAGTATTACTTGTAATCTGCATATGACAAGGCTGCCGATTTTGTCACTGGCTTTGGATGATGTTCTGTAACCTGGGACATGCGTTCCTGCATGCAGGCTTGAGCACTACCACAGCTTATTTAAGTGTTTCACTTCATCATTTTGTGTTGCCACTTTACTCTACGTGTTAGGAGTGTGACATCCCGGAGTTAATTAAGAGATAAGGATGCGATTCCTGTGCTCTGCATCGTGCAAAGAATCCAACCCGTACACATGATCTGTCACCGCCATATTGGTAAGTGAATAAAGGGGGGCTTTTGTTAGTGCATCTCATGGGAGAAGAGATAGATTAGATTAACATTGCTGAAGATCCGCATGGTGTCAGGGGCTGATGCAGTGATGCATGCGCACTTATCTGAACCTTCCGGTTAACTGAACTGCACGACAGTACATGTAAAAGATGCCAAGAGAAAACGGCGGACCACGGGGTACGTTTAGCTTCAGAGATGCGAATGGGTTGATAACTCGATACCTCTCACCCTTTAAAAAAACACAGTATAAACGCAAATGTTCATACACATGTACCCTCTTCACGATGAACAAGTTGAGTAGTCCATCTGACTCACAATATAAGAGTTTTTTTTTAGGAACCGGCACAAGCATTGCCTTTTTTCTTATAGAAGGAATGGCGAAAAGATGCAATTTACAAAGGGGTGAGCATTTTTAGGGAACATCGCAGAAATTGTAAAAAGACAGATCTAGAAACTAGTTTAGCCGATGCCCGCGATTGGCAGGCTGCCAGCACACACTAGGTCATGCTGATTAATTGCATCTAGGGCAAGTGTCGTCACCTCGCGGTGCGTCGCCCGATGTCGAGTGAACACACGCCTATTTCGCTCCTTTTAGATTGACCATAGCGTGTAGATGATTCACCCACTGTGCCTCTTGCGCACCTGTTTAGACTATGATTTCAATGTCTTGTCCCACCAGTCGGACACGTTTCCTGGCTTTGAGAGGAAGCCTGAGATTGGAACCCCTTCATTTGTCCATGTGTTCACCTGGTTTCGGACCGCGACTGTGAAGGGACAGTCCTTGCAGAGGTGAGTTGCTATTTCTGGCTGCTGAAGACATAGCAGGCACCTCGGGTCGTGAGGCCATCCCCTCACAGCCAGCATATCCGCGGTGAGGATTCTTCCGTATAGAGCTAGCCAGGCAAAGAAACTGCATTTGGGCTCAACGTTTGCGGACCAGACCTTGGCCGTGTCGAAACGTGAGTAGGAGCCAGAGAGTTGTGCGCCGTAGGCAGAGGCGACAGAGTATGCCCCAGTGGTGGTTAAGTTCGAGTGAATGATGTCCTCCACGACAGGAAGGAGGGTGATCTGACTGATCTGATTCCAGAGAGACAAGAATTCTCCCAGCTGCTGAATGGTCTGAAGTATGGCCACCGCCGTGATCCAGTTCTCGTTCACTATCTCTTTATGTACCGATCTGTTCTTTCTGGAGGTAATCTTGTAAAGCTCTGGGGCTAGAAGCTTGAGTGGGCCGTCTTCGGTCCAGTTGTCATGCCAGAAGAGGGTCTTTTGCCCATTGCCCAGCGTAATTGAGGTGCACGCGCAAAAGAGGTTCATGTCTGCTTGGTCACACGGTAACTCCGGTCCTACCCACGGCCTCTTTGGATCGGTCCATTGCAACCACGGCCACCGGAGGCGCAGGGAACGGCTAAATCTCTCCAGGTCTATGATCCCAAGACCGCCCAAATGCCTCGGGCGGCAGGCGGTCTTCCAGTTAACGAGAGAGTGTCCGCCCGAGGTCTGACATTGGTCCTCTTTTTTCCAGATGAAGGCCCGAATGATTTTGTCAATCTTTCTCAGAGTCCCCTTTGACAGGTTGAGAGCGGTGATGCGGAAGGTAGCCATGGTCGTGAGGACAGACTGTTCGAGTGCCACCCTGCCAGGCTTGTTGAGTAGTTTTCCTTTACATCCTGGAAGTCTGCCCGCAAACCTAACGATGAAGGGCTGCAGATCAATCCCTCTAAGACGGCGATAATGTAGGGAGAGCCCCAAGTAGTGTCCCCAGAACGTGGCGATCTTGGCGGGGAAGACAGACAACACATCCTGGTGGTAAATGCCGGTACATCTTATTGGCAAGACTTCAGTCTTGCTCAAGTTTGTGATCAGTCCGCTTGCCTCCCCAAAGTCTTTAGAATTGTAGAAATCGCATGAAGCTCATCCTTGTCTCGGTTCGCAAAAATGCGCGCATCGTCAATGTAAAGGGAAATCCTGCATCTGGCCCTCCTTGCACGAATGGGCTTGAGGATGCCTTGTCGGGAGGTGAGCTGAAGGATCTGCTCAAGAGGGTCAATGGCCAGGATGAGAAGTATCGGAGATACTGGGTCGCCCTGACGGAGGCCCTTTGCATGTTTGAGCTTCCTTCCGGGGTTTTCGTTAAGTAGTACCCTTGATGAAGAAGAACACACGGAGAGACTGATCCAGTCCCGCCACCGTTGCCCAAAACCGAGGCGTTGCATGACCTCAAGCAGGAAGGCCCAATTAAGAGAGTCGAAAGCTTTCAAAATGTCAAGCTTGAGGAAGATGCCCGGGATGTTCTGACGATGCACATCCTTTATGAGATTCTGGACATGAAAGAAGTTGTCGTGGATGGAGCGCTTCTACAAGAAGACGCTTTGGCATTTGGAGACCAGTGTGGGCAGGATCAGAGTCAGTCTGTTGGCTAGGAGCTTGGATAAGAGCGTTGTTCACACTAGAGTATAATATGAAAAACACTTTTATATTATGGAACGAAGAGATTAAGAAGTGTAAGAAATGGATAAAATGTAATGCAAACAATATGTTTCATTGATTCTTGACATAGGGTATTTATACTGGAATTGATGTCCCTTGGAGACACCGTTACATGAATAGGCGTCTGCGGGAGACGTCAATTACACAAAGAAGGTGCATGTTGGAGTGAACATGCATCTGCACAGAGGAGAGGCATCTGTATGGACACACATGTTCGTGCGACGCTTTGGGCATGGGCATAAATAGTAGTTACAATCTATTCCTAACACTTTCCCTTACACAAAGCTGATTCTTCTTTGTCATCTTGTATACTCTTGAGAATTCTTTGCTCACAATTGTACAGTAACTCATCAAGAAACCTTGTGGGAAATATATGAGGAGAATAGCATCTGATATGTTGCTAAAACTCCTTTAAACTCAGTGAAAAAAATTATAATAAATGACACAACATATAATGGTTATTCCCTCTTTTAACTGAATACGAGAAAACTCATAGAGTTTATAAGATAATAAACATGTCGTATATGCTTTCCTTCAAAACCCGGTGGGAAAATAGAAAGTATGACATGATCTTGTGTTGATATTACCCCATTAAAAACCTTGATGAGAACCACAAGAGTAAACTCATAAAGGGAAAACGAGTGCAATATGATGTTTGAGCATGTTATGATTCACACAAACTCTTCCCCTGATTTTTGCAAATCTCGAAGTTGTCGCATACCAATCTGATACGTCCATTTTGCATCATGATTTATTATTGATATTTGTGTTATTATTCTCCATTATTCCCTATTATTATACAATTTTTATGCCCTTTCTCTCCGAATATGCAAGGTGCATCACAAAGAAGAAAATATCTGGAAACTGAAATTCTGGATCGGTAAACCAAGAAAAAGGCAGAGAAATCATGACTCCAAATGACCTACAATTTCACGGAGATTTTTTATGAAATATTTAAGAATTATTAGTCCAAAATTATAGCAGAGGGGGGCACTAGCTTCCCACAAGCCAACAGGACGCGTCCACCCCCCACCCCTCGATGTGCCCCGATGGCTTGTGGGGCCCATGCAGGTCTCCCGACCCCCCTCTTCTCCAATATGATGTGTTTTACCATAGAAAAATCATAATAAATCTTTCAGTACGATGCTCCGCTGTCTCTAGGCAGAAACATGGACATATGCCATTTTGCTCTCCGACAGAGAGATTCTACCGGGGAAACTTTCCTCCGAGAGTGGAATATCAAAGCCATCGTCATTACCAACGCTTCCGCCTTCATGGGAGGACCAATCTTCATCAGCGTCTTCACCAGGACCATAACATCTCCAACCCTAGTTCATCTCTTGTATTAAATCTTTGTCTCAAAAACCTTAGATTGGTACTTGTGGGCTACTAGTTGTGTTGATTACACCTTGTAGTTGATGCTTGTTGGATTACTTGGTGAAAGATATTATGTTCAGATCCTTAATCATTATTATTATACATATGATCTTGAACATGTTGATGAGGTGTGAGTAGTTACTATTGTTCCTCGGGACATGGGAGAAGTCTTGTTATAAGTAATCATGTAAAGTTGGTATTCGTTTGATATTTTGATGATATGTATGTTGTCACTTCTCTTAGTGGTGTCATGTGAATGTCGACTACATGACACTTCACCATGTTATGGGACTAAGGGATGTCATTGTGGAGTAACAAGTAGATGATGGGTTGCGAGAGTGATAGAACCTTAAACCCTAGTTTATGTGTTGCTTCATAAGGGGCTGATTTGGATCCACGCGTTTAATGCTATGGTTAGATTTATCTTAATGCTTATTTCATAGTTTTGGATGCTTGCGAGAGAGGGTAATCATAAGTTGATTGTTTTTTCAAGTAAGAAAAACACCTTCGCACCGGTCCACACACATATCAAATTATCAAAGTAGAGAACGTGAATCAACTCAACATGATGAACATGACTAGACAGAAATTCCCATGTGTCCTCGGGAGCGCTTGCTTAATATAAGAGTACTTTCAGGCCTCTAATTTGCCACAAAAGGTATTGGGCTACCTTTTTGAACCTTTGATACTACTAGTACTTTTCACTTGTTACGAATTATCTTGCTACGAAACTATCTATCATTGTTACTTATAACACTTGCACATAATACTTGGCTGAAAACCGCTTGTCATTTCCTTCTACTCCTCATTGGGTTCGACACTCTTACTTATCGAAAGGACTATGATTGATCCCCTATACTTGAGGGTCATAAAGACTCTTTTTTGGCGCCATTGCCGGCGAGTGAAGCGCCTTTGGTAAGTGGAAATTGGTAAGGAAACATTTCTGGTACGTGCTAAAATTTACTGTTGGTTGTCACTATGAACGGCCACCCTTTGAGTGGCCTATTCGGGGCATCTTCGTCTCGAATGGAAGTTCAGAAAGTTGTTCCTCAACCTACTGAAAATATTTATTATGATATTCCTTTGGGTATGGTAGAGAAACTGTTGGCTAATCCTTATAACGGTTCACGTCATCCTGATTATCATTTGATATATGTCGATGAGATTTCTGGATTGTTTAAGCTTTCAGGTCTACCCGGAGACAAAGTTAAGAAGAAAGTTTTATGTTTATCTTTGGAGGGAAAAGCATTAATGTTGTATAGGCTATTGGATGATATTGGATCCTGGGACTGGAATCGCTTGAAGCTGGAATTTCATCAGAAGTTTTATCCTATACATCTAGTTCATTAGGATCGGAACTTTATTTATAACTTTTCGTGTTGTGAAGGATAAAGTACCGCTCAAGCTTTGGGGAGGCTTAAATCTATGATGCATACTTGCCCCAACCATGAGCTCTTGAGAGAAATGATTATACAATTTTTTTATGCACGACTTTCTCATGATGATCAAGCATTACTCAATTCTTGTGCTACTGGTTCCTATATCAAGGACACTATTGAATTTAAATGGAATCTTCTAAAAAGGATTAAACACAACTCTGAAGATTGGGACTCGAGAAGGTAAAGAGTCGGGTATAAAGCTTAATTTTGATTGTGTTAAATCTTTTATGGAAACTAATGCTTTTCATGAGTTTAGCAATAAATATGGTCTTGACTCTGAGATAGTAGCTCCTTTCTCTGAATCATTTGCTACCCATGTTCATCTTCCCAGGGAAAAGTGGTTTAAATATTATCCTCCCATTGAAAAATTATCTGAGGAACCTATTACATTTAAGAAGGAAGATATAATTGTTAGCCATGTTAACCCAATTGTTCCTATTGCTTACATTGAGAAACCTCATTTTCCCGTTAGGATTAGGGAACATGCTAATGCTACAAGTGTGGTTAATAAAATTCATGTTAGGACACCGAAACCTTCTCAATAAATAAATGTTGAGCCTAATGTTCCTATAGTTAAGGATCTCCTAGTTGATAATATTGATGGGCAGGTTATTTACTTCCGTGATGAAGCTACTAGAATTGCAAAACCTGTTAGAAACAAGCGAGATGAGCTCAATAAAAATAAACCAGATGTAGGCATGCATGTAGTTTTAGTTAAAACTGGAGATCATTGCTACTATGGCGTGTGTGATATCGGTGCTAGTGTTAGTGCTATACATTTTACATGACATCAAGAAATTATGCACCGTATAGCACCCTCTGTGATTGAAGATATTGATGTCACCATTAATCTTGCAAACCGTGATACTATTTCACCACTTGGGATTGTTAGAGATGTTGAAGTCTTGTGTGAAAAGTCAAGCACCCCACTGATTTCCTAGTACTTGGTTCAAAACAAGGTAACTTTTGTCCCATTATATTTGGCAGACCTTTCTTGAATACTGTGAATGCTGAGACTAACTGTGCTACAGAGAAGGTCAAAGTAAGCTTTGGTGATATGTCTCATGAATTTAATTTCTCCAAGTTTAGTAGACAACCACATGAAAAAGAATTGCCGAATAAGGATGAAATAATTGGTCTTGCTTCTACTGCCATACCTCCTACTGATCCGCTAGAACAATATTTGCTAGACAATGAAAATGATATGCATATGAATGAAAGAAATGAAATAGACGATATATTTCTTAGACAAACACCAATTCTTAAAAACAACTTACGAGTTGATATTTTAGGGGATCCTCCTCCACCCAAGGGACATCCCGTGTTTGAGCTAAAGACATTACCTGATACTATGAAATATGCTTATCTTGATGAAAAGAAGATATATCCTATTATTATCAGTGCTAACCTTTTAGAGCATGAAGAAAGGAGATTACTTAAAACTCTAAAGAAGCATAGGGCTGCTATCGGATATACTCTTGATGATCTCAAGGGCATAAGTCCCACTCTATGTCAGCACAAGATTAATATGGAACCAGATGCTAAACCTGTTGTTCATCACCAACGCCGTATCGATCCTAAGATGAAGGATATGGGAAGGACTGAGAAACTAAAACTTTTGGAGGCATGCATAATTTATCCTATTGCTGATAGTAGATGGGTAAGCCATGTTCATTGTGTTCCTAAGAATGGAGGTATAACTGTTGTTCCTAGTGATAAAAATGAACATATTCCACAAAGAATAGCAACTTGTTATAGGATGGTAATTGATTTCAGAAAATTAAATAAAGATACTAGAAAATATCATTACCCCTTCCCTTTTATTGATCAAATGTTAGAAAGATTATCTAAGCACACAAACTTTTGCTTTCTTGATGGATATTCTGGATTCTCTCAAATACCTATGTCAAAAGAGCATCAACGGAAAACTACCTTCACTTGCCCTTTTGGAACTTATGCTTATAGGCGTGTGCCTTTTGGTCTATGCTATGCACCTCCTACCTTTAAAAGATGCATCACTTCTATATTCTTTGACTTTTGTGAAAAGATTGTTTTGTTTTTTTGGATGATTTTTCCGTTTGCGGGACTTCTTTTGATGATTGCTTGAGCAACCTTGATCGAGTTTTGCAGAGATGTGAAGAAACTAATCTTGTCTTGAATTGGGAGAAGTGCCACTTTTTGGTCAATGAAGGTATAGTGCTTGGGCATAAAACTTCTGAACGAAGCATTGAGTTGGATAAAGCCATAGTTGATGCAATAGAGAAATTGCATGCCCAAAATATATCAAAGGTATAAGAAGTTTTCTCGATCATGTTGGTTTCTATATGTGTTTCATTAAATATTTCGTATAGATTTCTAGGCCATTAACTAATCTCCTTCAATAATACATTCCTTTTGTTTTTGATGATGATTGTGTAGAAGCCTTTGACATACTTAAGAAAGCCTAAATTTCTGCACCTATTGTTCAACCACCTGATTGGAACTTACCATTTGAAATCATGTGTGATGCTAGTAATTACGTTCTTGGTGTTGCTGTAGGGAAAAGAGTAGACAAGAAATTGAATATTGTTCATTCTGCTACTAAGACTCTAGATAGTGCCGAAATAAATTATGCTACTACTCAAAAAGAAATTTTAGCAATTGTATTTGCGTGTGATAAGTTTAGATCTTACATCATTGATTCTAAGTAACTATTCACACTAGTCACGCTACTATTAAACACCTTATGGAAACGAAATATGCTAAACCTAGAATTATTAGGTGGGTGATTTTACTCTAAGAATTTGACATGTATATCGTTGATAGGAAGGGAGCTGAAAACCATGTAGCAGATAACTTGTCTAGGATGGAAACTGTTCTTGATGACTCATACGTCTCGAATGTATCTATAATTTTTTATTGTTCCATGGTGATATATTATCATTCTAGAATACTTTTTGGTTATTTATTTACCATTTTATATTATTTCTGAGCACTAACCTATTGACCCAGTGCCCAGTGCCAGTTGTTGTTTTCTGCGTACTTTTCACTTTGCAGGTTTTCCATACCAAACGAGGTCCAGTTACCCTGAAACTTTTTGGTGATTTTTCTGGACCAAAACAAGATCAACGAGCATGGGAAGAAGGACAAAGGCCTCACGAGGGGCCCACAAGCCAACATGGCACGACCGGGGGGGGGGGGGGGGGTGGGTGGGTGGGGCTGATGGCTTGTGCCTCCCTCGTGGCCCTCCTCACTTCATTCTTTGGCTTATAAATTCTCATCTACCCTAAAAACACCAGAACGAGTCCCGAAACACTTTTTACGCTCCCTCAAGTCTCTCTTCTGATGGGAGGCCATCTGGAGCTCCATTCCGGCACCCTGCCGGAGTGGGTATAAATCACAGAGGGCCTCTTCATCAACCTTGTGTCCCTCATGATGATGTGTGAGTAGTTTACCACAGACCTACGGGTCCATAGTTGGTACCTAGATGGTAATATCTCTCTCTTTGATCTTCAATACAATGATCATCACATCTTCGCTTTGATCCATATGATGTAATTCCTTTTGTGCAATGCATTTGTTGGGATCTGATGAATTATGGGTTTGTGTTTAGATTATTCATGATAAATATTTGAGTCACCTCTAAATACTTATATTATTCTTATGTGCATGATTATGATAGCTTCGTAATTATCTATGATCTATTGAAATAGTTTGGCCAACTAGATCGATATTTCTTCGATGAGAGAGGTGCGATGTGGTAGGTTCAACCTGGCGAGTTTCTATAACCTAGTGATGGAAGGGGACAAGATGTGTCTTTGTGTTTCTTCTACTAAGGATAAAACGATGGGGTTTATTCATATTTCTTGAGTTTACTTTGTCTACATCATGTCATTGTTCTTCATGCAATACTTAGTTTTACTTAATACTCTAGATGCATGCTAGATAGCGGTCGATGAGTGGAGTAATAGCAATAGGTGTAGGCAGGAGTCGGCCTATTTGTTTATGGATGTGATGCCTATGTACACATGATCATTGTCGTGAATATCGCATAATTATCCGCTTTTCTGTCCATTGCCCAACAATAATTTGTTCACCCATCGTATGCTATTTTCATCAGGGATGCCATTAGGGAAAGCTATGCCCCCTGATCTATTCAAAACATATTAATAAAACCTTTATTACCTTGTTGTTGTAAACTTGTTTTTATTTTATCTTGCTATCTAGAATTATCTACACACCTCACTTGCTTGCAAATAACAAGACAAGAGGATTGACAACCCTCTTGCCCGCGTTAGGTGCAAGTTGTTTGTTCTTTTGTGTGCAACCTTAGAAGACAATTGTGGTTGATATTCCAATTGGTTCGATAAACCTTGGTTTCATAAGTGAGGGAAATACTTACCTACTTTGTGATGTGATAACCCGTTCCTCGTCATGGAAAACCCAATGCAGATCACGAGTATTAAGAACGATTTCTGACGCCGTTGTCGGGGAATATCATCACCATCTACCAAGTAAGTCCACACAAAATTTCATTCACTTGTTACTCTTTTTACTTGCTGGTGTATTTAGTTTTTGACATAAAAAACTAAAAAAACAAAAATATTTACATTTTCTTGCTTAGCTTGTCACTAGTTTGCATCCTTGCTCTCTAGTTTACTTGCCTAGCTGTGCTATCTTTATCTTTGTCACACCAAAATAGAAAGTAAAATGCTAAAATAAAGATAAATGTATCCTCATCCATTAGATAATATTTTCAAAAGACCGGTTTATGTTGAAACAATTGCTCGTGAGAGTGCACTAGATTATCTTTATGAGGTCTTGCTTGAAAATCATGAATCCGAAATTGTGAAATATATAAAGTGATTCATGATAGTTCCTTAAATGAAAAGCATGATTTCTATATTATTGAATTTGAATATTATCCTACATGTAATCATTATGAGAGAGGCAAATATGGTCATAGAAATTTACATGCTACTCACTTAACTCTCTTGATATTCAAATTGTTAATGCTTCATTCTTCCTACTTTCTTATGCTAGACACTTCTTGTCTTCATAAATTGTTTGCTTATAGAATTTTAATGCTCTCTTTGTGCTTCAGTTCTTGTCTTTTATGTGAGCATCATGTACATTTCAAGCCTATCTTAATGGCTATAAAGAAAGAGCTTGTTGGGAGACAACCCAATAGTTATTTTTATTTATTTCTGTTAGTGTGTGATGACATGATTATTACCTTTTAATGATTGTGTTTTTATGTTTAAATTAGTGTTTGTGCCAAGTAAAGCCTTTGGGATGATTTGCATGATGAGTATAATTGATACGGTGCAAAAATATAAACTTTGACGTCCAATGCAGAATTTCTCTGATTTTACTAGACGTCTTTTTAAGCTGAATTTTTTTACACAATATTGCTATACAAATTCCGCAGGTCTTCTTAATCTTCAGAATTTTTGGAGTTACATAAGTGTATGTTCATTACATATTACTACAGATTGTTCTATTTTAGTCAGTTTCTATTTTTGCATGTGTATTATTTTTATTTTGATGCTGCTATGGATTGTACCGGGGGGGGCATAAGCCATGGAGGAGTTAAGGTACAATGCCCTATTCTAAAATAAAATAAGAATCAATTTGTAATAGCACCTGAAAGTATTTCATATGTTTCTTATACTAACGGATCTCACAAAGTTTTGTTGAGTTTTATGTGATTGAAGTTTTCAAGTTTTGGGTATTGTCCCGATGGACAAAGGATTGAGGAGCAGCAAAAGTCTAAGCTTGGGGATGCCCAAAGCACCCCAAGGTAATATTCTAGGAATACTCAAGCATCTAAGCTTGGGGATGCCCCGGAAGGCATCCCCTCTTTTCATCTCAATCCATCGGTATGTTACTTGGAGGTATATTTTTATTCATCACATGATGTGAGTTTTGCTTGGAGCGTCATTTTCTTTTGTTTGCTTTTACTTTCAGTTTGACACAATCATTGTTTGCTGGACACACCTATTTAAGATAGGTACCACATCATCACAATTTGTTAGAATACTCTATGTGCTTCACTTATATCTTTTGAGCTTAGCAGTTCTTGTTCAAAAAAAACTTAACAGTTGCTCTAGTACTTCACTTATATATTTTTGAGCATGGTGGGGTGTAGATTTTCTAGAAATATTATGCTCTCGTTATTCACTTATATTTCTTTGAGAGCTGGACAAATAGTGACGATAATTTGCATGGGTCATAAGACTAGATAAAAAATAATGAGTATCCAATGAGTGATGATAAAAACCATCATGTAACACATATAGAGAAATTGTGGGCTAATGATACAAATGTGGTGATATGAAAAAGGTGTGAGTGCATTATTATTAGTTCAAATAGGTGTCTATATTAATATATGTTAAACTTCTTGTTCATCTAAAAAAATAAAAAGGCATGGTGATGATGTGTGAGCATTTCTATTCCTCCTTGAAATTCTTATGTTGTTTTGAGTCAGAGTCTCGCGATGGTTAGTTCCTACCAAGCCTCTCCCTCACGACATGTGAGTAGTACTTTGATTCGTGATAAAACTAATAAAACTTTGCAATAAGTATATGAGTTCTTCATTACTAATGTGACACCATGGACATACACACTCTCACCTCCTCATATTTGCTAGCCTCTTCAGTACCGTGCATCGTCCGTTCTCACTTTGAGTATTGGTGCAACTTTTCCTGGTGCATCCAAACCCCGTGACATGACAAGCTGTGTTGCACATAAACCTTTTTATATCCTCCTCAAAGCAGCCATCATACCTACCTATCATGGCATTTCCATAGCCATTATGAGATATAATGCCATGCAAATGCCATCATGACTTCACATGACTACTTCGTTCGTAATTATAATGCTTTGCATGATCATATAGAGCCGACATAGTATTTGTGGCAAAGCCACTATTCAGCATGTTTTTATTACATGTCATGCTAGATCTTTGGACATCCTAGTACACTGCGAGAGGCATTCATTCAGAGTCATATCATCCTATCAATTTGCATGTTGAGTTCTAAGTAAATAAAAGCGTGATGATCATCATTATTAGAGTATTGTCCTAGTGAGGAAATAAAAATGGGAGAGGACAAATGAGCCCACCGTAATAAAATGAATGAGATAAAAAGGGAGAAGGTACTTTGCTACTATCCTTTTGTTGGGGAACGCCTTTACCACACTTGTGCCTCAAAGTGGCACCTTGTTCTTCATATAGAGGGTCTCATGTTATATCATTCATACGCTAGTGGGAATAACTTTTTCATAAACTTGGCTCGTATATTCTGATGACGGGCTTCCTTAAATGCCCGAGGTCTTCATGAGTAAGCAAGTTGGATGCACACCCCACTTAGCTTTAGTGGATCTTTCATACACTTATAGCTCTTGTGCATCATTTGCATGGCAACCCCTACTCCTCGCATTGATATCTATCGACGGGCATCTCCATAGCTCGTTGGTACGCCTAGTTGATGTAAGACTATCTTCTCCACCTTTACCCCTTTGAAACCTACCACCATATTCTATTCCACCTCTATGCTATGTCCAATGTTTCACGCTCATGTATTGCGTGAAGAATAAAAAGTTGATGCACATTCAAAAAGTACGATCCAATTGCCTAACTTGAACACTGTGGTGCTTGACATTTGTATTAATGTGGTGAAGATGGATTCATGGCTTGCTAATATAATAAAGATGGATGGGGGGGGGGTAAAAACAATCTTTGAGGATCTTATACTTTGAAAGATTAATGATTTAGTGTTTATACATATAAGTATTGCTATGTTAATGTTTGTTAATTCATCGTTTCTCAGTGAGCATACATGCATAAGGTTACATCATGGATAACATGTCACATCAAAAATTATGTTTTATCATTTACCTACTTGAGGTCGAGCAAGAATTAAGCTTGGGGATGCTTGATACGTCTCCAACATATCTATAGTTGTTTATATTATCTTTCTAGAATACTTTTGGGAATTTATTTATGATTTTATATGATTTTTTAGCACTAACCTATTGACCCATTGCCCAGTGCGAGTTGTTGTTTTCTGCATGTTTTCCACTTTGTAGGTTTTCCATACCAAAAGAGGTCCAATTGCCCTGATACTTTTTGGTGATTTTTTCTAGACCAAAAGAAGACCAACGAGCATTGGAAGAAGGCTAGAGGCCTCATGAGGGGCCCACAAGGTAATTAGGCATGACCTTGGGGCGCACCCTGCTGGCTTGTGCCTCCCTCATGGCCCTCCCGACTCTGTTCTTTGGCTTATAAATTCCTATCTACCCTAAAAACACCAGAAGGAGTCCCGAAACACTTTTTACGCCGTCACACGTCTCTGGTTCGATGGGAGGCCATCCGAAGCTCAGTTTCGGTACCCTGCCGGAGGGGGGATCGATCACGGAGGGCCTATTCATCAACCTTTCTGCCCTCACGAAGATGCGTGAGTAGTTCAGCATAGACCTATGGGTCCATAGTGAGTACCTAGATGGTGATCTATCTCTCCTTGATCTTCAATACAATTATCACTGCATAATTGCTTTGATCCATATGATGTAATTCCTTGTGTGTTGTGCGTTTGTTGGGATCCGATGAATTGTGGGTTTATGTTTAGATTATTCATGATAAATATTTGAGTCATATCTAAATACTTATATGATTCTTATATTCATGGTTATGGTAGCTTCGTAATTCTCTCCAATCTATTGAAATAGTTTGTCCAACTAGATCGACATTTCTTTGGCGAGAGAGATGCGTTGTGGTAGGTTCAACCTAGCGAATTTCTATATACCAGCGACAGAAGGGGACAAGATGCGTCTTTGTATTGCTACTACTAAGGATAAAATGATGGGGTTTATTCATATTGCGTGAGTTTACTTTTTCTACATCATTTCATTGTTCCCCATGCATTACTCTATTTTACTTAATACTCTAGATGCATGTTGGATAGCGTTCGATGAGTGGAGTAATAGTAATAGGTGCAGGCAGGATTTGGCCTATTTTTTATGGACATGATTCCTATATACACATGATCATTGTCGTGAATATCGCATAACTATCCGATTTTCTATCAATTCCCAACAATATTTTGTTCACCCACCATATGCTATTTTTCATGAGACATGCCATTAGGGAAAGCTATGGCCCCCGGGTTTATTCACAAAATATTGATAAAACCTTTATTACCTTGCTGTTATTTACCTTTTTTATTTTGTCTCGCTATCTACAATTATCTACACACCTCACTTGCTTGCAGATAACAATACAAGATGATTGACAACCCTCTTGCCCGTGTTGGGCGCAAGTTGTTTGTTATTTTGTGTGAAGCCGCTGAAGATGGTCATGGTTGATATTCCTATTGGTTTGATAAACCTTGGTTTCATAAATGAGGGAAATACTTACCAATTTTGTGCTGCGATAACCCGTTCCTCTTCATGAAAAACCCAACGCAGATCACGAGTATCAATGACCCACTGCCTATTGATGGTAATTTTTGTGATGAGCAACCTTCTGTTATATATACTTCATGTAGTACTCGATAGTATGCAGATTATGATAATTACATAGTTGCTAAATATATTCCGCCTAGCTTCACCTATCAACAAAAGAATAAAAATTATGATCTACGACATTACTTTTGGGATGGCCCACATCTTTATAAAGAAGGAGTAGATTGTGTTATTAGGCGTTGTATACCTGAGCATGAATAGGAAGAGATCATAAGGAAGTGAAACTCCAAGACCTATGGAGGACACCATGTTTGTGACAGAACTGCACACAAGGTATTACAATCCGGTTTCTATTGGCCTACTATTTTTAAAGATGCTCGTAAGTATATCATTTCATGTGATGAATGTCAACGAGTTGGTAACATTGATAGACGTTAGGAAATGCCTATGAATTATTCACTTGCTATTGAACCATTTGATTTCTAGGGCTTTGATTTTATGGGACCTTTTCCTTCCTCTAATGGGTATACTCATATTTCAGTTATTGTTGATTACGTTACTAAGTGGGTAGAAGCTATTCCAACTAGTAGTGTTGATCATAACACCTCTCTTAAAATGCTTAAAGATATCATTTTCCCGAGGTTTGGAGTCCCTAGATATTTAATGAGTGACGGTGGTTCACATTTTATTCATGGTGCTTTCCGTAAACTTCTAGCTAAATATGATGTTAACCATAGAATTGCATCATCCTATCATCCCTAGTCTAGTGGCCAAGTTAGGTTGAGAAACTGAGAAATAAAACTAATTTTGCAAAATACTATTAATAAGTCTAGAAAGAATTGATCTAAAAAATTGTATGATGCTTTATGGGCTTATAAACTGCTTATAAAAATCCCATGGGGATGTCCCCGTATAAAATGGTCTAGGGAAAGGCTTGTCATTTACCACTTGAGTTAGAACATAAAGCTTATTGGGAAATTAAATAACTTAATTACGACTTTAAACTTGCGACAGAAAAGAGGTTATTTGATATTAGCTCATTAGATGAATGGAGGATACAAGCCTATGAAAATGCCAAGTTCTTTAAAGAAAAGGTTAAAATATGGCATGACAATAGGATCCAAAAATGAGAATTCAATGTAGGAGACCTGGTGCTTTTGTACAATTATCATTTTAGATTCTTTGCACATAAACTCCTCTCCAAATGGGAAGGCTCGTATGTTGTCGAGGAGGTCTATCACTCCGGTGTTATAAAGATCAATAACTTTGAAGGAAAAAGCCAAGAGTGGTAAATGGGCAAAGAATTAAGCACTACATCTCACATACGCCCATTAATGTTGAAACTAATATTATTCAAGTGATAACACCCCGAGGATCACATAACAGAGACCTTCCAGAACACTCTAGAAACCTGAAAAAGGATTAGGTACGTGATACGGTAAGAAAACCGACTCCAAAAATTCCAAATAAATATGTTATGTTGGTTTTGGTATTTTAGAAAAATTCCAAAAATAAAAAGGACTCGGGGAGACCCACGAGGGAGGCATAAACCAATAGGGCGCGCCCACCCGCCCCCCTCGGCATGACCTGATGGCTTGTGGGGCCCTCATGTGCTCTTCGAATTCTGTTTTCCTCCTGGACTCCTATTTTGACATAGAAAAATTCTTTATATGTACTCCCTTATGTTTTGACCACCACATCGCGAGTTTTTCCTCTGGTCTTGCTTCATGCATTTTCGGGCAGATATGAAAGTATGTCGTCACACGATTTAGATAGAGAGAGCTATGTCTCCCACTATGTTGCAGATCCAAAGATCTCCGGGGATATTTATCCCTACCTATGGCCCACAGATGAGGAGGAAGACACCGACTTGGAGGAGAAAAAGGATGCCAATTCAGATGAAGACGAAGTTCCACTACCTCAGCTTGGAGATATGCACGTGGAATTCAAGAGGTCAAGTCTCCCAACGGAGTAAACAAATCTAAGATCCGGTTTATCATGTCATGTTTTCCGCAGGAAAGCAAGGAGGCATTATGCAAAAATATATTGAATCTTGAGCAAGAAAACAATGACTTAAGGGAGGAAAATTTGTATCCTCAAATGTTGGCTGGAGAAGAAAAATGCCACCGCATCATCACCACCCAAGAAGGACACTTGAGTACATGGGTATGGGCACCACCTTTAGCTTGTTCCGAGCTTGGGGGAGGTGCCCCGGTATTGTATAACCATCACTTCTACCATTATCATCTATCTTAGTTCGATCCTTAGCTATTCCGTAATTTAGAGAAATAAAATTATAGATTTTCTTTGCTTAGAATTTTTTGCTTTGAGTTCTACGTACCCTTGTAATCGAGTATGAGAGTTATATAATAAATATTAATTGAGTTTATGTGCTTTAGTTGTGTGTACCCGTCATCATAGCATGGCAATAAAATAAATAGAAAAGATCTCATGGGTAGTAATGACTTCACATAGAAAAGGGTATAAGTGATAAACCTTGTTGAGAATAAACAGACATACTATTAGTCATTGTTACAATCTAAGCAAGATTATGATAGAGAATAGGAGATTCTCATACAAATACACTATCTTGGACATATTTTATGATTGTGTGCCCTCACCAAATATTATATAATGATCAAGTGTTGATGTAGGACATGGAAGACAATGTAATGATCAAGTGTTAATGTAGGACATGGAAGACAATGTAATGATCATGGTAGTTTATATCCACATAGAAGTTATATGGTCTTGGATCCTTTAACATGTTGTGCTTGCTTTAGATCTTTTGCTAGCCAAAATTTTATGCACAAAGTAGAGATACTACTTGTGCATCCATAAACTTGAAACCCACTTTCTTTCATACCTACCTATGGATTGAATAAGATCCTTCAAGTAAGTTGTCATCGGTGCATCAAGCAATAAAATTGCTCTTAAATATGTATGATCTTTTATTGCAAGGGAAAATAATTTTTGTACGATCTTGTGATGGCAAAGAAATAAAAGCGACAGAGTGCATAATAAAGTTTGCTATCATAAGGGTCAATATGAAGTGACGTTCCTTTGCATTAAGAGTTTGCACATCCAAAAACTTAAAAGCGCATTACAACCTCTTCTTCCCTTTACGAAGGGCTATCTTTTACTTTGATGTTTTCACTCCTGTGCGAGAGTCAATAAAGTTTATTCCGCTTACTACCTATTAACTCTATAGTGGAAAGCATCATGTGTTGAGGAAAGATTCAGGCTTATATATCCAGGTGGATGTAGATGATCATGATTTATTATTGTTGACATCATCCTTGAGGTAAATGAGTTGGGTGGCAAATCACTTAAGCCCCTATCTCCCTGTGTGTCCCATGGAAACATGGGCTCCAAAAATATGTCTTGAGCGTGAGAAATCATAGAAGATTAAATTATAGTTGAGTATGTGAACTTGCCAATAAGAAAGCTTTTACATAGACTCTCTTCTGAAATATGATGAATTATGATTGTCCCAAGACTAAGAACATGGTTTGTTGATTGTCAATAAGGTTTATGCTTCATACTCCAATAATTGTGAATGGATTGTTACTTGTTTATGAGGAGATATATGATAAAATACTTACTTCTATGATATTATTCATGATGCTCTCATGTCTGTATTTTATTTTTACTGACTTGTCCCTCTCAAATGATGTGGCCATTATTTTCGAGCTTGGCTTTCGCTTGAGGACAAGCAAGCTCTAAGCTTGGGGGAGTTGATATGTCCATTTTGCATCATGATTCCTTATTGATATTTGTGTTATTCTTGTCCATTATTCCACATTATCATACAATTTGTATGCCCTTTCTCTCTGTATATGCAAGGTACATAACAAAGAGGGAAATATCTGGAAACTGGAATTCTGGAGCGAGAAACCAAGAAAAAAGCAGAAAAATCATCAGACTCCAAATGACATGAAACTTCATGGAGAATTTTTATGGAATATTTAAGAATTATTGGGCCAAAAATATATAAGAGGGGGGCCACCTAGTAGCCACAAGTCAACAAGGTGCACCCACCTCCTCGGCGCGTCCTAATGGCTTGTGGGGCCCCTGCAGGTCTCCCGACCCCCCCCCCCCTCTTCTCCTATATGGTGTGTTTTACCTTAGAAAAAACATAAGAAACCTTTTGGGATGAAGCGCCACCGTCTCGACGCAGAAACCTGGGCAAAGACCCTTTTTCTCTCCGACAGAGATATTCTCCCGGGGAAACTTCCCTCGGGGGGAGGGGGGGGGGAATCGAAGCCGTCGTCATCAGGAATGCTTCCTCCTTCATGGAAGTACCAATCTTCATCAACATATTCACCATCACCATCTCATCTCCAACCCTAGTTCATCTCTTGTATTCAATATTTATCTCAAAAACCTCAGATTGGTACCTGTGAGTTACTAGTTGTGTTGATTACATCTTGTAGTTGATGCTTGTTGGATTACTTGGTGGAAGATATTATGTTTAGATCCTTAGTCATTATTATTATACCTCTAAACATGAACATGTTGATGAGGTGTGAGTAGTTACTATTGTTCCTGAGGACGTGGGAGAAGTCTTGTTATAAGTACTCATGTAAAGTTGGTATTCGTTCGATATTTTGATGATATGTATGTTGTTACTTCTCTTAGTGGTGTCATGTGACTGTCGACTACATCACAATTCACCATGTTATGGGCCTAAGGGAAGTCACTGTGGAGTAACAAGTAGATGATGGGTTGCAAGAGTGATAGAAGTGTAAACACCAATTTATGCATTGCTTCATAAGGGGCTGATTTGGATCCACACATTTAATGCCATGGTTAGATTTATCTTAATTCTTCTTTAATAGTTGCAGATGCTTTCGGGGGAGGGTAATCATTAGTTGGTTGTTTGTTCAAGTAGGAACATCACCTTAGAACTGGTTCACCCCCATAACAAATTTTCAAAGTAGCGAACGTGAATCAACTCAACATGATGAACATGACTAGACAAAAATTCCCATATGTCCTTCGGGAGCGCTTGCTTAATATAAGATTACTTTGAGGACTGGCCTTTGCTACAAAAAGGATTGGGCTACCTTGTTGCACCTTTGCTACTATTGTTACTTGTCACTTGTTATGAATTATCTTGCTACAAAACTATCTATAACTCTTACTTACAACACTTACGGAGGATACCTTGCTGAAAACCGCTTGTCATTTCCTTCTTCTCCTCGTTGGGTTTGACACTCTTACTTACCGAAAGGACTATGATTGATCTTGCATACTTGTGGGTCATCACAATCCCATGAACATATTTTCCAAATGTTGAAGTTGGGAGTGATTTCGTGAATAGACCAGCAAGATTATCGCATGATTTGCGTTGAAAAATGTTTATCTTCCCTTCCTTTTGTAATTGATGGGGGAAAATAATTTACGAGAAATATGCTTGGTGATATTTCTCTTTATGTAACCCGTTTACATTTGAGAAACACAAGCTGCATTATCATCGTAGATAATGGTCAGAGATTCAATAGAACCTTTACCACATGATTTTTGTATGTGGTTTATCATTCTGCAAAGCCATACACATTCACGTGATGCTCATATAATGCAATTGTTTCAAAATGATTGGTGGATGTGAGCACTAGAGGCTTCTTGGAAGACTTCCATGAAATGGTCGGCCCACCATGTAGGAACATGAAACCGGTTTGTGATCTAGCACTATGGTGGTCACATAAGTAGCCAGCATCAATATACCCAATCATATCAATGTCTAGATTTCTTTGAAATTGGAAGCACACGCAAAGATCATTTGTGCCTTTGAGATATCAAAAGATATTTTTAACTCCCACCCAATGACGTTTAGCGGAAGTGGTGCTATGTCTACCTAGTAAATTCATTGCAAATACAATATTAGGCCTGGTGTAATTTGCAAGATACATGAGCGCTCCAACGACACTAAGATATGGAACTTCAAGTCCTAATATCTCTTCTCCATCATCCATTGGTCTAAATTGATCTTTTTCTACGTCTAGAAATCAAACAACCATAGGAGTTTTGGATGGATAGGATTTGTCCATATTGAATTTCACTAATATTTTCTGCATATAGGCGGTTTGATGAACCAAAATACCCAAGGGAAGGTGCTCATGTTGTAATCCTAGGAAAAAAATTGGTTTTACCCAAATCCTTCATCTCAAATTCCGTCTTTAGGTGATTGTGTGCTTCATCAATATCTTGTGTAGTTCCAATGATGTTAAGATCATCAACATACACAAAAATAATGTGAAATCAAATTGTGAACGTTTTTATGAAAACACATGGGCAATCATCATTATTAGTGTATCCCCTTTTTAAACAGAAAACTCACTAAGTCGGTTGTACTACATGGAACCCGACTGTTTTAAGCCGTATAAAGACTTATTTAGTTTTACACAATACGTGTTGCGTTTTGCATTTGGATTCGGGGCTCTGAATCCATCAGGAACCTTCATGTATATGTTTGAATCAAGTGAATCGTAAAGGTAAGCGATCACTACATCCATCAACTGCATAGATAAATGATTTTGTACTGCCATAGAAATAAGGTATCGTAAAGTAATACCACGCATTACTCGAGAATATGTTTCATTGAAATCAATGATTTGTATCTGTGTGAAACCTTAGACTACAAGCCTTGCTTTTATATCTCACCACCTCATTGTTCATGTTTCTTTTATGGACGAAAACTCATTTGAATCCCACAAGGAAAACTCTAGGAGGTGTAGTTATTGCTTCAGTAAATACCTTTCATTTATTGAGTGAGGCTAACTCTATTTGGATTGCATAGTTCCATTTAGGCCAGTTGGAACGTTTCTCACACTCTACCATGGCCTTTGGATCGTGATAATTTAGAAGGTTGTCTGCAACTGTAGTTGAGAAAAATATGTCGACTCTAGTGGAAATTTCATTTGTCCTTGTTGACTCGTCGTGATTTACCAATATGATTGAGTTAAGGTTTTCTCATGTTCCGATCATTAAGTGCACACCTGAGCTGGGTTGTGGAGGTTATCCTCCCAGTGGGTGTATATTACACATTTGATGGTTATCAATACTAGGTTCATTTTCATTTACTGGTTCAGAGGGTTTCTTTCTCTGTTTCCTTTGTTGCTTGTGAGGAGTTGAATCATGTTTCGTGGTCGTACTTCTCCCCCTCTTCCTATGAACAAGGGGTTGAGTAGTTTTTATTGGTACCTCCACTCTTTCGGGCGTGTTTTTGGTAGAATTACAGGATTTTGTAACACCTTTATAGTCAGTAAATGAATGAGGCAGGTTATTTGCAATGTGTTGCAAATTAATTATTTTCAGAACTTGAAGTTTAGTTTCTTGAGTACATGGATCATACGATGAATTTCCTTGGGCATTCCAATCGATTTCTGGGCATTCTTTTCATACTTTATGTCTCCCCCTAATGCTGGGAAATGGTCCTCATTGAAGATGCAGTCGGCGTGACAGGTTGTGAACAGATCCCCTGTGAGGGGTTGAAGGTACTTGATTATCAACGATGATTCGTACCCCACATAGATCTTCAATTTCCTATGTGGGCCTATGGATGTATGTTATAGTGGTGAGATTGGCACATATGTGTGATGTCTACTACGCAACCTTCTCCTTGTAGACGTTGTTGGGCCTCCAAGTGCGGAGGTTTGTAGGACAGTAGCAATTTTCCCTCAAGTAGGTGACCTAAGGTTTATCAATCCACGGGAGGCGTAGGATGAAGATGGTCTCTCTCAAGCAACCCTGCAACCAAATAACAAAGAGTCTCTTGTGTCCCCAACACACCCAATACAATGGTAAATTCTAAAGGTGCACTAGTTCGGCGAAGAGATGGTGATACAAGTGCAATATGGATGGTGGATATAGGTTTTTGTAATCTGAAACTACAAAAACAGCAAGGTAACTAATGATAAAAGTGAGCACGAACAGTATTGCAATGCGTGGAAACAAGGCCTAGGGTTCATACTTTCACTAGTGAAGTTCTCTCAACAATGATAACATAATTGGATCATATAACCAGCCCTCAACGTGCAACAAAGAGTCACTCCAGAGTCACTAATAGCGGAGAACAAACGAAGAGATTATTGTCGGGTACGAAACCACCACAAAGTTATTCTTTCTGATCAATCTATTCAAGAGTCCGTAGTAAAATAACACGAAGCTATTCTTTCCATTCGGTCCATCATAGAGTCCGTACTAGAATAACACCTTAAGACACATATCAACCAAGACCCTAATGTCACCTAGATACTCCATTGTCACCTCAAGTATCCGTGGGCATGATTATACGATATGCATCACACAATCTCAGAGTCATCTATTCAACCAACACATAGAGCTTCAAAGAGTGCCCCAAAGTTTCTACGAGAGAGTCAAAACGTGTGCCAACCCATATGCATAGGTTCCCGATGTCACGAAACCCGCAAGTTGATCACCAAAACATATATCAAGTACTCACATGAATATCCCATTGTCACCACAGATAGACACGTGCAAGACATACATCAAGTGTTCTTAAAGACTCAATCCGATAAGAGAACTCCAAAGGGAAAACACAATTCACTACAAGAAGGGAGAGGGGGAAGAACATCATAAGATCCAACTATAGTAGCAAAGCCCGCGGTACATCGAGATCAAGACATCTCAAGAACAGGAGAGAGAGAGAGAGAGAGAGATCAAATACATAGCTACTGGTACATACCCTCAGCCCCGAGGGTGAATGATACGTCTCCATCGTATCTACTTTTCTAAACTCTTTTGCCCTTGTTTTGGACTCTAATTTGCACGATTTGAATGGAACTAACCTGGACTCACATTGTTTTCAGCAGAATTGCTTTGGTGTTATTTTTGTGCAGAAATCAAAGTTCTCCAAACATCCTGAAAATTTACGGGGAGCATTTTGGAAAATATGAAAAATATCTGCGCCAAGTTCCACCTGAGGGGGTGGGCCAGTGGGCCACAAGCCCTGGCTCCGCCACCCCCCTGGTGGCGGTGGGCAAGCTTGTGGATCCCACACAGCTCTGCCGCCCCCAATCTCAGGTCTATAAGTTCACTTTCGTCCCAGAAAAAATAAAAAGAGAAGTTTTCGTCGCGTTTGCGATACGGAGGCGCCGCCACAACCTGTTCTTCATCTGGAGGGCAGATCTGGAGTCCGTCTTGGGCTCCGGAGAGGGGAAATCGTCTCCATCGTCATCATCAACCTTCTTCCCTCTATAATTCCATGAAGCTCTTCGTCGTTCGTGAGTAATCTATCCGTAGGCTCGCTGGGCGGTGATGAGTAGGATGAGATCTATCATGTAATCGAGTTAGTTTTGATGGGGATTGATCCCTAGTATCCACTATGTTCTGAGATTGATGTTGCTACTACTTTGCCATGCTTAATGCTTCTCACTAGGGCCCGGGTGCCATGATTTCAGATCTGAAATTATTATGTTGTCACCAATATATGTGTGTTTTAGATCCGATCTTGCAAGTTGTAGTTACCTACTATGTGTTATGATCCGGCAACCCCGGAGTGAAAATAACCGGAACCACTCCCGATGATGACCATAGTTTGAGGAGTTCATGTGTTCACCAAGTGCTAATGCATTGGTCCGGTTCTTTATTAAAAGGAGAACCTTAATATCCCGTAGTTTCCTTTTGGACCCCGCTGCCACGGGAGGGATGGACAATAGATGTCATGCAAGTTCTTTTCCCTAAGCACGTATGACGACACATGGAATGCATACCTACATCACATTGACGAACGTGAGCTAGCCACATATCTCTCCGTGTTATAGCTGTTGCATGATGAATATCATCCAAACAAATCACCGACCCATTACCTACGAGTTTGTCCTACTGCTGTTGTTACTTGTCTTGCTCTGCTGCTGTTACTACTGTTGCTACTGCCGTTACTTGTCTTGCTCTGCTGCTACCGTTGCTACTACTGTCGCTTGCTACTGTTGCTACTTGCTACTGTTGTTACTACTGTTGTTCCTTGCCACTGTCGTTACTCGCTACTTTGCTGTTACTACTTTGCTTGCACATACTAATCTTTCAGGTGTGGTTGAATCTGACCCATTCAGATGCTAATACTCGAGAGTATTCTCTCACCTCCTGTGTGGCGAATCAACAAATTTGGGTCGAATACTCTACCCTCGAAAACTGCTATGATCCCACGCACTGGTGGGCTGTCAACAACATTCTTCTAGTTTCGATTGCCGGAGAGTGCTATCAACATTCTTCTGGTGCCGTTGCAAGGGAAGGTCTACTATTACGGAGTCAGCATTTTTTTGGCGCCATTGCCGGGGAAGCACAGCTGACATCAAGCATTTTTCTGGCGCCGTTGCCGGGGAGGTATTGCTATATTCTCTGGGTTACTTGGGATTTATATCTGCTGATCACTGTGAAGAATCTGAAGGATCCGAAGACCAAAGTATTGCCCTCAACTACGAGAGGAGGTAAGGAATTGCCATCTAGATCTACACTTGATTCACCTTCAGTTATGAGTAAGTTTGTGACATCACCTCCTGCTAGAGATCTTGATATGTCGCCTATGCTTGATGATGCTATGCTTGATACTGCTAGAGATGCTATGCTTGATACTATGCCTGATACTGCTTTGCGTGATATTGCTAGAGATGCTATGCCTAATACTGCTTTGCCTGATGATGCTAGAGATGCCATTTTGCCTGATGATGCTATGCTTGATACTACTAGAGATGCTACTTTGCCTGATGTTCCACTGGGGGTATTCCTTGATGCTCATATTGCTAGAGTTACTGCCAATGCTCGTGATGCTTCTGAAACTACCGATACTATTGAGTTAGAACCTGCTTTTGCTCCTGTTAGATCTAGCTCTCCTAGATATGAATTGCCTGATATACCTGAGGGTTACGCTATGGAGGGAGAGGTAGCTGACGATTTTCTTGCGTGTAAGGATGCCTATGACGCTGAGAAATTACTTCTCAAGTGGAAGGAAAAATCTCTGAAAGCTAGGATGAAATACGACCCGAAGTTTGCCACTTCACCTATCTTTATCACCGATAAGGATTATGAATTCTCTGTCGATCCTGAGATAATCTCTCTAGTCAAATCTGATCCTTTCCACGGTTATGAGTCGGAGACGGTCGTAGCCCATCTTGCCAAACTACACGATATAGCCACCCTTTTCACTAATGAGGAGAAGATCCGCCACTACTATATCCTTAAACTGTTTCCTTTCTCTCTAAAGGATGACGCTAAAGCCTCGTTCACCTCTCTTACTCCTGGATGTTTGAGTAGTCCCCAGGATATGGTCTATTACTTCTGTGAGAAATATTTCCCTGCCCATAAGAAGCAAGCTGCCTTGCAGGAAATATACAACTTTGCTCAACTCCAAGAAGAGAGTCTTCCACAAGCTTGGGGGAGGCTCGTCCAGCTACAAAATGCTTTGCCTGATCACCCTCTTAAGAAGAACGAGATACTTGATATCCTCTATAACAGACTAACCGATGGTTCTAGAGACCACCTAGATAGTTGTGCCGGTTGTGTTTTTAGGGAACGAACTGTAGAACAAGCTGAGACCCTACTGAATAACATCTTGATCAACGATAATGCTTGGACTATTCCCGAACCACCTCCTAAGCCAACTCCAAAGAAAAGAGGTATTATATTCCTCAGTCCCGAAGATATGCAAGAAGCCAAGAAATCTATGCAAGAGAAAGGTATTAGATCTGAAGATGTCAAAAATCTACCACCTATTGAAGAGATCCATGGTCTCGATAACCCGATACAGGTAGTAGAAGTGAATTCTCTACGTAGGTTTGATGAGAGTGATATTCCTTTTGACAAACCTGCTAGCCTATGCTTTGATGAATTTGACAACTTTGTTGCCAAATAACAGAGTTTCAATGATTATGTTAGCAGATATTTGGAACAAAGTACTCGTATGCTTAGCCATTTAAGTGCTTGTGTAGACAGAAATGTCAATGATCTGAAGCTTCTGAGTAAACATGCCTCTATGATTACTACTCAGGTAGAACAAGTACTTAAAGCTCAGAATGACCTGCTCAATGAATTAAGTGAAAACTATGTCAGAGTCATTACTCGAGGAGGCAAAATGACTCAGGAACCTTTGTATCGTGAAGGTCATCCAAAGAGAATTGATCTAGATTCTCAAGGAATCAATGCTGATACACCTAGTCATCCTAAGGAGAAGAAGAAGGATGATAGAAACTTACATGTCAGTTCACCAAATACTGTCACACCTGATGAACCTAATGATATTTCTGCGTGTGATGCAGAAAGACAATCTGGTGATGAACATGAACCTGGTGACAATATGGACAGTGATGTTCATAATAATGCTCAACCTAGCAATGAGGAGGATGTGGAGATTGAACCTATGATTAATCCTGATAATCCACAACCAAAGAGATACGATAAGAATGACTTCACTGCTAGGAAGCATGGTAAATAAAGGGAGCCATGGGTTCAGAGATCTATGCCCTTTCCTCCTAAGCCATCCAAGAAAAAGGATGATGAGGATTTTGAGCTCTTCGTTGAGATGATAAGACCCATCTTTCTGCAGATGCGGTTAACTGATATGCTCAAGATGTCTTTGTATGCCAAGTACATGAAAGATATCGTGACTAATAAACGAAAGATACCAGATCTTGAGATCTCCACCATGCTTGCCAACTACACTTTTAAAGGTGGAACTCCTAAGAAACTTGGTGATCCCGGAGTGCCCACTATACCTTGCTCCATTAAAGGAGACTATGTAAGAACTGCCTTATGTGACCTTGGAGCCGGTGTTAGTGTTATGACGCTTTCTCTTTATCGTAGACTTGAATTGGATAAGTTGACACCCACTAAAATTTCTCTGCAAATGGCCGACAAATCAACTACTTTCCCTATCGGCATTTGCGAGGATGTGCCTGTTGTGGTTGCTAACACCACTATCTTAACAAACTTTGTTATCTTGGATATTCCCGAGGACGATGCCATGGCTGTCATCCTCGGAAGACCCTTTTTAAACACTGCAGGGGCTGTTATAGATTGCAACAAAGGCAATCTCACTTTCCATGTCAACGGTAATGAGCACACGGTGCACTTTCCGAAGAAACGATATCAAGTACATTGCATCAATGCTATCGAAACGACTTCATCGATTCTTACTGGGAGCTTTGAATGCCCTATTCCTCATGTCAAGATGAAGTATGATTTGCTTGTTGGGGAGATACATATCCCCATTGAGGTGACTTAGTGTCTATTCGAAAATTCTCCGTTCTCTCTTGAGATTCGAGAAGGTTTTGCCATGAGGATTTGATCAATCCTATTGACGGATTTCTTTCGATGATCATGAAATGGATGAATCAAAGAGTCACGTACCTCTATTTTAAGCTTTCATTTTCTTTTGCTTAGAAGAAAAATGATAGGATTAGTTTAGTTTTTCCTGTTTTCTGTTTTAGCGTCCCGGAGAAAAATACCTCAAAAATAAAAGTTCTCCGATGGTCCTGAAAGTTTAGTATGATTTTTTCTAGAATTTTTGAAAATTATTGGGCCTGAGAGCTGGCCTGGGGGCCAGACCAGTGGGCCACAAGCCCTGCCACCGCCACCCCCGTGGTGGCGGA
Organism: Hordeum vulgare subsp. vulgare; assembly: GCF_904849725.1. NCBI lineage: Eukaryota > Viridiplantae > Streptophyta > Magnoliopsida > Poales > Poaceae > Hordeum > Hordeum vulgare. The sequence goes on along the minus strand of NC_058520.1, from coordinate 530,517,416 downwards.
GGGCAAGCTTGTGGGGCCCACAGGGACCCCCTCCACTCATTCCAGCTCCCAGCCTCTTCTTCCACCCCCAGAAAAAATTGTTTCGCAGCTCAAACCCGTGTTCTTGCTCATTTGGCTGTGATTTTCGATCTCCTTTCTCAAAGCACCATTCTCCGAACCGTTTTGGGGAAATTACTCCTTGGTAAGTGACTCCTCCATTGGCCCAATTAGTTTTTGCTCTAGTGCTTTATCCTTCGCGTATTCTTGCTACTTTGGTGACCCTGTTCTTGAGCTAGAAATGTTGATTTTAGCTGGTCCCAAGTAGTTTTAGCGCGTGATACGGTCTCTAGGCACTAGTAGGAGTAGTTGCTTCAAGGTGTGGTGGGTCTTCATTCACTTTTCTCTTGAACTTCAAAAATTTCAGCAAAAGGAAATTATGTTCAGGAGGAAGTTTCATGGTGGTTCCTCAAGTAAGAAGGGTCCTCGTCTTTCTTTTCGGGAGCCCGAACATTTTCAACTAAGGGACGCACCGGTACAACCATGTGAATGGCCTTCCGATGAGTTCATGATCGAAGCAGGTTTCAAGGATGAGTTTGATACACTTGTCCGCAATGCCGGGTTACAAGAATTACTCTCAAATAAATGTGAACAGTATGCTATGCTCACTGCCTCCTTCGTGCGTAGATTTAAGTTTTTAGTTGCCTGTGACTCATCCATACTGTTTGATCTGTACGATAAACCCTATATCGTGGATTTGGAGGATTTCAATAGGATTTGCAAGATACTCGATGGGGGTAGTATTAATGATCCTTCTAAGTCTTCGGTCAGAGACTTTGTCTCCAGTATAACTGTTGGAGAAACCAGAGATATCACGCAAGCCACCATAGGAAGCATCCATTTCCCTGCCTTGCACTACCTTGCCCTCTTCATAGGTAGGTGCATTAACGGCAAGGGTGCACATTGTCACCTATGCGCTTCTAACCTTAGTATCCTTAAGAGCGCAGTAACAGGTGACAGGAGCTTCAATATGGGAGCTATAATAACAAGGAGGCTGAATAAAAATGCCAGTGAGGGGGATTTATTTGGTGGAGTTTATGCTACACGCTTAGCAAATTTTCTTGGAGTATCCATCCGTCCAGAAGACCCTCCTCTCTGTACAGCTTACCTTGATCGTGTCGCTCTAACACGCTACCAGTTCCTTGAGAGAGATCATGGATCCCTCCTAGACCGCTTGATATTTAACCGGCAGCGTGTTTTCCATATTACCCTTCCTGATCCTGCTTTCTTTGACTTTCAGGTAAAACGAAGATACTACATAACCATAGGAGAGGCAGAGGAGTACGAGAGGGAGGCGACGGCTGCTCGACTTCGTGAGGCAGCTATTCAGGCAGTGGCTGCAGCACTCCCGTATAACACCCATTATGACTTTGGGTTTCACCAGGATCATCCATGGCAGTAGACCAAGCTAGGCCAAAAGCCTAAGCTTGGGGGAGTACGTGTTCTCACCGACTTTACATTCATGCTTATGCTTTCACTCTGTTAGCCGGTGTTTACACTTTGCCACTGTATTATCCATGCTAGTTTATTTTCGTTTTCTTGTTTTCTTTTTTTGTGTCCTTTTGAGAAAACCCAAAAAGATTTTTCTTTCTTCTTTTGCTTGTTGGGAGCTTTCCCGTGTAAATAGTTTTCTTTTTCTTTGTGTCAAGGTAGAAGATATTTGTTACAATGTTTAGTGGTTCTTGCATGCTTACCTATTTAGCTTTCAAAGAGCCATATTACTTTGTCTTCTCCTTTGTGTTTGCCTGCAGATTCAGCTTAGTCCAATGCACGAGCACTCTTATTATTGTTCACATCGTTCGATCGTGCAAGTGAAAGGCAATAATGATGATATATGATGAAGTGACTGAGACTGAAAAGCTGGTATGAACTCTATCTATTTTGTTTTTGTAAATATGACTAGCTTATCGACCCAGATTTAGCTTTGTTGTGAGAAAACCATGTTTGAAATGACAACATAGAGATCATAGTTTCTGATGCCATGCTTATTTAGCTGAGAGTTTATAATGGTTTGTCTTGATTGCCAACATAGATTTTGAAATGACTATGATGTAGTATGATAGGATGGTATTCTCCTTTGAATGTTTCAAGTGGCTTGACTTGGCGCATGTTCATGCATGTTGTTGAAACAAAATCAACATAGCCTCTATGATGTTCGTGTTCATGGTGATTTATATCTTGTTCATGCTTGCATTCAATGTTAGTCAAACTCATTGCATCTTGATGACTGTTGTCGCTCTCTAGTTGGTCGCTTCCCAGTCTTTTGCTAGCCTTCACTTGTACTAAGCGGAATACTGCTTCTGCATCCACTTCCATAAACCCAAAAGTTTTTCCATGAGAGTCCACCATACCTACCTATTTGCGGTATCTACCTGCCGTTCCAAGTAAATTTGCATGTGCCACTCTCTAAACCTTCAAGAAATAATCTGTTTTATATGCCTGAACCGCTCATGTGGTGACAGGGGGCTATTGGTATCTTCCATGCGAGGAGTGTTATCCTCGACATGTGTTTATTCACTATCATTCACGAGAAAGGGGCCAGTAATTGGAATGCCCAGTTCCACGCTTAAATCGAAAACATAGCTGTAAAACAAGACTCCCCCCGGATTGATGTTAGTATGGATGGTACCCGAGGACTCGGCTAGCCGTGGAGTGTGATTGATTGGTGGTGGGGGAGTTAAAACTTTACCTTTATGTTTGGGAACCGCCTATAGCATGAGTAGCATGGAAGATATTGAGAACTCTTGGTCATTGCGTTGACAATCAAAGCATGCCTCCCAAAATTATTATCTCTATTTTCAAAGCTTGAGCTCTGGCACCTCTGCAAATCAATGCTTCCCTTTGCGAAGGGCCTGTCTATTTATTTTCCTGTTGAGTCATCCTCTTCTTATATAAGCACCAATTAGAGAGCACCTTTGTCATTTTTTATGCTTTGCTTTTGATTGATATTGAGTATGACTATGACTGGATCTTCGTTGCTATGAATTACAATGTTTACTGAGCCCTTGATCTTTGAAAGTGCTCTGCATTTATGTTTTGCGGTCTCAGAAAGAGCTAGCGAGATACCACCTATTCATATTGCTTCATGCTTGTTTTGATTGAAGTGTTGGTATTCGAAACTCATTATTATTTGCTCGTTAGCTGATTATGCCATTGATATTAGTTTACCGTGGGACCTTTGTGTCACTTGCTTATGTGGTTAACTTTTGATCTTGTTGAAATTCTGGTTATGAGTTAGACATAGTTGCAACAACAAGATCAAATAGAGTTTGTCAAAGTTTTTCTTTCTCTCTCAGTTTGTCAACTGAGTTGCTTGAGGACAAGCAAGGTTTTAAGCCTGGGGGAGTTGATACGTCTCCATCGTATCTACTTTTGCAAACTCTTTTGCCCTTGTTTTGGACTCTAATTTGCATGATTTGAATGGATTTAACCTTACTGACGCTGTTTTCAGCAGAATTGCCTTGGTGTTATTTTTGTGCAGAAATCAAAGTTCTCAGAACGTGCTGAAAATTTACGGGGAACATTTTTTGAAAATATGAAAAATACGTGCGCAAAGATCCACCTGAGTGGGTGGGCCACAAGCCCTGCCACCGCCACCCCCTGGTGGCGGTGGGCAAGCTTGTGGGGCCCACGTGGCTCTGCCGCCCCCAACCTCAGCTCTATAAGTTCATTTTCGTCCCAGAAAAAATAAAAAGAGAAGATTTCATCGCGTTTGCGATACGGAGGCGCCGCCACAACTTGTTCTTCATCTGGAGGGAAGATCTGGAGTCCGTCTTGGGCTCCGGAGAGGGGAAATCGTCACCATCGTCATCATCAACCTTCTTCCCTCTCTAATTCCATGAAGCTCTTTGTTGTTCGTGAGTAATCTATTCGTAGGCTCGCTGGGCGGTGATGAGTAGGATGAGATCTATCATGTAATCAAGTTAGTTTTGACGGGGATTGATCCCTAGTATCCACTATGTTCTGAGATTGATGTTGCTACTACTTTGCCATGCTTAATGCTTGTCACTAGGGCCCGAGTGCCACGATTTCAGATCTGAAATTATTATGTTGTCACCAATATATGTGTGTTTTAGATCCGATCTTGCAAGTTGTAGTTACCTACTATGTGTTATGATCCGGCAACCCCGGAGTGACAATAACCGGAACCACTCCCGGTGATGACCATAGTTTGAGGAGTTCATGTGTTCACCAAGTTTTAATGCGTTGGTCCGGTTCTTTATTAAAAGGAGAACCTTAATATCCCGTAGTTTCATTTTGGACCCCGCTGCCACGGGAGGGATGGACAATAGATGTGATGCAAGTTCTTTTCTGTAAGCACGTATGACGACACACGGAATGCATGCCTACATCACATTGAAAAACGGGAGCTAGCCACATATCTCTCCGTGTTATAGCTGTTGCATGATGAATACCATCCAAACAAATCACCGACCCATTGCCTACGAGTTTGTCCTACTGCTGCTGTTACTTGTCTTGCTCTGCTGCTGTTACTACTGTTGCTATTGTTGTTACTTGTCTTGCTCTGCTGCTACCGTTGCTACTACTGTCGCTTGCTACTGTTGCTACTTGCTACTGCTGTTACTACTGCCGTTCCTTGCCACTGCCATTACTCGCTACTTTGCTGTTACTACTTTGCTTGCAGATACTAATCTTTCAGGTGTGGTTGAATCTGACCCATTCAGCTGCTAATACTCGAGAGTATTCTCTCACCTCCTGTCCGGCGAATCAACAAATTTGGGTCGAATACTCTACCCTCAAAAACTACTACGATCCCACGCGTTGGTGGGCCGTCAAGAACATTCTTCTAGTTTCGATTGCTGGAGAGTGCTAGCAGCATTCTTCTGGTGCCGTTGCAAGGGAAGGTCTGCTGTTACGGAGTCAACATTTTTCTGGCGCCATTGTCGGGGAAGCACAGCTGACATCAGTGAACTACTCCCTCCTCGTCATGGAGATCACCGGGATGATGAAGATGGCCACCGGAGATGGATTCCCCCTCCAGCAGGGTGCCGGAACAGGCTCCAGATTGGTTTTTGGTGGCTACAAAGGCTTGCGGCGGCGGAACTCCCGATCTAGGTTTCTTTTTGGGGGTTTCTGTATTTATAGGAATTTATGGCGGTGGAATTACGTCGGTTAGGCCCACGAGGAGGTCACAAGCCTGCTAGGCCCGACCTAGGACCGGGGGGGGGGGGCAGGCGTCCTAGGCTTGTGACTCCCTCGTGGCTCTTCTGGCCTTCTTCCAAAGCTTCGGGGGTCTCTTTTGGTCGAAAAAAATCATCGCAAAAGTTTTATTCCATTTGGACTCCGTCTGAAAAAGGGTCAAAAACGCGGAAAAAACAGAAACTGGCACTTGGCACTGAGTTAATAGGTTAGTCCCAAAAAAGATATAAAATAACATATTTATGCATATAAAACATCCAAAGCTGACAAGATAATAGCATGGAACCATCAAAAATTATAGATACGTTGGAGACGTATCAATGTGGCACATCCGAGTTTACACAAATGGGAAATATTTGGTAGAATTCCATGTACTAGTTGTAGAGGGGAAGTGTTGTGATATGCAGTTGGTCACAATTGAACTAAGTCAGTCGCTTGTAAAACTACGTGGCCCAACAGTAGGTTGGTAAGTTGCAATTCATAAGTAAGGGTCATGCAATGAGCTTAATTGTCTTAATTACAGATTCAGCTGATCTATTTTGAGTGTTGACATATGGGACCGAGTGTTGAACTTCAATGCCTAATGCAATGCAATAATCATTGAAGGCATGTGAGCAGAATTCAACATCGTTTTCCATTCGAATTGATTTAATTCGATTCTTGAGATAATAAACTTGTAATTTAGAAAGTTGTCTCATTATTTTAGCAAGTGCATGGTTTCGTATAGATAGTAAACACAAGCGACACCATCGTGTGGATGCATCTATTAGGACCATGAAATACCTAAAAGGTCCACACAATGGTTAGATAGGACCACAAATATAGCCTTGAATTAGGTTGTCATCGAATTTTAAGATATGACGGTCTTAAAATGAGTTTCCAGTAGCGCATGCAGTGCACATAAAATCCGAAGATTGTGGAAATTTAGTTTCATTTAAGTCATGACCATTGGAATTGCACATAATTTTCCTCATCATCCCGATGTCGGGATGACCAAGGCAATCATGCCAAGTTTGGAATGCATGCACATTCTAAAAAATTACCTTATACGCAATGTGTTCTACATGAATTTTCTCAAATATTTGTTTGCCATATCCATTGTCTTTTGTAAAATGGAGATATTCCTCTTTGTTGTCTTCATGGATTTCAATGTGGAAGCCATTTGTGCAGATATCTCTATAACCTATGAGTGTACGGGTTTAATTGGGATACAATAAAGCATCCTCAATTACAATTTGTGTACCCATAGGGAGGGTAAATATGACATGTCTCGTGCCAACAATTACCGCATCACGTCCAATGATTGTTAAAATATCTCCATTTAACTTTGTGAAAGTTTGGAAATACTTTATTTCCCTAAGTATAGAGTTTGTGGTACAACTGTCCACAAGGCACATTTCCTCCTCCTTTGGATTAACTCATGTAGAAATCTCTATATTGACATGTGAGATTTTTAGTTAATGAAAACACTTAATTGGATATATGGAATCCATACAAATTTTATTGATATCAAAGTGTTGATACAATATGTAAAAATAAGTTTTTACAATATAGGATGACAACAACAACAATAATAATGTGTTATATTACGATAATTTGGTGGATGTAAACAAATAAAATGTCTAAATGGACTCAGTTGTTTAGTCAAAGTCCCCAAACATGTTGGCGGCGTATTCAATCATCGTATTTTCCGTGTCCATGGAGTCCCGCCATAGATGGAATTCCTTGTTGTTATTTGGTGCTCCTTGAACATCTTGCGAACAACCAACTTCCATGTTATTATCATGTTGAGCATTGAAGTGGGCTTCATATCTTTCTCCTTGGGCAGGTCTATTACGTCCCATGGATTGCAGGTAGAGGTTTACTAGATGTCTTGGGGTGCGGCATTTTTTGGTGACATGCTTGTAGCATCAACATTTCTAGCAAAGTTTAGATTTGATAAACTTATTCTTTGTTGTGCCCTTTCCCTTGTTTGAATTTTTTGGCTTCTTATTCTTTTTATGATTACTCTTACCCTTAAATTTCTTGTTTGGGGCTTTGAAAGAACCATTGAACTTAGTGTTTTTCTGAAAATTTGCATGTATTTCAGATAGAGGAGCAACCCCAACCGGCAGTTGATGACTATTCTTTAACATAAGTTCATCGTGTTTCTCAGCCTGGAGGAACACATGTATAAGTTAATAATAAACTGTATAATTTCGGGCATGCTATTGTTGTTGTTGTATCATGTCAGCCGGGAGCATAGTTGATGGAGTCTTTTCTATCTTTTCTGCTTCAGTGGCCTCCTTCTCGCAAAACATCAAGTTTGATCAAATTTTATGAATCTCATGATTATAAGCTCCAATGGATTTGAAATCTTGGAGTCTTAAATGGGCCCATTCATGATTAGCTTCACGTAGTATAACTGCATTTTGCTATTCATATCTAGTCTTAAGTGATTGCCACATATTGCTTGGAGATTCCTCCATCAAATATTCACATTTCAGATCTGGATGGATATGGTGTCTTATTGTGTATAAAGCACCATATTGTTGTTTCCCGGTTAAAGGTGCAATCCCTCTTGAGGAGGATCTGCATGAGGTATGAGTGGAGCTCCAATTCCACGGGATGAAAGACTGATTTTAACATCCATAGCCCATGTGGGGTAGTTGTGTACGTTGAGCGCGAGCTCTTCAAATTCTTTGACGGTCATTCTGCCCTACAAGATTGGGAACCAACTATTTGATCAATTTCCTTGTATGTAAATTAAAAACCATCATGGTCATGTTGTAATAAATTTTGCAATTGATGTGAATTCAAGTACAGACTTGAACTTTGTTTAGTTTAGACCTTAAATTATCTATCATACCACTTTGGAGACAATAACCATTTTTTATGGAGTACATCTCACAGCACTAAGAAGCATAATCTAACCGGTTCTTGGATGGTGTTGATCTTAGTACCTTATGTTATGCTTTGATTTAGATATATGAGAGAGCACATTGAAGGTAGTCATAATATAAATTCTCAACAAAATGTAGACCTCACAATAATTGTGGATAATCTGCACATTATGCAGTATATGCCACATTACCTTATGATCTCATATATAAATTTGAGGTAGTCACTTATAATTTTGCATGTTAATTCTATTCGAATTAAGTCTATTTTGTGTGCTTTATAGGCATTTTTGGACTTAATTGATGGGGAATTATTTGAGTTACAAAAATAAATAGAAAATGGTTTTCAATTAAAAAATGATATTGTGCCATTTGTAGATGTTATAGGGATTGCAAATTGCAAACACATTGAACATACAATCATTTGTAGACATACAATCATTTGTAGACATAATATGGTCTAAACATCAATACACAATTTCATTGACTACAATACATAAACACAGTGAGATACACAGTCTAAAACATGACAATTACTTAATTACATCACTAGTAGTTGAACCTATGTGAGAATTCCCAAATTTACGAGGCTAAAACATGACAAGCACTAAAACGGTACTAGTAGTTGGACTAATGCATGAAATCCTGATAATACAAGGGCTTTTTAGCAAACTAGCCTATAACCCTTGGTTTTTTTATCTTTTCTGCTAGCCGTTTTAATCACGGTCCACAACCCACAAGGCCTTTCGGCCCAAGCCCATGGGGGCGCTGAAAAAGCGGATAAGAGGGACATGGAGGTGAGGCGGTTGGGGTCAACCCCCCCCCCCATTTCACCGCCACCTCCGCGGGATCCCGTTGTCCACCTCCTTTCATGACGACCAGCGCTGGTGAGCTTCAGGATGAGGACATCTCCCTCGAAGTGTAACCAGGGAGGAGGAGGCATGCGGGAGCCCAAGAACCGGAGCGGAGGCCAGGGCAGTGCTGCTCCACTGCCATCGCGAGCCTCCAGAGGCAACGTTCATGGGCTTGCCGTGGGCGGAGGCGATGGGGGTGCGGGGGGCGAGGAGCATGATACGTATCGAACGTATATATAATTTTTGATTGTTCCATGCTATTACATTATCAATCTTGGATGTTTTATAAGCATTTATATGATGTTTTATATCTTTTTTGAGCACTAACCTATTAACCTAGTGTCGAGCGCGGGTTGGTGTTTTTTGCATGTTTTTGGCTTTTCAGGAATACTGTACCAAAGAGAGTCCAAACGCAATTGAACTTTTTTACGATTTTGTTTGGACAAAAATAAGACCTCGAAGCTTCAGAGGTAGGGATGGCACCCGCAGGGTATGGTACGGGTGTAGCCTCCCCATACCCTTACCCGCCCCGTTTGATATTACCCATCACCCTTACCCATACCCGTCAACGGGTACAATTTTTCCCCATACCCGTTACCCGACAGGGTAGACGGGTACCCTCGGGTAAAATTACCCATATTTGTAAAACATCAATTTAAATAACTTATAGTTATAAACTGCGTTGTATCATATATATAGTTTACAAAGATAGATTATAACTACAACACATACTTATAAAACAACATCATATAGTCATAAACAACAGCACATAGGCATACACTTTCAATTCATAAATTATTGACATCGTGTAGATTGTAGAGATAATTTTGAGTTTACATAGATTTTATATGGGTACACGGGTATATGGGTATGGGTTATATGATCCCATACCCATACCCGCTCTACCCGATGGGTTTTAGGTTTTCCTATTTATATACCCATGGGGAAATTTTTGTCCCATACCCTTACCCTAATAGGGTTTTTACCCGCAGGGTACATGGGTAATGGGTACCCATTGCCATCCCTATTCAGAGGAAGACCGGAGGGCACAAGAGGTGCTCCCAAGCCAAGAGGGCGCGCCGAGGGGGTGTCCGCACCCTGATGGCTTGGGCCACCTCCCAGCTCCTGTGGCCCTGATCTCTTCGCTATAAATTCACATATTTGGGAAAAACCCTAAAGAGCCTCCTAGAAACACTTTTTCCGCCGCCACAAGTCTATGTTCCCGTGTATGCCCATCTGGAGCCCTATTTCGGTGACCTGCAGAGGGAGGGTCGATCATGGAGGGCCTCTACATCAATCTTGCTGCTCCCATGGTGATCTGAGTAGTTGACCACAGACCTACGAGTACGTAGTTAGTACCAAGATGTCTATCTCTCTCTATGTTCTTCATTTCCAAGATCGTTGTGATTCCTGTGGTGATCTATCTTATGGAATCACTCTTTTGCGGTGTGTTAGTTGGGATCCGATGAATTGTGGGTTTATATTCAGATTATTCATGAAAAGTATTTTCTTTATCTCCGAATTCATATATGCATGATTATGATAGCTTAGTATTTCTCTCTGATCTATCGGTTTGGTTTGGTCAACTAGATTGATTTATCTTCAGCACGAGTGGTGCGTCGTAATAGGTTCAATCTTGTGGTGCTCAATCCTAGTGACAGAAAGGGACATGACACGTATTTGTATTGGTGTCATAAGGGATAAAATGATTCGGCTTATTCATATTAGTTGAGTATAATTTGTCCACATCATGTCATCTTGCCTAAGACGTTACTTTGTTTCACTTAATACTCTAGATGCATGCTGGATAGCGGTCGATGAGTGGAGTAATAGTAGTAGATGCTGATAGGGGTCGGTCTACTTGCTTACGAACGTGATGCATATATGTAATGGTCATTGCTATGAATAAATATTGCATGATTATCCGCTTTTCTATCAATTTCCCAACAATAATTTGTTTACCCGTAGTATGCTTTCCACGAGAGAGAAGTCTCTAGTAAAAACTATGTCCCTCGGTTCTCCATAAATCAAATTCTAAAGACACTAAAAATATTGCTGACATTTATTTACTTTATTTTGCATTTATATTTATCTATTATCTATCGATCACTACTTATCACTCGCGAGTAACGAGTTTAAGGGCATTGACAACCCTCTTGCCCGTGTTGGGTGCAAGTGCATGCTCTTTTGTGTACAGGCAATGAAGACACGCGTTTGCTTGGTCCTCCTATCGGTTCGATAACCTTGATTCTCATTAAGGGAAATAATTATCTCTACTCTGTTGCATCTACCCTCCTCTTCCTGGAAAATCCCAACATAGTTTACAAGTATAAGAGGACGATACCATGTCCTCGATCTTTACTCCGGTGGCAACGTTGAGGTCGAGCATGGTGGCGCTGGGTTCATTGTCCACCGTGGGAGTGGTCGGCTCCTGCTTCACAATGGATTTGTGCCACTGCTCCTCTTCTTTGTTCGGCATCGCCTCCCACTCTATCATGGCGGGTACAGGGCCATAGCTTGGAGGGGCGAAGAGCTCGTCTTCATCGGCACGGGTCGGTGTTGGAAGGTCCGGTTAAACGACCTCCGTTCCTGGTGGTGGAGTGGCCGGGGGTGTAGGGCACGGCCCGTACCCGTGCACGGGGCAGAAATCTCGTGCAGGGCAAGGTCCATATCCGTGCACGGGATAGAAGGCCACGCCTGCATCCATGTCGTTGTCAAAGAAGATCACCGGCGGTGGCGAGGCCATAGCGGCTTCGAAGTCATCGTCCTCGCCCAGGAACGATGCTACTGGGCCACCAAATATCCAATAGGACGGCGGAGCGACATAGGCCGGCATCGAAGGTGCCTCATAGGCATGGTGAGTGGCTGTTGGTGGGTTGCTTTGCCCTGCCTGGTCTACCGTGGCGGGGCCAGAATGGCCCTGACGACCATGACAATCACAACGACCACGACGGTCGTTTCCTGGGCCCCAACGACGATCCACTCTGACATTGTGGCGTGTGGCAGATCGATAGAATTCCTGTCCGATGAAGCGAACAAGAGCGGAGGTGATTTTGTGCAGATTCATACCTGCCACTGCCATCTTACCTTCTAGTTTGTCTTGATGCTTGTAGTTGGTAGAACCAGTGCTAATAACATGTAATAAATTGATCAAATGTAATGCAAACAGTGTGTTTCATTGATTCTTGACATATGGTATTTATACAGGGATTGGTGCCTCTTGGTGGCACCGTTACATGAATAGGCATTTGTAGAAGAAGTCGGTTACACGGAGATGGTGCCTATTGGAGTGAACATGCATTTGTACATAGGAGAGACATTTGTAAGGATAGAAATGTCCGTAGTGCCAATCAACGAAGGAAATGAAGGGTTGGCTGATAGCAAGCGTCGGAAAACTAAGCACCTTTTTAAATAAATAAAACATTATATCCTAATCATGTTGTTTAAATAAGCTGAAAGCTTCCCATATCACTACTAGAATCATGTGGTATTAAAATCTTGCTATGCCAATTTATATAACAAAAAAGTATCTGCCAAAACTGTTGGCTATTGGGTGTTAGCGGCTTGGCGTGTTGGGCAAAAAGGAAACAGGTCGTGGTGACGGGCATAGTCACTCTACATGGGTTGTGCGCTGGGAGATAAGCTAATGAGTTGGACCGATGGAGTAAGATCGGTAGTACTAAAAAAAGTTGACCGATGGAGTAAGATCCGCGTCCGATGCATGCAGATGGACTCGCGTAGGAGGAGGTAGCTCTCTGGCGTCATGGTGACATCGATGACAGAGTGGCTACACAAGGTAGAAGCCTCAATATCTGCTCTGAAGACGGACCAGTGGAAGATGGCGGCGACTGCACACGAGTGCGTCAGATTGGTTTTGTGCCCTAGACCCGGTATGTGGCAGATGGCTAGACCGGCTCGGCTGAGGCTTCCGGCTTTTGATGTTAGGCTTAGGTAAGTGGTCTGGGTATGTGACCCAGCTAGCACCCGTTTATCATATGAATAGGAATAGCGACAGATGTTGCGAAGATGACGGATTCAGACATATTGTTGTAACACTTTGTAAGGTCTTCAAAAATAATCAATAAAATGACCGCATGCATCTTCCAGATCTAGAGGCCGGGGGTCATCCTCCTTTTCTAAAAAAACTAAAAAAAGTTGACTTGTTGAAGGTCACGCTTCAGCATGTTGAAGTCTGCTCAGTAGAATCGTCCGTGCATGTCCGTGTAACGCTTTGGGCATGAATAGTAGTTACAATCTATTCTTAACAAGAAGTAAGCGGTATTTCTCACTTTCGTTTTGAAACATGGTATAAGCGCACACGTTCGCAACATGCACTCATCATGATGAGCAAATTAAGTAAAAAGTAAGCAACACTTCATTTTCTTTAAATAGAGTAAAAACATGGATGTTCACATGCATGCACATTCTTTCTTTCTTTTTTTGAAAAAGAGAGCTTCTCCGATTTCATATAAGAGAAATCACAATGTCTTAGGATTACAGCTAGAACAAGCAAAAAACAAAGAACAAAGAAGGACCAGTAAGCGCAGCCACTAAGAAATGAGGGAGCCATCCCTCCCCCTTTCCAACGGGAGCTCCGGCGATGAGTTGTTGTCGTATTCCTTCTTCATTGGTGGGTTGTTATCGAAGACCTCCGGGGAGCTGGTCAGCTTGCCGACCTCTATCCTCCTGGCACAGAGTCCCTACCAGCTAGCTGCAAGGAGGCCATCTCGTGCTTCTGCTTCGTCTAGAGATTCTTTCACAACGCATTACCACTCGCGGTCATGGCATATGTGATGCATGTGGAGCGGACATGTTGTGGTGTGGTTTGTAGTGGTAGTAGCCTCGTTTATATGCATGTAAGGAGAAGCGGCAGGGTGTGCCAATGTGGGCGCAAGAGTTGATTTCTGTGTGCCTATTTAATGCCAACATGCGTACATACTGGCTGACCGTTAAATGCGGTAATATTCGTTTTGTCCCGTCCTCTCACGTCGCTCCAGCGTTGAACATGCACAAAGACGGAGACGCGACACGAGCCACACTATTGGTCGGGAAACTTGACCAGTATCGCTGCGACGTGAGAGGTCACATCTGTTGTCACCTGACATGAATGTGGCACTGACACTCTCGAGCGGCATAAATGGGCGGCAACAACTTCGCGTGGGAGAGGTTTTGGATGTGTCCGAGGAGTTGGATATGTGTATGGCAGCGATCCGGATGCCCGCAAAGCCCCCATCCCCTGGTTTACTTCTCGTATGCGGATAAACAAGGGACGGACCCATGAACGGATGGGGTATCACGTTAAATGATAAAACACGCCCGGAAATCATGGTCCGAACAGATGAAGACAGTTTAAGGGTCAATGTTGGAGATGCCCTTACACATCAAGTTGTAAAACTAGTTTTGTTGTAGTTACCCAAGTGGGTTTGTTATATGTCTATATTAATAGGTCACGACGACCTCAAAATGTGTGAGACACTCATGTATCTGGATTTTCACATGGTAGCACAACTAGTCCGGATGTGGCTAATCTCCACCCGACTCAGATGAGCCCGGGAATGAACAATAAAAGCATGAAAAAATAAAATAAAATAACCGTTTTTTGGCATGCAAGATGTTTTTGTGTGTGATGTTTGTGTAATTTTTTATGTAAGTTTGGACATTTGAGAGGAGCTCGTTGCAAAAAGAAAAATTCCGAATGTTTAAAAACATTTAAAAAACATTGGTCAAAGCTGGTTTTATCCTTCTTGCTACAAGCTCCTCGATGTTCTAGCACCCCAAAATTTTGCACACACATAAAGTATTTCAACATCTTGGATGGCAAAGAAACTGTTCTTTCTGAAAAAAAAATTACTATTCACCGGATACACATATTGAGACACCATTTTGAATTATCAAGCTAGTAATCTTATTTTTCTATCTAATAACAAAATGTAGCATATAGTACAAGACAAAGTGAACTAGGTAAACTAGATAATACCCACCATGTTGTTGCGGGAAGTGTTAACAAATAATTTGATGTTTTAAAAATAAGAAAGTTTATGAAACATAGTATAATTTGATGATAATTTTTTTTAAAGAAATACTGTTTAGAGTAAAATCCATTGTTTTATGGAAATTCCAAAAATGAGTACGATACTTGTTCTGTTAATTTATTACCTTGACAATATATCATCGAGGCGATATGTGAAGAAAACAACATTGAGTAGAGATAGTTGAGACATCGTCACCCTTGGCTATACCTGAAGCAATGATAGCAATTATAGATGTGCATTCATAAGAAAGTGGTTGCATTGAAAAATAAAATTTGAGTTAACTCGTAGTTTGATTTTCTATATAAAAAAGTTCCTTGTAATTCATGAGGCCCACTGTTAAGTAAATCAAACCCCTCGCTCGATCAACCATGTGTAGCGTACTGCACCCATTCACTGTAATATACCCAAGTAGGTCTAATTCTTTTTTACTTGTCTTGTCTTTTGCGCAACCATGGATACTTCATCATCAGGTGAAGCTTAGTTCCGTCATTAGAAAGGTTTCTTGGAACACTAGGTTTCGAGGGAACGAAGACATCTATCGCAATTTTATGGCTTGTATGAGTAAAAACATGGACATGAAGTGCAAGATAATGAGAATGAGAAAATATGGGTGCTTGGGATTTCGAAATCACACGATCACATTAAAAACATGTGAAGACTAAACAAATGGTTGAGCAGGGACTCGTGTTGGACATTTGGAGTGGATCATATGATGTCAGGACATAAATAGATAGCAAAAGAAACCTGGAATGACGTACTTGCTGGAGAGGGCACAAAAATGTTAATGGTTATTTGTGATAGATTGCATGCGCATGGAGAGTTAGTGGGAGCATGTGAATGAAGAGTTAGTGGGAAAGAGTTTTTACATGGTGGACAGAAACTTTTCGCTCACGAGTTTATTCTTTTTTCTGCTGGTTGATATGCCTTTTTCCCAGGCAGTCGTAATTTTTCAGAATTTTTTAGGTACCAGAAGTATACGAAGTATACAGATTGCTACAGACTGGTCTGTTTTTAATAGATTCTGTTTTTGTTGAGTTGGTTGCTTTTTTTGATGAAACTATGGATAGTATCGGGGGATACTAGCCATGGAAAAGTGAGAATACAGTAATCTAACACCAATATAAATAGAAATCAAGTTTGCTACAGTACCTCAAGAGGTGGTAGTTTGTTCTCTTGTGCTAATGATATCACGAGTTTCTGTTTAAGTTTTGTGTTATGAAGTTTTCAAGTTTTGGGTGATGTTCTTACGGACAAAGGGATAAAGAGTGGAAAGAGCTCAAGCTTGGGGATGCCCAAGGCATCCCAAGCCAAATTCAAGGACACCAAAAAGCCTAAGCTTGGGGATGTCCCGGGAAGGCATCCCCTCTTTCGTCTTCAATCCATCGGTAACATTACTTGAATCTATATTTTTATTCACCACATGATATGTGTTTTGCTTGGAGCGTCTTAAATCGTAGGAGTCTTTTCTTTTTGTTGTGTCACAATCATCCTTTCTGCACACCTTTTGAGAGAGACATGCAATTATCATGAATTTGCTAGAATGCTCATCGTGCTTCACTTATATCTTTTGAGCTAGATAATTTTGCTCTATGTGCTTCACTTAGATCTTTCGAGCATGGCGGTGCGTGACTTTGTAGTTGGTTTGTGCTATGAAAGTAGTCCCAAAGGTTATAGGTACCCAAAGAGGATACAAAAACTTCCATCTTCATTTGCTTGAGTAGAAAGAGAAGTTTGATTCCTCTCAATTAGTTTTGAGACGTGGATTTGGTAATATTAAGAGTTATGTTAGTAGGGTGTTGTGAATCTAGAAATACTTGTGTTGAAGTTAGTGATTCCCGTACCATGCACGTATGGTGAACCTCTATGTTAGGAAGTCGGAGCATAATTGATCTACTGATTGTCATCCTTTGTGTTGCGGTCGGGATCACGCGATGGTTAACACCTACCAACCCTTCCCCTAGGAGTATGCGTTTAGCACTTTGTTTCGATTACTAATAAAAACTTTCGCAACAAGTATGTGAGTTCTTCGTGACTAATGTGAGTCCATGGTATAGATGCACTTTCACCTTCCACCATTGCTAGCCTCTCTAGTACCGTGCAATTTTCACCGGTGCACAAATCCTCCATATGCCTTCCTCAAAACAGCCACCATACCTACCTACTATGGCATTTTCATAGCCATTCCGAGATATATTGCCATGCAACTCCCACTGTTCCATCTCATGACTTGTGCCGTCACTCTCATATTGCCATTGCATGATCGTAAGATAGCTAGCGAGATGTTTGAACGTCATACGCCAAGCTAGATCGTTGCACATCCCGGTACAATGCCGGAGGCATTTCCTATAGAGTCATCATCATTCTAAGCTTTGAGCTGTGAGTAAATAAAAGTGTGATGATCATCATTATTAGAGCATTGTCCCATGTGAGGAAATAAAAAAAAGGCCAAAGTTTCCCACAAAAAAAGGGGAGAGAAAAAAGAGAGGCCCAAGAGCCCAAATAAAAAAAAGAAGGGACAATGCTACTACCTTTTTCCACACTTGTGCTTCATAATAGCACCATGTTCTTCATGACTGAGAGCCTCTTGCTTTGTCACCACCAGATACTAGTGGGAATCTTTACTATATAACTTGGCTTGTATATTCCAAGGATGGGCTTCCTCAAATTGCCCTAGGTCTTCGTGAGCAAGCAAGTTGGATGCACACCCACTAGTTCTCCTTTTGAGCTTTCACATACTTATAGCTCGAGTGCATCCTTTGTATGGCAATCCCTACTAATTCACATTGATATCTATTAATGGGCATCTCCATAGCCCTTTGATACGCCGAGTCAATGTGACCATCTCCTCCTTTTTGTCTCACAACCACCACCACACTATATTCCACCTATAGTGCTATATCCATGGCTCACGCTCATGTATTGTGTGATAGTTGTAAAAGGTTTGAGAAAGTAAGAGTGCAAAAACAATTACTTGGCCAATACCGGGGTTGTGCATGATTTAAATTAGTTGTGTGGGGATGATGGAGCATAGCCAGACTATATGATTTTGTAGGGATAACTTTCTTTGGCCTTGTTATTTCGAAAGTTCATGATTACCTTGCTAGTTTGCTTGAAGTGTTATTGTTTTAATGTCAATAGCAAACTATTGTTTTGAATCTTACGGATCTGAACATTCATGTCACATGAAAGAAGTTACAAGGGACAACTATGCTAGATAGCATTCCACATCAAAAATTCAGTCTTTATCACTTCCCTACTCGAGGACGAGCAGGAGTTAAGCTTGGGGATGCTTGATACGTCTCCAACGTATCTATAATTTTTTATGGTTCCATGCTATTATCTTGTCAAACTTTAGATGATTTGTATGCCTTTTATATATTTTTTGGGACTAACTTATTAATTCAGTGCCAAGTGCCAGTTCCTGTTTTTCCGTGTTTGTGACCCTTTTCAAAGGAGGATTTTAAACGGTGTCCAAACAGAATAAAACTTCCGAAAAGATTTTTTTCCGGAACAGAAGATACGCGCCAGACTTGAGAACCAAGGCAGGGGCCAGCAGGGGACCCCACAAGCCCCCTAGGCGCGGGCAGGGGGGCCCGCGCCTAGCAGGCTTGTGGGCCCCCTGTGGCATGTCTGCCCTACCTCTTCCGCCTATAAATCCAGAAAAAATCCAAAACCGCGTGAGAGATCCACGAAAATACTTTTCCGCCGCCGCAAGCTTGTGTCTCCGCAAGATCCCATCTGGGGCACATTCTGGTGTCGTGCCAGAGGGGGGATTCGGATACGGAGGGCTTCTTCATCAACACCATGACCTCTCCGATGATGTGTGAGTAGTTCACCATAGACCTTCAGGTCCATAGCTAGTAGCTAGATGGCTTCTTCTCTGTCTTGGATCTTCAATACAAAGTTCTCCATGATCTTCATGGAGATCTATCCGATGTAATCTTCTTTTGTGGTGTGTTTGTCGAGATCCGATGAATTGTGGATTTATGATCAGATTATCTATGAATCTTATTTGAGTTTCTTCTGATCTCTTATATGCATGATTTCATATCCTTGTAATTCTCTTCGAGTTGTGGGTTTTGTTTGGCCAACTTGATCTATGATTCTTGCAATGGGAGAAGTGCTTGGTTTTGGGTTCATACCGTGCGGTGACCTCACCTAGTGACAGAAGGGGTAGCAAGGCATGCATCGTGTTGTTGCCATCAAGGGTAAAAAGATGGGGTTTTCATCATTAGTTTGAGTTTATCCCTCTACATCATGTCATCTTGCTTAAGGCGTTACTCTGTTCGTCATGAACTCAATACACTAGATGCATGCTGGATAGCGGTCGATGTGTGGAGTAATAGTAGTATATGCAGAAAGTATCGGTCTACTTGTCTCGGACGTGATGCTTATATTTATGATCATTGCCTTAGATATCGTCATGACTTTGCGCGGTTCTATCAATTGCTCGACAGTAATTTGTTCACCCACCGTAATATTTGCTATTTTGAGAGAAGCCTCTAGTGAACACTATGGTCCCCGGGTCTACTTCACACCATGTTTTCAGCCTTACTCTTTTACTTCGTTGCACTTTCCGCCTTCAGATCTCACTTTGCAATCAATCTTGAAGGGATTGACAACCCCTTTATAGCGTTGGGTGCAAGCTCTTTTGCGTTTGCGCACGTACTCTGGACTTGACGTGATTCTCCTACTGGATTGATACCTTAATTCTCAAACTAAGGGAAAATACTTACTGCTCCTGTGTTGCATCACCCTTTCCTCTTCAAGGGAAAAACCAACGCAAGCTCAAGAGGCAGCATGGACCAACTTGATGATGGGTATATGTTGCATGTTAAGATAAATATGGTAGTGGGGGTGAATCTCTTAGGTATATAGGATGTGATACTGGTTAGCATCAACCTAAGAGCATCGCAAATTCGGACTCCTATGCGTCCACAAACTATCCGAATCGCCCTTCATATCTCGTGCCCGGTAGCTACATAACTCAAATCGAGATGCTCGAATACATGTGAATCCATGCATATCCATCATACATGTCAATGTCACACGTAACTAAAAAAATGGTACCAAAAATACATAGTTCTTACATAAAATTTATTGTAAGTGCACAACTCAAATATTAGCTATTTGGTTTCCATTGTGGTTCCATATATGCTCCACAAGATCACTCGGTAGCTGCGCGTGCACCTCGTAATTTCGGAGATAATGATGCATCTACAGAAAGTTCATAAGTTGATCTTCCGGGGTTTGAACTTCTTCTCGAGGCACCTCAAAATCATTGGTTTGATCATCACCATCACCCGCGTCCTCGATAATCATATCGTGCATAATAACACAACAAGTCATCAGCTGTCACAAAGTTTCTGATTTCCCCATCATTGCAGCTCCACCAAAAATTCCCTAACAAGATTGAAGCACTCTGAATGCCTTCTCTACATCATTCCTAGTTGCTTCCTACATTGTTGCAAAGTGGCTTTGTTTGTTGCTGTGTGCTTCGAATATGATCTTCACAAACATCGTCCACTAAGGATAGATGCCATCGACAAGATACTATCCCATGTTATAGACACACTTGTTGACAGTGTATTTGCACGGTGGCGATTCCCCATTACAAAGTCTCCTGAACACGGGAGATTGTTGCAGCACGTTGATGTCGTTAGGAGAACCCAACATTCCAAAGAAAGCATGCCAAATCCATAAGTCATGTGATGCCACTTCTTCCAGTATGATGGTGGCCTCTTTGGTATGACCTTGATACGTTCCCTACAAACTTTGGGGAAGTTCTTCCATTGCCAATGCATGCAATCAATTGATTCGACCATTCCTGGAAACCCTCTGGACTCTCCAATAGCCAACAAATTTCCTGTGTCCTGCACATTGGGTTCTCCCAAATACTCTGCAACTAGCACCTGCACCACTACGCGGGGAAACTTGACAGTAGTCTTCAAGCATGTTCTCTCCCTCATGCAGACAATCTCTCCAACGGCATCTGCGATAATACCAAGTGCAAGCATCCTCAGAGTCACCATGCATTTCTACTTAGCAGAGAAAAAACGTTGGCCGCAACAATCCCTTGTGAGCTTGATGTAGTCATCGTCTGTCTCCATTCCCTCCACATTCGCAAAACAATGGTTTTCGCATGCGAAAACAGCGATGAAACTATGGATAATCCGGAAGAGTTGGGCCGGAGCAAAATAGTCCTTGTGTAGTAGTTGTGCTTGCTAGAACCTATGTCGGTTGATCATTCTTCTCCCCTCGATTGAGCCATTAAAGTTGCAAATATGTTCCACGTGGTGGTCCATTTCCTCTTGCATACTCATGAGCATGATCATGTTCACTTCTTCGTCCAAATCCAATGAATCGAAGTACACATCTTGAATCATTTTATCAATCTAAGTTGGTCCATACTCGTCGTGTGATGAAGTATCAGAATTCAACGTTTTCCCTACAAACAAATCACAAAAACCGGGTCGGTAATTGTGACGAACACACAGAGCACAAGCAGAAGTCCGAGAGTTGTCGGATGTATTGCGGTGGCGTCCGGGCCAGTGATGATGTTTGCGGCGACGAGCATAGGAGAGAGGAGTGTTGTGCTAGTCCTAGCGGCTCTAAGGCTTGGAACGGCTGCAGAGCAAGGGTGGTGGCCAAGATGTGAGACGTCCGATGCAGAGGAGGAGGAAGAGAGGAGAGAGCAAATAGATCCGATAGGTCGAGCGGGTGGATTTGATGCAAATTTTTGTGGGGTAGATTTGTTGGGTTTGACTTAGTGGACGCGTTCAGACGTGTCCGGGCATCCCCATATTCATCACATATTTGGGTTGGATATTAAGGGTGTGAGTCAGTCCGAACGTTTGAGGCATTTTTGAGGAGCCCGTCTGGATCGATTTTTTTGACCGATCGACGCTTGAGGCGGCTTTGGAGTGCCCGACTATAGATAGTCTAGTGAAGCAAAAGAAATGTCACGTCCAACTTGGTGAAAGTGGATAGACTTCACTCTTTTTAGAAATTTCAGAACAAAATGAATCGAATCTAAAATTATTTCACAAAATAACCCTTTCGCGTGACGCCCGGTACTGAAACTCCATGCGAGATAGCATGACGACTTGGCCTGGAGCACCATGCTAGACATCACAATGCTCGTAGTAGACATAGCTATGGCACCATGCTATCAACTTGAGACGAAACGCTATTTGGCATGACGCATTAGCCCATGATGTTATGCAAAAGGGTTAGTTTAGGACATCTCCAACATCGACCCTCAAATCACACGTAACTGTTCGGATCGTGCGGTTTGGATGACAGAAACCATTCAACGTGGCCCTCTATCGGTCTGTTGGACACTTCGGACATGTGTTTTTTTGCAAACCAGAGACAATGTGGGGGGGGGGGCTTTCAGGGTGTCCGGACCAATGCCATGCCCGCTCGTGATTATCCTGACCCAGCATTAACCCCCTCCCTCACCTGTGCATGTTTCCCCACCGAAACAATGAATCACGCATCCATGCCCGGCCAGAGCGAACATGACCTCTCACTTCTGTTGGCATTGAAGCGGCACGCCGTCCAAAAGAGCGCAACTCGTTCCACTTCCTGGTACAGACGACTCCTTTGCATTCAAACGACACCCTGCCATTCCTTCTTCCTACAATAATGATATGTGGTTGCCGAGGGACCTACTCCGGCGTCACCCATCCGTCTGTGTGCCGCCCACCATTAACCACACCGTCAATGCCCACTTTTATCCGCCCGGAATATAAACTCCAACCCCGTACACAACCGTAGTCATCCTTCTCCGGTTCCTTTCTCCTCAAAGCACCACGCTCGCCATGGCCTCCTCGCGCTCAAAATCCCTCTAGGACAGCCTCTCGTCCGAACAGAAGAGGGATATAACGGACATTGCTACGAGTCGGAAGGCCGATAGGAAGATGGAGTGCGACGACGTCCCAATGGAGGATGCGGTCAAGGACGAGCCGACACCACCCCCTCGTTGATGCATGCCGGCCACATCATCGGTGAGGCCCGTGCGCACTACACTAACATACTACGAGAGGACAAGGAGGCCAACTTCTGAGAGGCGCAGGCTGACCATGCCTATAACCTCGGCCTCCTTGAGGAGCACCAGCGCACGGAGGAGCTCCTCTCCACCAGCATGTCTGCGGGCACCCACATCTTGTCGGTCGGGTTGGACATGGACCTGCCCAAGCAGGAGGCGTTGCTCCAGTCCTACCGCTTTGCCCGCTAGATCCTCCTAGACCATTGACGGTACCGCCAACGTTAGACGGAGTTAGAAGCCGCCTACAGGGAGTTTGTCGAGGCGATGGATGAGAATTGTGGGGCAAGAGCGACGGCGAGGGGGACATCGCGAGCCCCGCCTTGACCGTGCCACGCCGCCACGATCATGAACACGACATGTACGCGGGCGCCGTCGGCAACAAGAAAGAATAGTGCATGGTGGGTCACCGCCGCTCGGGTCCCTAGAAGGCAATCGCTTCTTCCCTCCCGTTGAAGCAAGCTTGGTGGCCTAAACACCGTCGGTCGATTAGCCGCTTGACGACGACGTGAAGACAGACAACTTCACTTTCTAGGGCTCTGGAGGCCGAACTGGAGAGCGCCGAGGCGAAATTGAAGAATGCGAAGATTTAGTTCTTAGGGCTCATAGCTGGACATGGGGAACGGACCTCGACAACATTTAGTTTAGGTGATTAGTTGAAGTGTGTCTGAAATTATATCTTCAGAATGTGACGAGTTCTGCTTTTAGTTGAAGTACGTGCGAAATATAATAAATTTGGAGGCATTTATATAAAATCCGTGGTATTTGCATGAATCTTTTTCGGTTTATACGGAAATCCATGGTATTTGCATGGATTCCGTTCATTTAGTTTGAACAGTGGTTGAAATGTGTGCGGACAGTGTTGAATGACAGTCTTTGTCATCAATGTTTGCAGACTGGTCATCCTTTTTTGTCGAACGAGGTCATTTTGTGCTGAAGTTTTAAGGAAGGGTCAAATCTGCCCATTTTCACTGAACCTGCAAAGCAACCCTACGCGCCTCCGTGCTACGACAACGTGCCTTGCCTCCCCTTTAGCCGTGTGTGAGATCCAACAAAATCCATGGGGCACCTCTCCCTCCTTCCAGCTGCTGGCTACTCTATCTATCTATTCTATTCTATCGTCCAACACAAAAGAACGCGGGTTTGCATCAGCGCGCACGAGCGTGGCCATCCCATTTGTAGTTTTGTACCAACCCAGCACAACCGTACAACCAACAAGTGCGTAGCGTAGCACTCGCAAAGCGGGCTAGATATTTTCCCACGGCGCGATCATTTCGGAGGCCCCGCCACGCAGACACACACAGTGTGACCCGGAACCGAACCGCCTCCCTGCCTCCTGGTCCAACAGCCGGCGATTTCCTCCTCGTCCTGATCTTTATATACTTCTAGTATAAAATAAAGTCCCTTGGCCATTTCCCGGCTCATCACTGGAGTGGCACGCTTGATTTTGGCCAGCGATATCTATCCGATCGAAATCCAGACAAGAAAGGGGTCCTTGTTCGCTCTAGCTCGCACTCATATAAGCTCCAACTTTTCCGAACCGAAACGGGTGCGAGTTGGTATATAAAAGCGCAGCAGCGCCACATTATAGCAGCCGCTACTACGTCCACGTCCTTCTACAAAGCCAAGCCGGTGACCCATACTTGCGGTGCATAATTGCCGCGGCGAGGGAGCAGATGGCCGCGCACACCCGGTCCATGAGCTGGTACATGGGCCAGACGGGCTCGCCGGCGCCGTCGAGCGCCGACGGAGCGCAGCGCGCCCTCAGCAGCGGCGACGCCAGCTTCGACACCAACATGGTGATCATCCTCGCGGCGCTGCTCTTCGCCCTGCTCTTCGCGCTCGGGCTCAACTCGCTGGCCCGGTGCCTCATCCGGTGGGCGCGGCGCTCGGCGCTGGAGGCCGGGGGCGCCGGCGGGGAGCTGGACGCGGCGTCGTCGGCGTCGGCGGGCGGGCGGGGCGGGCTCAAGAAGCTCACGCTCAGGAGCCTCCCCATCGAGGTGTACGGCGCGTGCGCGGCCGCGCCGGCGGGCGACGTCTGCGCCATCTGCCTCGGCGAGTTCGAGGACGGCGAGAAGGTGCGCGTGCTGCCGCGCTGCGGCCACGAGTTCCACGTCCGGTGCGTCGACACCTGGCTCGTCTCGCACGGCTCCTGCCCCACGTGCCGGGACTCGGTGCTCGGCGGCGCCGCCGCACCCAAAGCCGCCGCCGCCGCCGGGCGCGGTGGGCGCCCCGGGAGCGCCGACGCCGCGGCCGTCACGGTGGTCATCGCGTGACCGACGTGGACAGGTGGGGGCCGCGCGCCCGTCCGTGGTGGGGCCGCAGATAGGATTGCTTCGCTTGGAGTGCAGTAGAAAGTATCCTGGCCGTGACCGCGTCTGTCTGTGTGGGAGGGAGAGATGTTTCTTTTTTGACGTTGGTGGTCTGCTTAGCTTCGGTCACGGTCAAGCTTTACCTCTCCTCGACGGCATGTACAGCCTTGTGCATCTTCTGCTTACTGTAGTCGCTGTTCCGTGTGTATATATACAAAGTGGAGATGGTATTAATAGGATAGTAGAGTTCAAATTGTGCTCTGTATTTGTCTCCTCTCTTTTCTGCACACGCGGGATCTTCCACGAAGTTTTGTTGCGCCTGCTGAGCAAAAAAAAAAAAAAGAGTCGATAACCAAAAGTGTTTCTAATCTTGAGCTCATATGCACACTGTATGTAAATTTAAAAAATACTTTAAAAAATCTGATTTTCTTGCAACAAACTTTGCTTGGTTATCTATCTGTATGTAAATTTCCATGATACAATCACATTTGTGGATGTGTGGAAAAAGTTTCAAAATGCTTCTAAAAGGAGTCGTTCTCGAGCATTGATTTTCTTTTCTTGCCCAGTCATCATCGAACTCCATTCCATCATAATTTTGCACGCAGGTGTAACACTCATCAATGTTTATCCGTAAAAAAATCAGATTATCATTTTTTAGTCATTTTACTTTTTTGGATTTTACTACTAATCCCAATGCATGTGAACTGGCTAGAAACTCCATGTGTGTTGATCATCATCTTATTCCATGGAGCTCATTTCTCTTTGAACACTGAAATGGTCTCTACTATGATGATTGAGCCTGCGTTGTGTGTAAAGTTGCATTGATGACCTGATAGTGATCCTCAACATAATTCATCTGATGCTAGCTTTCGCTAGGTTTTAGGATTTTGTTTTCATCTCTATTTTCCCTGAATAGCTGAAATACTAGAGATTTTTTTACTCTTACACAATAGTTTTACAAAAAACTTATGCATCGGTTCAATGGTTATTTCCACATTTTACTCTATGTGGTTATCCTACCGCAGGTTTTTTTTTTTTTGTAAAACCAGTAGGTAGCAATAGGATTCTGAATCCCAGACTTTAATCAATCAGTTAGATCATGCATAGATAATATATTCACAATGCTTGATGAAAAGATGCACTAAATTATAGCTGACGCAAAAGGTAGAGGGTAAGGAAATGATCATATCCATGTCTCATATTAACATCTAACCTTGTAAAATACAAGAAAATGTTACCGGGTTTGCTTACGGCTATGGGCTGGCCCAAGATGAAGGCGCTCTCTCTCGCACAAAAGAATAGAACTCTGTTGGGGCTCAAATGACTTTCTAGTGCCAGATTCGAGGCATGACTATATATCGCTTAACGCAAGACGGAACGAACACTAGCCCGTGCAACATTGTGTTCATGCGATAGGCCGGCCGGAAAGAGTTTATAAAACCTGTCCTGCTTGTTTTTTTTCAATAAACACACATAGGTCGCAGTGGCTGGAGCTGTCTCTTTTGACCGCGGCAGCACATGATCAAATCATGCTGGCGCATGTGCCTATAGTTTTTGTTTTTTGTGTAAAGTATATATCAAGATAAAACTTTCATTGTTTTGCTAGTTCTGTAAAAAATGATCTTGTATAAAAAAGTCTTCATCATATATTTTAAAAAGGTTCTCGATATATACAAAACATATTCAATTTGGATTAAAAAAAGTACTAATAAAAAATATTTGAAAATAATATTAACCATCTATTTAAATGTTAAACATTTATGAAAATGTTTCGTATATATATGGAAATGTAGATTGTGTATCTAAAAAATTGTGCATGAAATGTTTTTTATAAATATGTTAATCGTGTAAAAAATATTGAATTTTATAAAACATGTTCCTGATATACGGAAAATGTACAATGTGTATGTAAAAAGTAGTCATCAAACATAATTTTTCGAAAAAATGTTAACAATGTATATTCAAATTATTAAACATGTATTACAAATATCCTGATGTATAACGTAATGTACAGTGGGTACAAAAAACGTAAACATAGCGTACATATATGTAAAAAAAATAATCATGTATAAAAAATATAAGCATATTATTGTTGTAAAAAATAGACTCAACAATATTTATTTTAGAAATGTTAATTATGTGTTTAAAAAATTATACATGTCAAATAATTTTCACATGTAAATATAAAATTTAATTAGAATACCATGTGATACCGATAGAAAAACAACTAGAAAACAAAAAAAAAGTCAATCAAAAAGGTTTTAAAACCGATAAGAACCATAAAGCAATACACATAAAAAGGAACAAGGAAAAACAAAGATGAGCAAAGAAAAATGTTGAAAACAAAGAACAATGTAGAAAACCAAAGTAAAACAATGAAAATCAAAGAAAGAAAGTAGAAAAATGTAGAGAAAAATAAAGAAAAGGAAAAAACCAATGAAATACAGGAAAGCAAACATATCAAAAGAAACACAAATAAAATAAGAAGTAAAAAAACAAAGAAAATGAAATTATAGCAGCAAAAAAAGCCAAAGAATACAAAATGAACAAACCGGAAAAAAAGGGCAAAAAATCATAGGAAAAAACAGAGATGGATTTTTAGGGATCCCATACTTTGTTAATTCGGAACAATAATTAAAGGGATACAAAGGGGGTCTTGCAGGGAAATAAGGCACAAGTGGCAACCCTGCGGAAGCGAGGCAGAAAATTTTACAAGATCGTCAGCCTCCTAATTCGAAGCACGACCTTCGGACATAAAATCACAAGTACCAAATGTGACCTTCTATTATTCTTGTGATATGAGGGCCTCCTACCCCTTTTATGATATCGTCCACAGTCGGTTTCGAGTCACTAGCAATTAGGAAGTGATCCAAAGATAGATCAGCCGCAAGTGCTAAAGCCTCACGGCAAGAAATGGTCTCTAACTGTTGGGTTAATAACACCGGGTAGAACAGTTGCTGAGGACCCAAGGTACTGGCCATATTCATCCCTGCATACTGCTGTCGCAGCTCCAACACTCCCATCATAGGACAAACCCCCATCTAGATAGATTTTAATGTGTCCATTCAGAGGGGGTTCTAGCAACTTCACATTGGTATTATATGTGCACCCGCTGTCAAAGTGGAAGTCTTGGCAATGTTGAGGCCATCCAACTCGGAGATGAAACTCTCGACAAAGCGGTGGGTTGACATTGGGCTTTGCAAGATAGACTCATGTATTGCTTTTCGATGAGCGTTCCATACTACCCAAAGAGTGACAACCATCTTCACAAACTCCGCATATGATAATGAACCCATCATGTTTAAAAGCTAGTTTTTCGCATTAGGTTCGCGAGACTCAACAATTTGCACAGTTAATTCCTCATAACCTATAAGGCCTAGACACACTTTGAAGTTGTGCAACCAATCAACGAGTACCTCTAGGAATCAGCAGCTCCACAAAGTTGGTAAGAATCTGTGTCGCACATACTTCTACAACGAGTAAGTCCTACGCTAATGGGCTAGACTGCTCTCCGCACCAGACGTGAGAGCAGCTTCCATCTTGTTATGAACGAGATATAGCTCTCGCGGATGATTTGAGCATGTAGAGTCCAACTTGATTGTTATCTCTATCGAACCTTATCCGCCAGGGCAATGTCTCACCCATGGCAAGATAGGCTATATATGCCACCTGGTGTAGCAATTAAGGGGTCGGTCAAGCTTACATGGACATATTTTAGAACCTTTTCTGTGGGTTTTTTCTTCCTTTTTTTCTATGTGTTCTTTGTATTGCTTTTTCTTCGTAGGCTTATCATCTATTTTTTTCAAAAACTTGTCGAACTTTTCTAAGACATTGGGCATCTTCCGTATACACATGGAGTATTTGTTTGATATGCCTTGAATTATTTTTAAATACAAAATGAACATTTGAATTGTACAAAACATTTTTTGAAATGTCGCACACATTTTTTGAATGGTATGAAATGTTTTAAAAATTATAAGAACACTTTTTACATTGCATAAACATTTTAAAAAATGGCATGATTACTTTTTCGAATGACGCGGACATTTTTTTGACTGTAGAAACTATTGATAAAAATTGCTTAAACAAAACTTTTGCACTACATTAACATTTTTTAACCAAATAGTAAAAGTTCCTAAAACATTGATTAAATTAAGGTTTGAAGTATATATGATTAAGTATTTGTAAAAAAAATAAAGAACAAAAACTAACATGCTTGCCTATGTGCGTAGGTTTTTTTAGGCAAGGTACGTAGTGTGTGGGTCGCGTCCTGTTGCGTTCTTGGTTAGAGCAACTCTAACAGACCCTGTATAATTGCGACATGCATACGCGTTTTATAGTTCGACGAAGTGGAGTTTTGTGGGACGAAATGTTGCGCTGCAGAACAAAACCCGTATAATCAAACTGCATACTTTGAAATAAAACATTCGCGGGCGAAATTGGAACAACAATCATTGAGAGCTACATAGAACATGATCATACAAACTATATTCACAGCCTGCATCACTTACTAGAGGGGGGAGCACACCTACTCGAGCTCATCGGAGCTCATCAGAGCTACTAGCTATCCTACCGCACTACGCAAAATTGAGCTCACTAAAGTCGAGCTCGTGAGGTAGTAGATGTGCAGTGTGCTCAGTCGTCGTCGTCGAGGAGGAGAGCTCGATGTAGATGCGCTCCTGCGCAGTCGCTTCGCGGCGCCACTCCTTCATCTTGTGGCCGAAGGCGAGGGCCGATGCGACACCCTGCTCATAGAGCATGGTGTCGATCTCCTCCTCCCTCTGGCGGCGCTGCTGGTCCTCTTCCGCCTCTCGTGCACCCCGCGCCAGCAGCACGGGCAAAAGGCTACCCGCCTCCGCCGGAGGGAGGAAATCCTCCGGTCCGACGACGGCCCCAGCACGTCGCTCCGGCACCGCCTCGGCCTCCGGCTCCATCTTCACCTACGGGAGCTCTTCGAGCTCCCTCTTCACCGGGGGAGGGAGGAGCACGAGCGCGAGCTCGACGCCTCGAAGGAGTTGCCGGAGAAGAGGCAGCCGCGCGCGCGGTCGTACTCCTCTGTCTCGCGACGGAGGTGTGACGGCGGTGGCGTTTGGCCCCACTGCGTGTACCGGCGGGCGGCGCACTTACGGGCGGCGTCGGATCTGACGCAACGAGCCCTATCGGGGTTGTCGTTCCTACGGCTACCGGAGTTGGCCATCAAGGGCGGTGGAATGGAGCGGCTACGCGGCGGAATGGAGGCGCGCGACGGCGGATTGGAGGCGCCGGCGGTGAGGTGGGGGACTTTTCGCGACGGTGGAGGGATAGGGTTTCGACCCGCATCCAGCGGTCGAACCCGCAGATATACCGGTCAAGCGCTCGCGTTTACAGGCCACCGCAAAACTTTTACGGGTCGGGTCACGTTTACAGTATCTGCTCTGGCAGGAAAAACAGCCCAAACCCGCATACTCGTCGGAATGTTGCGGGCCGGGCGTTTTGCGGGGTCTGCTTGAGTTGCTTTTAGGGCATATACAGTGGTGTTATCTTAACAAGGGCATGTAGGATAAATGTCGAAATGAAGAAGAAAGAATTCATAACAAGGCCTTGTCTTCTCTTATTTAAGAGATCATCCTTTAACACTGCATGTGTCACCATGGTTTTAGAAACACTTGTTATTGTCGATAAAACTAATAGATAATTCTTTATAGACATCATCTTAAAATTGCATGTAAATTTTAAGATAAGACAGTCTTATCAACCATTATATATGTTCTTATGTGCCGGACTAATTTAGGGAAAGTAAGAGACGATGTTACGTCGTTTCTCGCTAAAGGTGAGATAAAGACATACCATGTCTTGCTTGTAGCAAAACAGTAGCTCACGTCGGCTGACGGACATTACTTCTTGGCCGGCCTAGTAGTGACATCCGTCGTCATGCTGACGTCACTCGAATTTACCTTTTTTTTGTGGAGGGGGGCTTTTCTCTTCTCTTTTTCATATTTTTATATATTAAACTCTTATATTTCATAGACTGGCATTTCCAAAATAAATTTAAAACTGTAAATTAGAAAACATACTATAACAAACGGTTAGCTTGGTTTTAAAAAATAACTTTTAAAATATCATGACAACACAAAATGTTCCTGTGTACAGTGAAAATTTATGCTATAAAAATGTATGTGACATTTTATGTAAATATTCTCACGTTTCAGAGAATGTTCGTGACATTTAAAATATGTTATAGAAAATGTTCACATAGCTTCAGTTTTTTTATTTCCATTCAGATAATTTACATGAAATTTTACATAATTACGTGGTTCTCTAAAAATTTCCGTGAAATTTTTAAAAGGAATTATGCAATGAAAAAAAACAGTTAGTTTATAAAAATGTTTATTGCCTTCTACAGATCTACAATGTGTATTTGAAGAATCTTACCATGTACTTATAAGTGTCCAAAACATGTATTTTTTTAAATGTACCTCGTGTATTAAAAATTGCAACATTTATCAAAAGATGTTTCACTGATGCTCTAAAAATGTACATTGCGTTCTGAGAAAAAAGTAGACATGTGTTTTTTTCTACAATCAATACCATAATATATTTATAGTACTCCCTATGTACCTAAATATAAGACATTTTAGAGATTTACTATGGACTGCATACGAATATATACATACATACTTTAGAGTGCAGATTCACTCATTTTGCTTCATATGTAATCCATAGTGAAATCTCTAATAGGTCTTATATTTTGAAACTGAGGGAGTAGTCAATAGATACTAAATAAAGTCTAAAAGAAACAAGTAAATCTTCAAATTTTTCAAACTCTTTCTTTTTCCATGATACAATCTTTATACTTTTCTGAAGTTAGTCGTAGGAAAGTAATGAAGATATCAAATTGCAGACCTATAAATACCAACGAGAGTTCTCATATAACTTTAATTTAAGCCGCAATGCCAAGGTCATGATGCACACACGTAGCCATTAAAGTAATCAACCAAAATCGGCAAGAGTATCAACACCGGTATTCTTGAGGAAAACAACCCAACAACCTGATCGAAGCCGTTGGAGCCAAGAGTACGAATCACTATTGTCGAGGACGTAGGCAGGACAGGTATTGCGAGGACAAACCTCCTTGCGGTGACCATGAGAAAAAAAATCCTAAATCGATGTGACGAAGGAAGATCTGTAGGACCATGCCTAGACAAATTTAATCTTCCATCACCACCATTGACATTAGGGTAGGAGATCTCATCGTAGAATGAAGAGTTGATGATTTTTTATTGTAGACGATGCCATCTGACGTGATGAACATGATGACTACCAAAAAGCATAACCCAATCTAATGAAAACACTACTTTTATTAAGAACTCCACTCATAGATCGGGTCCCCCACTCCTCTCGACATCGGCTAGGCCAGTCGAAGGAGGGGGAGTATGGTGACACAGCATACCACACACATGGTATAGTATGCCTCTTGTTGATATAACACCCACAAGACACCATCTCATGAACCTTATATCCCTCAGAGTGCAAAACTGGACCATAGCGGGTCCAAACCATCATTATATTACAAACTTTATTCAAACAAAAGTCCAACATTCAAACGATTCAAACTACTAGTATGGAAATGTGGGGTACCACTGTTGATCCTATGATCATTTATTGAGTTCGGATCATGTCTCACATGATCGGTCTGGCTGCTACTACTATGTCTAGACTAGACTACTCTTGTTGTTGTTACTTTGGTCCTTCTCCTCTGTTGTCGGCTCCCTAGGCGTTGATGTAGTCGACTCCTTTGACTCCTCTGGAAAGGTTTGGCTCCTCATAGAACTACCCCTGGCAACACTGGGATCGCCCGACATCTCATCCAAATATTTAAATTCTAGAAGATAACGTACAAGGGATGAGTACAAGAGGTACTCAACAAGTTCATAGATATCGTGGGTGGAGATGCAGTATCACTACTACTGATTCCAAATAGGTCTCAACAATAATTTTGGAAATATCTGTAGCATACAGTTTTACTTAAACATTTAGTCATCAGACTTCAAGGATTGTTAGAATCTCTAATAAACTCCTTTCTTACTTCGTACGCAGATCTTTTCCACATCAGGGAGTCACAAGCCACAATTCATTACACTCTACATAGGTGCACTACTTTACCCATGAACAATTAACTTAGACCTTTTACCTCAGTCTGTAACCTTGCACATCCAAGATGCACTACAGAAAAAACACTTCCATGATAATACTTATTCGTCACACTAGGTCATGTTTTCTGCCACGCATGGACATCCGTGATGATTTTATGACAGAATGAAGATAGTCATACATGTATTGTAGTACAAGTGTTGCATGACAATACTCAGATTATCATGAAGGAAGTGTCCACTTCCATGACGATGAATGGCGTGCCATAGAAGTGATTTCGTCAAGGGTAACCAACACGTGATAGCCACCGTAACGGGTCGCCATTAAGCAACCGGGTGCCGGTTTTGGATCCGATACCTGTTAACAGCTCCAACCAATAATAATTTTCCACGTGTCATTTCCTCATTAGCCAATGGAACCATGTGTCAGCTCTACGTTGCGATAGATGCCATCCATCCAAAGGATAAGACGTGCCTATGAAACGTCAACACATGGCACGACCCAACATTTACATAAAAAAGGACGACCCAGTCAACATTAGGGGACTAACCCTTCTAGGGCCTACTTGTGTTTGATCGGTTTACAACCACGACCCATACGGGTTTGGCCAATTCAGTCGTCAATGGCCCATTAATGATTCAACACCATTCCAGCCCATCGTCAATTACAGTCCGTTAAAATCCCAATATGTCTTCGGCCTCATTTTGGACCCAATGTCCTTTTGGCCTGTTAACGGCCCATTCTAGAGGTGGACAATTTCCAGGCTATAGGTCTTTCGGCCTATTAGCGACCCATTCTGGAGTTAGACCAATTTCCAGCCTCGTGTGTCTTTTGGTCTGTTAACGACCCACACCACTGTTGGGCCATTTACGGACCGGCCTCACTTTTGGTCTATTAACGACCCACGATCTCCATGACACAATTCCAACCCGACCTGAACTTGGCGTGTTAAAGTCATGTGTTCTATATCGGCTCGCTTATGGTCCGATTGGATTTCAGCATGTTAACACCCGACATGGAATTGGGCCAAGCATTAACTAAGGACTATTTTAGTCTGCTATTGGCGTGACATCTCATTTCCATTGTTGTAGCCCAATCAAGCTTTCAACCTGTTAATAGCATGTTAACATCCCTTGGTAGAACAAGCCTACATTTGATCCCACAATCCATTTCATCCACGAGATGGCCCATGATTATTACGTGCCTAATAGATTGGACCATCTGGGCCATTATGGGCCCATGTAGATTAGGGACACTTATTATTAGTAGGTTAGCCTCATAACGGTCCATTATGAGTAACATCTTCATATTGTTGCAATGGGATCCCAGTAAAGTTTTGGCATGTTGCCCCCATTTCAACAATAGCATACACTAATAAAGAATTATCCTACTCAATACAACCCCCTTAAAAAACCTACACTATACAATAAAGAAATTAAGGCATAGAAACGATGAAAAATCCTACACTATATAGTAAGGAAATTACGTCAGATTATATCCATTGGACATCAAAGTTTGCCACTGATGATAACAAAGTGCAACCAAATAGCAAATTACACACACTAGGGACATACACCTCATACATCATGGACGCGCATCAAGAAACTTCTTACCATTTGAACTATTATCTCTTAAAAAATAGGATTGGCCGGATTCAGATAGCACAAACTTTACTCTACGAAATATCCACTTTCTTTGTGGTTTCCTCGTTCACTTGTTTCATTTTGTTGACTGAAGCATCTAATTCCTGCATCTCCCTTCTCAACATATGTTGATTACATCTTGGGACAACTACTTTGTAGATAAGTTGGGGTTTTCCCCGAAGAGGATGGGATGATGTAGTAAAGTAACAACAAGTATTTCCCTTGGTTAAGAACCAAGGTTATCGAACCAATAAGAAAGTATCCAAACACACAACCGTTAGTTCCTGCACACACAAGAGTAAATACTTGCACCCAAAGCGGGCAACAGGGTTGTCAAGCCCCTTGTACTCGTTAATTGCAAGGATTGAATCTTACATTCGAGGATAGATAATTATAAATACAAGTTAAATAAATAACAAAAAATATCATGTTTTTTGTATATAAAATATAAAGAAAGACATGGGGGCATAGTGTTCACTAGAGGCATCCTCATGAGCAAAGTAGCGGTGGGTGGACAAATTATTGTTGGGAATTTGATAGAAAAGTATATAATTATGTCGTTATTCATGGCATGGTCAATATATAGGCATTACGTTGGTGACAAGTAAACCGACTCCTGCCTCCATCTACTACTATTACTCCACCAATCAACCAACTCCTGCCTGCATCTATGGTATTAAGTTCATAACAAACAGAGTAACACCATAAGCAAGATGACGCAATGTAGAAAAATTAAGTCGTTTTATCCTTAGTAGTGATACATCCATTTTGCATCATGATTTCCTATTGATATTTATAATGTTTTCAA
Organism: Hordeum vulgare subsp. vulgare; assembly: GCF_904849725.1. NCBI lineage: Eukaryota > Viridiplantae > Streptophyta > Magnoliopsida > Poales > Poaceae > Hordeum > Hordeum vulgare. Next base: position 530,481,512 of record NC_058520.1, on the reverse strand, counting down.
GCATCATTTCGCTTTATGATGTAATCCTTATACCTTTTGTCTCTTATTTTACAAGGTTCATATAAAGAGGGAAATCTTTATGTTATATTTATAATGCCTTGTGGGTCCCACATGCGACCTATCATGCCCATCTTCTGCTATATGAATGGTTTTGACCTAGAAAAAAATGAGAGGAATACTTTCGAGACAAAGCGCAGCCGTCTCGAGGCAGAATGTGGTGATACGCATCCAACGTATCTATATTTTTTTATTGTTCCATGCTATTATATTACCATTCTAGGATACTTTTAAAGAATTTACTTGTCGATTTATATTATTTTTAAGCACTAACCTATTAACCCGTGCCAAATGTGAGTTGTTGTTTCCTGCATGTTTTTAGCTTTTCAAGAATACTGTACTAAACGAAGTTCAAATACCGTGAAACTTTTTAATGATTTTTTCTGGACAAAATAATGAGCTGGAAGTTTTAGAGGAAGACCAGAGGGCACACGGGGTGCCCCCAAGCCAACAGGGCGCACATAGGGGGGGTGGCGCCTGTTGGAATTATGCCCTAGAGGCAATAATAAATATAGTTATTATTATAGTTCCTGTATCAAGATAATCGTTTATTATCCATGCTATAATTGTATTGAATGAAGACTCGTTTACATGTGTGGATACATAGACAAAACACCATCCCTAGCAAGCCTCTAGTTGGCTAGCCAGTTGATCAAAGATAGTCAGTGTCTTCTGATTATGAACAAGGTGTTGTTGCTTGATAACTGGATCACGTCATTAGGAGAATCACGTGATGGACTAGACCCAAACTAATAGACATAGCATGTTGATCGTGTCATTTTGTTGCTACTGTTTTCTGCGTGTCAAGTATTTATTCCTATGACCATGAGATCATATAACTCACTGACACCGGAGGAATGCTTTGTGTGTATCAAACGTCACAATGTAACTGGGTGACTATAAAGATGCTCTACAGGTATCTCCGAAGGTGTTAGTTGAGTTAGTATGGATCAAGACTGGGATTTGTCACTCCGTGTGAACGGAGAGGTATCTCGGGGCCCACTCGGTAATACAACATCACACACAAGCCTTGCAAGCAATGTAACTTAGTGTAAGTTGCGGGATCTTGTATTACGGAACGAGTAAAGAGACTTGCCGGTAAACAAGATTGAAATAGGTATACGGATTATATGAATCCTTGGCACTGAGGTTCAAACGATAAGATCTTCGTAGAATATGTAGGATCCAATATGGGCATCCAGGTCCCGCTATTGGATATTGACCGAGGAGTCTCTCGGGTCATGTCTACATAGTTCTCGAACCCGCAGGGTCTGCACACTTAAGGTTCGACGTTGTTTTATGCGTATTTGAGTTATATGGTTGGTTACCGAATGTTGTTCGGAGTCCCGGATGAGATCACGGACGTCACGAGGGTTTCCGGAATAGTCCGTAAACGAAGATTGATATATAGGATGACCTCATTTGATTACCGGAAGGTTTTCGGAGTTACCGGGAATGTACCGGGAATGACGAATGGTTCCGGGAGTTCACCGGGGGGGCAACCCACCCCGGGGAAGCCCATAGGCCTTGAGGGTGGCACACCAGCCCTTAGTGGGCTGGTGGGACAGCCCAAAAGGGCTCTATGCGCCAAGAAGAGAAAATCAAGAGAAAAGAAAAAAAAAGGGGAGGAGGTGGGAAGGAAGGGGGACTCCCTCCCACCAAACCAAGTCCAACTCGGTTTGGGGGGGAGTCCTCCCCCCTTGGACTCGGCCGACCCCCTTGGGGCTCCTTGAGCCCCAAGGCAAGGTCCCCTCCCTCCCACCTATATATACGGAGGTTTTGGGGCTGATTTGAGACGACTTTTCCACGGCAGCCCGACCACATACCTCCACGGTTTTTCCTCTAGATCGCGTTTCTGCGGAGCTCGGGCGGAGCCCTGCTGAGACAAGGTCATTACCAACCTCCGGAGCGCCGTCACGCTGCCGGAGAACTCTTCTACCTCTCCGTCTCTCTTGCTGGATCAAGAAGGCCGAGATCATCGTCGAGTTGTACGTGTGCTGAACGCGGAGGTGCCGTCCGTTCGGTACTAGATCGTGGGACTGATCGCGGGATTGTTCGCGGGGAGGATCGAGGGACGTGAGGACGTTCCACTACATCAACCGCGTTCACTAACGCTTCTGCTGTACGATCTACAAGGGTACGTAGATCACTCATCCCCTCTCGTAGATGGACATCACCATGATAGGTCTTCGTGCGCGTAGGAAAATTTTTGTTTCCCATGCGACGTTTCCCAACAGTGGTATCATGAGCTAGGTTCATGCGTAGATGTCTTCTCGAGTAGAACACAAAAGTTTTTGTGGGCGGTGATGTGCGTTTTGCTGCCCTCCTTAGTCTTTTCTTGATTCCGCGGTATTGTTGGATTGAAGCGGCTTGGACCGACATTACTCGTACGCTTACGAGAGACTGGTTTCATCGTTACGAGTAACTCCGTTGCTCAAAGATGACTGGCAAGTGTCGGTTTCTCCAACTTTAGTTGAATCGGATTTGACCGAGGAGGTCCTTGGATGAGGTTAAATAGCAACTCATATATCTCCGTTGTGGTGTTTGCGTAAGTAAGATGCGATCCTACTAGATACCCATGGTCACCACGTAAAACATGCAACAACAAAATTAGAGGACGTCTAACTTGTTTTTGCAGGGTATGCTTGTGATGTGATATGGCCAATGATGTGATGTGATATATTGGATGTATGAGATGATCATGTTGTAATAGAAATATCGACTTGCACGTCGATGGTACGGCAACCGGCAGGAGCCATAGGGTTGTCTTTATAGTAACGTGTGTGCTTGCAGATGCGTTTACTATTTTGCTAGGATGTAGCTTTAGTAGTAATAGCATGAGTAGAACGACAACCCCGATGGCAACACGTTGATGGAGATCATGGTGTGGCGCCAGTGACAAGAAGATCGTGCCGGTGCTTTGGTGATGGAGATCAAGAAGCACGTGATGATGGCCATATCATGTCACTTATGAATTGCATGTGATGTTAATCCTTTTATGCACCTTATTTTGCTTAGAACGACGGTAGCATTATGAGGTGATCTCTCACTAAAATTTCAAGACGAAATTGTGTTCTCCCCGACTGTGCACCGTTGCTACAGTTCGTCGTTTCGAGACACCACGTGATGATCGGGTGTGATAGACTCAACGTTCACATACAACGGGTGCAAAACAGTTGCGCACGCGGAACACTAGGGTTAAGCTTGACGAGCCTAGCATGTGCAGACATGGACTCGGAACACATGAGACCGAAAGGTCGATCATGAATCATATAGATGATATGATTAGCATAGGGATGCTTACCACTGAAACTATAACTCAACTCACGTGATGATCGGACTTGAGCTAGTGTAAGTGGATCATGAACCACTCAAATGACTAGAGAGATGTACTTTTTGAGTGGGAGTTTAGCGAATAATTTGATTAAGTTAAACTCTAATTGTCTTGAACATAGTCTAAGTCCACTTTGAATATATTTGTGTTGTAGATCATGGCTCACGCGACAGTCATCCTGAATTTTAATACGTTCCTAGAGAAAGCTAAGTTGAAAGATGATGGAAGCAACTTTGTAGACTGGGCTCGTAATCTTAAGCTAATCTTACAAGCTGGGAAGAAGGATTATGTCCTTAATGCTGCGTTAGGAGATGAACCACCCGCTACGGCTGATCAAGATGTTAAGAACGCTTGGTTAGCACGTAAGGAGGACTACTCAATAGTTCAATGTGCAGTCTTGTATGGCTTAGAACCGGGACTTCAACGTCGCTTTGAGCGTCATGGAGCATTTGAGATGTTCCAGGAGTTGGAGTTTATCTTTCAGAAGAACGCCCGGATCGAGAGGTATGAGACCTGCGATAAATTCTATGCTTGCAAGATGGAGGAAAACTCATCTGTCAGTGAACATGTGCTCAAAATGTCTGGGTACTCAAACCGTCTAGCTGAGCTGGGGATTGAACTCCCGCAAGAAGCTATCACTGACAGAATCCTTCAATCACTGCCGCCAAGCTATAAAGGCTTTGTGTTGAACTACAACATGCAAGGGATGAACAAGTCTCCCGGCGAGTTGTTTGCGACGCTGAAAGTCGCAGAGTCTGAACTCCGTAAAGAGCATCAAGTGTTGATGGTGAGTAAGACCACTAGTTTCAAGAGAAACGGCAAAGGCAAGAAGGGAAATTCGAAGAAGAGCGGCAAGCCTGTTGCCAATCCGACGAAGAAACCCAAAGCTGGACCTAAGCCGGAAATGGAGTGTTACTATTGCAAGGGTATGGGTCACTGGAAGCGCAATTGCCCCAAGTATCTGGCAGATAAGAAGGCGGGCAAAGAAAAATCAGGTATATTTGATATACATGTTATTGATGTGTACTTAACCGGCTCTCGTAGTAGTGCCTGGGTATTCGATACCGGTTCTGTTGCTCATATTTGCAACTCGAAACAGGAACTGCGGAATAGGCGAAGGCTGGCGAAAGATGAAGTGACGATGCGCGTAGGAAATGATTCCAAGGTTGATGCAATCGTCGTCGGCACAGTGTCACTTCAGTTACAGTCAGGATTAGTGATGAACTTAAATCATTGTTATTTAGTGCCTGCGTTGAGCATGAACATTATATCTGGATCTTGTTTACTGCGAGACGGTTACTCTTTCAAGTCAGAGAATAATGGTTGTTCTATTTCTATGAGTAACATCTTTTATGGTCATGCACCGAATGTGAGAGGATTGTTCATATTGAATCTTTATAGCGATACGCATATACATAACATTGAGACCAAAAGAGTTAGAGTTAACAATGATAGCGCCATATTTTTGTGGCACTGTCGCTTAGGTCATATTGGTGTAAAGCGCATGAAGAAACTCCATGCTGATGGACTTTTGGAGTCACTTGACTTTGATTCACTTGACACGTGCGAACCATGCCTCATGGGCAAGATGACTAAGACTCCGTTCTCAGGAACAATGGAGCGTGCAAGTGACTTGTTGGAAATCATACATACCGATGTGTGTGGTCCGATGAGCGTGGAGGCACGCGGCGGATATCGTTATTTTCTCACCTTCACTGACGATTTAAGTAGATATGGTTATGTCTACTTGATGAAGCACAAGTCTGAAACATTTGAAAAGTTCAAGCAATTTCAGAGTGAAGTGGAAAATCATCGTAACAAGAAGATCAAGTTCCTGCGGTCTAATCGTGGGGGTGAATATCTGAGTTTCGAGTTTGGTGCTCACTTAAGACAATGTGGAATTGTTTCACACTTAACACCGCCTGGAACACCACAGCGTAATGGTGTGTCCGAACGTCGTAATCGTACTCTATTAGAGATGGTGCGATCTATGATGTCTCTTACTGATTTGCCGTTATCATTTTGGGGCTATGCATTAGAAACAGGTTTATTCACTTTAAATAGGGCACCATCAAGATCCGTTGAGACGACACCATACGAACTGTGGTATGGCAAAAGGCCAAAGTTGTCGTTTCTTAAAGTTTGGGGATGTGATGCTTATGTCAAAAAGCTTTAGCCTGAAAAGATGGAACCCAAAGCGGAAAAGTGCGTCTTCATAGGTTACCCAAAAGAGACAGTTGGGTACACCTTCTATCTCGAATCCGAGGGCAAAGTGTTTGTTGCTAAAAACGGAGCTTTTCTCGAGAAGGAGTTTCTCTCGAGAGAATTGAGTGGGAGGAAGATAGAACTTGACGAGGTTGTCGAACCTCTCATCCCTCTGGATGGTGGCGCAGGGCAAGGGGAAACCTCTGTCATTGCAACGCCGGTTGAGGAGGAAGTTAATGATGATGATCATGAAACTCCAGTTCAAGTTTCTGTCGAACCACGCAGGTCGACGAGACCACGTGCTGCTCCAGAGTGGTACGGTAATCCCGTCTTATCAATCATGTTGTTAGACAACAATGAACCTGCGAATTATGAAGAAGCAATGGTGGGCCCAGATTCCAACAAATGGCTGGAAGCCATGAAGTCCGAGATAGGATCCATGTATGAGAACAAAGTGTGGACTTTGGAGGTACTGCCTGAGGGCCGCAAGGCCATTCAGAACAAATGGATCTTTAAAAGGAAGACGGACGCTGACGGTAATGTGACCGTTTATAAAGCTCGACTTGTGGCAAAGGGTTTTTCACAAGTTCAAGGAGTTGACTACGATGAGACTTTCTCACCCGTAGCGATGCTTAAGTCCGTCAGAATCATGTTAGCAATAGCTGCATTTTTCGATTATGAAATCTGGCAGATGGATGTCAAAACGGCGTTCCTTAACGGTTTCCTTAAGGAAGAGTTGTATATGATACAACCCGAAGGTTTTGTCGATCCTAAGAATGCTAACAAGGTGTGCAAGCTCCAGCGATCCATTTATGGACTGGTGCAAGCATCTCGGAGTTGGAACAAACGCTTTGATGAGGTGATCAAAGCATTTGGGTTTATACAAGTGGTTGGAGAATCTTGTATTTACAAGAAAGTGAGTGGGAGCTATGTGGCGTTTCTAATATTATATGTGGATGACATATTACTGATTGGAAACAACGTAGAGTTTTTAGAGAGCATAAAGGATTACTTGAATAAAAGTTTCTCTATGAAGGACCTAGGAGAAGCTGCTTACATTCTAGGCATTAAGATCTATAGGGATAGATCAAAACGCCTGATAGGACTTTCACAAAGCACATACCTTGATAAAGTTTTGAAGAGGTTCAAAATGGAATAGTCCAAGAAAGGGTTCTTGCCAGTTACAAGGTACGAGATTGAGTAAGACTCAGTGCCCAGCAACTGATGAAGATAGAGAGCATATGTGCTCCGTCCCCTGTGCTTCAGCCATAGGTTCTATCATGTATGCGATGCTGTGCACTAGACCGGATGTTAGCCTGGCCATAAGTATGGCAGGTAGGTTCCAGAGTAATCCAGGAGTGGATCACTGGACAGCGGTCAAGAATATCCTGAAGTACCTGAAAAGGACTAAGGAGATGTTTCTCGTGTATGGAGGTGACGAAGAGCTCGCCGTAAAAGGTTACGTTGATGCAAGCTTTGACACAGATCCGGACGACTCTAAGTCGCAAACCGGATACGTATTTATTCTTAATGGGGGTGCAGTAAGCTGGTGCAGTTCCAAGCAAAGCGTCGTAGCAGATTCTACATGTGAAGCGGAGTACATGGCTGCCTCGGAGGCGGCTAAGGAGGGTGTCTGGATGAAGTAGTTCATGACGGATCTTGGAGTGGTGCCAAGTGCACTGAATCCAATAACCTTGTTCTGTGACAACACTGGTGCCATTGCCTTAGCAAAGGAACCGCGGTTTCACAAGAAGACCAAACACATCAAACGACGCTTCAACCTCATCCGCGACTACGTCGAGGGAGAGGACGTGAATATATGCAAAGTGCACACGGATCTGAATGTAGCAGACCCGCTGACTAAACCTCTTCCACGGCCAAAACATGATCAACACCAGAACTATATGGGTGTTAGATTTATTACAATGTAATTCACATGGTGATGTGAGGGCTAGATTATTGACTCTAGTGCAAGTGGGAGACTGTTGGAATTATTCCCTAGAGGCAATAATAAATATAGTTATTATTATAATTCCTGTATCAAGATAATCGTTTATTATCCATGCTATAATTGTATTGAATGAAGACTCATTTACATGTGTGGATACATAGACAAAACACCGTCCCTAGAAAGCCTCTAGTTGGCTAGCCAGTTGATCAAAGATAGTCAGTGTCTTCTAATTATGAACAAGGTGTTGTTGCTTGATAACTGGATCACGTCATTAGGAGAATCACGTGATGGACTAGACCCAAACTAATAGACGTAGCATGTTGATCGTGTCATTTTGTTGCTACTGTTTTCTGCGTGTCAAGTATTTATTCCTATGACCATGAGATCATATAACTCACTGACACCGGAGGAATGCTTTGTGTGTATCAAACGTCGCAACGTAACTGGGTGACTATAAAGATGCTCTACAGGTATCTCCGAAGGTGTTAGTTGAGTTAGTATGGATCAAGACTGGGATTTGTCACTCCGTGTGAACGGAGAGGTATCTCGGGGCCCACTCGGTAATACAACATCACACACAAGCCTTGCAAGCAATGTAACTTAGTGTAAGTTGCGGGATCTTGTATTACGGAACGAGTAAAGAGACTTGTCGGTAAACGAGATTGAAATAGGTATACGGATACTAACGATCGAATCTCGGGCAAGTAACATACCGAAGGACAAAGGGAATGACATACGGGATTATATGAATCCTTGGCACTGAGGTTCAAACGATAAGATCTTCGTAGAATATGTAGGATCCAATATGGGCATCCAGGTCCCGCTATTGGATATTGACCGAGGAGTCTCTCGGGTCATGTCTACATAGTTCTCGAACCCGCAGGGTCTGCACACTTAAGGTTCGACGTTGTTTTATGCGTATTTGAGTTATATGGTTGGTTACCGAATGTTGTTCGGAGTCCCGGATGAGATCACGGACGTCACGAGGGTTTCCGGAATAGTCCGGAAACGAAGATTGATGTATAGGATGACCTCATTTGATTACCGGAAGGTTTTCGGAGTTACCGGGAATGTACCGGGAATGACGAATGGGTTCCGGGAGTTCACCGGGGGGGCAACCCACCCCGGGGAAGCCCATAGGCCTTGAGGGTGGCACACCAGCCCTTAGTGGGCTGGTGGGACAGCCCAAAAGGGCTCTATGCGCCAAGAAGAGAAAATCAAGAGAAAAGAAAAAAAAAGGGGAGGAGGTGGGAAGGAAGGGGTACTCCCTCCCACCAAACCAAGTCCAACTCGGTTTGGGGGGGGGAGTCCTCCCCCCTTGGACTTGGCCGACCCCCTTGGGGCTCCTTGAGCCCCAAGGCAAGGTCCCCTCCCTCCCACCTATATATACGGAGGTTTTGGGGCTGATTTGAGACGACTTTTCCACGGCAGCCCGACCACATACCTCCACGGTTTTTCCTCTAGATCGCGTTTCTGCGGAGCTCGGGCGGAGCCCTGTTGAGACAAGGTCATCACCAACCTCCGGAGCGCCGTCACGCTGCCGGAGAACTCTTCTACCTCTCCGTCTCTCTTGCTGGATCAAGAAGGCCGAGATCATCGTCGAGCTGTACGTGTGCTGAACGCGGAGGTGCCGTCCGTTCGGTACTAGATCGCGGGATTGTTCGCGGGGCAGATCGAGGGACGTGAGGACGTTCCACTACATCAACCGCGTTCACTAACGCTTCTGCTGTACGATCTACAAGGGTACGTAGATCACTCATCCCCTCTCGTAGATGGACATCACCATGATAGGTCTTCGTGCGCGTAGGAAATTTTTTGTTTCCTATGCGACGTTTCCCAACAGCGCCGTCCTAATGGCTTGGGGCCACCTTCGAGCTTTCTTGGCCTTGTTCTCCCCGCTATAAATTCACATATATCCCAAAACCCTGGAGAGCCTCCCGAAACACTTTTTACACCACCGCAAGTCTCTATTCCTTTATGTGCCCATTTGGAGAATGTCCCGGTGCCCTGTCAGAGGGGGGATTTATACTTGTATCTGCGTTGGGTTTTCCATGAAGAGGAATGAGTTATCGCAGCACAATGTGGGTAAGTATTTTCCTCAGTTATGAAACCAAGGTTTATCGAACCAATAGGAATATCAACCACAACCATCTTCAGCGGTTGCACACAAGAGAATAATGAACTTGCACCCAACGCGGGCAAGAGGCTTGGCAATCCTCTTGTCTTATTATTTTCAATCAAGTGAGGTGTGTAGATAATTGTAGATAGCAAGATAGAATAAAAACAAGTAAATGGTAGCAAGGTAATGAATGGTTTATCAATATGTTGTGAATAGACCCGGGGGGCATAGTTTTCCCTAATGGCATCTGATACGGGGCACACCCACGGTGGTCGATCTTTTCACGCTTGGAGGGGAAAAGAGAGGATAAATCAAGAGAAACACAAGAACTCAAGAACAATTCTCAAATCACACATCCACTTCATCCACATAAACACATGGGCATACACGATCCAAGGTCAACAAAAGGATACACGTAACGATAGTCTTCCCTACAAGAGGGGCCTTGGATCTGCGAGGGGATCTTCCCTAGATAGGGGACTTGGCATCACTATGGATCTTCTCACATGGAGGACATCTCCATGGGAGGTGGATAGTAGATGGAGCTAAGCTCAACAAGAGTTTGTCAAAGCATTAGCTAACCGTAAAACAAAGGTAGGGGAAGAGTATTTATAGTCTAGGTCGAAAATAGAGGCCTAAGGGGTACATGGGCACTCGGGCCCGAGTGACTGTGCGCAGGTAGGCCGAAAGTTCCGGGCAGGTTTCGGGCTTTCCCGAGTGATGTCGCTGGTCGAGGTGCTGGTATGAGCAGGGGCCGAAAGTTCCAAGCAAGACGGATGTTTCGGGGGGCGAAAGTTCCGAGCCGGTTCTGGGCTGGACAGAAGGTTGTCGAGGCCCACGGTTGTCGAGCCGCACATGGGCCAGAAGTTCCTGGCACCGGAAGTTCCGGGGGCTGGGAGCTGACTTGTCCTTCCTTTGGTCCTCTCGCTCGTTCTCCTTCGCGTCCATTTCCATAGTGTCTTGGAGACCTTGATACTGGTACGTAGGCATGCACATGGTTTCCACTTGAGGTAGCATCCACGTTCCTCGGGTACCTCATCCACATGGTTTCCATAGCATCTTGGAGACCTCATGCACTATCTCCCTCAGGTACCGATACATTGGCTAAGGTTACAGTGCGGATGTTGAAACACCACAAGTAGTCTCTACATGTGGGCTCAAGCCGACGACTGGTAACTTTCAGATTGAAAGGGCAAAAATAGGAATCAAAATAACATAAGGTGTATTCTACTTTGGGCATACACCTCAAGAGATAAATTGTTCTGAAATACACTAAAACATATTCATTCTAATATTACATATTTCGAGCACTGGGACTCGATCACTAGAGCACCCTCCATAGCGGCAGAGAAATACAACTCGGGGTGCCTATGATCCTTTCCGGCAGGCGGTGGATGAGTGGCCATCTTAAGGGGCTTTACCTCCGGCAAGTGCACCTTCGTTCGTGCAAAGACCATCCGAGCTCCTTCCATGCAAGCAGAGCGCTGCAAGAGTTCAATCCAGGGCGCGGCGTCGACCAGCTTCTGCACTAATGCAAAGTACTGCTCAGCAAGGGCTCGGCAGGCCATAGCCGAACATAGAGATCCTTCATGGCCGGCTCCACCATCATATGCATCTCCATCAATTGCTTCATTTGATAGCTTAGAGTGGGGTTGAGCTCGGGAGTTTCAAACTGAGCCCAAAATAGCCGCTGCTCGGCATCCCCGTCACGAGTCGCAAAATGCTTGGCCGCATCCGCCGCACTCTAGGGGAGGTTTGTGAAGGCGCGTGCGGAATGCCATATCCGCGTAAGAAAGGCATACCTATTTCCACCAAAGGCACATTGCAGTAAGTATTGCTTACCGGTTGCCATAAGCTTGGCTTGGCGCACTTCTTCTTCATAGAACCTCCGCTCCACCCGCTCCGATTGAAGCTCGGCGGATAGTTTGGTGTGATCGGCCATATGCTCTTGAGCTTTCTGCTCCAAGTCCTCACACTTTGAGCTCGCCTCTTCCAGATCCTGCTAGATCTCCATCACTTGGGCCTCATGTGTTTTGCTCACAACCTTGAGGGCATCAAGCTTAGCAGCCGCTTGTTCGGCCGCCACCTTGTTAGCAACGACCTCTCGTTTGGCTTTCTCCACCTCGGCCCTGAACTTCTCAAGCTCTTGGTCTTGGGCTGCTAACGAAGTTAGAACAGAAAAAGTCAGCTCGCACGGCCAAGACGCCCCTTAAACTTTTTACCAAAGGATGTTGTGAAGTTCTTTGACCCAGCTTACCCTGCTTCTCGTTAAGCCGACCATTTATGCGGTCAAGCTGTTCATCAGAAACTTTGAGTTTCCGATTTAGCTCGGCTATTTCCAACTCATTGGCGTCAGCAGCCGAGGACAAGGCCTGCAAGGTAAAAACATCATGTTAGTCCGATTCCGAATTATCAGAGCAAACATTGCTGAGTCAAAATTCTCAAACAAAACAATTTAAACAAGTCTTCAGGCTATTCTTCGTTTTTCCCACAAATTTTTGAGACACGGGTGAGTTTTTCCTTTCCAACTCACCCATGGCTCGGGGGCCGTTATACCCATAAAAGTGTATATACAACTTTGCAAAATAAAACCTATAGTGATACACGACTTACCTTAAAGCCCGTCAGCAATCTGTTGAAGGCTTCATTCAGTCCGCTGTTGACGGGCTGAATACTTTTTAAAACCAAACCCATAAGGGTGCGATGCTCTTCGTCTATAGAGGATCCGTTCAAGGCGTCCTCCATTATGGCCGACCCTCAGCCATGGCGTGTTCTGTTGTGGGCTTCGCTCGGGGCGGCATAGAAGATGCCAGAGCATCTAGTCCCCTGGAGGTTGTCTCCGGACAATGCTCGGAGGGAATTGGGTTCTTTTCCCCGCTTATAGAGAAGGAACCTGCCCCCTGAGTTTCAATGACCGAGCTATGTACCTCGGTCAAAATCTCCTCGTCTCTGGTGACTGGTGTATTAACACCAGTCGGAACCTCTCGGTCCTTGGAGGCTGGTGTCTCTTCTTCAGCCAAGATCTCTTGATCCGTGGCGCGTGATGTATCCGCGTCGACCATCACCTCCTCGGTAGTGGTCTGGCGGGCTTGATGGGACATCACCTCGGCCAGATCGTTCGAGGTTCGGGGAGGGGTGTTATGGGAAGCATTCCCACTCTCGGCCAGTTTGATGGGCAGCGAGTCGCCCTCCGACACCCGATCTGTCGGAAGATCACGGACTGGGCTGTGATAGAAAAAGCATGGTCCTCATTATTGATAAAAATTGGAATGACTCTATTAAAACTAAGGAGTAGACTCCGTACCTTTGGGGCGGGGGCTTGACCCTACATGTTCGGCAGGGGGTTGCCCCGACCTCTTCATCGGAGTTCGAGCATGCACCGAGATGGGCAACCTTGCGCTTGCAGGGTTTCTTTGAAGCCCGGGGAGGTAACCCCGCCTCGGCCCCTCTGGTGCCACCCTCTTCCTCACCTGAAGAGAGTCTTTCTCTTCCTCCTCGTCCGCCTCCTTCCCATCGTGGGTAGAGGAGGCATGGGTGTCCTCGAATTTCGTATCCGGAGAACCCCTTGAACAGAGACCCCCACGGGTCTCGTTCTTATTATTATCCGGTGCCACATATGGCGACTCCACTAGCATCTTCTCGGGCAGAGGAGTCCGGGGTTCCTCGGGCAGGGGAGCTGGGCCTTCTATGTTCTTGGCCAGTTCCAGCCACTCCTGCGAAATAGAAAGGATAGTAAGATCTTTAACAAAAATAGATCTCCGAGTAGATAAAAGAGCTCGGACGTACCTCCATCGGGGGAGTATTGTCATCAAGGCCGGTATCTTCATCCTCGGCCGGCAACTCCGGCTGCAGTTTGAGCAGTACCCGCCATAGATATTCATGGGTGGTGTGGTAGAACTCGAGCACGGTGCAAGGCTCGTCGTCCTTAGGAGATCACATCGGGTTGTATTGACGCCGACAAGGAAGGATATGGTGATGGAGCGCGACCTGGACCACATCGGCCAACCAGATATTGGACTCCACCATTTGTGTGATGTGGTTTTGCAGCTGCTGCACGACCGAAGACGAACCCTAGTCCAGGCCTTTCCTGACCCATGAGGTTAGCCTCGCCGGGGGACCAAATCTGAATTCGACGGATGCTGCGCAGCTTTCTTCTCATGGTTCTGTGATGTAGAACCACTCCTTCTGCCAGTTCTTGAATGGTGTCGATCAGTGTGCCCTTCGGCAATGTCACGTGGCAAATCTTGCTTATCACGGCCCCACCGCAGTCGGCATGCTGGCCACTGACCAACTTTGGCTTAACGCCAAAGACCTTGAGCCAGAGACCGAAATGCAGATGAACCCGCAGAAAAGCTTCGCGGACCGTGATGAAAACCGATATGTGCATGATGGAGTTTGGGGGAGATCATGAAAATCCACCTCATAGTAAAACATCAGACCCCTGACGAAGGGGTGAAGCGAGAAGCCCAGTCCCTGAAAGAAGTGGGGGACGAACACCACCCGCTCCCTGGGCCTTGGTGTAGGAACCACATGGCCCTTTTTTGGTGCTCGGTGCGCGATGTCGGTTGTGATGTAGCCACATCGCTTCAGCTCCTGGATATCTCCTTCGGAGACGCGGGAGACCTCCCATTTGCCATGAGCGCACGAGCTAGCCATTGTAGAGCTTGAGATTGAGGGCAATTGGAGTGATGGGAGGAAGAATGGATCTGGGTACTTGAGTGAGGAAGAAGAAGGAGCAAGGGTTTGGAATGCATGTGTGAGGCTTTAAATCTTTTTTCCCCTTCTAAAAGGGGTGGTCGCAGAAACAAGGGTTTTCTCTTACTGCACCACCAGCTCCTCCACTTCCCGAAACAACTGCACCATTGGGACATGCGTAGATTGGCTCGGGTCATTAAATCGAATTCCCTTTAAATACGGTACATGGTCTCTGTTGATGATGGAACATGTCCCGGGGAAAGTGGCCTCTAGCCGCGACTCAAGCTTTACTCACTATTTTTTATTGTGACTTTTCCTCAGAAGAGTTATCAAATGGGTTGCTATTCACCTTCGAGCCTTTAAAAGACTTTGGATTTAATGACGCATGTTTTCAAGAATATTACGTCATTAGAGCGATTAAACCAATACCAGCCGAATATAAAGGGAACTCGTCGTGCAAGCCGATTTGTCTATGTGCTCGGCTGCCAAAGACCACACACATCGGCATTGAAGGCCAGTTCAGGGGCTACTAAGGGAGTTCCGGATTAAGGGGCCCTCGGGCAGTCGGGTTACCCCTCATGGGCAGATCATATGGGCTGCGTCATTGAAGATCAGATTATCTGACGACTACGTGATCAAGATGGAAAGCTCCGAAGACACGCGTGCACTCCAAGGCAGGGTGACCAGTTGTTGGGGAACGTTGCATGGTAAACAAAAAAATTCCTACACACATGAAGACCTATCATGGTGATGTCCATCTACGAGAGGAGATTAGATCCACATACCTTTGTAGATCACTAAGCGGGAAGCGTTAATAAACGCGGTTGATGTAGTGGTACAGCTTCGTGATTCAAATCACCGTCGTCCCACGATCCGTTCCGATCTAGCGCCGAATGGATGACACCTCCGTGTTCAACACACGTACGGCTCGATGACGATCTCAGCCTTCTTGATCTAGCAAGAGAGACGGAGAAGTAGATGAGTTCTCCGGCAGCGTGACGGCGCGCCGGTGGTGGTGATGATCTACTCCTACAGGGCTCCGCCCGAGCTCCGTAGAAATCCGATCTAGAGGTAGAACTACGAGGTATAGGTTTGAGTTGCATGTGGCAAAGTTGTGTCTCAAAAAGCCCTAAACCACCAATATATATAGGAGGAGGGGAGGGACTAGCCTTGGGGCTCAAGGGAGCCCCAAGGGCGCCGACCGAGTGGGAGGAGGTGGACTCCCACCCCAATTCGGTTTGGGGGAAGGAGTCCCCTCCTTCCTTCCCACCTCCCTCTTTCCTTGTTTTTTCTTTTCTTTTGGTATTTTCCACTTGTGGTGCCATGGCCCTATTGGGCTGGCCTCACCAGCCCACCAAGGGCTGGTGCGCCACCCTAGGGTCACTGGGCTCACTCCCGGATGGGTGGGCCCCTCCCGGTGAATACCCGAAACCCATTCGTCACTCCCGGTACACTGCCGGTAATGCCCGAAACTTTCCGGTGACCAAATGAAACCATCCTATATATCAATCTTCATTTCCGGACCATTTCGGAAACCCTCGTGACGTCCATGATCTCATCCGGGACTCTGAACAACCTTCGGTGACCACAGAAATAACTCATCTATTTCAATCTCGTTACTGGCAAGTCTCTTTAATCATTCCGTAATACAAGATCTCGTGACTCACACTTGAGTCACATTGCTTGCAAGACTTGTTTGTGATGTTGTATTACCAAGTGGGCCCCGAGATACCTCTCCGTCACACGGAGTAACAAATCCCTGTCTTGATCCATGGTAACTCAACGAACACCTTTGGAGATACATGTAGAGCACCTTTATAGTCACCCAATAACGTTGTGACGTTTGATACACACAAGGTATTCCTCCGGTGTTAGTGAGCTACATGATCTCATGGTCATAGGAATGAATACTTGACACGCAGAAAACAGTAGCAACAAAATGACACAATCACATGCTACGTTTATAATTTGGGTCTTGTCCATCACATGATTCTCCTAATGATGTGATCCCATTATCAAGTGACAACACTTGTCTATGGTCAGGAAACCTTGACCATCTTTGATCAACAACCTAGTCAACTAGAGGCTTACTAGGGACAATGTTTTGTCTATGTATCCACACATGTATTTGTGTTTCCAATCAATACAATTATAGCATGGATAATAAACGATTATCATGAACAAATAAATATAATAATAACTAATTTATTATTGCCTCTAGGGCATATTTCCAACACCAGTTTGGTCCGTCAAGTCTCGATCTATGTCGGGAACATGTAACCCTAGGGGTCCTGGTGTCTATATAAACCAGAGGCCCTTATACGTAGAGGCAGGTTATCTCACCTAGGGTTTTAGCTCATATGATCTCGAGGTAGATCAACTCTGTAATCATCGTTCCCCATCAATATAATCAAGCAGGACGTTGGGTTTTACCTCCTTAAGAGGGCCCAAACCTGGGGAAACATTGTCTCCCCAACACATCGATCTAAGCTCCATAGTTCGGGACCCCCTACCCGAAATGTGCTAGTTTTGACGTCGACAACGAGTTCAAGGGGATTGATACGTCTCCAATGTATCTATAATTTTTGTTTGTTCCATGTTGTTATATTATCATTCTAGGATAATTTTGGGTCATAATTCACCAATTTATATTATTTTTTAGCACTAACCTATTAATCGAGTGCCCATGGGAGTTTCTGTCTTTCACGCCTTTTTTGTTTTTCAGGTTTTCTGTACCAAACAATGTCCAATTGTCACGAAACTTTTTTATTTTTTTGGACTAAAAGAAGAAGTGGAAGCTTTGGGAGGAGACCTGAAGCCACACGAGGGGCACACAAGCCAACAGTGCATGACCAGGGGTGTCCATGCCCTGATGGCTTGTAACTCCCCTGTGGCCCCTCTTGCTCCGTTCTGTAGCCTATAAATTCATAAATATTCTACAAACCCTAAATATCATTGCCAAATACTTTTTACGCTGTTGCAAGTCTCTGTTCCATGGCGACCCCATCTCGAGATCCTTTCCGGCACCCTGTCAGAGGGGGGTCGATCACGGAGGGCCTCTTCATCAACCTTGCTGCCCTCTTGATGATGTGTGAGTAGTTCACCACAGACCTACGGGTCCGTAGTTAGTATCTAGATGGCTATCTCTCTCTATCTTGATCTTCAATACAATGATCGTCGCATCTTCGCTTTGATCTATCCGATGTAATTCTTTTATATGGTGTGTTTGTGTTTAGATTGTTCATGAAAAGTATTTGTATCTTCTCTGAGATATTATGATTCTTATTTGCATGATCATCATAGCTTTGTAATTCTCTCTGATCTATTGAATTGCTTTGGCCAAGTAGTTTGGTATTTCTGTAGTGGGAGAGGTGCGTTGTAGTGGATTCAACCTGGTGAGTATCTATATCCCAGTGATAGAAGGGGACAAGTTGCATATTTTTGTTGCTGACATTAAGGATAAAACGATGGGGTTTATTCATATTGGTTGAGTTCTAGCCGCCGCCAGCGAGCATCCCGGGAGCCAACCCTAGCCGCCGCCAGCGAGCTCCCCGATCTTCCTCTCCTTCCCTTGCCGCTGCCATCGCATCATCGGGAAAAGCCCGCATGGCTCGGTGGTGGCAGGGCCCTTCCCTCCTCCAACTTGGAGGGGGGCGGCGCAGGCTGTACGCTCTGGCTGGAGCTTGGCACGGCGCTCGCGCGGGTGCGCGCACTGGCGTATGCGGCTACATTCAGGGCGGCACGGGTGGGTGCGCGGGGCGGTGCACGGCTCAAGCGTGTCGGGCTTCGGCGCAGGGCGAGACTCGAGTGCGCGGGGCTTCAGGTGGCACAAATCTGGCGCCTTGCGGGAGCTGGCAGTGGGGGACACCGCCCTCTTGCACTGTGCTGCAGCTCTGGCTTGTGGGGCCCCGAGGCTTCATCTCCGGCGGGTGGTGGCTACAGTGGCATCATCAGCAGGATCTGGGGCTGCGCCCCGGCAGCTCCTTCCCGACGAGTGGGGTGGGGTGGCGCCCACCTTCCCATGTCTTCGGGCCCTTTCTCCGTGTGGGTCTGTGATAACCCACAAGTATAGTGGATCGCAACAGTTTTCGAGGGTAGAGTATTCAACCCAAATTTATTGATTCGACTCAAGGGGAAGCAAAAGAATATTCTCAAGTATTAGCAGTTGAGTTGTCAATTCAACCACACCTGAAAGATTTATTATCTACAGCAAAGTATCAGTAGCAAAGTAGGGTGATAACAACAGTAGCAATAGTAACCAGTAGCAGCAAAGTAACAACATTAGTAACAGAGTAAAAGTAGCAGCAGTGACAGCAGTAGCGGCAAAGTAACGCAGCAAGGACCAGTAGGAAAAAGACTCATAGGCATTGGATCGGTGATGGATGATTATGCCGGATGCTATTCATCATGTAACCGTTATAACATGGAGAGATAAGTAACTAGCTCCCGTTCGTCAATCTAATGTAGGCATGTATTCCGTATGTAGTCATACGTGCTTAGGGAAAAGAACTTGCATGGCATATATTGTCCATCCCTCCCGTGGCAGTGGGGTCCTAATGGAAACTACGGGATATTAAGGTTCTCCTTTTAATAAAGAACAGGATCAATGCATTAACACTTGGTGAATACATGAACTCCTCATACTATGGTCATCTCCGGGAGTGGTTCCAGCTAATGTCACTCCGGGGTTGCCGGGTCATAACACATAGTAGGTGACTACAACTTGCAAGATAGGATCTAAAACACACATATATTGGCGACAATATAATAGGTTCAGATTTGAAATCATGGCACTCGGGCCCTAGTGACAAGCATTAATGTCACTCCGGGGTTGCTGGGTCATAACACATAGTAGGTGACTACAACTTGCAAGATAGGATCTAAAACACACATATATTGGCGACAATATAATAGGTCCAGATCTGAAATCATGGTACTCGGGCCCTAGTGATAAGCATTAAGCATGGCAAAGTAGTAGCAACATCAATCTCAGAACATAGTGGATACTAGGGATCAATCCCCGTCAAAACTAACTCGATTACATGATGGATCTCATCCAACCCATCACCGTCCAGCAAGCCTACGATGAGATTACTCACGAACGGTGAAGAGCATCATGGAATTGGCGATGAAGGAAGGTTGGTCATGACGATGGCGACGATCTCCCCTCTCCGGCGCCCAGAACGGACTCCTGATCTGCCCTCCAGATGAAGAACAGGAGGTGGCGGCGCCTGATGACCCACAAGTATAGGGGATCAATCGTAGTCCTTTCGATAAGTAAGAGTGTCGAACCCAACGAGGAGCAGAAGGCTATGATAAGCGGTTTTCAGCAAGGTAATAACTGCAAGCACTAAAAGTAGCGGTAACAAGTGATTGTGTAGCGAGGTGAAACGTAGCAAGCAAAAATTAACAAGTAACAAGTAGTAGCAACGGTGCAGCAAGTGGCCCAATCCCTTTTCTAGCAAGGGACAAGCCTGAACAAAGTCTTATAGGAGGAAAAACGCTCCTGAGGACACACGGGAATTTCTGTCATGCTAGTTTCATCATGTTCATATGATTCACGTTCGTTACTTTGATAGTTTGACATGTGGGTGGACCGGCGCTTGCGTACTGCCCTTACTTGGACAAGCATCCCACTTATGATTAAACTCTCTCGCAAGCATCTGCAACTACAAAAGAAGAATTAAGACAACGTCTAACCATATCATTAAACTAGTGGATCCAAATCAGCCCCTCACGAAGCAACGCATAGACTGGGGTTTAAGCTTCTGTCACTCCAGCAACCCATCATCTACTTACTACTCCCCAATGCTTTCCTCTAGGCCCAAATATGGTGAAGTTTTATGTAGTCGACGTTCACATAACACCACTAGAGGAAAAGACAACATACAACATATCAAAATACCGAACGAATATCAAATTCACATGACTATTATCAGCATGACTTATCCCATGTCCTCAGGAACAAAAGCAACTACTCACAAAGCATAATCATAATCATGATCAGAGGTGTAATGAATAGCATCAAGGATCTGCACATAAACTCTTCCACCAAGTAATCCAACTAGCATCAACTACAAAGAGTAATCAACACTACTAGTAACCTTACAAGTACCAATCGGAGTCGTGAGATTGAGATTGGTTACAAGAGATGAACTAGGGATTGGAGAGGAGATGGTGCTGATGAAGATGTTGATGAAGATGCCTCCCCTCTGATGAGAGGAGTGTTGGTGATGACGATGGCGATGATTTCCCCCTCCGGGAGGGAAGTTTCCCCGGCAGGATCATCCTGCCGGAGCTCTAGATTCGATCTGCTCAAGTTCCGCCTCGTGGCGGCGGCGAAACAACGAAAAAGCTCCCTAATGATTTTTTTTCTGGACCAAAACCCTTCATATAGCAAAAGAGGGGGGCTAGTGGGCCGTCAGGGAGACCACAAGCCCCCACTCCGCCACCAGGGAGGTGGTGGTGGCAGGGTTTGTGGCGCCCTGGCAGCCCCCCTCCGGTACTTCTTTCGCCCATTATTTTTTATGTAATCCCAAAAAAATCCACGTAACTTTTCAGGGCATTTGGAGATGTGCAGAAATAGTGGACTAAGATTTGCTCCTTTTCCAGTCCAGAATTCCAGCTGCCTGAATTCTCCCTCTTCAAATAAACCTTGCAAAATAAGATAGAAAAGGCATAAATATGGTACCACAAAGTAATATAACAACCCATAAAGCAATAAATATCAACATGAAAGCATGATGCAAAATGGACGTATCAACTCCCCCAAGCTTACATCTCGCTTGTCCTCAAGCGAAAACCAAGTTCCATAAACATGTCCACATGTTTGGGGGCGAAGGTGTCGATAAAACATAATACAGACATGAGGGCATCATGATCACACATAGAACAACAATACATCATAAAGATCTTATGGGAAAGTAACAATTCCTTCACAAAGCAAAACATGAAGCAAAAACCTTACCGAGAAGTAACCAACAATAATCCATAGTCATTGAAGCAATTGCAATTTATCACAACATCAGAAAGAGTCAAATAAGAGCTTGTAAGGCAAACCCACATACTCAATCATCTCTTTTGTTTTCCACAATTGTTACAACTCACGTGGTACTCATGGTGTCGAAGTTTCAGCTGGACAAAGAGGAAGATAGGGGCTTATAGTTTTTGCCTCCCAACGATTTACCTCAAGGGTAAATTCAACAATAATAAAGCATGACTACTCAACTCCAAGTTGATATATGAATATAGATCTTTCCCAAACATGTTATGGTAGCCAAGACAAAGGCAAAAATAGGGAGTTGGTGAAGATCACCATGACTCTTACATGGGCAAAAAGTAAAGGTACAAGAATGGCCCTTCGCAGAGGGAAGCAGAGGTTGTCATGCGCTTTTGAGGTTTGAATGTGTGTCCTCTTAGTGCGGAGGAATGTCACTTTATATTGCCTCCTGTGATAAAGAACTTTATTATGCAGTCTGTCGCTTTTATGTCTTCCTTATCATAGGTTCGTACAAAGTTTATTTTCCACACACTAATAGATCATACATATTAGAGAGCAATTTTTTATTGCTTGCACCGATGACAACTTACTTGAAGGATCTTATTCAATCCATAGGTAGGTATGGTGGACTCTCATGGCAAAACTGGGTTGGAGTTTTATGGATGCAGAAGTAGTATCTCTACTTGGTGCGGGAGTTTTGGCTAATATGAGGTGGAAGCAATCGTGACATGCTAAGGGATCTCTAATCATATAACATTATTTGGAACCAAGCAAACACAATTCATTATGTTGTCTTCCTTGTCCAACATCTACTCCTAAGCATGTAATAGTTTGGTGAGTGCTCACAATTGTAAAAAGTGTCTAAGATGATATATTTATATGTGAACCTCTCTTTCCTTATTACTTCTTATTAATTGCAACAATGACTGAGGTCCATATTGATTTATTCTCAACAAGTTTCAAGCATCATACGTGTCATAAGTGAAGTTATCACTTTCCATAAGATCGTCTCATGATCTTTCATGCTATCGTTCTTTTCATACTATTGATCATTGCACAAAGCAAAGCCCTTGACTAAGATACTCTTTATTATATAGCTTGTAAGCTCGAATACATCGGGGGAGAGACAAAAGCAAAAGACTCAAACTAAATACTAAAGACTTATTCCTCTAAAAGAAGAAAATAAAAACTGAAAAGGAAAGAACTAAAACAAAGGTAAAAGCAAAAGATATAAAGGTGATACGATACCAGGGCAACTCCCCCAAGCTTGGCAGAAGCCAAGGGGATTGCCCATACCAACGCTTAGTTGTCTTCCTTCGGTGGTGATGGTGGTGGAGCTGTTGAAGTAGTCTGATCCTCCGTCTTCCAAGGCATAGGTGCTCCATCATGGCAGGATGAATGAGTCGCCAGAATCCTCAAATCTGCAGCCAACCTTATTGATTTAAATATGTACTCATACTCACAGTTTTGGTTCTGCAGGTCATAGATCTGGCCTTGAAGTTGATCTACCCTGTCATAGAGCCTAGAGAGGTGTTTCCCAATGTCAATGGCATCCATCTTGTGATTGCTAGTGAACTCCGTGATCATCATGTGGTTGGCGTTGAGTCCACGCTCCACCATCCCTTGGCACTTGAAGACCTGTTGCTCCATTGCTTCGAGCCTCGTCTCCACGCTTCCGGTCTTCTTAGGCCCCTCAACATCACGGATGTGCAACATCCCCTCGCTCATCTTGATAGATTGAGGGTGTTTCAGCACTTCCGTGAGGTAGGGATTGATGACCTTCTCGAAGATCTTGTCCTTAGGAGCATTTGGGGAAGTCATGATGATCTAGATCTGTCACAGAAACAGGCTCGAAACGAAAACAGAAGAAAACTGCGCGATGCGGAGATCAAAACCTTCGGGCGAGTATATATTGATTTTTTTCTGGACCGGAAGGAGTGCTCTGCAAGAAAACAGAGTCCGGGAGGCACACGAGGTGCCCACAAGCTTGCCCTCCGCCACCAGGGGGTAGGGGGCGGTGGCAGGGCTTGTGGCCGCCTCGTGCGATCTCTGGACTGCTTTTTATTTTTCTAATTTTCCAAAAATTCCAAAACGGAGGAAATTTCCAATTGGAAAAGCATCGGAGTCCAATTTCTTACCGAAACAGATACATCTTCGTTTTCAGGGTCTGAAACAGGCTGATAAACATCCCTTATGTCCTCCTCTGGAGTTATGACATTGATGATATTGGTCTCAACATTTATGGGAGTACCAGAGATGTAATGTTTGATTCTTTGCCCATTTACCACTCTAGGAAAATTTCCTTCCGTGTTATTGATTTTGATGGCACCGGAACGATTTACTTCCTCGATAACATAGGGACCTTCCCATTTAGAGAGAAGCTTGCCTGCAAAGAATCTCAAACGAGAATTGTATAGCAAGACATAATCACCTACATTGAACTCTCGTTTCTGTATCCGTTTGTCGTGCCATCTCTTAACCTTTTCCTTGAACAACTTGGCATTCTCATATGCATGGGCTCTCCATTCATCTAACGAGCTGATATCAAACAACCGCTTGTCACCGACAAGTTTGAAATCAAAGTTGAGTTCTTTGATTGCCCAATAAGGTTTGTGTTCCAGCTCAATAGGTAAATGACAGGCCTTACCGTAAACCATTTTATACGGCGACATGCCCATGGGATTCTTATAGGCTGTCCTATAAGCCCATAGTGCATCGTCAAGTTTGCTAGACCAATTCTTTCGAGATCTATTGAGAGTCTTTTGTAGGATCAACTTGATCTCCCTATTACTCAACTCCACTTGACCGCTAGACTGAGGATGATAAGGAGATGCAACTCTATGGTTGACATCATACTTAGCGAGCATCTTGCGGAAAACACCATGAATGAAGTGTGAACCGCCACCAGTCATTAAATATCTAGGGACTCCAAATCTTGGGAAAATGACTTCTTTAAGCATCTTAATAGAGGTGTGGTGATCAACATTTTTAGCGGGGATAGCTTCTACCCACTTAGTAACGTAATCCACAACAACTAAGATGTGAGTGTACCCATTGGAACTCGGGAAGGGTCCCATATAATCAAAGCCCCAGACATCAAATGGTTCAATGACAAGTGAATAGTTCATAGGCATTTCCTGACGCTTACTGATGTTCCCTATTCTTTGGCATTCGTCACAAGACAAGACAAACTTACGGGCATCCTTGAAGAGAGCGGGCCAATAGAAACCTGATCGCAATACCTTATGGGCAGTTCTATCTCCAGCATGGTGTCCTCCGTAGGCTTCGGAATGACACTTCTGCAAGATCTGTCCCTGTTCATGTTCAGGAACACAACGTCTAATAACACCATCTACTCCTTCCTTATAAAGGTGAGGATCATCCCAAAAGTAGTGTCTCAAATCAAAGAAGAATTTCTTCTTTTGTTGATAGGTGAAACTGGGTGGTATGTATTTGGCTACGATATAATTTGCATAATCGGCATACCACGGTGCACTATGTGAAGTGCGGATGACATTTAATTGCTCATCGGGAAAGCTATCATCAATAGGTAGTGGTTCATCAAGGACATTCTCTAGCCTAGACAAGTTATCTGCTACAGGGTTATGAGCACCCTTTCGGTCAACGACGTGCAAATCAAATTCCTGTAGCAGGAGAACCCATCTGATCAGCCTAGGCTTAGCGTCCTTCTTCTCCATAAGGTATTTAATAGCAGCATGATCAGAGTGAATAGTGACTTTGGAGTCAACTATATAAGATCTGAACTTTTCACATGCAAACACAACTGCTAAAAATTCCTTCTCCATAGTGGCGTAGTTTCTTTGGGCACTGTCTAGAGTTTTACTAGCATAGTGAATAACATTCAACTTCCTGTCAACTCTTTGTCCTAGAACAACACCAACAGGATAATCACTAGCATCACACATGATTTCAAAGGGCAAGTTCCAGTCAGGTGGTTGAACAATAGGTGCGGTTATCAAAGCCTTCTTAAGTATTTCAAAGGCTTCCTCACAATCCTCATCAAAAACAAAAGGAACATCCTTCTGCAAGACGTTGGTAAGAGGCCTAGAAATCTTAGAGAAATATTTAATGAACCTTCTATAGAAACCAGCATGACCTAGGAAACTTCGTATACCTCTGATATATGTGGGGCAAGGCATTTTCTCAATTGCGTCAACCTTAGCCTTATCAACTTCAATGCCTCTTTCAGAGATTTTGTGTCCTAAGACGATACCTTCATTAACCATAAAGTGGCACTTCTCCCAATTCAAGACAAGGTTGGTTTCTTCGCATCTCTGTAAGACTCGATCAAGGTTGCTGAGGCAATCATCAAAGGAAGACCCGTAAACGTAGAAGTCATCCATGAAAACCTCGACAATCTTTTCATAGAAGTCACAGAATATAGCCATCATACATCTTTGGAAGGTGGCAGGTGCATTGCATAAGCCAAAAGGCATACGTCTATAAGCAAAGGTACCGAAAGGGCAGGTGAAAGTGGTTTTCTCCTGATCAGATTGTGCAACAGGTATTTGAGGGAAACCTGAATAACCGTCTAGAAAGCAGAAGTGTGTGTGCTTTGATAGCCTTTCTAGCATTTGCTCGATAAACGGGAAAGGATAATGATCTTTCCTGGTTGCCTTGTTTAGTTTCCGGAAGTCTATCACCATCCTATAGCGAGTAATAATCCTTTGTGGGATTAGTTCATCTTTATCATTAGGAACGACGGTGATACCTCCCTTCTTAGGTACGCAATGTACTGGACATACCCAATCACTATGAGCAACATGATAAATGATTCCTGCTTCCAGAAGCTTTAATATTTCTTTTCTAACGACCTCTTTCATCTTAGGATTTAATCTCCTTTGATGATCAGCAACTGGTTTAAAGTCAGGATCGGTTTTAATCTTGTGCTGACATAGAGTAGGACTAATACCCTTAAGATCATCAAGAGTATATCCAATAGCAGCACGGTGCTTCCTCAAAGTTCTTAGTAACTTCTTCTCTTCGTGCTCTGAAAGGAGGGCACTAATAATGACAGGATATATCTCCTTCTCATCAAGATAGGCATACTTAAGAGTATCAAGCAACTGTTTAAGCTTGAACACAGGATCGCCCTTTGGTGGGGGAGGATCCCCAAGCAGTTCAACAGGAGATTATTCTTGAGAATAGGAAATTGTTCTAAGACAATTTTATCTATCTCATCTATCTCCTCCATATCATATCATTTTCATGCTCAAGAAGATATTGCTCTAAAGGATCCGTAGGAGGTACGGCAATAGAGGCAAGAGCAATAATTTCATCTCTACCAGACGACTCTCTTTCATGGGGTTGTCTCCCAAACTTGGAGAAGTTAAATTCATGAGACACACCCTCGAAACTATCTGTGACAGTCTGCTTAATGCAATCAATGTGAGCATTGACAGTGTTGAGAAAGGGTCTACTGAATATGATGGGACAAAAGCTATCTTGTGCAGTACCAAGGACGAGGAAATCAGTAGGATACTTTGTCTTACCACACAGGACTTCTACGTCTCTCACAATTCCCAGAGGGCATATAGTGTCTCTATTAGCTAGCGTAATAGTGACATCAATGGGTTCTAACTCAACAGGTGCAATCACATCTTTGATTTCATCATATAGAGAACGGGGTATTGCACTAACACTAGCTCCCATATCACATAAACCATGGTAACAGTGATCTCCTATCTTGACAGAAACAACGAGCAGGCCAACTACAGGTCCGTATTTGTCTTTCGCGTGAGGTTTAGCAATTCTAGCGGAGTCCTCACAGAATTTGATAACATGCCCGTCTATGTCTTCGGCTAAGAGATCTTTGATAATAGCAACACTAGGTTCAACTCTAATCTCCTCAGGGGGTGCAAGTGGTCTAATGTAACCCCTACGTATCACAGTTAGTGCTTTAGAATAATCCTTTATCCTAGCAGGGTATGGTGGTTTCTCAGTGTAATCACAAGGAGCAACAGGATCACTAAAAGCAATGACTTTCTCCTCAACTAGATTGGTTTTGGCTATGTTTCTTTCTACAGGAGGATGATATTTAAACCACTTCTCTTTGGGAAGATCAAAATGAGCAGCAAAAGATTCACATAGAGAAGCTACTATCTCAGAGTCAAGTCCATACTTAGCGCTAAAATCTCTAGAAGTGTTTGTCTCAACAAAAGATTTAACACAATCAAACTGGAAATTCATACCTGACTCCTTACCTTCCTCTAGCTCCCAATCTTTAGAGTTACGTTTGATTCTCTCCAATAAATTCCACTTGTGGTCAATATCCTTCTTCATAAAAAAACCGGTACAAGAAGTGTCAAGCATGGTACGATCTTCATGAGAAAGCCGAGCATAAAACTTTTGAGTGATGATTTCTCTCGAGAGCTCATGATTGGGGCATGAGTATAGCATTGATTTAAGCCTCCCCCAAGCTTGAGCTATGCTTTCCCTGTCACCAGGCCAAAAGTTATAAATAAAGTTCCGATCACGATGTACTAAATGCATAGGATAGAACTTTTGATGAAATTCCAATTTCAACCGATTGTAGCCCCATGATCCAGTATCACCACATAGCCTATACCATGTCAACGCCTTATCCTTCAAAGATAAAGGAAATACTTTCTTCTTTACCTCATCCTCGGGCAAACTTGCAAGCTTAAATAAACCACAAACTTCATCTACATAGATCAGATGCAAGTCTGGATGTGAAGATCCATCTCCTGTGAAAGGATTAGCCAGCAGTTTCTCAAGCATACCCGAAGGAATTTCATAAAAGATATTTTCAGTAGGTACCTCAGGTTGAGGAACAACTCCTCGTGCTTCCGTTCATGGTGAAGATACCCCGAACAAACTCCTCAAAGGAACAGTTTCCATAGTGACAAGTGACAATAAATTTCAGCACAGTATATAAATGTTTCCTTACTTATTTCCACTTATCAAAGGCGCTTCACTCCCCGGCAACGGCGCCAGAAAAGTGTCTTGATGACCCACAAGTATAGGGGATCAATCGTAGTCCTTTCGATAAGTAAGAGTGTTGAACCCAACGAGGAGCAGAAGGCTCTGATAAGCGGTTTTCAACAAGGTAATAACTGCAAGCACTAAAAGTAGCGGTAACAAGTGATTGTGTAGCGAGGTGAAACGTAGCAAGCAAAAAGTAACAGGTAACAAGTAGTAGCAATGGTGCAGCAAGTGGCCCAATCCCTTTTTTAGCAAGGGACAAGCCTGAACAAAGTCTTATAGGAGGAAAAACGCTCCCGAGGACACACGGGAATTTCTGTCATGCTAGTTTCATCATGTTCATATGATTCGCGTTCGTTACTTTGATAGTTTGATATGTGGGTGGACCGGCGCTTGGGTACTACCCTTACTTGGACAAGCATCCCACTTATGATTAACCTCTCTCGCAAGCATCCGCAACTACAAAAGAAGAATTAAGACAACGTCTAACCATAGCATTAAACTAGTGGATCCAAATCAGCCCCTCACGAAGCAACGCATAGACTGGGGTTTAAGCTTCTGTCACTCCAGCAACCCATCATCTACTTACTACTCCCCAATGCCTTCCTCTAGGCCCAAATATGGTGAAGTGTTATGTAGTCGACGTTCACATAACACCACTAGAGGAAAAGACAACATACAACATATCAAAATACCGAACGAATATCAAATTCACATGACTATTATCAGCATGACTTATCCCATGTCCTCAGGAACAAAAATAACTACTCACAAAGAATAATCATAATCATGATCAGAGGTCTAATGAATAGCATCAAGGATCTGAACATAAACTCTTCCACCAAGTAATCCTACTAGCATCAACTACAAAGAGTAATCAACACTACTAGTAACCTTACAAGTACCAATCGGAGTCGTGAGACGGAGATTGGTTACAAGAGATGAACTAGGGATTGGATAGGAGATGGTGCTGATGAAGATGTTGATGAATATGCCTCCCCTCCGACGAGAGGAGTGTTGGTGATGATGATGGCGATGATTTCCCCCTCCGGGAGGGAAGTTTCCCCGCCAGGATCGTCTTGCCGGAGCCCTAGATTGGATCTGCTCAAGTTCCGCCTCGTGGCGGTGGCGAAACCACGAAAAAGCTCCCTAATGATTTTTTTTTTCTGGACCAAAACCCTTCATATAGCAAAAGAGGGGGGCTAGTGGGCCGTCAGGGAGCCCACAAGCCCCCACTCCGCCACCAGGGGGTGGCGGTGGCAGGGCTTGTGGCGCCCTGGCAGCCCCCCTCCGGTACTTCTTTCGCCCAGTATTTTTTATATAATCCCAAAAAAATCCATGTAACTTTTCAGAGCATTTGGAGATGTGCAGAATAGTGGACTAAGATTTGCTCCTTTTCCAATCCAGAATTCCAGCTGCCTGAATTCTCCCTCTTCAAATAAACCTTGCAAAATAAGAGAGAAAAGGCATAAATATGGTACCACAAAGTAATATAACAGCCCATAAAGCAATAAATATCAACATGAAAGCATGATGCAAAATGGACGTATCAGCGCCTCCGTATCATAAAACGCGATGAACTCTTGGTGGGCTTGGTGGGCCCCACAAGCCTACCAGGCGCGGCCAGGGGGGCCCGCGCCTGGTGGGCTTGTGGGCTCACGACTCCACTCCCTCCGCTGATTATTGCGCCAGTATTTTCCATATATTCCTGGAAAATTCTCCGTAAATTTTCACGTCATTCCGAGAACTTTTATTTCTGCGCAAAAACAACACCATGGCAATTTTGCTGAAAACAGCGTTAGTCCGGGTTAGTTCCATTCAAATCATGCAAATTAGAGTCCAAAACAAGGTCAAAAGAGTTCGGAAAAGTAGATATGACGGAGTGTATTAACTCCCCCCAAGCTTAAAGCCTTGGTTGTCCTCAAGCAATTCAGTTGACAAACTGAAAGAGACAAAAGAAAAACTTTGACGAACTCTGTTTGATCTTGTTGTTGCAACTATGTCTAACTCATAACCAGAATTTCAGCAAGATCACAAGCTAACCACATAAGCAAATGACATCTAGGTCTCACGGTAAACTCATATCAATGGCATAATCAACTAGCGAGCAAATAATAATAAGTCTCAAACGTCAATACTTCAATCAAAACAATCATGAAGCAGTACGAACAAATGGTATCTCACTAGCTCTTTCTGAGACCGCAAAACATAAATGCAGAGCACCTTCAAAGACCAAGGGCTGACTAAACATTATAATTCATGGCAATGAAGATCCAGTCACAGTAATAGTCAACACAGTTAATAGCAAAGCATAAAAATGACAGAGGTGCTCTCTAATTGGTGCTTTTATAAGAGGAGGATGACTCAACAGGAACATAAATAGACATGCCCTTCATAGAGGGAAGCATTGATTTGCAGAGGTGCCAGATCTCAAGCTTTAAAAACAGAGATAATAATTTTGGGTGGCATGCTTTCATTGTCAACGCAATGACTAAGAGTTCTCATCATCTTCTGCGCTACACATGCTATAGGTGGTTCCCAAACAGAAAAGTAAAGTTTTGACTCCCCCAGCAACAATCAATCACACTCCACGACTAGCCGAATACTTGGGTGCCGTCCATACGAACACCAATCCCGGGGGAGTTTTGTTTGCAATGATCTTTTCGATTTGAGCATGGAACTGGGAATTCCAATTACCGTCCCCTTTCTCGTGAATGATAGTGAATAAACACATATCGAGGATAACACGCCTAGCATGGAAGATACTGGTAGCCCCCTGTCACGACATGAGCGGTTCGGGCATGCAAAACAGATTATTTCTTGAAGATTTAGAGAGTGGCACATGCAAATTTACTTGGGACGGCAGGTAGATACCGCATATAGGTAGGTATGGTGGACTCATATGGAACAACTTTGGGTTTATGGAAGTGGATGCACAAGCAGTATTCCTGCTTAGTACAAGTGAAGGCTAGCAAAAGACTGGGAAGCGACCAACTAGAGAGCGACAACAGTCATCAAAATGCATTGGGGATTAACTAACATTGAGTGCAAGCATGAGTAGGACATAAATCACCATGAACATGAACATCATAGAGGCTATGTTGATTTTGTTTCAACTACATGCATGAACATGCGCCAAGTCAAGCCACTTGAAACATTCAAAGGAGGATACCATCCTATCATACTACAACACATTCATCTCAAAATTCATGTGGGCATCCAAGACAAACCATTATAAGCTCCTAGCTAAGTAAGCATGGCATAAGCAACTATGATCTCTAAGTTGTCATTGCAAACATGTTTCTCTCACAACAAAGCTGAATCAGGCACAATGAGCTAGTCATATTTACAAAAACAAAATAGATCGAGTTCATACCAGCTTTTCCAGGCTCAGTCACTTCATCATATATCGTCATTATTGCCTTTCATTTGCACGACCGAACGATGTGAACAATAATAAGAGTGCTCGTGCATTGGACTACGCCGGAATCTGCAGGCAAACACAAAGGAGAAGATAAAGTAATATGGCTCTTTTAACAGGTAAACAGATATGCATGCGAGAGCCACTAAACATTGTAACCATGGTCTTCTACCTTGACCCAAAGAAAAAGAAAACTATTTACACAAGAAAGCTCCCAACAAGCAAAAGAAGAACAAGAAAATCTTTTTGGTTTTCTCAAACTAGACAGACACACGAAAAGAAAAAGAAAAAAACTAGCATGGATGATACACTAGCAAAGTGTGAACACCGACGAACAAAGTGAAAGCATAAGCAAGAATGTAAAGTCGGTGAGAAACACGTACCCCCAAGCTTACGCTTTTGGCCTAAGCTGGTCTCCTCCCAAGGAGAAAAATAACCAGCTCTGGGGTACTCCAGAGTGGACCGAGGATGCCACTCCTGTGTGAGCTCCTCTGGCTCCCACTGATAAACTGGCGTGTGGTACTCGACTGGTCGCTCGGGCACGGGCACCTGTGGTTGGGCTAAGCCCCAATATGCGTAGCTGTCCCAGGGCATAATAATGTACCTGCCTGCATGAAGATTGAACAAAGAAGGAGCAGGCAAAGTAATAGTCTCACGAGTACCCTGACTAAATACCAGGTTATAAATCATCCTTCTATTTATATCTCTATCAAGAAAGTCATGGCGAACCATGCTAACGTAATCTAGATATCTCTCGGGAAGAAGAATCTCTTCTTCCTCTTCCAGTCTAATAGGTATGTCAAAGTGTCTAGCAAGACGAGTAGCATAGATACCTCCATAGACAATGCCTTTAGAACGGTTCTTGTTCAACCGTTGAGCTACTATGGCGCCCAAGCTATAAGTTTTATCATTATAAAGGGCTTCGCGCAAGACCGCAAGATCTGGAGAGCTAAGGGACCCAGCTTTCCCACGGCCAATCAAACATTTTCCCACAAATAGTGAGAAGTACCGAAGCACGGGAAAATGTATGCTAGCAGCTGTTAGAGCATATATCTCCGTATGTGGTTTTGGTAATTGATGACAATTCCTATGGACTAATGGTTGCCTTAAGTTATATTTATAGGGTTTGTCCATAGGCACTTCTTGAAGTCCATCTGTTGGGTTTAAGGAGTTTATATGATGACCAAGATGGTATTCAAGGTATTATCCAAAGAATGGGCATAGAGACACTAGGTTGATCAAGATCTCAGACAAAGAGTAAATCAAGATGATCAACACACAAAGCGTATAAGATGTACCAAGAGGGATCAAGTGATCCCATGGTATGGTAAGCATTGTCCATTACGTGTTTGTGTACTAACCCATGGTCTTTGTGAGACTCCTATGTGGGGGTTAGGTGTGCTTCCATGGGCTTGCGTCAAAAGGAAGATCTCATACAACTCATGAAGGATGACGTCAAGTGGTGATCGTCATCAAGATTGTGGTGTGCAAGTTCAAGTGGATCAGCACAAATATATCATTGAAACTATTGTTAATGATCATGTGTTCATAAGGACAAGCTCATGTGCTAACAAGGACAAGATCAAGATAAGCATTCCTGAGCACTACATGCTTGATTCTTGTGGATGTTCACATGGTGGACAAATGAAGATGAATACATAAGCTAGGCTTTCTACATTGTGTATGGGATAGCTGCTTGAAGACTTCATCATGTCTTGCTTTCAACTTGAGCCAAGAGGGAACAACAACATCAAGCTCACGTGAAAGGGCTAACTCAAAGGTATCAGTTCCATTGACGTTAGTGGTGCGGAGTGATGATCAGTGAATAAAAGTATACACTCAAGTATGGATCATCGGTACCCCTTCTATAATTCTTGAGTCTTTAGGGATCCCGCACTATTAAGAGGGGATCACAGGTTTTGTGATGAACTTGCTCAAACTAGATGTCCACTGTTCTGCTCTTACCACATCTCCACTGCTCTGCTGTTATCAGAAAACAGGACCAGTGCCTCGGACATCCGGCCTCCTCCGGACGTCCGAGGCCCGGACATCCGGCCTCCTCCGGACGTCCGAGGCCCGGACGTCCGACCAGCTTTGGAAATCCGGAACTATGCACCAGAGAAACTTGAGCCATATAACTCGGACACCCGGCTCCCTCCGGACGTCCGAGGGCCAGACGTCCGACCAGCTTCGGAAATCCGGAGCTTTGCACAAGAGAAACTTGAGCCATATAACTCGGACTTCCGGCTCCCTCCAGACGTACGAGGGCCGGACGTCCGACCAGCTTCGGAAATCCGGAGCTTTGCACCAGAGAAACTTGAGCCATATAACTCGGACTTCCGGCTCCCTCCGGACGTTCGAGGGCCGGACGTCCGTCCCCTTTCAGAAATCCGGAATCTTGCACCAGAGAAGTTTGAGTCGAATAACTCAGACTTCCGGCCTTCTCCGGACGTCCAGTCCCTGTTCAACTCCACAGTGGTTCCAGATATATTTACAGCCCTCGGACGTCCGACCCCTGTCGGACGTCCGACCCCTTGTGGACGCCCGGACATCCGTGAACTGCCGGATGTCCGACCCCTATGTGACTTAAAGTGTCCCCAACGGCTGTTTTTTTCTCCCCACTATAAATACCCCCTCCCACTTCGTGAGAGTGTGCCCCAACACAACCTTATCCTCATAAGAACTCATTTCTACCTCACACACATTTGCTCACACCAAATCTTAGATCCCAAGAGCATTTGTGAGCCCCTTTGAGAGTTGTTCCAATCAAAAGATAGATCATCTCCCTCTCCTTCTCTCAACCAAAGCTATTTGAGATTTGAGCAAGTTTTGAGCATTCCCCATGATCTTGTTACTCTTGGAGGTTGGACACTCCTAGGCGGTACGAGTTCTTCGGAGAGGAATCAATCCGTGTGATTACCCCCCGGAAAAGTTTGTGAGGGTTTGGAAGCCACCTCAAAGGCTTACCACTAGTGGTTGAGAAACGCCTTCGTGGTGTTATCTCAAAGGGAGAATAGGGTGAGCCTTCGTGGCATTGGTGTGCCTTCGTGGTAACATCCACCTCTCTAACGGTGACTAGCTTCCCTCCAAGGAAGTGAACATCGGGATACATCTTCGTCTCAGTGACCTTGGTTATCCTTAACCCTAACTCCTTACTTGTGGTTTACTTGTGTTACTTGAGCATACATACATTGCATATTGTTTGTGCTCATTATATTGTGTTGGCTATTTCTTGTACAAGATTAATCATTCAAGCATACCTTCTATATCCACACGTTCACACTTGCAGCTTTTGATATATCGTGTGCTAGTGTGATCTAGTATCTTGTGTCGTTCACCTACTTGTCGTGTGATATAGCTCAAGTAAGTTTGTGTAACTTACTTGTGCTTGTTAGTAACTATATTGTGTCCATCTTGGTAGATCGTGTTGTTGATACACGTTGAAGTGCCTAGTGCATTTAGGATTTGTGCTTGACAAGTATCCTCTTAGTTTATTTCCGCATTAGGTTTAAGCCAAATCCGAAGAAGTTTTTAAATAGCCTATTCACCCCCCCCCCTCTAGGCGTCATCGAGGTCTTTTCAGCAGCTCTAGCGCAAGACGCTCCTCTCTCCTCTCCTACAACAATTGTATCGATGAAAGCTTCCAAGTCCCGTGGACGAGGTTCATGAATATCCCCAACTTAAGGTAATTTACAAACATTGCAAAAATCCTGGAGTGACATGCGCTGGGGGAAATCATAAAGTTTGAACTCAACCATAGGAGGATTCTTCCTCGGATAGAAGTTAAAGCTTTGTACGAAGATATTAGTGAGGAGGAGGTATTGCGGGCACTTATCTTCGACGAAGGCGGTAAGGCCTACGTTCTCCACCAATTGATAAAAATCCTCATGAAGTCCGGCGACGCGTAAGAACACATCTTGGCCACTCGTACGCTCGAACTTCTGCGCCTCGAGGGACCAGATACTTGGGCTTCTTCTCACTTCCATCATCCTTGGGGTCACAACTTGAAGAGCCTCTTAAGAACCTCCTCATCATTCCCATTTTCTATCTCTGAAAATTTCTGAAATTTTTAGTGATTCTAAGGAAAAATGAACAAGGCTCAACGAAACTCGTAGCAACTACTCCCACAAGTGCCTAGAGGCCATATTACGCATCAAAACTACTTGGGACCAGCTAGAATTAGCATGC
This sequence comes from Hordeum vulgare subsp. vulgare, assembly GCF_904849725.1. Lineage (NCBI taxonomy): Eukaryota > Viridiplantae > Streptophyta > Magnoliopsida > Poales > Poaceae > Hordeum > Hordeum vulgare. Next base: position 530,445,576 of record NC_058520.1, on the reverse strand, counting down.
AAAGCTCAAGAACATGGTCACCAAGGCAGCAAAAATACGTGAAGTATAAGGCACTAGAGCAAAAGCTAATTGGACCTATAGAAGAGTCACTTACCAAGGAGTAATTTCCCCAAAACAGTTTGGAGAATGGTGCTTTGAGCAAAGAGATAGAAAATCTCAGCAAGAGGAGCAAGAACACGGGTTTGAGCTGCAAAACGATTTTTCTGGAGGTAGGAGAAGCAGATGAGAGCTAGAATGAGTGGAGGGGGTGCACGTGGGCTCCACAAGCCAGTTAGGCGCGGCCAGGGTGGTGCCCGCGCCTCCAGGGCTTGTGGCCCACTAGTGCAGCCCCCACACTAGCTCTTCGTCTCAGTATTTTTCAAAAATTCCAGAAAAAACCATACTTGATTTTCAGGACGTTCGGAGAACTTTTATTTTTGGGGTACTTTTCCACGGGATGCTAAAACAGAAAACAGGGAAAACTAAACTAAACCTGTCATTTTTCTTCTAAGCAACCGAAGGTGAAAGCTTGGAACAGAGGTTTGTGACTCCTCGATTCATCCATCTCATGGTCATTGAAAGAAATTCGTCAATGAGGTTGATCAAGTCTCCTCGACAAACCTTTTCGAATCGCAAAAGAAGACGGAGAATTTTCGAATAGTCACTAGGTTACCTCAATGGGGATGTGTATCTCCCCAACAAGAAAATCATACTTCATCTTAACAGGAGGTCTAGGGCATTCGAAGCTCCCAAGAAGAATCGATGAAGTTTTTTCGATAGCATTGATGCAATGTACTCGACATTGTTTCTTCCGAAAGTGCACCGTATGCTCATTATCATTGACATGGAAAGTGACATTGCCTTTGTTGCAATCTATAACAGCCTCTGCAGTGTTTAAAAAGGGTCTTTCGAGGATGACCGCCATGGCATCGTCCTCGGGAATATCCAAGATAACAAAGTCTGTCAAGATAGTGACATTGGCAACCACAACAGGCACATCCTCGCAAATGCCGATAGGGAAAGCAGTTGATTTGTCGGCCATTTGCAGAGAGATTTCAGTGGGTGTCAACTTATCCAATTCAAGTCTACGATAAAGAGAGAGAGGCATAACACTAACACCGGCTCCAAGGCCGCATAAAGCAGTTCTATCATAGTTACCTTTAATGGAGCAAGGTATAGTGGGCACTCCGGGATCACCCAGTTTCTTAGGAGTTCCACCCTTAAAGGTATAATTAGCGAGCATGGTGGAAATCTCAACCTCAGGTATCCTCCTCTTATTAGTCACAATATCCTTCATGTACTTAGCATAAGGAGACATTTTGAGCATATCTGTCAAACGCATTTGCAGAAAGACAGGTCTAATCATTTCAACGAATCGCTCAAAATCCTCATCATCCTTTTTCTTGGATGGTTTGGGAGGAAAGGGCATGGGTTTCCGAACCCATGGTTCTCTTTCTTTACCATGCTTCCTAGCAGCAAAGTCATTCTTATCATATCTTCTATTCTTAGGTTGTGGGTTATCAAGATCAACAAGTTCAATCTCCACATCCTTATCGTTGCTAGGTTGAGCATCTTCATGAACATCACTATTGATATTATCATTAGGCTCATGTTCATCACCAGATTGTGTTTCGGCATCAGAAATAGAGACATCGTTTGGACTCTCCGGTGTATCAGCATCTGGGTTGCTAGTGTGCAGGTTCCTATCATCTCTCTTCTTCTTTCTAGGATGACTAGGTGCATCAGTGCTAACTCCTTGAGAATCTTGTTCAATTCTCTTTGGATGCCCTTCAGGATACAAAGGTTCCTGGGTCATTCTACCGCCTCTAGTCATTCAACTCATTGAGCAAGTCATTCAACTGATTGAGCAAGTCATTCTGAGCTTTAAGTAATTGTTCTACTTGAGTAGTAACCATAGAGGCATGTTTACTCAGGAGCTTAAGATCATTGACATTTCTGTCCACACAAGCACTTAAATGACTAAGCATACGAGCATTCTGTTCCAATTGTCTGCTAACATAATCATTGAAACTCTGTTGTTTGGCAACAAAGTTATCAAATTCATCTAGGCATAAGCTAGCAGGTTTATCAAAAGGAATATCACTCTCATCAAACCTACGTAGAGAATTTACTTCTACTACCTGTATCGGGTTATCAAGACCATGGATCTCTTCGATAGGTGGTAGATTTTTGACATCTTCAGATTTAATGCCTTTCTCTCGCATAGATTTCTTAGCTTCTTGCATATCTTCAGGACTTAGGAATAGAATACCTCTTTTCTTAGGAGGTGGTTGATACGTCTCCATCGTATCTACTTTTCCAAACTCTTTTGCCCTTGTTTTGGACTCTAATTTGCATGATTTGAATGGAACTAACCTGGACTGATGCTGTTTTTAGCAGAATTGCCTTGGTGTTGTTTTTGTGCAGAAATGAAAGTTCTCGGAACGTCCTGAAAATTTACGAAGAATATTTCTGGAAAATATGAAAAATACATGCGCAAAGATCCAGCGGATGGGATGCGTGATGTCAGCTGTGCTTTCATGGCAACGGCGCCAGGAATAGTCGTGTCGACAGCACGAGGAATCCTTCTGCTACGGCTACGCCTTAAGGGACTTCCTAGGCAAATATGCAAAGGATTTCCCTCGTGGCCTTGGAGCTTTGCGTTGGTGTTCCCTCGAAGCGGAAAGGGTGATGTAGCACAACGGTGGTAAGTGTTTCCCTCAGTTTGAGAACCAAGGTATCGATCCATTGGAGGAGTATCACAAGATCCTACACAAACAAAAAAGCTTGCTCCCAACGCTATGAAGGGGTTGTCAATCCCTTATAGATTGTTCGCCAAGTGAGAACTGAAAGAAACAAAGTAACAAAGCAAAGTAAAAGCGAAAGTGGAAACGATAGACGTGAATAGACCTGGGGGCCGTAGTGTTTACTAGTGGCTTCTCTCATGAAAGCAAGTAGACGGTGGGTGAACAAATTACTGTCGAGCAATTGATAGAACCGCGCAAAGTCGTGACGTCATCTATGGCAATGATTATATCTATAGGCATCACGTCCAAAACAAGTAGACCGATACTGTCTGCATCTACTACTATTACTCCACACGTCGACCGCTATCCAGCATGCATCTAGTGTATTAAGTCCAAAAGAATAGAGTAACGCCTTAAGCAAGATGACATGATGTAGATGGACAATCTCCTTTCAACGAGAAAGACCATCTTGTTACCCTTGATGGCAACTACTTAATGTGTGCCTTGCTGCCCCTACTGTTACTGGGAAAGGTCACCACATGGTAAGAACCCAAAACCAAGCACTTCTCCCATTGCAAAAATTATAGATCTAGTTGGCCAAACAAAACCCAAGACTCGGAGAGACTTACAAGGATATCAAATCATGCATATAAGAAATCAACAAAGACTCAAATATATATCATAGATAATCTGATCACAAATCCACAATTCATCGGATCTCGACAAACACACCGCCAAAGAAGATTACATCGGATAGATCTCCATGAAGATCATGGAGAACTTTGTATTGAAGATCCAAGAGAGAGAAGAAGCCATCTAGCTACTAACTACGGACCCGTAGGTCTGAAGTGAACTACTCACGAGTCATTGGAGGGGCGATGATGATGATGAAGAAGCCCTCCAACTCCAAAGTCCCCTCCGGCAGGGCACCGGGAAGGGTCTCTAGATGAGATCTCGCGGAAACGGAAGCTTGCGGTGGCGGAAAAGTATTTTCGTGGATCCCCTGATTTTTTGCTGTATTATAGGGAATATATATGCCAAAGATCTAGGTCAGGGGGCGCCGAGGGAGGCCACAAGCCCTGCCACCGCCGCCTCCCCCTGGTGGTGGAGTGGGGACTTGTGGGCTCCCTGGAGCCCTCCTGGCTTGGCCCACAGGCCCCTGATCTTCTTCCATTCGGGAAAAAATCATTTCGGGGATTTTATTCCATTTGGACTCCGTTCCAAAATCAGATCTGAAAAGAGCCAAAAACACAGAAAAAACAGGAACTGGCACTTGGCACTGAATTAATAAGTTAGTCCCAAAAAAGATATAAAAGGTACATAAAACATCCAAAGATGACAAGATAACAGCATGAAACCATCAAAATTTATAGATACGTTTGAGACGTATCAAGCATGCCCAAGCTTAACTCATGCTCGTCCTCGAGTAGGGAAGTGATAAAGAATGAATTTTTGATGCTTTCATGCTGCCTAGCATAGATGTCCTTTGTAACTCCTCTTATGTGACGTGAATGTTCAGATCCATTAGATTCAAAACAATAGTTTGTTATTGACGTGGAAACAATAATAATTCAAGCAAACTAGCAAGGTAATCATGAACTTTCAAAATAACGAAGCCAAAAGAAAGTTATCCCTGCAAAAGCATATAGTCTGGCTATGCTCCATCATCATTGCACAACGAATTTAAATCATGCACAACCCCGGTATTGGCCAAGTAATTGTTTCACACCTTTACTTTCTCAAACCTTTTCAACTCTCACGCAATACATGAGCGTGAGCCATGGTTATAGCACTATAGATGGTGTGGAGTGTGGTGGAGGTTGCAAGACAAAAAATGAGAAGATAGTCACATTAACTAGGCATATCAATGAGCTGTGGAGATGCTAATCAATAGATATCAATGTGAATGAGTAGGGATTTCCATACAAATGATGCACTAGAGCTAAGAGTATGTGAAAGCTCTTAAATAAAACTGGTGGGTGTGCATCCAACTTGCTTGCTCACGAAGACCTAAGGCAATTTTGAGGAAGCCTATCATTGGAATATACAAGCCAAGTTATAAAATGAAAATTTCCCACTAGCTATATGGTGGTGACAAAACGAGAGACTCTCAATCATGAAGATCATGGTGCTTAATATGCACAAGTGTGGAAAAAGTGGTAGCATTGTCCCTTCTTTCTTTTTCTCTCATTTTATTTATTTATTTTTGGTGGGCTCTTTGGCCTCTTTTTTTGGTGGGCTTCTTTGGCCTCTTTTATTTCCTCACATGGGATAATGCTCCGTTAATGATGATCATCACACTTTCAACTCAAAACTTAGAGCAACGATGACTCTATATGGAATGCCTTCGGTAGTGTACCGTGACAATGATCTAGCATGGCATAGACATCAATGGAAACATCATGCTAGCTATCTTACGATCAGGCAATGGCAATGTAGATGTGGTGGCACATGTCATGGTGGTAGTTGCATGGCAATATATCTTGGAATGACTTTGAAAAAGCTATAGTAGCTAGGCATGGTGGCTGTTTTGAGGGAGGCTAATGGTGGGTTTTGTGCACCGGCGAAATTTGCACGACACTAAGAAGATAGTGATGGTGGAAGGTGAAAGTGCATCTAAACCATGGACTCAACATTAGTCATGAAGAACTCATATACTTGTTGCAAAAGTTTTATTAGTAATCGAAACAAAGCATTCAACGCATACTCCTAGGGGAAGGGTTGGAAGGTATAAACCATCGCGCGATCCCGACCGCCACGCAAAGGATGACAATCAATAGACTAATCATGCTCAGATTTCATCACATAGCGGTTCACCATACGTGCATGCTACGGGAATCACTAACTTCAACACAAGTATTTCTAGATCCACAACACCTTACTAGCATGACTTCAATATTACCATAACCACAACTCAAAACTAACTGAGATGAATCAAACTTCTCTAACTATTCAATGCACATGAAGGCGGAAGTTTTTGTATCCCTTTGGATAACTACCCCTTTTGAGACTACTTTCAAAGCATAGATCAAGTACCTAGCCACGCACCGCTGTGATCTACAAGATATAAGTGAAGCACATAGAGCTAAAGTATCTTGCTCAAAAGATATAAGTGAAGCACATGTGAGCTGAATTGTCTACCAAAAGATATAAGTGAAGCTCGACAAAATCGTGCATGTCTCTCTCTCTAGGTGTGCAGCAAGGATGATTGTGACACAACAAAAATAAAAGACTCCTACGATACAAGACGCTCCAAGCAAAAACACATAACATGTGGTGAATAAAAATATAGCCCCAAGTAACGTTACCGATGGATTGAAGACGAGAGAGGGGATGCCTTCCCGGGGCATCCCCAAGCTTAGGCTTTTACGGCATCCTTGAATCTCTTGGGGTGCCTTGGGCATCCCCAAGCTTGATCTCTTGCCACTCTTTATCTCTTTGTCCATAAGAACTTCACCCAAAACTTGAAAACTTCACAACACGAAACTTAAACAGAAACTCGTGATAACATTAGTATGAGAAAGCAAACCACCACTTCCTTAGCTACTGTAGCAAACTTAAATTCTACTTATGCTGATGTTGGGTTACTGTATTTTCAATCTTCCATGGCTAATACCCCCCGATGCTATCCATAGTTTCATCAAAATAAGCAACCAACACAACAAAAACAGAATCTGTTAACAGCAGACCAGTATGTAGCAATCTATATATTTTGTATACTTCTCGTGCTTCAAAAATTCTGAAAAATTACGACAGTCTGAAGAATTTGCGTAGCAATCGGCATAAAAAAGAATCAACTCAAAAGCTCTTACAGAAAAAAACTGAAAATTCTTTTCGTGAGCAGAAAGTTTCTGTCTTTTCCAGCATGACCAAACGATCATCCCCAAGACTAATCATAACGGTTTTGCTTGGCATAACGCAAAAAAGAAACACAAAAAACACAATCATAATAGAATTATGAATGTGTGTAAAACACAAAACAGAAAGAAAAATGATAGATTCATTGGGTTCCCTCCCAACAAGCGCTTTTGTTTAACGCCCTTAGCTAGGCAAAAAGTGATGGGATCACGTATAGTCATCTTTGGTGCTCAAACCATAAGTAGCCCTCATCATAGATTCATAAGGCAATCTTATTTTATTTCTAGGAAAGGGCTCCATGCCCTTCTTCAAAGGAAATTGAAATCTAATATTCCCTTCCTTCATATCGATGATAGCACCAATAGTCCTTAGGAAAGGTCTACCAAGAATAATGGGACATGAAGGATTGCAATCTATGTCAAGTACAATGAAATCCACGGGTACACGGTTCTTATTTGCAACAATAAGAACATCCTCAATCCTTCCCATGGGTTTCTTGACAGTAGAATCCGCAAGATGAACATTAAGAGAACACTCTTCAATCTCATGAAAACCAAGAGTATCACATAAAGACTTTGGAATCGCGGAAACACTAGCACCCAAATCACACAAAGCATTGCACTCATAGTTTTTGATCTTTATTTTGATAGTAGGTTCAAACTCATCATGAAGTTTTCTAGGTATAGAGACTTCTAATTCGAGCTTCTCTTCAAGAGATTTCATCATAGCATCTACGATATGCGCGGTAAAGGCTTTGCTTTGGCTATAAGCATGTGGAGAGTTTGCAATGGATTGCATCAAAGAAATGCATTCAAACAAGGAGCAATTATCATAATTGAATTCCTTGAAATCCAAAGTGGGAGTTTCATTACTACCCAAAATTTTGATTTCTTCTACTCCACTCTCCACACCTTTATCATCAAGATAGGTGGACTCCGAATCATTGGGGCGTTTTTCAACCAAAGTGGATTCATATCCAGCCCCTCCATAAATAGGTTTGACACGCGAAAACAAAGATTCAAGAGGAGACACACCAAGCACTTTAAGATCTTCATGATTTGCATCACTAGAACGCACCCTTTTAAACCATTCATGCCTAGCGCGAATTAGGGCGGTTCTTTCTTTGCTCTCATTCATGGAGACACGCATAGCTTTCAAAGTTTCATCCAAGTTGACCTTGGGAGGAGCACATCTAACTTTCAAAGCATCAATATCACAAGACATCCTATCAACACTCTTAGCCAAATCGTCAATTTTGAGTAGTTTTTCCTCTATGGACGCATTGAAAATCTTTTGAGAATTGATGAACTCTTTGATATTACTCTCTAAATCAGAGGGTAATTTGTTGTGATTTCCATAAGCGTTGTTGTAGCAATTGCCATAATTGTTAGAGGAGTTACTAGGAAAAGGCCTAGGAACATAGTTTCCTCTAAAAGCATTGTTGTTGCCAAAATTGTTCCTACCAACAAAATTCACGACCAAACTAGCGTTGCTACTCTCAATCAAAGAAGATAGTGGCATGTCATTAGGATCAACGGTAGTGTTTCTACTAGAAACCAAATTCATCAACTCGTCCATCTTAGCACTAAGCGAGTTAATTTCTTCTATAGTGTGCACCTTTTTGCTAGCAGGCGACCTTTCAGTGTGCCACTGAGAGTAGTTGGTCATGATATTGTCTAGGAGTTTTGTAGCATCTCCTAACATGATTTCCATGAATGTTCCACCTGAGGCGGAGTCCAAGATATTGCGAGAAGCGAAATTCAAGCCAACGTAAAAGATTTGTATAATCATCCACAAACTCAAGCCATGAGCGGGACAATTTCTAATCATAAGCTTCATCCTATCCCAAGATTGTGCAACGTGTTCATGATCAAGTTGCTTGAAATTCATGATATTGTTACGTAAGGAGATGATCTTACACGGCGGAAAATACTTGGATATGTAAGCATCTTTGCACTTATCCCAAGAATCGATACTATTTTTAGGCAAAGAAGAAAACCAAGTTTTTGCGCGATCTCGCAACGAGAAAGGAAAAAAGTTTCAACTTAATCACGTCATTATCCACATCTCTTTTCTTTTGCATATCACAAAGCTCAATGAAGGTATTGAGATGGGATGCGGCATATTAACTAGGAAGGCCAGAGAATTGCTCTTTCATAACAAGACTCAGCAAAGCTGCGTTGATTTCATACGATTCCTCACTAGTGCCGGGAGCAATTGGAGTACTAATAAAATCATTATTATTAGTGCTCGAGAAGTCGCAAAGTTTGGTGTTTTCAGCCATGATGACTTCAACAAACAAACAAGCACACAAGCAAGCAAGAAAACTAGCAAAGGGAAACGGCAAAGGCAAAAGAAAACGGCGAAGGAGAAAGGCAAATGAAAACGGCAAATGTGAAGTGGGGGAGAGGAAAACAAGAGGCAACTGGCAACAAAAGTAAATGCAAGAGATGAGTTTGTGAGACCTACTTGGATAGATCTTGATATCTCCTCCCCGGTAACGGCGCCAGAAATACTTCTGATGTCAGCTGTGCTTTCCTGGCAACGGCGCCAGGAATAGTCGTGTCGACGGCACCAGGAATCCTTCTGCTACGGCTACGCCTTAAGGGACTTCCTAGGAAAATATGCAAAGGATTTCCCCCGTGGCCTTGGATCCTTGCATTGGTGTTCCCTTGAATCGGAAAGGGTGATGTAGCACAGCGGTGGTAAGTATTTCCCTCAGTTTGAGAACCAAGGTATCGATCCAGTGGAGGAGTATCACAAGATCCTGCACAAACACAAAAGCTTGCTCCCAACGCTATGAAGGGGTTGTCAATCCCTTATAGATTGTTCGCCAAGTGAGAAGTGAAAGCAACAAAGCAAAGTAAAAGCAAAAGTGGAAACGAGAGATGTGAATAGACCCGGGGGCCATAGTGTTTACTAGTGGCTTCTCTCATGAAAGCAAGTAGACGGTGGGTGAACAAATTATTGTCGAGCAATTGATAGAACCGCGCAAAGTCGTGACGTCATCTATGGCAATGATTATATCTATAGGCATCACATCCAAAACAAGTAGACCGATACTGTCTGCATCTACTACTATTACTCCACATGTCAAACGCTATCCAGCATGCATCTAGTGTATTAAGTCCAAAAGAACATAGTAACGCCTTAAGCAAGATGACATGATGTAGATGGGCAATCTAATATCAACGACAGAGCCCATCTTGTTACCCTTGATGGCAACTACTTAATGTGTGCCTTGCTGCCCCTACTGTCACTTGGAAAGGTCACCACATGGTAAGAACCCAAAACCAAGCACTTCTCCCATTGCAAGAATCATAGATCTAGTTGGCCAAACAAAACCCAAGACTCAGAGAGACTTACAAGGATATCAAATCATGCATATAAGAAATCAGCAAAGACTCAAATATATATCATAGATAATCTGATCACAAATCCACAATTCATCGGATCTCGACAAACACAATGCCAAAGAAGATTACATCGGATAGATCTCCATGAAGATCATGGTGAACTTTGTATTGAAGATCCAAGAGAGAGAAGAAGCCATCTAGCTACTAACTACGGACCCGTAGGTCTGAAGTGAACTACTCACGAGTCATTGGAGGGGCGATGGTGATGATGAAGAAGCCCTCCAACTCCAAAGTCCCCTCCAGCAGGGCGCCGGGAAGGGTCTCCAGATGAGATCTCACGGAAATGGAAGCTTGCTGCGGCGGAAAAGTATTTTCATGGATCCCCTGATTTTTTGTTGTATTTTAGGGAATATATAGGCCAAAGATCTAGGTCAGGGGGCGCCCAGGGAGGCCACAAGCCCTGCCACCGCCGCCTCCCCTGGTGGCGGAGTGGGGGCTTGTGGACTCCCTGGAGCCCTCTTGGCTTGGCCCACAGGCCCCCTGATCTTCTTCCGTTCGGGAAAAAATCATTTTGGAGATTTTATTCCGTTTGGACTCCGTTCCAAAATCAGATCTGGAAAGAGCCAAAAACACAGAAAAACAGGAACTAGCACTTGGCACTGAATTAATAAGTTAGTCCCAAAAAAGATATAAAAGGTACATAAAACATTCAAAGATGACAAGATAACAACATGAAACCATCAAAAATTATAGATACGTTTGAGACGTATCAATGGGCCAGTGGGCCACAAGCCCTGTAGCCGCCACCCCCTGGTGACGGCTAGCAAGCTTGTGGGGCCCACATGGCTCTGCTGCCCCCAAACTCAGCTCTATAAACTCACTTTCGTCCCAGAAAAAATAAGGAGAGAAGATTTTGTCGCGTTTGCGATACGGAGGTGCCGCCACATCCTGTTCTTCATCTAGAGGGCAGATCTGGAGTCTGTTTTGGGCTCCGAAGAGGGGAAATCATCGCCATCATCATCATCAACCTTCTTCCCTCTCCAATTCCATGAAGCTCTTCATTGTTCATGAGTAATCTATTCGTAGGCTCGCTGGGCGGTGATGAGTAGGATGTGACCTATCATGTAATCGAGTTAGTTTTGACGGGGATTGATCCCTAGTATCCACTATGTTCTGAGATTGATGTTGCTACTACTTTGCCATGCTTAATGCTTGTCACTAGGGCCCGAGTGCCATGATTTCAGATCTGAAATTATTATGTTGTCACCAATATATGTGTGTTTTAGATCCGATCTTGCAAGTTGTATTTACCTACTATGTGTTATGATCCGGCAACCCCGGAGTGACAATAACCGGAACTACTCCCGGTGATGACCATAGTTTGAGGAGTTCATGTGTTCATCAAGTGCTAATGTGTTGGTCCGGTTCTTTATTAAAGGAGAACCTTAATATCCCGTACTTTCCTTTTGGACCCCGCTGCCACGGGAGGGATGGACAATAGATGTCATGCAATTTCTTTTCCCTAAGCACGTATGACGACACACGGAATGCATGCCTACATCACATTGACGAACGGGAGCTAGCCACATATCTCTCTGTGTTATAACTGTTGCATGATGAATATCATCCAAACAAATCACCGACCCATTGCCTACGAGTTTGTCCCACTGCTGTTGTTACTTGTTTTGTTCTGCTGCTGTTACAAATGTTGCTCCTGCTGTTACTAGATTTTGTCTGCTGCTGTTACTACTGTTGCTACTTGCTACTGCTATCAATATTGTTGTTCCTTGCCACTGATGTTACTCGTTACACTGCTGCTACCTGCTACAATACTTTTTCTCGCGCCGTTGACGCGAAAGAATATTTTCCGTCCACGGTCAACTTCTGGCGCCATTGATACAACCGTTAGGAATAGTCTACCGTCAACAAATCATTTCTGGCACCGTTGTTATCATACTACTTTGCTACTGATACTTTGCTTGCAGATACTAATCTTTCAGGTGTGGTTGAATCTGACACATTCAGCTGCTAATACTTGAGAATATTCTTCCACTTCCTGTCTGGCAAACAAACAAATTTGGGTTCAATACTCTACCCTCGAAAACTGCCGCGAACCCATGCGCTGGTGGGCCATTGCAAGACAATTGCTAATTATTGAGCAACTGGGAGCAGTTCTCGCTCCGTTGCTGCGGAGGCATCAAGTCAGGAACACGTCAACAACATTTCTCTAGTGCCGTTGCCGGGGACTGCTAGCAGCAGCTTTTTCTGGCGGCGTTGTCGGGGATGGGATTGCTATATTCTCTGAGTCACTTGGGATTTATATCTGCTGATCACTATGAAGAATCTGAAAGACCCAAAAACCAAAGTCTTGCCCTCAACTACGAGGGGAGGTATGGAACTGCCATCGAGCTCTGCACTTGATTCACCTTAGGTTATGAGTAAGTTTGCGACACCACCTGCTGCTAGAAATCTTGATATGTCGCCTGTGCTTGATGATGCTTATGATGCTATGCCTGATACTGCTTATGATGCTACTATGCCTGATACTGCTAGAGATGCTATGCCTGATACTGCTAGACATGCTATGCCTGATGATGTTATGTTTGATACTGCTTTGCCTGATGATGCCAGAGATGCTATTTTGCCTGATGATGCTATGCTTGATACTGCTTTGCCTGATGATGCTAGAGATGCTATTTTGCCTGATGATGCTATGCTTGATACTGCTAGAGATACTGCTTTGCCTTATATTCCACTAGGGGTATTCCTTGATGCTCATATTACTAGAGTTACTGCCAATGCTAGTGATGCTTCTGAAACTGCCGATACTATTATGATAGAACCTGCTTTTGCTCCTACTAGATCTAGCTCTCCTAGATATGAATTGCCTGATATACCTGAGGGTTATGTTATAGAGGGAGAGATAGCTGAGGATTTTCTTGCGTGTAAGGATGCCTATGACACTGAGAAATTACTTCTCAAGTGGAAGGTAAAATCTCTGAAAGCTAGGATGAAATACGACCCGAAGTTTGCCACTTCACCTATCTTTGTCACCGATAAGGATTATGAATTCTCTGTCGACCCTGAGATAATCTCTCTAGTCGAATCTGATCCTTTCCACGGTTATGAGTCTGAGACGGTCGTAGCCCATCTTACCAAACTACACGATATAGCCACCCTTTTCACTAGTAAGGAGAAGATCCGCCACTACTATATCCTTAAGTTGTTTCCTTTCTCTCTAAAGGATGACGCTAAAGCCTGGTTCACTTCTCTTACTCCTGGATGTGTGAGTAGTCCCCTAGCTCAGAATGACTTTCTCAATGAATTAAATGACAACTCTGTCAGAGTCATTACTAGAGGAGGCAAAATGACTCAGGAACCTTTGTATCCTCAAGGCCATCCTAAGAGAATTGATCAAGATTCTCAAGGAATTAATGCTGATGCACCCAGTCATCCTAAGAAGAAGAAGGATGATAGAAACCTACATGTCAGTTCACCAAATACTGTCACACCTGAAGAACCAAATGATATTTCTGCGTCTGATGCAGAAACACAATCTGGTGATGAACATGAACCTGGTGACAATATGGACAGCGATGTTCATAATGAGGCTCAACCTAGCAATGATAAGGATGTGGAGATTGAACCTACGTTTAATCCTGATAACCCACAACCTAAGAGATACGATAAGAATGACTTCGCTGCTAGGAAGCATGGTAAAGAAAGGGAGCCATGGGTTCAGAGACCTATGCCCTTTCCTCCTAAGCCATCCAAGAAAAAGGATGATGAGGATTTTGAGCGCTTCGTTGAGATGATAAGACTCATCTTTCTGCAGATGCGGTTAATTGATATGCTCAAAATGTCTCCATATGCCAAGTACATGAAAGATATCGTGACTAATAAACGAAAGATACCAGATCTTGAGATCTCCACCATGCTTGCCAATTACACTTTCAAAGGTGGAACTCCTAAAAAAGTTGGTGATCCCGAAGTGCCCACTATACCTTGCTCCATTAAAGGAAACTACGTAAGAACTGCCTTATGTGACCTTGGAGCCGGTGTTAGTGTTATGCCGCTCTCTCTTTATCGTAGACTTGAACTGGATAAGTTGACACCCACTAAAATTTCTCTGCAAATGGCCGACAAATCAACTGCTTTCCCTATCGGCATTTGCGCGGATGTGCCTATTGTGGTTGCTAACACCACTATCTTAACAGACTTTGTTATCTTGGATATTCCCGAGGACGATGCCATGGATGTCATCCTCGGAAGACCCTTTTTAAACACTGCAGGGGCTGTTATAGATTGCAACAAAGGCAATGTCACTTTCCATGTCAACGGTAATGAGCATACAGTGCACTTTCCGAAGAAACGATATCAAGTACATTGCATCAATGCCATCGAAAAAACTTCATCGATTCTTATTGGGAGCTTTGAATGCCCTATTCCTCGTGTCAAGATGAAGTATGATTTGCTTGTTGGGGAGATACATATCCCCATTGAGGTGACTTAGTGGCTATTCGACAATTCTCCGTTTCCTCTTGCGATTCGAAAAGGTTTTGTCATGAGGATTTGATCAACCCCATTGACGGATTTCTTTCGATGACCATGAAATGGATGAATCAAAGAGTCACATACCTCTGCTTTAAGCTTTCACTTTCTGTTGCTTAGAAGAAAAATGATAGATTTAGTTTAGTTTTCCTGTTTTCTGTTTTAGCGTCCCGGAGAAAAATACCCCGAAAATAAAAGTTCTCCGATGGTCCTGAAAATCTAGTATGATTTTTTCTAGAATATTTGAAAAATACTGGGACTGAAAGCTGGCCTGGGGGCCACACCAGTGGGCCACTAGCCTTGTATCCGCCGCCCCTTGTGGCGGCTACCAAGCTTGTGGGCCCCACAGGGACCCCCTCCACTCATTCCAGCTCCCATCCTCTTCTTCTTCCTCCAGAAAAATTGTTTCGCAGCTCAAACCCGTGTTCTTGCTCATTTGGCTGTGATTTTCGATCTCCTTGCTCAAAGCACCATTCTCCGAACCGTTTTGGGGAAATTACTCCTTGGTAAGTGACTCCTCCATTGGTCCAATTAGTTTTTGCTCTAGTGCTTTATCCTTCGCGTATTCTTGCTACCTTGGTGACCCTGTTCTTGAGCTAGAACTATTGATTTTAGCTGGTCCCAAGTAGTTTTAGCACGTGATACAGTCTCTAGGCACTAGTAGGAGTAGTTGCTACGAGTTGGGTTAATCCTTATTCACTTTTCTTTCGAAGTCTCTAAATTTTTTAGAATTTTTCATAGCTAGAAAAGGAAAAAAGATGAGGAGGTTCTTGAGAGGCTCTTCAAGCCGTAACCCCAAGGAAGATGAGAAGAACCACCCCAAGTACGTGGTTCCTCGAGTCACAGAAGTTCGAGCGTGCGAGTGGCCAAGTGATGAATTTTTGTGCGCGCTCGGCTTTATGAAGACTTTTATTACTTGGTGGAGAACGCAGGTCTTACCGCGTTCGTTGAAGATAAGTGCTCACAATACCTCCTCCTCACCAATATTTTCGTTCAAAGCTTCAACTTTTATCCGAGGAAGAATCCTCCCATGGTTGAGTTCATGTTATACGACATCCCCCAGTGCATGACACTACATGATTTTTGCAATGTATGCAAACTACCTTATGTTGGGGATATTCATGACCCTCGTCCACGGGACTTGGAGGATTTCATAGGTACTATTGCTGTTGGAGAGGAGTGTCTCGCGCTAGAATTGCTAGCATACATTTTCCTGTGCTTCGATACTTCTCATTATTTGTGGGAAAATGTTTGATTAGTCGTGGGGAGGCTGGATCACTTAGTTCTCCAGACCTTGCGGTTTTGCGCAAAGGCCTTTATAACGATAAGACTTATAGCCTAGGTACTATAGTAGCGCAGCGGTTGAACACAAACCATTCCAAGGGTGTCGTCTATGGAGGTAGCTATGCTACCCGTCTTGCCAGACACTTTGAGATACCCGTTAGACTAGGGGAGGAAGGAGAGATGCTTCTTCCTGAGAAATATCTGGATTATGACAGCATGGTTCGCCATGATTTTCTGGATAGAGATGCTAGTAGACGGATGATTTATAACATGGTATTTAGTCAGGGTACTCGAGAGACTATTACTTTGCATGCTCCTTCTTTGTTCAATCTTCATGCAGGCAGGTACACTATTATGCCCTCGGACATCTACGCATATTGGGGCTTGGCCCAACCACAGGTGCCCGTGCCCGAGCCGCCAGTCGAGTACCAGACGCCAGTTTATCAGTGGGAGCTAGAGGAGCTCACACAGCAGTGGCATTCACAGTCCGCCCCGGAGTATCCCGGAGCTGGTTATTTCCCGCCTTGGGAGTATACCAAGCTACGCCAAAAGCCTAAGCTTGGGGGAGTACGTGTTCTCATCGACCTTACATTCATGCTTATGCTTTCACTTTGTTAGCTGGTGTTTACACTTTGCCACTGTTTTATCCATGCTAGTTTGTTTTCGTTTACTTGTTTTCTTGTTTTGTGTCCTTTTGAGAAAACCCAAAAAGATTTTCCGTTCTTCTTTTGCTTGTTGGGAGTTTTCCCATGTAAATAGTTTTCTTTTTCTTTGGGTCAAGGTAGAAGATATTGGTTACAATGTTTAGTGGCTCTTGCATGCATACCTGTTTAGCTTTCAAAGAGCCATATTACTTTGTCTTCTCCTTTGTGTTTGCCTGCAGATTCAGCTTAGTCCAATGCACGAGCACTCTTATTATTGTTCACATCGTTCGATCATGCAAATGAAAGGCAATAATGATGATATATGATGAAGTGACTAGGACTGGAAAAGTTGGTATGAACTCTATCTATTTTGTTTTTGTAAATATGACTAGCTTGTCGTCCCAGATTCAGCTTGTTGTGAGAGAACCATGTTTGCAATGACAACTTAGAGATCATAGTTTCTGATGCCATGCTTAATTAGCTGAGAGCTTATAATGGTTTGTCTTGAATGCCAACATAGATTTTGAGATGACTATGATGTAGTATGATAGGATGGTATTCTCCTTTGAATGATTCAAGTGGCTTGACTTGGCGCATGTTCATGCATGTAGTTAAAACAAAATCAACATAGCCTCTATGATGTTCATGTTCATGGTGATTTATATCATGTTCATGCTTGCACTCCATGTTAGTCAAACTCATTGCATCTTGATGACTGTTGTCGCTCTTTAGTTGGTCGCTTCCCACTCTTTTGCTAGCCTTCACTTGTATTAAGCGGAATACTGCTTGTGCATCCACTTCCATAAACCCAAAAGTTTTTCCATGAGAGTCCACCATACCTACCTATTTGTGGTATCTACCTGTCGTTCCAAGTAAATTTGCATGTGTCATTCTCTAAACCTTCAAGAAATAATCTGTTTTGCATGCCCGAACCACTCATGTGGTGACAGGGGGCTATTGATATCTTCCATGTTAGGCCTGTTATCCTCGACATGTGTTTATTCACTGTCATTCACGAGAAAGGGGCCGGTAATTGGAATGCCCAGTTCCATGCTTAAATCGAAAACATAACTGTAAAACAAGACTCCCCCCGGATCGATGTTAGTATGGACGATACCCGAGGATTCGGCTCGCTTTGGAGTGTGATTGATTGGTGGTGGGGGAGTTAAAACTTCACTTTTTTGTTTGGGAACCGCCTATAGCATGAGTAGCGTGGAAGATATTGAGAACTCTTGGTCATTGCGTTGACAATGAAAGCATGCCACCCAAAATTATTATCTTTGTTTTCAAAGCTTGAGGTCTGGCACCTCTGCAAATCAATGCTTCCCTCTGCGAAGGGCCTGTCTATTTATTTTCCTGTTGAGTCATCCTCCTCTTGTATAAGCACCAATTACAGAGAACCTCTATCATTTTTATGCTTTGCTTTTGATTGATATTGAGTATGACTATGACTGGATCTTCGTTGCTATGAATTACAATGTTTAGTCAGCCCTTGATCTTTGAAAGTGCTCTGCATTTATGTTTTGCGGTCTCAGAAAGAGCTAGCGAGATACCACCTATTCATATTGCTTCATGCTTGTTTTGATTGAATTGTTGGTATCTGAAACTCATTATTATTTGCTCGCTAGCTGATTATGCCACTGATATTAGTTTACCATGAGACCTTTGTGTCACTTGCTTATGAGGTTAACTTGTGATCTTGCTGAAATTCTGGCTATGAGTTAGACATAGTTGCAACAACAAGATCGAACAGAGTTTGTCAAAGTTTTTCTTTCTCTTTCAGTTTGTCAACCGAGTTGCTTGAGGACAAGCAAGGTTTTAAGCTTGGGGGAGTTGATACGTCTCCATCGTATCTACTTTTCCAAACTCTTTTGCCGTTGTTTTGGACTCTAATTTGCATGATTTGAATGGAACTAACCTGGACTAACGCTGTTTTCAGCAGAATTGCCTTGGTGTTGTTTTTGTGCAGAAACGAAAGTTCTCGGAACGTCCTGAAAATTTACAAAGAATATTTCTGGAAAATATGAAAAATACGTGCGCAAAGATCCACCGGAGGGGATGGGCTAGTGGGCCACAAGCCCTGTAGCCACCACCCCCTGGTGGCGGCTAGCAAGCTTATGGGGCCCACGTGGCTCTGCCGCCCCCAAACTCAGCTCTATAAATTCACTTTCGTCCCAGAAAAAATAAGGAGAGAAGATTTTGTCGCGTTTGCGATATGGAGGCGCCGCCACATCCTCTTCTTCATCTTGAGGGCAGATCTGGAGTCCCTTTTGGGCTCCGGAGAGGGGAAATCGTCGCCATCGCCATCATCAACCTTCTTCCCTCTCCAATTCCATGAAGCTCTTCATCGTTCGTGAGTAATCTATTCGTAGGCTCGCTGGGCGGTGATGAGTAGGATGAGATCTATCATGTAATCGAGTTAGTTTTGACAGGGATTGATCCCTAGTATCCACTATGTTCTGAGATTTATGTTGCTACTACTTTGCCATGCTTAATGCTTGTCACTAGGGCCCGGGTGCCATGATTTCAGATCTGAAATTATTATATTGTCACCAATATATGTGTGTTTTAGATCCGATCTTGCAAGTTGTAGTTACCTACTATGTGTTATGATCCGGCAACCCCGGAGTGACAATAACCGGAACAACTCCCGGTGATGACCATAGTATGAGGAGTTCATGTGTTCACCAAGTGCTAATGCGTTGGTCTGGTTCTTTATTAAAAGGAGAACCATAATATCCTGTAGTTTCCTTTTGGACCCCGCTGCCACGAGAGGGATGGACAATAGATGTCATGCAAGTTCTTTTCCCTAAGCACGTATGACGAGACACGGAATTCATGCCTACATCACGTTGACGAACGGGAGCTAGCCACATATATCTCTGTGTTATAACTGTTGCATGATGAATATCATCCAAACAAATCACTGACCCATTGCCTACGAGTTTGTCCCACTGCTGCTGTTACTTGTTTTGCTCTGCTGCTGTTACTTGCTTTGCTCTGCTATTGTTACTACTGTTGCTACTTGCTACTGTTGTCACTACTGCTGTTCCTTGCCACTGTTGTTACTCGTTCACTGCTGCTACCTGCTACAATACTTTTTCTCGCGTCGTTGACGGGAAAGAATATTTTCCGTCCACGGTCAACTTCTGGCGCCATTGATACAACCGTTAGGAATAGTCTGCCGTCAACAGATCGTTTCTGGCACCGTTGTTATCATACTACTTTGCTACTGATACTTTGCTTGCAGATACTAATCGTTCATGTGTGGTTGAATCTGACACATTCAGCTGCTAATACTTGAGAACATTCTTCCACTTCCTGTCTGGCGAACCAACAAATTTGGGTTGAAAACTCTACCCTCGAAAACTACCGCGAACCCATGCGCTGGTGGGCCATTACAAGACAATTGCTAATTGTTGAGGAACTCGGAGCAGTTCTGGCTCCGTTGTCGCGGAGGCATCAAGTCAGGAACACGTCAACAACATTTCTCTAGTGCCGTTGCCGGGGCTGCTAGCAGTGGTTCGGGAATAGTCCAAGCATTCTCATTGCACAAGATGTTATTCAATAGGATCTCTGCTTGTTCTACAGTTCGTTCCCTAAAAACACAACCAGCACAACTATCTAGGTCGTCTTTGGAAGCATCGGTAAGTCCATTATAGAAGATATCAAGTATTTCATTCTTTTCAAGAGGGTGATCACGCAAAGCATTCAGTAGCTGGACGAGCCTCCCCCAAGCTTGTGGGAGACTCTCTTCCTCAACTTGCGCAAAGTTGTATATTTCTTGCAAGGCAACTTGCTTCTTACGGGCAGGGAAATATTTTTCACAGAAGTAGTAGACCATATCCTGGGGGCTACGCACACAACCAGGAGCAAGAGAAGTGAACCAAGTCTTAGCTTCATCCTTTAGCGAGAAAGGAAATAGCTTGAGCATATAGTAGTGGCGGATCTTTTCCTCACTAGTGAATAGGGTGGCTATATCGTGCAGTTTGGTAAGATGGGCTACAACCGTTTCAGACTCATAACCATGAAAAGGATCATATTCAACCAGAGTGATTAACTCAGGGTCGACAGAGAATTCATAATCCTTATCGGTCACAAAGATAAGCGAAGTAGCAAACTTCGGGTCGTATTTCATCATTGCGTTCAGAGATTTTTCTTTCCACTTGAGCAGCAATTTCTCAACATCATAGCTATCCTTACACGCAACAAAGTCCTCAGCTATCTCTCCCTCCATAACATAACATTGAGGCAATTCAGGTATAGGAGAGCTAGTTCTAGCAGGCAAAATAGCAGGTTTTACTTCAATAGTATCAGCAGTTTCAGAAGTATCATCACATCTAGCAGCAATTCTAGCAATTTGTGCATCAAGGAATGCACCTAGTGGCAAAGCAGTATCAAGCATAGCATCATCAGGCAAAGCAGTATCAAGCATAGCATCATCATAAGCATCATGGGCAGCAGAAGTAGCATCATCAAGCACAGGCGACATATCAAGATTTCTAGCAGGAGGTGATGTCGCAAACTTACTCATAACTGAAGGTGAATCAAGTGCAGATCTAGATGGCAGTTCCTTACATGTCCTCGTAGTTGAGGGCAAGACTTTAGTTCTTGGATCTATCGGATTCCTCATAGTGACCAGCAGACGTAAATCCCAAGTGACTCAGAGAATATAGATGTGCCTCCCCGGCAACGGCGCTAGAAAATAACATGTTCACGGGAGAATATTCTTGACTTGGCCTCCCCAACAACGGTGCCAGAAAATAGTCTTGATAACCCACAAGTATAGGGGATCACAACAGTTTTTGAGGGTAGAGTATTCAACCCAAATTTATTGATTCGACTCAAGGGGAAGCGAAAGAATATTCTCAAGTATTAGCAGTTGAGTTGTCAGTTCAACCACACCTGAAAGATTTAGTATCTGCAGCAAAGTATCAGTAGCAAAGTAGGGTGATAGCAGAAGTAGCAACAGTAACCAGTAGCAGCAAAGTAACAGCAGTAGTAACAGAGTAACAGTAGCAGCAGTGACAGCAGTAGCGGCAAAGTAACGTAGCAAGGACCAGTAGGAAAAGACTCGTATGCATTGGATCGGTGATGGATGATTATGCCGGATACTATTCATCATGTAACAGTTATAACACGGAGAAATAAGTAACTAGCTCCCGTTCGTCAATCTAATGTAGGCATGTATTCCGTATGTAGTCATACGTGCTTAGGGAAAAGAACTTGCATGACATCTATTGTCCATCCCTCCCGTGGCAGCGGGGTCCTAATGGAAACTACGGGATATTAAGGTTCTCCTTTTAATAAAGAACTGGACCAACACATTAACACTTGGTGAATACATGAACTCCTCATACTATGGTCATCTCCGGGAGTGGTTCCGGCTATTGTCACTCCGGGGTTGCCGGGTCATAACACATAGTAGGTGACTACAACTTGCAAGATAGGATCTAAAACACACATATATTGGCGACAACATAATAGGTTCAGATCTGAAATCATGGCACTCGGGCCCTAGTGACAAGCATTAAGCATGGAAAAGTAGTAGCAACATCAATCTCAGAACATAGTGGATACTAGGGATCAATCCCTGTCAAAACTAACTCGATTACATGATAGATCTCATCAAACCCATCATCGTCCAGCAAGCCTACGATGAGATTACTCACGAACGGTGAAGAGCATCATGGAATTGGCGATGAAGGAAGGTTGGTGATGACGATGGCGACGATCTCGTTTCTCCGGAGCCCAGAACGGACTCCAGATCTGCCCTCCAGATGAAGAACAGGAGGTGGCGGCGCCTCCGTATCGTAAAACGCAATGAACTCTTCTCCTTGATTTTTCTCCGGACGAAACGGACTATATAGAGCTGAAATGAGAGGCCGTGGAGCTTTGTGGGCCCCACAAGCCTGCCAGGCGCGGCCAGGGGGGCCCGCGTCTCGTGGGCTTGTGGGCTCACGGCTCCACTCCCTCCGCTGATTCTTGCGCCAGTATTTTCATATATCCCAGAAAAATTCTCCGTAAATTTTCAGGTCATTCTGAAAACTTCTATTTCTACGCAAAAACAACACCATGGCAATTCTGTTGAAAACAGCGTTAGTCCGGGTTAGTTCCATTCAAATCATGCAAATTAGAGTCCAAAACAAGGGCAAAAGAGTTCGGAAAAGTAGATACGATGGAGACGTATCAGTCTTCTTCTTGCTGATTCATGGAGCTGTTGTGGTGCTGCGTGGAGGTGGTGCCAGATCCGGTTGCTTTTAGGCCGGGTCTGGATCGTCTATGGCCGCCAGCGATGCGTGTTGTTGGTGGTGCGATGATAGTTGGTGGTGGCTCTCGCGTGCTATTGACGCAACGCTTCATGGGAGTTGTGCGGGCTAGCGGAGGTGCGACGCGTGGGGGTGTGGTGTTGGGCGATGCTCCAAGTGAAACCTTTGCTGGCCGATGATACGTCTCCGTCGTATCTACTTTTCCGAACTCTTTTGCCCTTGTTTTGGACTCTAACTTGCATGATTTGAATGGAACTAACCCGGACTGACGCTGCTTTCAGCACAATTGCCATGGTGTTGTTTTTGTGCAGAAATGGAAGTTCTCGGAACGTCCTGAAAATTTACGGAGATTTTTTCTGGAATAGAAGAAAAATACATGCGCAAAGATCCACGTGAGGGGGCGTTCCAGTGGGCCACAAGCCCCTGGGCCGCGGCCACCCCCTATGGCCGCGCCATGAGGGCTTGTGGGGCCCACGTGGCACCACCGCCCCCAATCTCAGTCCAATATCTTCCGTTTCGCCTGGAAAAAAAATCAGAGAGCAGGTTTCATTGGGTTTTGCGAAACGGAGGCACCGCCACATCCTGTTCTTCATCTGGAGGGCAGATCCGGAGTCCGTTTCGGGCTTCGGAGAGGGGAAATCGTCGCCATCATCATCATCAACCTTTCTCCATCGACAATTCCATGATGCTCTTCATCGTTCGTGAGTAATATCATCGTAGGCTTGCTGGACGATGATGAGTTGGATGAGATCTATCATGTAATCGAGTTAGTTCTTGACGGGGATTGATCCCTAGTATCCACTATGTTCTAGATTGATGTTGCTACTACTTGGCTATGCTTAATGCTTGTCACTAGGGCCCGAGTGCCATGATTTCAGATCTGAACCTATTATGTTGTCGCCAATATATGTGTGTTTTAGATCCTATCTTGCAAGTTGTAGTCACCTACTATGTGTTATGATCCGGCAACCCCGGAGTGACAATAGTCGGAACCACTACCGGAGATGACCATAGTATGAGGAGTTCATGTATTCACCGCGTGTTAATGCGTTGGTCCAGTTCTTTATTAAAAGGAGAACCTTAATATCCCGTAGTTTCCATTAGGACCCCGCTGCCACGGGAGGGATGGACAATAGATGTCATGCAAGTTCTTTTCCCTAAGCACGTATGACTACATACGGAATACATGCCTACATTAGATTGATGAACGAGAGCTGGCCATATATTTCTCCGTGTTATAGCTGTTACATGATGAATCACATCCGTCACACTCATCCATCACCGATCCACTGCTTATGGGTCTTTTACTACTGGTTCTCGCTACGTTACTTTCCCTAGGCTTGTCCCTTGATACAAGAGGGATTGGGCCACTTTGCTACTGTCACTTTGTTGCTGTCCCTATTGTTGTTACTTTGCTGCTGCTGATACTGCTGTTACTTGTTACTTTGCTGCTGCTACTACTGTTCCTTCCTACTCCACTATTACTTGTTGCAAGACTTTGTTGGCGTTAACATCCCGTCAACAAGGATTTTTCTAGTGTCGTTGCGAGGGATTGTCAAAGCTTTTTCTAGTGTCATTGCTATCATACTACCTTGCTACTGATACTTTGCTTGCAGACACTAATCTTTCAGGTGTGGTTGAATTGACAACTTAGCTACTAATACTTGAGAATATCCTTTAGCTTCCCCTTGTGAGCGAATCAATAAATTTAGGTTGAATACTCTACCCTCAAAAACTGTTGTGATCCCATACGCTTGTGGGACAACAAGGCTTTTTCTGGCGCCGTTGTCGGGGAAGACGTCTGCTGATCACTATGAGGAATCTGAAAGATTCAAGAACTAAAATCCTGCCTTCCACTACGAGGAGAGGTAAGGAATTGCCATCTAGCTCAGCACTTGATTCACCTTCAGTTTTGAGTAAGTTTGCGACTTCGCCTCCTGCTAGAAATCTTGATATGTCGCGTGTGCTTGACGATGCTACTTCTGCTGTCCATGATGCTTATGATGCTATGCTTGATACTATGCCTGATGATGCTATGCCTGATACTGCTTTGCCACTTGGTGCCCTTGATGCACATATTGCTAGAGTTGCTGCTAGATGTGATGATACTTCTGAAACTGTTCATACTATTGAAGTAGAACCTGCTACTATGCCTGAATTGCTTGCTATGCCTGATACACGCTATGTTCTGGAGGGAGAGATAGCTGAGGATTTTCTTGCGTGTAAGGATAGCTATGATGTTGAGAAACTTCTGCGCGAGTGGAAAGAAAAATCTCAGAATGCTAGGATGAAATATGACCCGAAGTTTGCTATGTTGCCTATCTTTGTGATCGATAAGGATTATGAATTCTCTGTCGACCCTGAGTTAATCACTCTGGTCGAATCTGATCCTTTTCACGGTTATGAGTCTGAAACGGTTGTAGCCCATCTTACTAAACTGCACGATATAGCCACCCTATTCACTAGTGAGGAAAAGATCCGCCACTACTATATGCTCAAGCTGTTTCCTTTCTCGCTAAAGGACGATGCTAAGACCTGGTTCACTTCTCTTGCTCCTGGATGTGTGCGTAGCCCCCAGGATATGGTCTACTACTTCTCTGAAAAATATTTCCCTGCCCATAAGAAGCAAGCTGCCTTGCAGGAAATATACAACTTTGCTCAGGCTGAAGAAGAGATTCTCCCACAAGCTTGGGGGAGGCTCATCCAGCTACTGAATGCTTTGCCTGATCACCCTCTTGAGAAGAATGAAATACTTGATATCTTCTATAATGGACTTACCGATGCTTCCAAAGACCACCTAGATAGTTGTGCCGGTAGTGTTTTTAGGGAACGAACCGTAGAACAAGCTGAGATTCTGTTGAATAACATCTTGTGCAATGAGAATGCTTGGACTATTCCCGAACTACCTCCTAAGCCAACTCCAAAGAAAAGAGGTATTCTATTCCTCAGTCCCGAAGATATGCAAGAAGCCAAGAAATCTATGCGAGAGAAAGGCATTAAATCTGAAGATGTCAAAAATCTACCACCTATCGAAGAGATCCATGGTCTCGATAACCCGATACAGGTAGTGGAAGTAAATTCTCTGCGTAGGTTTGATGACAGTGATATTCCTTTTGATAAACCTGCTAGCTTATGTCTGGATGAATTTGATAACTTCGTTGTCAAACAACAGAGTTTCAATGATTATGTTTGCAAGCAATTGGAAAAGAATGCTCGTATGCTTAGTCATTTAAGTGCTTGTGTGGACAGAAATGTCAATGATCTTAAGCTTCTGAGTAAGCATGCCTCTATGGTTACTACTCAAGTAGAACAAGTACTTAAAGCTGAGAATGACTTGCTTAATGAGTTGAATGACAATGCCGTTAGAGTCGTTACTAGAGACGGTAGGATGACCCAGGAACCTTTGTATCCTGAGGGTCATCCGAAGAGAGTTGAACAAGAGTCTCAACGAGTTAGCACTGATGCACCTAGTCATCCTAGAAAGAAGAAGAGAGATGATAGGAACCTGCACACTAGCAACCCTGTTGCTCCTACCCCTGAGAGTCCAAACGATGCCTCTATCTCTGATGCTGAAACACAATCTGGTGATGAACATGAGCCTAATGATGATATCAATAGTGATGTTCATGACGATGCTCAACCTAGTAATGATAAGGATGTGGAGACTGAACCTGTTGATCTTGATAACCCATAGCCTAAGACTAAGAGTTACGATAAGAATGACTTTGCTGCTAGGAAGCATGGTAAAGAAAGGGAACCATGGGTTCAGAAACCTATGCCCTTTCCTCCCAAACCATCCAAGAAAAAGGATGATGAGGATTTTGAGCGCTTCGTTGAGATGATCAGACCTGTCTTTCTGCAAATACGTTTGACGGATATGCTCAAAATGCCTCCGTATGCTAAGTACATGAAAGATATTGTGACTAATAAGAGGAGGATACCTGATCTTGAGATCTCCTCCATGCTTGCTAATTACACTTTCAAGGGTGGAACTCCTAAGAAACTAGGTGATCCTAGTGTGCCCACTATACCTTGCTCCATTAGAGGCAACTATGTTGGAACTGCGTTATGCGACCTTGGAGCCGGTGTTAGTGTTATGCCCCTCTCTCTCTCTCTTTATCGTAGACTTGAACTGGATAAGTTGACACCCACTAAAATCTCTCTGCAAATGGCCGACAAATCAACTGCTTTCCCTATCGGCATTTGCGAGGATGTGCCTATTGTGGTTGCTAACACCACTATCTTAATAGACTTTGTTATCTTGGATATTCCCGAGGACGATGCCATGGTTGTCATCCTCGGAAGACCCTTTTTAAACACTGCAGGGGCTGTTATAGATTGCAACAAAGGCAATGTCACTTTCCATGTCAACGGTAATGAACATACGGTGCACTTTCCGAAGAAACAATATCGAGTACATTGCATCAATGCTATCAAAAAAACTTCATCGGTTCTTGTTGGGAGGTTTGAATGCCCTATTCCTCGTGTCAAGATGAAGTATGATTTGCTTGTTGGGGAGATACACATCCCCATTGAGGTGACCTAGTGACTATTCAAAATTCTCCATTGTCTTTTGCGACTCGAGAAAGTTTTGTCGAGGGGATTTGATCAACCCCATTGACGGATTTCTTTCGACGACCATGAGATGGATGAATCGAGGAGTCACAAACCTCTGTTCCAAGCTTTCACCTTAGGTTGCTTAGAAGAAAAATGATAGGTTTAGTTTAGTTTTCCCTGTTTTCTGTCTTAGCATCCGGTAGAAAAATACCCCGAAAATAGAAGTTCTCCGAACGCTGTGAAAATCTAGTATGATTTTTTCTGGAATATTTGAAAAATACTGCAAAGAGCCTGTCTGGGGGCCACACCAGTGGGCCACAAGCCCTAGGGGCGTGGGCACCCCCCTGACCGCGCCACCCAGGCTTGTGGGGCCCACAGGCACCCCCTCCACTCATTCTTGCTTTCATCCGCTTCTCCTACCTCCAGAAAAAATCGTTTCGTAGCTCAAACCCGTGTTCTTGCTCCTCTTGCTGGGATTTTCGATCTCTTTGCTCAAATCACCGTTCTCCGAACTGTTTTGGGGAAATTACTCCTTGGTAAGTGACTCCTCCATTGGTCCAATTAGTTTTTGCTCTAGTGCCTTATACTCCGCGTATTTTTGCTGCCTTGGTGACCATGTTCTTGAGCTTTGCATGCTGATTCTAGCTGGTCCCAAGTAGTTTTGATGCGTAATATGGTCTCTAGGCACTTGTGGGAGTAGTTGCTACAAGTTTAGTTGAACCTTATTCACCTTTCCTTTGGGTCACTGAAAATTTCATAAAAGGAAGATGTTCAAGAGAAACTATCATGGTGGTTCCTCAAGCAAGAGAGGTCCCCGTCTTGCGATTCGGGAGCGTGATCCTTACCAACCTAGGGACGCGCAGGTACAACCATGTGAATGGCCTTTTGATGAATTTATGATTGAGGCAGGTTTCAAAGATGAGTTTGATGCATTTGTTCGAAACGTCGGACTCGAAGAATTCATCTCCGATAAATGTGAACAGTATGTTCCTCTCACTGCCTCTTTTGTTCGTAGATTCAAATTTTCAGCTTGTCATGAGCCATCGGTACTGTTTGATCTCTATGATAAATCGTATACCATGGATTTAGAGGATTTCAGTAGAATTTGCAAAATACCTATTTGGGGTAACCTCAATGATCCTCCTAAATATTCGGTTAGAGATTTTTGCGCTGGTATTACGGTTGGAGAAGCTAGAGACATTACGCAAGCTACCATGGGGAGTATTCATTTTCCTGCCTTGCATTATTTTGCCCTCTTCATAGGTAGATGCATTAATGGCAAGATTGAGCATTGTCACCTCTGCGCTCCCGACCTTAGTATCCTTAAGAGCGCAGTGATGGGTGACAAAAGCTTCAACATGGGAGCTATTATAGCAAGGAGGCTGAATAAGAATGCTATTGATGGGGATTTCTTTGGTGGGATCTATGCCACCCGCATAGCAAATTTTCTTGGAGTACCCATCCGCGCAGGAGATCCCCCTCTCCATATAGCTTTCCTTGACCGCGTCACTATGACACGCTACCAGTTCCTTGAGAGGGATAATGAATCCCTTCTATACCGATTGATATTTAACCGGCAGCGTGTTTTCCATATTACCCTTCCTGCTCCTGCTTTCTTTGACTTTCAGGTAAAACAGAGATATTACATAACCAGATGAGAGGCAGAGGAGTATGAGAGGGAGGCGACGGCTGCTCGTCTCCGTGAGGCAACTATTCAGGCAGTGGCTGCAGCGCTCCCGTATAACCCCGACTATGATTTTGGGTTTTGCCAGGATCGTCCTTGGGAGTAGACCAAGCTTGGGGGAGTACGTGTTCTCACCGACTTTACATTCTTGCTTATGCTTTCACTTTGTTAGCCGGTGTTCACACTTTGCCACTGTATCATCCATGCTAGTTTTATTTTCTTTTTCTCGTTTTCTTTTCGTGTGTCTGTCTAGTTTGAGAAAAAACAAAAAGATTTTCTTTTTCTTATTTTGCTTGTTGGGAGCTTTCCCGTGTACATAGTTTTGTTTTTCTTTGGGTCAAGGTAGAAGATATTGGTTACAATGTTTAGTGGCTCTTGCATGCATACCTGTTTAGCTTTCAAAGATCCATATTACTTTGTCTGCTCCTTTGTGTTTGCCTGCAGATTCCAGCTTTAGTCCAATGCACGAGCACGCTTATTATTGTTCACATCGTTCGGTTGTGCAAGTGAAAGGCAATAATGACGATATATGATGAAGTGACTCAGCCTGGAAAAGCTGGTATGAACTCGATATATTTTGTTTTTGTAAATATCACTAGCTCATCATGCCTGATTCAGCTTTGTTGTGAGGGAACATGTCTGCAATGACAACTTAGAGATCATAGTTGCTTATGCCATGCTTATTTAGCTAGGAGCTTATAATGGTTTGTCTTGGTTGCCAACATGAATGTTGAGATGACTGTGATTGTGTTGTAGTATGATAGGATGGTATCCTCCTTTGAATGATTCAAGTGGCTTGACTTGGCGCATGTTCACGCATGTAGTTGAAACAAAATCAACATAGCCTCTATGATGTTCATGTTCATGGTGATTTATGTCCTACTCATGCTTGCACTCAATGTTAGTTAATCTCAATGCATTTTGATGACTGTTGTCGCTCTCTAGTTGGTCGCTTCCCACTCTTTTGCTAGCCTTCACTTGTACTAAGCGGGAATACTGCTGGTGCATCCACTCCCATAAACCCAAAGTTGTGCCATATGAGTCCACTATACCTACCTATGTGCGGTATCTACTTGCCGTTCCAAATAAATTTGCATGTGCCACTCTCTAAATCTTCAAGAAATAATCTGTTTTGCATGCCCGAACCGCTCATGTGGTGACAGGGGGCTATTTGTATCTTCCATGCTAGGCGTGTTATCCTCGATATGTGTTTATTCACTATCATTCACGGGAAAGGGGATGGTAATTGGAATTCCCAGTTCCATGCTCAAATCGAAAAGATAATTGCAAACAAAACACCCCCAGGATTGATGTTGGTTTGGACGGTACCCGAGGATTCGGCTAGCCGTGGAGTGTGATTGATTGGTGGTGGGGGATTCAAAACTTTACTTTTCTGTTTGGGAACCGCCTATAGCATGTGTAGCGTGGAAGATGTTGAGAACTCTTAGTCATTGCATTGACAATGAAAGCATGCCACCCAAAATTATTATCTCTCTTTTCAAAGCTTGAGCTCTGGCACCTCTGGAAATCACTGCTTCCCTCTGCGAAGGGCCTGTCTATTTATGTTCCTGTTTAGTCATCCTCTTCTTACGAAAGCACCAATTAGAGAGCACCTCTCTCATTTTTATGCTTTGCTTTTAACTGTGTTGAGTATGACTATGACTGGATCTTCATTGCCTTGAATTACAATGTTTAGTCAGCCCTTGGTCTTTTAAGGTGCTCTGCATTTATGTTTTGTGGTCTCAGAAAGAGCTAGCGAGATACCATCTATTCGTACTGCTTCATGTTGTTTTGATTGAAGTGTTGACACTTGAGGCTTATTATTATTTGCTCGCTAGTTGATTATGCCATTAATATGAGTTCACCGTGAGACCTAGATGTCATTTGCTTATGTGGATTGCTTGTGATGTTGCTGAAATTCTGGTTGTGAGTTAGACATAGTTGCAATAACAAGATCAAACAGAGTTCGACAAAGTTTTCTTTTGTCTCTCTTAGTTTGTCAACTGAGTTGCTTGAGGACAAGCAAGGCTTTAAGATTGGGGGAGTTGATACGTCTCCGTCGTATCTACTTTTCCGAACTCTTTTGCCCTTGTTTTGGACTCTAACTTGCATGATTTGAATGGAACTAACCCGGACTGACGTTGTTTTCAGCAGAATTGCCATGGTGTTGTTTTTGTGCAGAAATAAAAGTTCTCAGAATGTCCTGAAAATTTACGGAGATTTTTTCTGGAATAAAAGAAAAATACCTGCGCAAAGATCCACTGAGGGGGCGTGCCAGTGGGCCACAAGCCCCTGGGCCGCGGCCACCCCTTATGGCCGCGCCATGAGGGCTTGTGGGGCCCACGTGGCACCACCGTCCCCAATCTCAGTCCTATATCTTCCGTTTTGCCTAGAAAAAAAATCAGAGAGAAGGTTTCATCGCGTTTTGCGATACGGAGGCGTCGCCACATCCTGGTCTTCATCTAGAGGGAAGATCTGGAGTCCGTTTCGGGCTCTGGAGAGGGGAAATCGTCGCCATCGTCATCATCGACCTTTCTCCATCGACAATTCCATGATGCTCTTCATCGTTCGTGAGTAATCTCATCGTAGGCTTGCTGGACGGTGATGAGTTGGATGAGATCTATCATGTAATCGAGTTAGTTCTTGACGGGGCTTGATCCCTAGTATCCACTATGTTCTAGATTGATGTTGCTACTACTTGGCTATGCTTAATGCTTGTCACTAGGGCCCGAGTGCCATGATTTCAGATCTGAACCTATTATGTTGTCACCAATATATGTGTGTTTTAGATCCTATCTTGCAAGTTGTAGTCACCTACTATGTGTTATGACCCAGCAACCCCGGAGTGACAATAGCCGAAACCACTTCCGGAGATGACCATAGAATGAGGAGTTCATGTATTCACCGCGTGTTAATGCGTTGGTCCGGTTCTTTATTAAAAGGAGAACCTTAATATCCCGTAGTTTCCATTAGGACCCCGCTGCCACGGGAGGGATGACTACATACGGAATACATGCCTACATTAGATTGATGAACGGGAGCTAGCCACATATCTCTCCGTGTTATAGATGTTACATGATGAATCACATTCGTCACACTCATCCATCACCGATCCACTGCCTACGACTCTTTTACTACTGGTTCTCGCTACGTTACTTTGCCTAGGTTTGTCCCTTGCTACAAGAGGGATTGGGCCACTTTGCTGCTGTCACTACTGCTGTTACTTTGCTGCTGCTGCTACTGTTGTTACTTGTTACTTTGCTGCTGCTACTACTGTTCCTTGCTACTCCGCTGTTACTTGTTGCAAGACTTTGTTGGTGTTAACATCCCGTCAACAAGGCTTTTTCTAGCACCGTTGCTAGGGATTGTCAAAGCTTTTTCTGGTGTCGTTGCTACCATACTACCTTGCTGCTGATACTTTGCTTGCAGACACTAATCTTTCAGGTGTGGTTGAATTGACAACGCAGCTGCTAATACTTGAGAATATCCTTTAGCTTCCCCTTGTGAGCAAATCAATAAATTTGGGTTGAATACTCTCCCCTCGAAAACTGCTGCGATCCCATACACTTGTGGGACATCAGCCGACAGCGTGTGCGTCCGTGGACGTCCTTTTACCTCCTTGGAGGCGTCACAGAGGAGTCCATCCCCTACACACCCCCGGTCCCAGGTCTTCAGGTGAAAACCTAAAGCCCGGTCGAGCTGGGCGTCGGCGCTTCCCCCTTTGGGGCTTTGTCTTGAAGGCCATGGGATCCGATTTGCACTCTTCATGGGATAGACGCTCACGGCGCTGCAATCCGCAGGTGCCCGAGTGGCACTGTGGAGGTTCTGGCGCCGCAACTTGTGTGGCGCCGGTGGTGATGGTGCGGCCGGTCTGGGTCGACGGTGGTGTATGTCATGCTTGAGTGCTCATTGTGTGTCTCTGCTTGGCTCCCTAGAGCTACGTTGTTGGCACACGGGCGTCGTGGCGTCGTCTCGCCCTCGCATTACTGTTCAAATGCACCCCCGACATAGGTAGTGTCGCGACATCGTGCAGTATTGGTTTGTGAGGTGCCGTTGGATTGCGTTGACGATGCAGTTCTACAACTTGGTTTGCAAGGCGATGCCTTCGATTATGCCGATGTCACACACGTGTCGTGGCATCATGTCGGCCTTGTGTGGCCTTCGACTGTGCCTCGCGCTACAAGTCCTGTGTCGCGGCATTGTGCAGTCTGGGATTGTGAGGTCCCGTTGGATTGCGTCGACGGTGCAGTGTCGTGCTTTGGTCCGGCTGGCCAATGTTGCTTGTCTTATCCTACAACGCTCTTTGTTGTGTTTTCCTTCCTTATTCTCCCTGTTAGATTTGTTGTTGGTGTGCGTTTTTTGTTTATCTCTTCTTTCTTGTGTCCCCGGTACTTCTGGTTCGCTTGAACCTATCTTGCGTGGCTGCAAAGCCTATAGGCAAATTTGAATAAAATTCAGGTGGAGGGCCTTGACCTCCCCCGGTGACCTTCAAAAAACATTGGTTGAGTTTACTTTGTCTACATCATGTCATCGTTCCCCCACCATTACTCTATTTTACTTAATACTGTAGATGCATGCTAGATAGTGGTCGATGGGTGGAGTAATAGTAGTAGGTGCATGCAGAATTTGACCTATTTGCTTATGGACGTGATGCCTATATACACATGATCATTGTTGTGAAAATTGCATTACTATCCATTGTTCTATCAATTGCCCAACAGTAATTTTTTTACCCACAATATGTTTATTTCATGAGATATGCCACCGGAGAACAATATGGTTGCGGGGTGTGTTGATAGAATTGCCTAAAAACATTAAATCTATGGTAGAGGAAAAGATGCATACGCTCGATACTTTTGGCTAAAAACATGGATAGAATATCTCTTGATGTAGAAACTCTTAAAAGTAAAGATTTGCCACCCAAGCATGATTTTAATGAGACTATTAAATCTATCCAAATATATATGAATGAAAGTAGGGAGAGGATTGCTAAGTTGAAAGCTAAGCAGGAATTCCTAGAAAAAACTCTCCCACTCGGTTTTTACCAAAACCATGATCAAGATCTTAAAATGATTGTCACTTCTCCTATTGTATCTTTATTTACTTATCAGAATTATAATGATAAAGGGACAAGAGATTAGTCAACTTTAGTTAGAAAGCGTCATGAAACAGAAGGACACACAGAGAGAGATCCAATCTCAGAGGGGCTCTCGCCCCTCTGCCGCCATGGAGACCATGGACCAGAGGGGAAACCCTTCTCCTATCTAGGGAGGAGGTCAAGGAAGAAGAAGAAGGAGGGGGGCTCTCTCCCCCTCTCTCCCGGCGGCGCCGGAACGCCGCCCGGGGCATCATCGTGTGACGGCGATCTACACCAACACCTCCGTCATCTTCACCAACATCTCCATCATCTTCCCCCATCTATATTCAGCGGTTCACTCTCCCGCAACCCGCTGTACCCTCTACTTGAACATGGTGCTTTATGCTACATATTATTATCCAATGATGTGTTGCTATCCTATGATGTCT
This sequence comes from Hordeum vulgare subsp. vulgare, assembly GCF_904849725.1. NCBI lineage: Eukaryota > Viridiplantae > Streptophyta > Magnoliopsida > Poales > Poaceae > Hordeum > Hordeum vulgare. The sequence continues at coordinate 530,411,121 of NC_058520.1, read as the reverse complement.
GAGTAGATTATCGTTGTCCTACCGGTGATTAATGAATTCCTATGATTGGTTTAATTTGCTTGTGGTTATGTTGTTGTCCTTTGGTGCCCATCATATGATTGCGCGCGTGGATCACACCATAGGGTTAGTAGTATGTTGATAGGACTATGTATTGGTAGGCTAGAGTGACAGAAGCTTCAAACCTAGCATAGAAATTGATGCATATGGGATTGAAGGGGGGCCAATATATCTTATTGCTATGGTTGGGTTTTACCTTAATGAACGTTAGTAGTTGCGGACGCTTGCTAATAGTTCCAATCATAAGTGCATAGAATTCCAAGTAAGGGATGACATGCTAGCAGAGGCCTCTCCCACATGATACTTGCTATCGATCTAGTAACGTAGTCAATTTCTTAGGGACAATTCCACAACTCCTACCACCACTTTTCCACACTCATTAGACACTCGTAGTTGTTTCTTTTTCTAACCAGACCCTAGTTTTATTTACATGTTCTTTACTTTCTTGCAAGCCTTTCCTATCGCTCCTACAAAGTACTTCTAGTTTCATACTTGTTCTAGGTAAAGCGAACGTAAAGTGTGCGTAGAGTTGTATCGGTGGTCGATAGAACTTGAGGGAATATTTCCTACCTTTAGCTCCTCATTGGGTTCGACATTCTTACTTATCGAGAAAGGCTACAATTGATCCCCTATACTTGTGGGTTATCAAGACCTTTTTCTGGCTCCGCTGCCTGGGAACAATAGCATGGGGTGAATATCCTCGTGTGTGCTTGTTTGCTTTATCACTAAGTAGATTTATTTGATATTCTAAGTTGTTCTCTATCTTTAGTTATGGATATGGAACACGAAATACCAAAAAAAAAATTGGTGTACTTGCTACTCATGGAGATGGGGTACCTCCTAAAACCCTCGAGGCTCGTTATGTGGAAAATGTTATGTACTTCTTTAATAATCCTAAGAAAGCCCCATTCAATTATATAATGGGATACACGTTGGATCAACGTGAATACTTTAGGGATTATCGCTTAACTCAAAAGGGAAACTTTTATGGGATCAAATCCATTTGTTGAAATGGTATGCTTCGGAACAATGCAAGAGACATGGTGTTACTTGTTGCTCTAGGATGAAGGCTCCACACCTTCCCTTTTCTTGTGAGTTTAATGATCATAGAACCTTGGCTTCTTATGCTAATGGTATATATGATTATTATGATGTGGATCAAATAGAAGAGTTTGTTGCTTTTATGGGTGCTTATGAAATTGAGGCTTTGTTTAAAAGGTATGATGATAATGATGATGCTCCTTACCGATTTGAAAATTTGGCTATGCTTCGTTATTGTTATACTAATTATGACTATAATGCCCATATTGAATGATTTAAGGAGAAATCTTGTGCTGCCCAAGAAGAGACTATTATTTTGCAGGAAACTATGGAAGAAGAAAATGCTGAAATTGTGAGCTCATTAGATGAAAAGGATGACGAGGAGAGCGAAGAACAAAAGGCGGAAGAACGGACTAGCTACCCGTGTCCACCTTCTAATGAGAGTAACTCTTCTACTCATACATTATTTAATTTCCCTTCCTTCTTACCGAAGGATGAATGCTATGATCCCTTGGATTCGTTTGAAATATCCCTTTTTGATGAACTTGATGTTTGCTATGCTTCTGGCCATGATGCCAATATGAATGATGCTTACGAAGATGAGCTAGCTATAGTTCCTTATGTTACACATGATGATTTTTATGAATATAATATGCATGTGCTTGCTGCTCCTACTTCCAATTATTATGAGAGAGGAACTACATCTCCACCTCTCTATGTTTCCAATACGATAAAATTGCAAGAAACTGCTTATGCTATGTATTGGCCTTTACTTGATGTGCATGAATTGTTCTTTTATGACATTCCAATGCATATGAAGAGAGTTAGACTTCATCATTTCATGATATATGTTACCTTGTGCTCACTACTAAATTACAAATCATTGCTAATTAAAATTGGCTTTGATATACCTTGGGATCCGGGTGGATCCATTACTTGAGCACTTTATGCCTAGCTTAATGGCTTTAAAGAAAGCGCTGCCTGGGAGACAACCCGGAAGTTTTAGAGAGTCATTTATTTCTGTTGAGTGCTATTATTTAGTTTAAAAACAAAAAAAATATAGAGGGGAACTTAAAACTTTTTCAAAAAGAGAAGCGATTGAAAGGTGATGCATTGCGGAAGTGAGGGTCGACCTTGAACACTTGTGTTCATGCTCATGGAAACAATGTAGAATTTTTTATGGAAGTTTCTCACAAAAATAATTATCCCCTTGTACAATTCCATTGTGTTTTTAAAAATAATGTGCCAAGTAAATCCTTTACGATTAGTTTGGGTGATAGTTGTTTGAGCACACTGAGAAAAGACAGAAACTTTCTGCTCACGAAATTAATTTTCATTTTTATTCTGGAAGAGCTTTTGAGTTGATTATTTTTTCTGCTGATTGATATGCAAATTGTCCAGACGTTCGTAATTTTTAAGATTTTTTGAGATATCAAAAGTATACGGAATAAACAGATTGCTATAGACTGTTCTGTTTTGACAGATTCTGTTTTCTATGCATTGTTCTCTTATTTTGATGAATCTATGGATAGTATCGGGGGGTATGAACCATGTGAAGTTGGATTACAGTAGATATAATGCTAATATGAATTTAGAATGAGTTCACAACAGTACTTGAAGTGGTGATTTATTTTATTATACTAACGGATCTCACGAAGTTTTGTTGAGTTTTGTGTGATTGAAGTTTTCAAGTTTTGGGTGAGAGCACGATGGATGAAGGAATAAGGAGAGGCAAGAGCCTAAGCTTGGGTATGCCCGAGGCACCCCAAGGTAATATTCAAGGAAGACTCAAGCGTCTAAGCTTGGGGATGCCCCGGAAGGCATCCCCTCTTTTGTCTACAATCTATCGGTAATTTTACTCAGAGCTATATTTTAATTCGTCACATGATATGTGCAAATGCTTGGAGCGTCTTTTGTGTTTATTTTTCCTTTTTCTTTTATGCACCATGCTGGTATGAGATAGTCCTTGGTTGGCTTTATAGAATGCTTCTTGTGCTTCACTTATATCTTTTGAAATTTGGATTGCCTGTTTCCCTACACATAGAAAACCGCCATTTGTAGAATGCTCTTTTGCTTCACTTATATTTATTAGAGCAGGGCATATTTTTTGTAGAAAGAATTAAACTCTCATGCTTCACTTATACCTATTTAGAGAGTTAACAGGAGTTGGTCATTCACATGGTTAGTCATAAAATCCTACATAAAACTTGTAGATCACTGAATATGATATGTTTGATTCTTGCATCAGTTTTGCGACATGAATATGTGATATTAGAGTCATGCTAGTGAGTAATTGTGTATTTTTAGAAATACTTGTGTTAAGGTTTGTGATTCCCGTAGCATGCACATATGTTGAACCGTTATGTGATGAAGTCGAAGCATGATTTATTTATTGATTGTCATCCTTTGAGTGGAGGTCGGGATCGCGCGATGGTTAATTCCTACCAACCTTTCCCCTAGGAGCATGCGTGTAGTACCTTGTTTCGATGAATAATAGACTTTTGCAATAAGTATGTGAATTCATTCTTTATGACTAATGTTGAGTCCATGGATTATACGCACTCTCACCCTTCCACCATTGCTAGCCTCTCTAGTACCGCGCAACTTTCGTCGGTGCATTACACCCACCATATAGCCTCCCTCAAAACAGCCACCATACCTACCTATTATGGCATCTTCATAGCCATTCCGAGATATATTGCCATGGAACTACCACCGTTCCGTCTCATGACATGTGCCAGCACTTCCATATTGCCATTGCATGATCGTAAGATAGCTAGCATGATGTTTCCATGGCTTGTCCATTTTTTGATGTCATTGCTATGCTAGATCATTGTCATGGTACACTACCGAAGGCATTTCATATAGAGTTATCATTACTCTAAGTATTGAGTTGTAAGTGTGATGATCATTATTAATAGAGCATTGTCCCATGTGAGGAAATAAAAGAGGCCAGCGAAGCCCATTTACAAAAAAGAGGCCAAAGATGCCCACCAAAAAAAAGAGGCCAAAGAGCCCACAAAAAAATGAGAGAAAAGAGAGAAGGGACAATTGCTACTATCCTCTTTCCACACTTGTGCTTCAAATAGCACTATGATCTTCATGACAGAGAGTCTCCTATGTTGTCACTTCCATATACTAGTGGGAAATTTTCATTATATAACTTGGCTTGTATATTCCAATGATGGGATTCCTCAATATTGCCCTAGGTCTTCGTGAGCAAGCAAGTTGGGTGCACACCCACTAGTTTCTTTTGTGAGCTTTCATACACTTATAATCTCTAGTGCATCCGCTGCGTGGCAATCCCTACTCACTCACATTGATATCTATCGATGGGCATCTCCATAGCCCGTCGATACGCCTAGTTAATGTGAGACTATCTCCTCCTTTTTTGTCTTCTCCACGACCACCATATTCTATTCCACCTATAGTGCTATGTCCATGGCTCACGCTCATGTATTGCGTGAAAGTTGAAAAGGTTTGAGAACACTAAAGTATGAAACAATTGCTTGGCTAAAACCGGGGTTGTGCATGATTTAAATACGTTGTGTGGGGAAGATGCAGCATAGTCAGACTATATGATTTTGTAGGGATAACTTTCTTTGGCCATGATATTTTGGGAAGACATGATTGCTTTGTTAGTATGCTTGAAATATTATTGTCTTTATGTCAAATGATAGACTATTGCTTCGAACCACTCGTGTTTTAGTATTCATGCCATGATTAGATTATATGATCAAGATTATGCTAGGTAGCATTCCACATCAAAAATTATCTTTTTTATCATTTACCTACTCGAGGGCGAGCAGGAATTAAGCTTGGGGATGCTGATACGTCTCCGTCGTATCTATAATTTTTGATTGTTTGATGCCAATATTCTACAACTTTCATATACTTTTGGCAACTTTTTTATACTACTTTTGGGACTAACATATTCATCCAGTGCCCAGTGCCAGTTCCTGTTTGTTGCATATTTTTTGTTTCGCAGAATATCCATACCAAATGAAGTCCAAACGTAATAAAAACTTACGGGGATTTTTTTTTGGAATATTTATGATTTTTGGGAAGAAGAATCAACGCGAGGCGATGCACGGAGGGCCCACATGCCCTGTAGCCGCCACCAGGAGGTACGGCGGCGGCTGGCAGGCTTGTGGACACTCCTTAAGGTGGTTGGATCCCTTCTTTCGCTGCAAGAAATATAATATCCGGAAGAAAATCGTGTTAAAATTTCAGCCCAATCGGTGTTACGGATCTCCGGGAATTTAAGAAACGGTGAAACACAGAATCTGGGAGCGCAGAAACACAAGGACACAGAGAGAGAGATCCAATCTCACAGGGGCTCTCGCCCCTCTGCCGCCATGGAGACCATGGACCATAGGGGAAACCCTTCTCCCATCTAGGGAGGAGGTCAAGGAAGAAGAAGAAGGAGGGGGGCTCTCTCCCCCTCTCTCCCGACGGCGCCGGAACGCCGCCCGGGGCATCATCGTGTGACGGCGATCTACACCAACACCTCCGTCATCTTTACCAACATCTCCATCATCTTCCCCCATTTATATTCAGCGGTTCACTCTCCCGCAACCCGTTGTACCCTCTACTTGAACATGGTGCTTTATGCTACATATTATTATCCAATGATGTGTTGCTATCCTATGATGTCTGAGTAGATTATCGTTGTCCTATCGGTGATTAATGAATTCCTATGATTGGTTTAATTTGCTTGTGGTTATGTTGCTGTCCTTTGGTGCCCATCATATGATTGCGCGCGTGGATCACACCATAGGGTTAGTTGTATGTTGATAGGACTATGTATTGGCAGGCTAGAGTGACAGAAGCTTCAAACCTAGCATAGAAATTGATGCATATGGGATTGAAGGGGGGCCAATATATCTTATTGCTATGGTTGGGTTTTACCTTAATGAACGTTAGTAGTTGCGGACGCTTGCTAATAGTTCCAATCATAAGTGCATAGAATTCCAAGTAAGGGATGACATGCTAGCAGAGGTCTCTCCCACATGATACTTGCTATCGATCTAGTAACGTAGTCAATTTCTTAGGGACAATTCCGCAACTCCTACCACCACTTTTCCACACTCGTTAGACACTCGTAGTTGTTTCTTTTTCTAACCAGACCCTAGTTTTATTTACATGTTTTTTACTTTCTTGCAAGCCTTTCATATCGCTCCTACAAAGTACTTCTAGTTTCATACTTGTTCTAGGTAAAGCGAATGTAAAGTGTGCGTAGAGTTGTATCGGTGGTCGATAGAACTTGAGGGAATATTTGTCCTACCTTTAGCTCCTCGTTGGGTTCAACACTCTTACTTATCGAGAAAGGCTACAATTGATCCCCTATACTTGTGGGTTATCAATACACTATGAACCAACTATCAAAATAAATATAAATAAATATGAATGCAATGCTTTGTGTGACTTTGGGAGGCCTTGGGGTGCGGTTGGAGATTCTCTAAGAGCATCTCTAGTAGACCACGTATAATGGTCAAACCCATAAAAACGGCGTGTTTACAGTTTCGGTCGGGAAAACGACGCAAAGCAGACCCCGTAAAACTTGTTCAACCCGTAAATTTTTTAAGGGGCGCGGTAAATCCATCCGCGAGAACCTTATATGTGTACTTTGGAGGCACTATACAGTTCAACCCGTAAACTCGTCAAACCTCGTCGGAACAAACGCGCCGCCACGGAACTTGCGAGAATCTACCTGGAACTCACCGGAATCCGTCACCGCATGACGGAAGAAGCCGCCGCATGCCGGAATTTATCGCTACGGGTCCGAATTGCAGCCAGCTCAACCTCCACTACCAAGGCGAGGCCGTCCACGGGTAGGGCGGAGCAGACCTGTAATGCCCAAGATGCAGTCCTATCGTTATTTTGGCGCGAGGGCCTCGACACGGATAGAAACGCATCTCGTCGTGTGCCACAAGCTACATCAGAGTGACATCAGTACAATTCGTACAATAATAATGAAGAAGAGCAAGGTCCATCTACGGAAGAAAACAAACGATAAAAGAACGACGTCAATCCTTGCTATCCCAGGCTGCCGGCTTGGAACCCATCCTAGATCGTTGAAGAAGAAGAAGAAGAAGAAACTCCAAATGAATAATCAACGCGCTTACGTCAAGTAACTCTTTACCTGTACCTGCAACTGGTGTTGTAGTAATCTGTGAGCCACAAGGGATTCAACAATCTCATTTCCAAAGGTATCAAGACTAGCAAAGCTTAATGGGTGAGGTATGGTTACGTGGTGAGGCTGCAGCAAGCGACTAAGCATTTATTTCACGTGGCTAACTTTCGAGTACAAGAATAAGAGGGGAATGATCTACGCATAGTGGACGTGAACTACTGATGATCAAATGAATGATCCTGAACACCTACTTACATCAAACATAACCCCACCGTGTCCTCGATCAGAGAAGGAGCTCACGAAAGAGACAGTCACGGTTACTCACCCAGTTGAGAAGTTTTAGTTAAGTTTACTTCAAGTTATCTAGAATCAGATGTTAAACAAAGTTTCCACGTTGCCACATAACCGCGGGCACGACTTTCCAAAAGATTTAACCCAGCAGGGGTGCTCCAACTAGTCCATCACAAACTACCACACGCTGCGACGAAATGACCTCGATCAGGGAAACTCGTGATCTCCTCGGGTTCCTATTGGAAAAACTCAACCTCGAGATAACCCAAAGCATCCTCAGAATCCCTCGCACAAGATGCTCGAGAAAGGTAAAACAAGTCCAGCAAAGCCACCCAGCATGTCGATGATCCCGATAGGAGCCGTGTATCTCGTTCTCAGGACACGACTGATGAGCTATGGTTACCATGGCAGACGCCGAGTTGCCCCGGGTAGCGTTAATAAGCTGCTCTGTTTGGGACCAACGCCATCAGCACTGGCCACCTGTATTATGTTGAATTACTCCTCGGGTTCATGACGCCCTATCTTTTTCAGTATTATCAGGATTCTTATGTTGGGAAAATATAGTACCAATGTTGGGCCTTGCGATACGAGCTTTATCCCAAAACGAGAATCTAGGGGGTCCCCATAACAACCCCAAGCATGTTAGGAGCGCTCATTTATGGAACATAACACCGGTAGCCGAAACTAAGGTGACAAAGGTGGACCAAAACACCAGGCTAGAAAGGCTGAGCCTTCCACCTTTTACCAAGTATATGGGTGCATTAAAATAAATAGCATTAATATGGTGATATAACAAGGAACCCATGTTTTCACATGGAAGCAACTACACCTACAACTAGCAACGCTATCCAATGGTTAAGCAAGTGGTAACATAGCCAATCAGTAGTTTGCTAGGTTGTAGAAAGGTTGAAGGTTTTCATGGTAATGTTGGGAGGCTGATATTTAACATGTGGTAGGCAGCGAGACATAACGATAGAAACGAAACAACTAGCATGACAACGATATTAATGGTATCTAGGGAAATGATCATATTGTGTGTAATCCCGCTTGGAAGAAGAGCGACTCCAAGTAGCACATGAACCGACATAGTCGAACGGATCTCCACATTCCATCACGCTTCCGAAACTCTATCGAGATGAAGCAAACCGGAAACAAGAATCAACACACGATATTCACCATGGCACATGCACGATATGATGCACAACACATATGATGCTTGATCACTTTCAAATATGCAAGGCATAGCAAATCACATCACGCAAACACTACACATTAAGTGAAGCTCAATATGCAATGAGTTGCATATTGACGAAACTCCACATTTAATTATTTAGTTCACTCTGTTTATTTCCACTGCAATATTAAATGTTTCTAAACATAGCAAGGGGTGAAGCACAAATTAATCTACCTATCTAGTCATTTTAAATGAGGTCGGAAACGACATATAGCGTCTCCAAACTGACCCCACACGTTAATTTTGTAATGTTTTCATATCCGTCCTAACTGCATTTTATGTTTGTTAAACGGCAAAACAAAGTGTCTCACGTGATTCTACTCGTCATTCTAGTCAATTTACATATATGGCTCATCTCCAACGGAGCTACGGTTAATTAACTATGACCTAAACCATTTTAACCCGTTGTCACACAAATCAAAGCAAACATCACAACTAAGAGCTTTAAACATGCATGAGAGTGGGAAAATATTAATCTACGTGAAATTCTAGCCAGGTTATATATATATAACTTTTCGCAATCCGACACACAGATTAATAGATACGGGCATTTGAAAATCATGAAATTTTCTGAAATTCTCGTAATTAGCAAAATTCGTCCACCGGGAAAAAAATAACATTGGCCGAATCTGGTGCAACAAGATAGCTAGAACGTGTCGGGGCAGGGAATAGACGGAGCGGTCGGGTGGCTCACCTCGCGGCCACGTGGGTCGGCTTGGCCTGGGGCGGAGATGGGCCGGGGAAGGCAAGGAGGAGGTCAGCTCGGGCGCTGGCCAGCTGGGCCGAGGGCGATGCGGGTTAGCGGGGCTGCGTCCCACTGCTGGTCAATGGGGTCGGCTGACCCTAGATCCGACCGGGATCGGGGCTGCGGCGATGGGGCAACAACGATTGGGAGACGACGATTGGGCGACGGGGCGACGAGGAACGGGGCCGGCGCTCAGGTTGGCGGGGCGACCTCCAGTGGCGGGCAACGGCAAGGGGCGATGCTTGGGCCGGCAACGGCTGTTGCGCGACGCGTGATACGTCTCCAACGTATTTATAATGTTTTATGGTTCCATGCTATTATCTTGTCAAACTTTGGATGTTTTGTATGCCTTTTATATCTTTTTTGAGACTAACTTATTAACTCAGTGCCAAGTGCCAGTTCCTGTTTTTTCCGTGTTTTTAACCCTTTTCAGGGGAGAATATTAAACGGAGTCCAAACGGAATAAAACCTCCGAAAATATTTTTTTCGAGAACAGAAGATACGAGGGAGCGTGAGAACCAAGGCAGAGGCCACCACGGGAGGCCACAAGCCCCCTAGGCGCGGCCAGGGGCACGCGCCTAGTAGGCTTGTGGGACCCCTGTGGCTCCTCTTCCCTACTTCTTCCACCTATAAATCCCTGAAAAATCCAAAACCACGGGAAAGATCCACGAAAATTCGTTTCCGCCGCTGCAAGCTTCTGTCTCCGCAAGATTCCATCTGGGGCACGTTCTGGTGCCCTGCCAGAGGGGGATACGGATATGGAGGGCTTCTATATCAACACCATTGCCTCTCCGATGATGCGTGAGTAGTTCACCATAGACCTTCGGGTCCGTAGCTAGTAGCTAGATGGCTTCTTCTCTCTCTTGGATCTTCAATACAAAGTTCTCCATGATCTTCATGTAGATCTATCCGATGTAATCTTCTTTTGCGGTGTGTTTATCGAGATCCGATGAATTGTGGATTTATGATCAGATTATCTATGAATCTTATTTGAATTTCTTCTGATCTCTTATATACATGAGTTCATATCCTTGTAATTCTCTTCGAGTTGTGGGTTTTGTTTGGCCAACTTGATCTATGATTCTGGCAATGGGAGAAGTGCTTGGTTTTGGGTTCATACCGTGCGGTGACCTCACCCAGTGACAGAAGATGTAGCGAGGCACGCATCGTATTGTTTCCATCTAGGGTAAAAAGATGGGGTTTATATCTATTGCATGAATTTATCCCTCTACATCATGTCATCTTGCTTAAGGCGTTACTCCGTTCGTCATGAACTCAATACACTAGATGCATGCTGGATAGCGGTCGATGTGTGGAGTAATAGTAGTAGATGCAGAAAGTATAGGTCTACTTGTCTCGGACGTGATGCCTATATGTATGATCATTGCCTTAGATATCGTCATGACTTTGCGCGGTTCTATAAATTGCTCGACGGTAATTCGTTCACCCACCGTAATATTTGCTATCTTGAGAGAAGCCTCTAGTGAACACTATGGCCCCGGGTCTACTTCACATCATATTTTCCGCCTTACACTTTACTTTGTTGCACTTTCCGCCTTCAGATCTCACCTTGCAATCAATCGTGAAGGGATTCACAACCCCTTTGTAGCGTTGGGTGCAAGTTTGCTGTTTTTGCGCAGGAACATCGGTGATTCATCTTGATACTCCTACTGGATTGATACCTTGGTTCTCAAAACTAAGGTAAATACTTACTGCTACTGTGCTGCATCACCCTTTCCTCTTCAAGGGAAAAACACACGCATGCTCAAGAGGTAGTGTTGGGGATATTACCTGTTAATAACCCGCCCTAGTTGGGCCGGGTCACCAAATCAGGCGATTCACCTAAACAATGATTTCGGCCTTGGTGTTATCAGCACGAAGGTCCTATGGCGGTTTAAGATTTCTGGAAAGTCTCCAAGCTTTGAAGGACGGCGACTTAGAGACCACAGGGGTCACGATTTGTAGAAAGGAAAGTATCCTTGTAAACCCTAAGGGTTCGACCTGTATATAAAGGCGAGCCCTAGGGAAGAAGAGGGGCAGGTTAGAAATCATCGAGTGCTAGGTCTGGCAAGTTACGCCTTCCTTGTAATCGAAACCACATCAATACAAACCAAAGCAGGACGTAGGCCTTTACCTCCTCACGAGGGGCCGAACCTGGGTAAATCGCCATGTCTCTCCCGCTTAACCCCTTTGAGTCGCCGCCAAGGTGCGATGGCTCCAGTACTAAGTCCTTTCACGAGGACATCTGCCGTGACAAAACCACGACAGTTGGCGCCCACCGTGGGGCTTGCGCACGGTGGAGTTGAGTTCTCAAAGGGAGCCCTACCAGGGTTTGGGAGTTACGCGACGGGGCTCATGACCCGGAGCCGCCGCGGGAAAACCTACATCGACAACCAGGGATGGGGGCCCGAAGCAGATTCGATTGAATCTGGTTACAGGGTCCCCTTCGGCAAGATCAACATCTTCATCTGCATGATCGGATCATCCGTGCCTGAGCCGGACATCTCCACCGACATCGTCGAGCCGGCCAGGTACGTCCGCCCAGTAATAACGCCAAATCTGACTCGCTCGGTCTTGGTGGGGTTCACGCAGGGATCGGAGGAGCCAGAGCGCTCGGCGACTCAGGAAACTACACCGGTCAACTCTGATGACGAATCATCCATGGGCGATTCAGATTCAATCTGGTCTCTACATGGGGATTGTCTTGGGGGCTTGTCGCTGGCCATGGACCCCCGAAGTCCTTGACCGAACCTGCCGTCAGATCGCCATTTACATGGCGGGGGCGACTCAACCCACACAAAACCCCACCGGAGGCGATGGAGCCGGCGAGACGTCCAGAAGCCCGGCCGTAGTCCTGGTGGATTTAGCGGCAGAAATCACAAGGCTGATGGCGACTCCCCTTACACCAGAAAACCAAGAGGAGATAAACGCGGAGCTGGCGAAACTCAGAGAGGCAGTGGCAAAGGCTCATCGGGATGCCGAGGTGGAGTCTGCTAGGATCGAGACTCGGCAAGCTCAAATTGCGTCCGAAAGAATGCGTTTAAACACTGACAACTGGCGGCTCGAAAGACAACAGCGCACATATGACGCCGTCCATCAACGGAGACACCAGGGTCGCCTGCCCCATGATCTCAACCCGACCCGCCTGTTCGACACTCCACGAACCCCAGGGGCGGGAGCCGCCCCGAGGGGAGGGCCGGGTCGCCCGCCTAACCCGCCGGGTCAGCCGGCTGAGGATCGCATTCCCCGATTCCGGACGCCTCAAGGCCACTTTTCCAACCCGGTGGACAACGTCCTTGCCGCAACTCGCCATCTGGAATCTCTTCCGATTCACGGCAACACTCCTGCCGAGATAGAAGCAAGGAACGCCATCGAGATGTTGAAGACGGCAGTGGTTCAAAACGCCCAGCTACCACACAGCCTCGAGAGGTTGCATTCCACTCCCCAGGCAAGCTACACCAGGAGCCGGCCAGAGGACCAGCCCGCCGTAAACAGCGGGCCGCGACACATCCCACAGGACAACCCGCCTGATCGAAACCCGCCGGGTCGGGATCTCCCGAACACCCAAGACGCCCCGGCCCCCCTCGTCGGGGGCGGAGGGCGAGTTGGGGTGCCATGCTTGGCCCTCGCCCTTCATAACGAAAGGATGCCCAAAGATTTTAAGGGACCAAGAAAGGTGCCTAATTACACCCCGGACCTTGAGCCGGCATCGTGGATCGAGAGTTATGAAATCGCCATGGACATGCTCGACGTAAACGAGGCAGTTTGCGCCAGATACTTCACGATGATGCTCGAGGGGTCAGCACGTACTTGGTTGAAAAACATACCTCCCAACTCCATCCAGACTTGGGCCGAGTTAAAAGAGCGTTTCATCAAAAACTTCTGAGGAACTTGCAAACGTCCGATGACGATTGTCGATCTACAACACTGTGTTCAGCGCCCGGATGAGTCAGCTCACCATTGGTCACGGCGGGTTGCAGAAATTATCCATTTGTCAGATGGTATTACCGCGGCTCAAGCTGTGCTGATCCTCAAGCAGAATTGCCATTACGAACCCTTGGTGCAAAAATTGGGGCGACTCAAGAGAAAGGTCCAAGACATGGGAGAGTTGATGGACACCCTCACTAGGTACGCTGAGGCAGATGACACCAAAGATCCTGGTGAGGACGGTAAGGCTAATTCGCCCAAAAAGGGCGAGTCATCCAAAAACCATACCCGGTTCCAGGGACGCAACCGCCACAATAAAGGGGCCAATAGCAAGTGAAGACTGCAAGAGGAGCCCTCGGACTTAGTCGCCAATACCAACGCCAACAATGGCAACCAACGCCAGAAGAAAAACAGGGGGTTTAGCGGGAAGAGGCCGCGTAACTATGAAGAGCTACTCAAAGGCCCTTACCCGCACCATGCCACGGCAGACGGTCCGGCGACTCACTCCTGGGAGAATTGCTTCGTAATGCGGGAGTTTCGCGCGGAGGCGATCAAGAAAAGTCAAAATGATGACCCGGACCAGCGCCAGGAGCAGTTCGCCGCACCCAACCAATGACAGAACCCCTTCGGCGGCTTTCCTGAACAGGGGGCTCAGGGAGGCCCACAGCCAGGCGGCGGCCAATACCCGGTGCACCACCAGCGGCGGTATAACCCGCCAGGAGCCTTTCAACAGCCACCCCTACAGGGGGCTCCGCAGGGTCAGGATGATAATGGGGGTTTCCGCAGCAACCCCAAACAGTTAAGTAATGGGCAGTATCATGTTTTCACCACCAATGCTTGTAGGCGCGATAAGAAGGTGAGTCACCGGGCGTACAGTGTATCTGAACCGGCGCTTCCCAGATACCTCCATTGGTCTGAGCAGACCATAACATGGAGCAGGGAGGATCACCCGCCAAGAGTTGACAACCCACGCGATTTAGCGTTGGTCGTGGCTCCCTATGTTGGGGGTTACACCCTGTCTAAAGTGCTAATGGATGGTGGCAGCAGCATTAATATCTTATATTTTGACACTTTCCAAAGGATGAACCTATTGGAAAGGGACCTGATGCCTTCAACCACGGTCTTCCACGGAATCTTCCCGGGCAAGTCGGCCTACCCCATAGGCCGAGTCAGACTCACATTGGCGTTTGGAACTGCGCAGAATTACAGGTCGGAGTCACTGATTTTCGAGGTGGTCAAATTGAAAAGCCCCTACCATGCGTTATTTGGGCGGCCGGCTTACGCCCGCTTCATGGCTCGCCCGTGTTATGTTTACCTCAAGCTCAAAATGCCTGGTCCCAAAGGACCCATCACGGTTGATGGAGATACAAGGATTGCAAAGGAATGTGAAGAAGGGGACGCGGCTTATGGGAAGTCGCCTGCGCTGCAGAGGAGCTCAAACACCATCGGGCCAATGTTGACCCGGCGGACATGTCACCCCTAAAGAAGCCGACTACAGATGCTGAGTCGCCTCTCAAGTTCAAGCCAACGGATGACACTAAGAAAATCGATTTCGTTCTTGGCGATTCATCCAAGCAGTTCACCATTGGGACGGGTCTGGACCCCAAATAGGAAAGCGCGCTCATCGAATTCATCCGTGAGAATCGAGACATCTTTGCATGGAAACCTTCTGACATGCCAGGTGTGCCGAGAGAATTCGCTGAGCACCATCTTATTGTTGACCCAAAGGCAAAACCCATCCAGCAGTACCTTCGCAGATTTAACGAGGAGCGACGCAAGGCGATTGGGGAAGAGGTTGCCCGTCTTTTAGCCGCCGGATTCATCATGGAAGTTTTTCACCCCAAATGGCTGGCTAACCCGGTTTTGGTACTCAAGAAGAACGGTACCTTTCGTATGTGCATTGACTACATAGATCTCAACAGAGCCTGTCCAAAAGATCCCTTGTCTCTTCCCCGCATTGACCAGATCATTGACTCGGTTGCGGGATGCGAACGATTGTGCTTTTTGGACGCTTACTCAGGATATCACCAAATCAAGATGGCCGTGGAGGATCAAGAGAAAACAGCCATTATAACCCCCTTTGGGGCTTTTTGTTATGTGTCCATGCCTTTTGGACTCAAGAGTGCGGGGGCGACTTACCAGCGCTGCATCCAGAATTGCCTCCGCAACCAAATCGGTCGCAACGTCCACGCCTATGTCGACGATATTGTAATCAAAACCCGCCAGGGGGAGACACTACTGGAGGATCTCAAGGAAATGTTCGATAATCTACGAGTATATCAGATGAAGCTAAATCCCACCAAATGTGTTTTTGGTGTGCCTGCAGGGAAATTGCTGGGCTTCCTGGTATCGGAGCGCGGCATTGAAGCTAACCCGGACAAGATCGAAGCATTTATATCCCTTGGAAGGCCGGCGAACGTTAATCAAGTTCAACGATTGGCGGGTCGCATTGCGGCCCTAAGTCGTTTCGTAAGTCGCCTAGGTGAGAAGGCGATCCCTCTTTATCAGTTGTTAAGGAAATCTGATCGGTTTGTTTGGACGAATGAGGCAGACGAGGCGCTCGAAGCCCTGAAACACCAATTGGTTAACCCGCCGGTCCTGGCCGCCCCGACTGAAAAAGAGCCCATGCTTCTGTATATCGCGGCAAATTCCAAAGCAATAAGTGTGGCAATGGTCGTTGAAAGAAAGGAGGAAGGGAAGGAATACCCAGTTCAACGCCCGGTATATTTTATCAGCGAGGTGCTAACCCTTTCCAAGCAGCGGTACCCACACTGGCAGAAGTTGGTATATGGGGTGTTTATGGCGAGTCAGAAACTTAAGCATTACTTTCAAGAACACCCTATCACAGTGGTTAGCTCTGCCCCCCTTGGGGACATCATCCAGAATCGGGAGGCAACAGGGCGGATTGCCAAGTGGGCAATTGAACTTGGGCCGCACCACATACAGTATACCCCCCGCACAGCCATCAAGTCTCAGGCTTTAGTTGATTTCGTCAACGACTGGACGGAGTTGCAGGCTCCGGAAGACAGGCCTGATCTCACTTACTGGACTATTTATTTTGATGGATCTAGGCAGCTGGAAGGCTCGGGGGCTGGTGTGGTGTTGGTATCCCCTCAAGGAGATAAATTCTGCTATGTTCTCCGACTCATGTTTCCATGCACTAACAATGCGGCGGAATACGAAGCTTTGCTTCACGGCTTGCGACTCGCCAAGGAGATGAATTTTACACGAGTCAGATGCTTTGGCGACTCTGATTTGGTGGCGCAACAAGTTTCGGATACGTGGGATTCTCGGGACCCCATGATGGCGGCTTACAGAAGAGCTGTGTCTCATGTGGCGGGTCATTTTCATGGTTATCAGGTGGACCACATTGATCGGCGCCTCAACGAGGCAGCTGACGCCCTCTCACGACTTGGTTCCCAGCGAAAGCCAGTTCCTCCCAATGTTTTTCTGGATATTTTACATAAACCATCCGTGATTCTACCATCGGAGGAGGAGTTGGCAATACCAGATCCTGAGTCTCAGCTCGTGGCGGCTCTCCACGTCACGCCAGATTGGGTTCTTCCTTATCTGGCTTATCTCGCCAGGGGCGAGTTACCAACAGACAAAGTTTCGGCTCGTCAAATCGTTCGCCGCAGCAAATCCATGGTCATCATCAATGGCGAGTTATATAAGCGGAGCGCCTCTGGAGTTTTTCAGCGATGCGTTTCCTCCGAAGAAGGATGCATAATCTTAAATGACATTCATTCCGAAGACTATGGGCATCATGCCGGGTCACGCTCTTTGGTGTCAAAGGCTTTTCGTCATGGTTTCTTTTGGCTGACGGCTCATGCTGATGCAGAAGATATAGTTCGTCGGTGCGAAGGGTGCCAACGTTATGGGCGACAGGCTCATGTGTCGGCTCAAGAATTAAGAATGATCCCCATCACTTGGCCTTTTGCGGTCTGGGGGCTGGACATGGTCGGCCCCTTTAAAATGTCCTCTAACAAGAAGACCCATCTGCTGGTGGCAGTTGATAAGTTCACCAAGTGGGTTGAGGCGGCACCTGTTGGAGCTTGCGATGCGGAAACAGCGGTCAAATTCTTGAAGAAGCTGATTTTCCGGTTTGGATATCCGCACAGTATCATTACTGATAATGGTACTAACTTGTCCCAAGGGGCGATGCAGGAGTTTTGCCGTCGAGAGCATATCCGGCTTGATGTTTCTGCAGTCGCTCACCCACAATCTAATGGGCAGGCGGAGCGGGCGAATCAGGAGGTTTTGCGAGGAATTAAGCCCCGACTCATGGTTCCCCTGGAGATAACCCCAGGGTCTTGGGTTGAAGAATTACCTTCAGTACTGTGGAGTATTCGGACTACCCCGAACCGGTCCACAGGTTTCACCCCTTTCTTTCTGGTCTATGGAGCAGAAGCCGTTCTTCCCACTGATATAAGGCATGACTCACCTAGAGTCGCCGCATATGTGGAACAAGACAATGAGCTGGCGCGTCAAGACTCTTTGGACGCCTTAGAGGAGGCACGTGACCTGGCTGCGGCCCGTTCAGCTATCTACCAGCAGGATCTACGGCGTTATCACAGCCGCCGGGTTAAGAGTCGGACCTTTCAGGAAGGCGACTTGGTTCTTCGATTGATACAAGATCGTGCTGGCATGCATAAGTTATCACCGCCTTGGGAAGGACCGTTCGTCGTCAGCAAGAATCTCCGCAATGGCTCTTATTACCTGGTGGATCTTCGGCCTAACCGGCCAACCACGGAGGCTGAGTCAACTCGCCCCTGGAATATTGCCCACCTGCGGCCTTATTACACTTGAGCTTTGAGCTCTGCATTTTGTAAGTTTTTTCAGTTTCATTATGAAGTAATAAAGTTAAAAATACTCTCCGACTTGGGGGCTTCTTCATTAAAAAACAATTTTGTCATCCTGTTGCGACCTTATGAGCCGACAGAATCATCATCTTAGGGTGGCGCTTGAGCATTCTGACTCGCCCCATCCTGTCGCGACCTTATGAGCCGACGAAAACATCATCATCTTAGGGTGGCGCTTGAGCTTTCTGACTCGCCCCATCCTGTCGCGACCTTATGAGCCGACGAAATCATCAGCATTTTAGGGTGTGTGCTCGAGCTTTCTGACTCGCCTCATCCTGTCGCGACCTTATGAGCCGACGAAACCAGCATTTTAGGGTGTGTGCTCGAGCTTTCTGACTCGCCCCATCCTGTCGCGAGCTTATGAGCCGACGAAAACATCATCATTTAGGGTGGCGCTTGAGCTTTCTGACTCGCCCCATCCTGTCGCGACCTTATGAGCCGACGAAAACATCATCATCTTAGGGTGGCGCTTGAGCTTTCTGACTCGCCCCATCCTGTCGCGACCTTATGAGCCGACGAAATCATCAGCATTTTTAGGGTGTGTGCTCGAGCTTTCTGACTCGCCTCATCCTGTCGCGACCTTATGAGCCGACGAAACCAGCATTTTAGGGTGTGTGCTCGAGCTTTCTGACTCGCCTCATCCTGTCACGACCTTATGAGCCGACGAAACCAGAATTTTAGGGTGTGCGCTTGAGCTTTCTGCCTCGCCCCATCCTGTCGCGACCTTATGAGCCGACGAAACCATCATTTTAGGGTGTGTGCTCGAGCTTTCTGACTCGCCCCATCCTGTCGCGACCTTATGAGCCGACGAAACCAGCATTTTAGGGTGTGTGCTCGAGCTTTCTGACTCGCCCCATCCTGTCGCGACCTTATGAGCCGACGAAACCAGCATTTTAGGGTGTGCGCTCGAGCTTTCTGACTCACCCCATCCTGTCGTGACCTTATGAGCCGACGAAAACATCATCATCTTAGGGTGGCGCTTGAGCTTTCTGACTCGCCCCATCCTGTCGCGACCTTATGAGCCGACGAAATCATCAACATTTTAGGGTGTGTGCTCGAGCTTTCTGACTCGCCTCATCCTGTCGCGACCTTATGAGCCGACGAAACCAGCATTTTAGGGTGTGTGCTCGAGCTTTCTGACTCGCCCCATCCTGTCGCGACCTTATGAGCCGACGAAACCATCATTTTAGGGTGTGCGCTCGAGCTTTCTGCCTCGCCCCATCCTGTCGCGACCTTATGAGCCGACGAAACCATCATTTAGGGTGTGCGCTCGAGCTTTCTGACTCGCCCCATCCTGTCGCGACCTTATGAGCTGACGAAACCATCATTTAGGGTGTGCGCTCGAGCTTTCTAACTCGCCTCATCCTGTCGCGACCTTATGAGCCGACGAAACCATCATTTAGGGTGTGCGCTCGAGCTTTCTGACTCGCCTCATCTTGTAGCGACCTTATGAGCCGACAAAATTGCTATTTTTATTTTCCTTTATGGCATGGCCACGGGGATTTCAAAATCTTTTTCCTGATTCGTCTTGAAAATATTTGTTATCATTTATTTGGTTTCACATATGTTGTTTTCAAAACCTAAGTCAGGACGATGATCAAGGTCACTTCATCTATGGCGGATTAAGCATTTTGAAGGATTCTCAAATAGCGGATCAAATATTTCAAATCGCCTTAAGGGCGACATAAATATTCTTTCGGGAGTATCACAAGAGCAGTACCGACTTATGAAAAAGACCTATTACATGGCTCTAAGGCCAAATCAATGAAGTTTATTCTGTTGGCGCCTTCGGATCATTTTGCTGTGAGCTTTGGCCAACCTCAATTTGCAAGTCGCCCAGTACCCAGTTACACTTGGCCAGAGCTGCGAAGTCATCTTCATCGGTCAGGATTGATGCTAGGTCTGCTTCCAAGTCAAAAGGGTTCTTGGGTCGCCGAGGAGTTAAACTCGTCGTCACAAAGGTTGTCGGGCTAACCTTCTTGTTCTTGCTGTCATAGGCAGCATGATACTTTGATAAATCCAGACTTGCTGCGAGTTGGGTTGCCGCCAGCCAGGAGTCCTTGACAACACATTGATAATCCTCTTCGACGAATTCTGACCCGTCATCTTTGAGTTGAGGAAAGCCTACCGCTACCTCTTCCGGGTTGATCTCTGGAGCATACGCCAAACAGCGACTCAAGGCAGTCAGAATCCCCTTCCGAGCGGCTGACCGAGTTAACTCGCC
Organism: Hordeum vulgare subsp. vulgare; assembly: GCF_904849725.1. Classification (NCBI taxonomy): domain Eukaryota; kingdom Viridiplantae; phylum Streptophyta; class Magnoliopsida; order Poales; family Poaceae; genus Hordeum; species Hordeum vulgare. The sequence continues at coordinate 530,390,604 of NC_058520.1, read as the reverse complement.
AATCTGAGGGGGAAGCGTGGATAGGCAGCCAAGCATTTTCTTTATGGAAGTTATAGGCTCTTTGGCACCCATCACAGCTTTGACAGTTAAAACACTGCCGGTGTATAGTTGCTCTGTTAGCATGTAAACCGCCTTCAGCATCAGCATGCAATCATCCTGAAGGTTGGCGGCTCTCGGACCTGTGTAAGGGGTCATGCTAAATCGGCGACTTACAATAAGAGTTATTGATAAAAAAGGGAGGAAAAGATCAAAAGTTTGAGTAAGTTTACCAAAGATGGCTTGCGTCATGTTTGAGATATGACGCTTCAAGCCGGACAATTCTTGTTGCACAGTAGCCAGCCTGGCTTCAGCCTTCTCTGCTCTTTTTGTGGCAGCATCTTGGTCAGCTTGAGCTCTTTTCAAATCGGCTTTGAGTTTTTCCAGCTCAGCCAGGACCGATTGATACTTCTCCTCCGACTTAGCTCGGGCATCTTGCTGACCAGATAAGTTTTTCTTTAAATCATCAAGCGCCGATTCAGTCTGAGCAAGAGTTTCCTGTTGAAAGTACAAAATAAGGGGCAAGTCTCAGAACTTTTGCAAGCAATATCCCTGACACTTGGGGGCTAATGTATAATTTTTTCTTTTCAGATGAAATTATACAATATCAAGACCCGGCTCATCTTCTTACTGATGACCCGGCCCTTGGGGGTTACTGGTCGAAAGTTTTTTCTAAATTTATCAAGACCTGGCTCATCTTTTTACTAATGACCCGGCCCTTGGGGGTTACTGGTCGAAAGTTTTTTCTAAATTTATCAAGACCCGGCTCATCTTTTTACAGATGACCCGGCCCTTGGGGGTTACTGGTCGAAAGTTTTTTCTAAATTTATCAAGACCCGGCTCATCTTTTTACTGATGACCCGGCCCTTGGGGGTTAATGGGAGTAATACAGTATAACAAAGCTTACCTCATGTTTGTTTTTTAGCATCCGCAGCAGGCTTTTCTCCATCTCATAACTCGCCTCCAGGCGACTTGCAAAACCAGAGCAGAGTTCCTTGAACTCCAGATTTTCATATTCAGGAAGCCTAGCCTTGGAGAGTCCAGACTCAGGAATGGTTTGAGAGGAGGATGCCACATGCTTTGACAAAACCGTTGCCGCCGGTTTGGAGAAGCCGGTACCAGTAATAACTACAGCATCCGGGTCTTCTGCTGTCATCAATGGATTTGGCGGCTTAGGGGCATCCATTCTTTCCTTGGGCGAGTTTGGAAGATCCATTTGATTTTCGGGCTCGCCTTGATCCGGGTTATCTTGGATCTGCACTGACTCTTTGATGGGCTCTGGAATTATGATAGGAGTTGGTCCGCTGGTTTTCCTTTTCTAGGCCTGTGCCCTAAAGGAGGGGAGAAGCGCATTAAAGAACTGAAAGTTTATTACCTTCAGATTCAAAGTAAGATTATCAAAAGACTTACCCAGGGACTCGAATCATTGGCGGAAGTGTCGACATCACTGAGTCGCCAGATGTAGGAGGAGAGTTCTGCAAGAATTATACGTCAAAAATATAGGCGGGTTACAGACATGATCCAAAGAAACATGAAGAATTGTTATTCATGAGTACCTCATTTGTTTTCCTCTTATTTGTTGCTGGTAAGCCGGACACCAGATCACCGGAATGACTTCGGGTCTTCCGATTTGAAGTATGTTGTGCTTTCTTCAGTAGGAAATTTGGTTCCAAACAAGCATTTGGGTGTGAGAAGGGAACTTTCCCACAAATTCGCCTGGCCAGCTTAGGTGGAGAAGGAGATGAATCGGAGGAAACAGAAATTACCTCAACAGAGTCCTCCTGGCTTTCGTTGTCTTCATTCTATTCAAGAGAAGCAGAGATATAAATACCAAAGTTAACAGTAGTGGATGGCGAGTGAAAAGAGGATAGGTTTTTACTTCCGAAAGTGCATCGCCGACTTGAGACTCATCGACTTCGGATGGCTCAGCCACAGCAGCTTTGCCCTTGCCCTTGGTTTTTTGGGGGGCGGCCTAGCCTGCTTCATGGCTGGCCTTTTGGGTTTCTTGGACCAAAATTTATCACCTTTCTGAAACAACATATGTTACAAAGGCCACGATACAAGTGAAACATAAGAAGTAAAGACAAAAGGCGGGTTAGATTTGCTCACCTTGGGCGCCGGATTAATTTTGCAGAAAGGCTTGAGGCCGATTTGGCCGCATTTTCTCGCAGGTTCGCGAGTCAACTTCTTGATGATGGTGACAATATCCTTTTGTGTTAAAGCCGTATGGAAATAACATTAGGGATGATCTAAGGTGCCATCAAATTCGCACATTAGCCCGTCCCGGCGACTCAGAGGGAGGATGCGCCATTCGACCCAGCAACGGATCAAGTCAACCCCAGTAAGGCCACTGTTTGTCAGAGATCTTAACTCGGACAATACTGGGATGAAGTATGATTCCTCCTCCTCGGTGAGTTTGTCTGGAAGCTTGAAGTTTGTTGGAAGGCGATCTTTCCTATAGCCCAGAAGCTTGTTTTCGCCCGCAGGTGAGGTCTCTTGACAATAGAACCAAGACTCGCCCCAACCTTTGGGATGGCTTGGCATGGCGAGTGAGGGAAACGGGCTATCCCTGCGGCGCTGAACATTGACACCGCCGAGTTCCAGGCTGGGGCCATTGTGAAATTCCGTTTGGCGATTCAGGTGGAAAAAGTACCAGAATAAGGGGACCGAGGGTTCAATCCGCAGATAAGCTTCACAAAACACTTGGAATTGGCATAAGTTACTTATCGAGTTGGGTCCCAGATCTTGGAGGCGGACGTTCATGAAAGCCATGGCATCTCTAAGAAACTTCGATCCGGGTGGCTTAAAACCTCGTTCCAGGTGTTCAACAAAAACGATTATCTCCCCTTCTTTGGGGTTGGGGAGATCCTCTCCGAGCCCGGTACGCCAGCCGATAACATTCTGAGGGTCCAAGTTGCCCGTTTTCACATAGTCAGCTAGTATGGTGTCGTCGACTTTGGTGGGAAGCCAGTCACTTTTGAAGACGGTGCCCATGCTACAAAGAAGTAAAGTACGGATGAATTTACGCGCCTCGAACATCTACTGTAAAAGGTGAAATAAGTTCATTTGACTCGCCAAATAAATTTGTTTGCGGACTGAAGGGAAAACCTTGACTCGCCATGTTAAGGGCCGAGTTGGGTTGCTATGGCGACTTACGAAGATTTGCTATTCACGAGAGCTGCATTCTAAAGGTGTCGGAAACATTCGTTCAAAACAGCAAAGTGTGAAGACTACAAACAGCTTTTTGCAATCAGTAGGAAAATTATGGATCTACTGGACAGGTGAAAAAACATGAGAAAAATGGCTGGATGCCACAATTTACTACCAGGGCAAGGCGATGTCCTCTGCTTGACAAAACATTACTCCGAATTCGCAAGTGGGAGCGGATAAATGAAGGTATACAAAGCATTGGCTATCTTGTAGACGTTTGTGTTAATTAATCAAGGACAGGCGACGAATGCTCGCAAAGAACGTCAAGAACATGGCAGTGTTGGAGCTTCGAACAAAGAGTAGATCTGTTCTTAAATGGGCGGTGGCCTAACCTGATGCTTTCGGACGGAAGTAGTCGACAGCAACGGAGGTTGTTGGAGAAGCACGGAGGTCCGGTCGAGCAAGGAGATCCTCGGCGGCGATGGAGTTTTCAGCAAGCGGCGAGGTGTTCGACGACGACGCAGTGGTCAATGGCGGCTAACGGGGCAGCCGCGGCACGGAGCTTGACGACGGCGAAAATCTGTAGGGCGGCGCCGAAGCCTCTCGGGCGAAGACGGGAAGTACGGACAGCGGCGGAGCCCTCGGGAGGCGATGAGACTTCCTCGCTGTGATAATGGGGAGGAGGTTTACGAGACTGGTAGGTGGGAAGCGCCAGTCTTGTCCCCTCCCATCTATTTAACAGGGCGGGCGCTAGAATCGAGGCGTCGTGAGCGGGAACCGCTGGGGAATAAAAAGATTCGCCATAATGGCGTTCCGAAAGTTTTGGGATAACGATGCACCAGGATCCGTTGGGATTATGTCAGTCTTCCCGGAATTCGAGGGATAAGAAGATGCCGACGAGAAATGGTTTGGCGACTTAAAAAATTTCAATGCGAGATGGCGGGTCACAATTTCTGACATATGGAGAAAAATAAGGAATGAATCGCCTTTAACTGAGCAGAAATGTAGGCGTGAAAAGAATTCAAGTCAATCTGGGGCCTAATGTTGGGGATATTACCTGTTAATAACCCGCCCTAGTTGGGCCGGGTCACCAAATCAGGAGATTCACCTAAACAATGATTTGGGCCTTGGTGTTATCAGCACGAAGGTCCTATGGCGGTTTATGATTTCTGGAAAGTCTCCAAGCTTTGAAGGACGGCGACTTAGAGACCACAGGGGTCACGATTTGTAGAAAGGAAAGTATCCTTGTAAAACCTAAGGATTCGACCTGTATACAAAGGCGAGCCCTAGGGAAGAAGAGGGGCAGGCTAGAAATCATCGAGTGCTAGGTCTGGCGAGTTACGCCTTCCTTGTAATCGAAACCACATCAATACAAACCAAAGCAGGACGTAGGCCTTTACCTCCTCACGAGGGGCCGAACCTGGGTAAATCGCCGTGTCTCTCCCGCTTAACCCCTTTGAGTCGCCGCCAAGGTGCGATGGCTCCAGTACTAAGTCCTTTCACGAGGACATCTGCCGTGACAAAACCACGACAGGTAGCAAGAAGAATTTCTGGCGCCGTTGCTGGGGAGCATCAAGTGAAGCTTATCCAAGTAAGTGTCGCAAACTCATCTCTTGCATTTACTTTTTTGCCTCTCGTTTTCCTCTCCCCCACTTCTGAAAAAAATACAAGAATATTTGCCTTTTTCGTTCGCCCTTTTCTTTCGCTTGCTTTCTGCCTGCTTGTGTGGGATAGTCTACTTATCCCCATGGCTAGACCTACCGCTTCAAACGATATTCCCGGGAGCGAAGTTCTCAATTTCAAACAAAATGAGGAAGAAAACTTAAAGGATTCTTGGTATAGGATTTGCAATGCTCAGAGTAGATCTACTCATAAGCAATCTACTACCGTCCTGCTTCGCAGCTTTTATGTGGGTATTTCCCCTTGGAATAGGTATGTTATTGACACCATCGCAGGCAGAAATTTCTTGGGTAGCCATACCGTTGATTCTTACGGTAATTTAATAAATTTGGTAGGCTCACCCCCACTCATGGTTAATGGAACCACCTTAACTCTGGAACATGTGATGCGTAGGCGGGATATCATTGAAAATAAAGTTGCTACGATTGAACTCATTGAGAATTTGGATAAAAATATCCACAATCAAATCACTCAGTACGGACCAAGGTGGGAATGGCTTTGAAAAATTTAAAGGAGAGGGAACCCACAGTTAACGAAAAACTAGGTCATGATTCCGCTAGGATTGGAAAACTAGAGGATGTTATAACCAACTTGGGTTCCGCTTTTGCCGCTGTGCAGAACACTCCAAATTTTGCCCACAATAAGGCCACCAAGCCTGTTTTTGTTCCTAAAAATAGTGGTGAACCATCTAGTAAAAGAGATGAAGACCTTAATATGATGAGTGTTCACCCTACTTATGGTTTGAGTACCAAAGACGACGATACGTGATTCTATCGCCTTATGCCTAGCTAAGGGCGTTAAATAATAGCGCTTGTTGGGAGGCAACCCAATGAATTTATCTTTGCCTTTTGCTCTCTGTTTTGTTGCATCCACACCATCATAATTCTGTTATGATTGTGTCTTTTGTGCTTCTTTTTGTGTTTGAGCCAAGTAAAACCTTTATGACTAGTTTGGTGATGGTTGTTTGATCGTGCTGGAAAAAGACAGAAACTTTTCGCTCACGAAATTATTTTTCATTTTTATCCAGAAAGAGCTTTTGAGTTGATTCTTTTTTCTTATGGTTGATATGCCAATTTCCCAAACGTTCGTAATTTTTCAGAATTTTTAAGATACCAGAAGTATACGAAGTATACAGATTGCTAGAGAGTGGTCTATTTTTAACAGATTTTGTTTTTGTTGTGTTGATTGCTTATTTTGATGAAACTATGGATAGTATCGGGGGGTATTAGCCATGGAAAAGTGAGAATACGGTAATCTAACACCAATATAAATAGAAATCAAGTTTGCTACAGTACCTCAAGAGGTGGTAGTTTGTTTTCTTGTGCTAATGATATCACGAGTCTCTGTTTAAGTTTTGTGTTGTTAAGTTTTCAAGTTTTGGGTGATGTTCTCATGGACAAAGGTATAAAGAGTGGAAATAGCTCAAGCTTGGGGATGCCCAAGGCATCCCAAGCCAAATCCAAGGACACCAAAAAGCCTAAGCTTGGGGATGCCCCGGGAAGGCATCCCCTCTTTCGTCTTCAATCCATCAGTAACATTACTTGGAGCTATATTTTTATTCACCACATGATATGTGTTTTGCTAGGAGCGTCTTGTATCGTAGGAGTCTTTTCTTTTTGTTGTGTCACAATCATCCTTGCTGCACACCTTTTGAGAGAGACATGCACTCATCGTGAATTTGCTAGAATACTCATTGAGCTTCGCTTATATCTTTTGAGTTAGGCAATTTAGCTCACATGTGCTTCACTTATATCTTTTGAGCTAGATAACTTTGCTCTAAGTGCTTCACTTAGATCTTTTAAAGCACGGCGGTGTCATATTCTGGAGAAATAAGAACTCCCGATCTTCACTTATATCTTTTTGAGAGTGCTCTCTCTGAGTAACTTGGTAGTTGGCTTGTGCTATGAAAGTAGTCCCAAAGGTGCTAGGCATCCAAAGAGGATACAATAAATCTTCCATATTCATGTGCATTGATTAGAAAGAGAAGTTTGATTCCTCTCAAATAGTTTTGAGACATGGATTTGGTAATATTAAGAGTTATGTTAGTAGGGTGTTGTGAATCTAGAAATACTTGTGTTGAAGTTAGTGATTCCCGTAACATGCACGTATGGTGAACCGCTATGTTAGGAAGTCGGAGAATAATTGATCTATTGATTGTCATCCTTTCTGTTGCGGTCGGGATCGCGCGATGGTTAATACCTACCAACCCTTCCCCTAGGAGTATGCGTTTAGCACTTTGTTTCGATTACTAATAAAAACTTTCGCAATAAGTATGTGAGTTCTTCATGACTAATGTGAGTCCATGGTATAGATGCACTTTCACCTTCCACCTTTGCTAGCCTCTCTAGTGTCGCGCAACTTTCACCGGTGCACAAACCCACCATATACCTTCCTCAAAACATCCACCATACCTACCTACTATGGCATTTTCATAGCCATTCCGAGATATATTGCCATGCAACTCCCACCGTTCCGCCTCATGACTTGTGTCCTCACTTACATATTGCCATTGCATGATTGTAAGATAGCTAGCGAGATGTTTCAACTTCATACGCCATGCTAGATCGTTGCACATCCCGGTACACTGCCGGAGGCATTTCCTATAGAGTCCTCATCGTTCTAAGAATTGAGTTGTGAGTAAATTAAAGTGTGATGATCATCATTATTAGAGCATTGTCCCATGTGAGGAAATAAAAAAATAAAAAAAGAGGCCAAAGTTGCCCACAAAAAAAGATATGGAAAGAGGCCAAAGAGCCCAAACAAAAAAAAGAGAAAAAGACAAAAGGGACAATGCTACTATCTTTTTCCACACTTGTGCTTCATAATAGCACCATGTTCTTCATGATTGAGAGTCTCTTGTTTTGTCACCACCATATGCTAGTGGGAATCTTCATTATATAACTTGGCTTGTATATTCCAATGATGGGCTTCCTCAAAATTGCCCTAGGTCTTCGTGAGCAAGCAAGTTGGATGCACACCCACTAGTTCTCCTTTTGAGCTTTCACATACTTATAGCTCTAAGTGCATCCATTGCATGGTAATCCCTACTCTTTCACATTGGTATCTATTGAGGGACATCTCCATATCCCTTTGATATGCCGAGTCGATGTGACCATCTCCTCCTTTTTTTGTCTCACAACCTCCACCACACTCTATTCCACCTATAAGTGTTATATCCATGGCTCACGCTCATGTATTGCGTGAGAGTTGAAAAAGGTTTGAGAAAGTAAGAGTGCGAAAACAATTACTTGGACAATACCGGGGTTGTGCATGATTTAAATTCGTTGTGTGGGGATGATGGAGCATAGCCAGACTATATGATTTTGTAGGGATAATTTTCTTTGGCCTTGTTATTTTGAAAGTTCATGATTACCTTGCTAGTTTGCTTGAAGTATTATTGTTTTCATGTCAATAGCAAACTATTGTTTTGAATCTTACGGATCTGAACATTCATGTCACATGAAAGAAGTTACAAAGGACAAATAAGCTAGGTAGCATTCCACATCAAAAATTCAGTCTTTATCACTTCCCTACTCGACGACGAGCAGGAGTTAAGCTTGGGGATGCTTGATACGTCTCCAACGTATCTATAATTTTTGATGGTTCCACGCTATTATCTTGTCAAACTTTGGATGTTTTGTATGCATTTTATATCTTTTTTGAGACTAACTTATTAACTCAGTGCCAAGTGCCAGTTCCTGTTTTTTCCGTGATTTTGACCCTTTTAAGAGGAGAATATTAAACGGAGTCCAAACGAAATAAAACCTCCGAAAAGACTTTTTCCAGAATAGAAGATACCCACGGAGCATGAGAACCAAGGCAGAGGCCACCAGGGGAGGCCACAAGCCCCCTAGGCGCGGCCACGGGGACCCGCGCCTAGCAGGCTTGTGGGCCCCTTGTGGCTCCTCTACCCTACTTCTTCCGCCTATCAATACCCGAAAAATCCAAAACCATGGGAGAGATCCACGAAAATACTTTTCCGCCGCCGCAAGCTTCTGTCTCCGCTAGATCCCATCTCGGGCACGTTCTAGTGCCCTGCCGGAGGGGGGATTCGGATACGGAGGGCTTCGTCATCAACACCATTGCCTCTCCGATGATGCGTGAGTAGTTCACCATAGACCTTCGGGTCCATAGCTAGTAGTTAGATGGCTTCTTCTCTCTCTTGGATCTTCAATACAAAGTTCTCCATGTTCTCCATGATCTTCTCATCTCTTACACCATTGTGGATTTATGATCAGATTATGTATGAATCTTATTTGAGTTTCTTCTCATCTCTTAAATGCATGATTTTATATCCTTCTAATTCTGTTCAAGTTGTGGGTTTTGTTTGACCAACTTGATCTATGATTCTTGCAATGGGAGAAGTGCTTGGTTTTGGGTTCATACCGTGCAGTGACCTCACCCAATGACAGAAGGGGTAGCGAGGCACGCATCATGTTGTTGCCATCAAGGGTAAAAAGATGGGGTTTATATCTATTGCATGAATTTATCCCTCTACATCATGTCATCTTGCTTAAGGCGTTACTCTGTTCGTCATGAACTCAATACACTAGATGCATGCTGGATAGCGATCGATGTGTGGAGTAATAGTAGTAGATGCAGAAAGTATCGGTCTACTTGTCTCAGACGTGATGCCTATATGTATGAGCATTGCCTTAGATATCGTCATGACTTTGCACGGTTCTATCAATTGCTCGAAGTAATTCGTTCACCCACCGTAATATTTGCTATCTTGAGAGAAGCCTCTAGTGAACACTATGGCCCCGGGGTCTACTTCACATCATATTTTCCGCCTTACACTTTACTTTTTTGCAGTTTCCGCCTTCAGATCTCACCTTGCAATCAATCGTGAAGGGATTGACAACCTCTTTGTAGTGTTGGGTGCAAGTTTGCTGTTTTGCGCAGGAACATCGGTGCTTCATCTTGATACTCCTACTGGATTGATACCTTGGTTCTCAAAACTGAGGGAAATACTTGCTGCTACTGTGCTGCATCACCCTTTCCTCTTCAAGGGAAAAATCCAACGCATGCTCAAGAGGTAGCAGCGCGGCGGGGCACCTCGGGGACGGGAGCTCAGGGTTGCTGCTCTACCCGAGAGGAGGAGGCAGTCGGCTGGCTGGCGGCGGCTCGGGCCCGAGAGGGCCGGCGATGGGCTCCGCGGACCGCGGTGGGGAGTGGTTGCTAGCTGCGATGGGAGGTGGCGGCTGGCTAGGGTTAGCACGGGAAACGAGGTGGGTTAGGGTTAGCTGCCTATTTATAGAAAACTGGCTAGGGTTAGGGGATTTGCTCTGTTTTTGGACCATTGGATCGCGATCCGACGGCTCCGGAAGCGGAGGGGCTTAGGGTTAGCTTAGGTGATCTGATGGGATGTGTTAGAGAAGCTAGGTAGGGAAGAAAGGGGAGATTTGCAGCCCGGCAACGATATTTTAAACACCGAAAAACGTCCCACGATAAACCGAAGACGATGTCCTATGGTCGACCGTTTGGGTATCAAACGAACTCAGATTACGACGAAATTTGGCACGCGGCCTACCTACACTATATTAAGACCGCACGCCAAGTTTCGATCCAATCCTTGCATATTTTTCACACACTTCTAAAAACTAGATTTTATCGCTGTCGCGGGCGTGTGCGTGTGTGGTCGGGCTCAAAACGGACAACGACGAACACGGAAAGAACCGACAACTAATAATGGATGCAGGTTTTCAAAACCGGCGGCAACGGAGTGCCGATGACATGCAGATGATGCGAATGATGCAATGATGAATGCGACAGACAATCTAATCACACGGCGGCAACATAATAAGAGGGGAATCTTCTAGAGCATCGGTCACGGGCTATCACAACTCTCCTACACTAACAAGAGATCTCGCCCCGAGATCTAAGAATGAAAGAGGGAGAGGATGAGAAATCAATAGGTAAAATTTAGTTGCTTCTTTGACAAACGAGTGAAATCAATGAATCTTGAAGGTTGCAAACAGATGAAGGATGATATGAGAAACAAGCAAAGGATTCACAGGAAATTTCGGCAGCACTTCAGTAGGAAATGAGGATAAAAAATTGATAAGATGGAAAGATCAAGATTCACAACAAACCAACTAAATTGATAAGCAAGGAAAGAATATGATCGTGACGGAACTAAATGATAGATTGAGGAGAGCAACATCACAACAACTCCGGAACAAGAGAATAGAAAATAGATCATGGAAAGAAAGAATGAAAAAGAAAATGAAAACTTCTACCACAATTGAATTTGACAACCAGCCTTGCAAGAAGAACTGAACAGAGTTGTTAGCAAACCAACAACGGAAAGAACAAGCTTGTACTGGACTTATGAAAACCATCCCAAAATAACGAGGTGACAACCAGCCACTAACAGAAACAAGGATAGCTTGGGAGAAACAAGAGAGGCAAACTCCTTACACCAAGAGGATACATTGAGAACTTGGATTAATGGCAACACCATAATAGCAACAATCCTTAGGAAAAGTTTTAGGTGAAATCTAATACAAGATAACTCAATGAAAAAACCATGGGTCAAAATATCTCATGATTGAAGGAATTGGTGGGTTTAAATATTTCATTCTTGAAACAACTTCTCTTCGAGACTCCTCACTAACAAGAATGCTATAACACCGCCTCAAAGGATAAAGGTGGAAGAATTGAACTTTGAAATGCAAGAGCAAGAATACTTGAGGTTCTCCAACATGAGTCTTGAAGAACACATTGAGAAGGAATGAAGTCTTGAAGAACCACCATGACGAACCTTCATTTACAAAAGAATGATGCAAAGTTATGAAGGATGAAAAGAATCAGATTCAGGACCTCCATGACTTATATGAAGCTTCACGAAGAGATACTCGAGAAAACTTGGAACTCTAGAAAAGAAAAGATGAGCACTTGAGAAAATAATTGATATCATGAGCCACTCCGGAAGAAGAATTGAAATCACTTGATGAAACAAGAATAAGAATTATGTTATGCTTACCCTTCATCAAGTTAAATTGATGACAAGCAACGGATTTAGCATACCACTTATTCTTCTTGAAAAGAAACTTGAAGAGAGAGAGAGATATGCACCACTTGAAGAATAATTGAAGGAAGCATTGGCAAGAATTCACAGTTGAATGGGAATACCAAGAATGAATGAAGATACATGGGAACGAAGAGATCATGATGAACATGAAGATTTAGAACAAACGTGGATATAAAAAATGAATGAGAACATGAGAATGAAGAGATCTTGAGCCGCCTAAGAGAAAACTTGAATGAGGCATCGGAATAATCGAGAGATGAACGAAGAGACAAGAATTGAGGATGAAAGCTGAAAACTGAGAACGAAGAAATCTTCTGAAATGATGGCCTTCGGAGGATCGAGAAACGAAAACAACTCTGAAATGCACCCGGTTAGATATGAAAAGAATTCTCATGATTGGAAACAATTCAAGATGATAAGACAAAACTGAATTTATGAATCTTGAAAGAATGGAAAAAGACTTGAGAAAAACACCTCTTCGGTCTTCAATGTAGAGAATGACGAGAAGAAGCACCACCAAAATTACTCAAACACTCTGAAATAATGAATAAGGAAAAGTTGAGCCAATGAAGGAATTAATTCGAATAGATCTTGGAGAAGGGATATGACTGATGAAATTCATACTTACATCATATTGAAAAGAATTAGATATCTCCGAAAAAGATTAGAATAGCCAGATAAGATCATGGGAAAAGCCTGTGGGTTATGGGTCCACTCAAAAGAAACATTGTTGAAAAGATTGCTAACAAAGAGAGATACTGCACTGGTACAAATGAAAACAAGAAACTTCTGAGACATCTTCACCACTCCGGATAGAACAAAGAGGGATGAATGAATAAGAAAAGATTGAATGAGAATTTTCAACATAGAAATCATATAGGAAGGAAAGGGTATGATGAATGAATAAGAAAAGATTGAATGAGAATTTTCAACATAGAAATCATATAGGAAGGAAAGGGTATGATGAACACATATAGCTTGAATTGAATTCACCGGAGAAGAAAATAAGAATGAAGCATGATGAACTCGAAACTCCTGAGAATCTTCACAAAGAATCACCGGATACAACACAAAAGAGAAGATAGCGGAAGCATAAATGAGAAGAAAGGCACTAGGATGATAATTGAATCACTGGAGAAAAGTGCGGGAGGGCGGAGAAAAACAAAGATAACTTGGGATAGATGAGATGAACTCCGGAAAGAATGAGAGATTGATCTTGCAAATCTTGAAAAGGATAGAATTGACTTGAAGAGAAGCACACCAGATGAAAAAGAATTGACATGATGACTCCGGTTGAAAAGAATTGATAAGACAACTTGATTGAGCAAAAGAATTGCATTCCCATAGAAATATGAGAACACCTCTGGGAAAAGATATGAAATCACCATTTGACATCGAAGCAACTCGAATTACCATATTCCAACAAAACAAAGGATGAGGCTTACGAAACAAGCCGGAACGAATTCATGACACAGATTTCGCTCGATATTTTCGTGGACAGGATCGCACGGGTTCTATCCTAGAATAGCCATCATGTACAAGGCAGTGCACACGACATACAAAGTGTCCACGAGTCGTAGCAAGCTACAAGGACTCTTTAAGACACAACGAGAACCGTTGTAAGACAACCGTGAACAAACGAATCCACTAGATGTTGAACCCCAACCTCACATCATGCATCTGTTGGAAGATTGTCCTATAAGTAACTACTTGAATTCCCACCTAAGAACTCCCAAAATTTTCTGGTCATGCAATCGGGTCCATGGATAAGGCCGGAAACGACATATAGCATCTCCGAACTGACCCCACATGTTAACTTTGTAATGTGTTCAGATCCGTCCTAACCGCATTTTATGTTTGTTAAACGGCAAAACAAAGTGGTTCACGTGATTCTACTCGTCGTTCTAGTCCATTTACATATATGGCTCATCTCCAACGGAGCTATGGTTAATTAACTACGATCTAAACCGTTTAACCCGTTGTCACGCAAATCAAAGCAAACAGCACAACTAACATGCATGAGAGTGGGAAAATATTAATATACGCAAAATTCTAGCCAAGCTACATATATAACTTGTCGCAATCCGACACACGGATTAATAGATACGGGCATTTGAAAATCATGCAATTTTCTGAAATTCTTGTAATTAGCTAAATTCGTCCACCGGGAAAAAAATAACATGGGTCGAATCTGGTGCAACAAGATAGCCAAAACGTGTCGGGGCGGGGAATAGACGGGGCAGTCGGGGTGGCTCACCTCGCGGCCACGTGGGGCGGCTTGGCCTAGGGCAAAGATGGGCTGGGGAAAGCAAGGAGGAGGCCGGCTAGGCGTTGGCCAGCTGGGCCGAGGGCGATGCGGGTCAGCGGGGCTGCGGCCCACTGCTGGTCAACGGGGCCGGCTGACCGCAGATCCGATCGGGATCGGGGCTGCAGCGATTGGGCGACGACGATTGGGTGACAGGAAAACGAGGAACGGGGTCGGCGCTCTGGTCGGCGAGGTGACCTCCGGCAGCGGGCACCGACAAGGGGTGGTGCTTGGCCCGATGATGGTTGTTGCGCGGGGCGGCGGGGCACCTCGGGCACGGGAGCTCGGGGCTGCTGCTCTACCCGAGAGGAGGAGGCAGTCGGCTGGATGGCGGCGGCTCGGGCCCGAGAGGGCCGGCGATGGGCTCCGCAGGCCGCGGTGGGGAGTGGCTACTAGCTGCGATGGGAGGTGGCGGCTGGCTAGGGTTAGCACGGGAAGCGAGGAGGGTTAGGGTTAGCTGTCTATTTATAGAAAACATGGCTATGGTTAGGGGATTTGCTCCGTTTTCGGACCATTGGATCGCGATCCGACTGCTCCGGAAGCGGAGGGGCTTAGGGTTAGCTTAGGTGGTGTGACGGGATGTGTTAGAGAGGCTAGGTGGGGAAGAGAGGGGAGATTTGTAGCCCGACAATGATATTTTAAACACTCAAAACCGTCCGACGATAAACCCAAGACGGTGCCGCTACGGGCGACCGTTCGGGTATCAAACGAACTTCGATTGCGACGAAATTTGGCAGGTGGCCTACCTACACTATATTAAGACCGCATGCAAAGTTTCTACCCAATTCGAGAATATTTTTCACACACTTTTAAAAACAAGATTTTATCGATGTCGCGGGCGCGTGCGTGTATGGTCGGGCTCGAAACGGATAATGACGAACACGGAGAGAACCGACAACTAATAACAGATGCAGGTTTTTAAAACCGACGACAACGGAGTGTCGATGCCATGCAGATGATGCGAATGATGCGATGATGAATGCGACAGACAATCTAATCGCATGACGGCAACGAAATAAGAGGGGAATCTTCTGGAGCGTCGGTCTCGGGCTGTCACAAGGCCATCGGTGGCCTGAATCAGGGTGGGGCGTCATCAGAGAAGAGCGAGGCAGGGGTGGGGATCTCGCGCGGCCATGTCGTGGAACACGCATGCGCCGACGGGCAGTGTCGGGCTCAAATCGGGGACGGGCGGGGTGCGGGAGGGAGCGCGCGGTCGGGGCGTGTGGCATAGGGCTCCTCCAATGCTCGGAACGGGCGACGCAGGGATGAGGCGATGGCGAGGTGGGTGGCGTCGGGGCGAGTCGGGGTGGTAGGAGACGGCTCGCTGGGACGGAAAAAAAAAAGAAAAAAATGAGCTACAGTGGGATATAATTTTATTTTTGGGGTGTGCTCTCTCCGGGGCAACTTCGCACCGTAAAAACGGTTACCACTGCCCCTTATACGCGTTTTAAGGGTCGACTTTTTGCTATAGATGATCTAAGAGAATCTCTAGCAGACCCCAAGTCATTTGCAATTCGCGGAAAAAGGGTTTTGCGGGCCGGCATGGGCGCGGACAGAGTCAGATCCCGCAAAACGAACCCGTAAAAACAATATTCGCAAAAGATGCTTTTTTATGGGTCGGCAATGTGGGGTCTGCTCGGGCGCCGCCGTGTCGGCCCGCAAACCGAAAAACCTCTCAATAAGCGATTGACAGTGATTTCGACAAATGAGTTTAAATTTAAACAATAAAACACAGTTCACGCAAAATGAAAGCATAGTTTAAAAGACAAACTCAAAAGGACTTCATGCATCCTAGTCGCTCTTCACTCAACACTATCGAGGTCATTGCCGCCCCCAAATCCATAAACTCCCCCGAATCCATCGCCGACACTTGTTCCAACTCCGGCACTCCTCTTCAATATTTCTCTCCTTGTCACATCATGCCATTCTTTGCTGATGTCGTCCATGTCATTGCGGTTCAAAGTCATGATCATATTCTCTTCGATAAGAAGGTTGGTCATGGTTTTGTTCTCAGCGGCACGTGTTGTTCTCTCCTCAACGTCCTTGAGCAATTTCCACCTCTCCTGCTTCTCTCGTGCCTTCTTCTCGGCCAACTCTATCTTTGCATCCAAAGACTTCACTAGCAACACCTCATTTGATTGCACCATGACATATACCTTGTCCCGCAAGCTCGATGCTTTGTGTTCCCTTTTGATCTTCTCCTTTGTCTTCTTGTCCCCATCGGGCTCATCTTTTCTGCCGGTGGCCGGGCAGATCGCGCAACACCGACGACGCCAGGCGCGCATTCCTTTCCGACGGGGCCAGCCGGATTGCCGCCTTGCACGACAAGGTTGCCTTGTCACTTGCGGACAGGCGCGTTGGTGCCTTGGGCGACGGTGAGGGCGACATGACCGACGACGAGATCCGCCGAATGGGATTGCACCTGCGCGACCTTCATGTTGACGAGATCCGTCGGCTCGGAGGCTTCCACGGCGGTGAAGAATGGCGGGAAAGATGGTCCGGAGCGCATGGTGACGCGACAATGGCTGCCGAGGAGGGGGGAGCGGGGAACGGCCGTACGAAAATTTCCGTCGCGCCAAATCTCGTTGCGGAAAAAATTACGGATCGAACGTGTTTGCGGGATCTGATCTGACAATATTTTTCGTCTCAATCCATATTTTGATGATTATTTTATGGGTCGGACCATTATGCAGGCTCTGCTGCTCGAGATGCTCTAATATAAACACGCCGTTTGCCAAGGTTTGGACACAACCGCTTCTCTGTCTGTCTCGCACTTAGCCGAGCGACATGGCCAGCGACCGGGAGAGGCCGAGCCGCCGCCCGTCGCCGGACCCTGTGGCGGTGCTCCGGGGCCACCGCGCCGCCGTCAGCGACGCCTGCTTCCACCACGCCCTCCCTCTCCTCTTCTCAGGGTAAACTTCCTCCCAACCCCTACACCCCTCTCTGGTCGCCCGTATCATCAGCCGCTTGCGATGAACCCTTTTGAATGTGAATCTGCTGTGCTTTGATGCTTGGTTCATGGTCTCTGATTTTCCTCCACCAGCGCGGCCGACGGGGAGCTCAGAGTCTGGGACACGACGAGCCACCGCACAGTCTCCTCCATCTGGTAAGCCTGCTGCTTCTGCAGACTGCAGCGGCGGGTGTGGTTCAGTTTCGAGTTGTTGGGTGTGATAGCGTGTGATTCTGCAATCTGCAGGGCTCATGGTGGCGCGGCTGGGGTGTATTCAATCGCTGCTGGCGCCGGACTTGGGAACACAATCATTAGGTGAGTGAATTGGGGTGAATTCTGTCAGGAGTGCTGGTTATTGGATATCTCAAACTTAGCTTACCATGTTGCTAGATAAGAAATCCAGTACCATAACTAGTATAACTATGTCAGAGCTATATTTGAAATACTGTTGGTGAGCCCATTTCAGGACTATGTTACAGTTGCCGAGCATGGCTTTAGGGAAAACTATATATGCCTGAACCATCTAAGTGCATTCTAACTTCTATATAACTTTTTCCGCATTGTCGAATGCAGATGGAAGAGATTTCCTTTGAGCATATTTCTTTCCCGTGGTGATCTTTTGTTGAATTTTGATCAATAGCTATGTTTTTGATATTGACTATACATGCTTGAACGGTCTAAGTGCCTTTTAACTTGTACACAGCTTTTGTTCGCAGAAATTAGATGTAAGAGATTTCCTGCGAGGCTTATTTTGATCCTCAATATCTATGCTTTTGATTTTGGCACAGCCAGGGAAGGGATGGTTTGTGCAAAGGCTGGGCAATTGAGGAAGCTGGGCTCTCACGGTATGACTTTCTGCATCTGCAGTCGCAAGGTGCCAAGGGTTGTCATATTTCCTTTTCTGAAATAAAGTTGAGAACTGTTTACGTCAAAAATAAGCTAGAGCACTATCAGTCAGGAATAGGCTCCCGCTTACTTAAAATGAAATGAAAAACACATGCACATAATCTTTCAAATATTACAAATCGAACATTCCATGAAGAATTGAAAATAAATCTTTATTTAATAATTACAAGACAGCTTCTGTCCCTGAATGCAGAACAACTATCATTCCTGATGTTGACTCTCCTCTGCAAATAGTATCCTGCAACTGCCCTTTGGCCACCAGAAAATACAGCTGCTTATTAGATTTAGGGCTAGGGGCGGGGCGAAATAATATACCCGGGTAGGAGTGTAATAAGTATCGCTATCATACTAGGGTTCCTTATCTAATACGTTGAAAGTTTCTTTAACTACCAATTCAGATAATCAGTGATGCTATCGATTTTATGGTAGTATTTCACTATTTCGTCCTGATTATAGCTTGAAAGCACAACCCTTATGGTGCTTTCCTGTTTTTTGACGGATGTTACGTTGTTATAAAGCCCTCATCTGTAAAGTGTAGTGGCAACATTTTGAAGAACTTCTAAACAACCAGGTGATTTGTAGAACCTAGAATTATTCTTTTCTTACAAATATATCTGGACTCAACTATGAATGACCTAGATGCATGGGCACTTGTGATTCATTTTAGGAGATAAGACAATATGTACAGTGTTCATGTGGAAATCTGGAAGAATATATACTTTTTAGCAGGCTTTGTGGCCCGTGCGTGTTCTATGAATTTCTGTGGAATTTATAAATCTATTAATTGTTCTCCTGCAGGAGGCCCATATTTACAATCAAAACAAGTACATACCATTTCTGTAAGATGTCACTGGTTAAGGTTCCATGTTCTGCACATGGCACACAAACCAGCTTTAGTGGCTCAAATAGTGGCACTGAGCCGCAAAGAGTACCTACTGAAGATAATACAGGATCAGATGGTGTAAATCTTGCAGAAGGAACACAAGAATATGAACAAGGTAATGTGCGACCATTTTAGAATCCCATCACGTTTAAAAGCAGCAATAGCCTCTGAATCCTACATGAATTTATTAACTAGTGACTTATTATGGAAGTGTAAGCTTTTCGGTAATGGACAAATAAATAGCAGTTTTATTCATTTATGTAGAAGAAAGACTGCAAAGGAAATGGTGTAATGTAACACTCTGTTGACTTTCAAATGTCACATCGTTTAAAAGAAGGATGTACTGTAAAGAAAATTGTGTCTGATAACTTCTTGTTAGACAAGCAAGCTATCTCTGCATTGTTGACTTTATTATGTACTCCTTCCCTAACAAGAAGTACAAAATATATTGTTATCTTTTGCTAGGCAGTTCCTTGGATGGACAAAATATATTGGCAATCGCTGGTCAAGAATCTTCTGAGGTTAGTTCCAAAGTATGTTATCTTTTCACTAACTTAAGATCAATATATAAATTTAGAGGCAATTTCCTATGCATGGTGGTAGCTACGCACGCATGGTGGCAGCTACACACCCTTTGGCAGAAGTGTCTTTTTTGATATATGAGGTCTCGTTTTTCTTATGGCATTGGCCTAAGTGCCTTTTCGTTGTATAGAAATGGCTTTTTATCACTTCTCTTTGTCTTTTTTTCTTGCCTTTTTGGCACAAGTGCCTTTTCGTTGTATAAAAAGGGATTTTTGATTTTTCTTACTTCTCTCTATCTTTTTGCTTGCCTTTTTGGCACAAGTGCATTTTTGCTTGCCTGATTTGTCCTACGCCACGAAAATAACTTTATTTTCGTTAGAGAGTTATTTTCCATGGTCCAAAATAATTAGAGATAAAAATTGGGGGCAGCTGCCACCATGCGTAGAGAGTTATTTTCGTATATAAATTATGGGCTTAATATAATGCTATAAAGCAAGCCTGGCTGAACTTTTGTGTTTATGTGTGTGTTTATGCTGTTACTTCTTTTGTTGTCACTGCTTTCATGTTGAAACTTCAAAACAAAACTTACAGGTTGAACTTTGGGACATTGAAAATTCAAGGAAGATAATGTGTTTGCCCCAAAGCTGTAGTGCTAATATGACAGGTCACCTTACCAAGAAAAAAGGTTTGTCCTCACTCTTCACCACTCCAGCTATAGTTGTTTGTTTTTGTTCAACAAAATACCATGTTGGGTTGTACCTAGTATATGTATCCGGTGGTAACTTCTCGCTTAGTAGAACCGTGAACTATTTAGACTCGACATCAGAGTAGCCTCCACCATTTTTGCTGTTTTAATTTTTTGTCTACCAGAAATCCAGAGTGTTTGGCTTGAGAATTGTCCCTCTTGGCCTAGATCCAGCAGCTCCACCTACATGGTCTGTTGATTCATTGTTCAGTTTTCATGGAAGGAAGTTATAACTTATAAATGCATGCCTTTATCTGAGATATGTACACCTTGCAATTTGACTGACCTCTCTGGTATCACGAATGCAAGGATGTATATATGTGATATAGGATCAATCCTTCTTCCATGGCATGAGACTCTCTGGCATCTTGTTTATTTATATTTCTTGTGCTGTTGTAGTTTTCTTGTTATTATTACAAAGTATAATGCATGGTTTTTTTTACAACTATATCGAATTAAAATAATAGTCTGCATCTGCAGGACAGCAATAAAAATCCCTTTTAATTGTTCTGTGTCATTTTTTTTCCTGACTATTTATGCTTTTAAGTAATCGTTGAAAACTGTAATTCTGTTGTTTTTAGGTCTATGCATGGCTGTGCAAGCTTTCATCCCATGTGAATCTGGAGGCTATGTTAATATTTTATCAAGGTATCCAGATCAACTTTTCAAAAACCCAATATGTTTGTAATTAATATTGCAAGATATTTTTATATGCCATGGCCTAGTGGAGTATCTGAACAAAAACTATTAAGCTCTATTCAGTTATAAAAAAACTATTGAGCTCTTTCTTAGGCCAATTGTGGCAAATGGCTTACATATGAATCTGGTCTTTTTATCAAACCCATGCTCTCTTTTATCCTCTGGCCTCTGTCCTTTGTTTGCGAGTCTTGGCTCTAAGTGTTATGCAATAATCACACATAATAAAAAATGTCATAAGCTGAACACATCTCATGTTTTATCAGGGTAGTAACAATCACGTGGAATGGAAATGGTATTCAAATGCTTAGCATGGTTATATTGCACATGAATCATCTTTCCACTCACATATTTAAGAGAATGATGTAAGATAATTCATCTCCCCTCTATGGCAGAAGTTATACTTGATCAAATTCTTATTGCAAGTGTAGTGATGGTGTTATGTGAAGTGTACAAATGACTATATGCAGCATACAGATTTGTGCCTGCTTCACAATGTTAACCATAACCATTGCTGTGTGTATTCCATGGGGCATGTGCAACACATAGTAAAATGATATTGTTGATGCATATTCATTCAATTAGCTCATATGTAAAGATTTCAACTGTGAGTGCATGTCACTTACACAACTAAATTGATTCTGTTGTGAAATAACAATGCAACTTTATCTTACAAATAAAGTCCATTAACTGAAGCGAGTATGCTTCGAGGGTTCAAGCATTTAGTATTATGGCATGAGTTTTTGACTAGTCACATTATGAACTGTAGTGATATCTCAATATAATCTCATCTCAATAGTTGGTACCTAAATATGGTAAATTGATCTCTAGTACTTGATACGCCAAACAATCCCATAGTATGCTTCTGGGGCAGGTTAAAGTGACTTTGATAATTTTTTCAGAATAAAAAATTAAAATTCTTAACCTTTTTGCATGCACACTGGATGTTCTCACGGAAATTTCATATTCAAAGTTCAAACTATATGTCATTTTCAACCCTGAACTACTTATGAAGTTCATTATTCAACCTTGAATTCTGAAACCGGTTGCTTCTAACTTTAAACTGTCGAATCAGTTTATTTTACCCCGTTGACCCTATCCCAAACGGTTGTGCTGGCAGAGATGACACGTGGCATCACTTCTACACTCAACTTAAAATATAGAAATCAGGATTCTTTTAATAATAAAATTGCTTTTTTGGGGCACCCTAGGGCCTGGAACTCTTTAGGAAATTTGGCAAATAGTTTTTTTTAGATTGACTATTGATTCATTTTCAGTTTGACTATCAGGAAAAAACTTTATAGGAAATTCAGGATTTCATATTGACTATTAGAAAATATTTAGCTGCATGTCATCTGTGGAGTATTGAATCCGCCTTTTCATATTGAGTTTTGATTATTTATGACTCCTTAAAAAGTTCATAATTTTTCAACGGGATAGGGCCAAGGGGGTGAATTAAACTGATTCAAGAGTTCAAGGTTAAAAACAACCAGTTTGAAGGTTCAAGGTTGAGAAGTGCATGTGTTCATTTTATTGATAAACATCACTTTTACGGCCACCAGTTATGAAGATGGAAGCACTCTCTGGTGGGATGTACGGAAGCCTGGGTCACCTTTATCTTCAGTGAAATATCATTTGGAATCAGGTCTCATGCTACAGCCAGTTTTAATTCAATTGTGTAACTTGCCATTTTCAAGAGTAGTTAATTTTTATCTTCCTTTGATGGAATGAAACAACATATAATCTAATAAGATGCAGGTCTGCAGCTTTATCCATTGCTATTGATGGTTTATGCACCGGTGGGATCTCAGGAGGTGCTGATAATAAAGTAGCCATGTTTGCCCTTGATCATCAGCAGGTGTGACATCAATTATTCTATGTTCTGTTTCCTGCTATATAAGATAACCCTATCATGAAAATGCATGGTGCAAGTCTTGGTTATATACTTGTTTTTCAGGAAAACGTAATGGACCTTTGCGTTTCATTTCATTGAAAAGAGAGATAGTTGTGAAATTGCAGTCCTCCTAGGAGGTGGTTACACATATCCGAGTTCATTTTGTAATCTGTATTCTTTGCATATTCTAAGTTATGTCACTCTCAGTACAGTTTTAGTAATATTCTCAAGTATATCCTGACACAATCATACATCCAGAAAGTGCTTCTAACAATTTATGATTACGCTAGAAACATGTAAGAACTGACAACTGAGATGTGCTTCCTGTGGGAAGGATTAGTAGGCAATACACTATCAATTAGGGATCGAGTCCTGACTGCCTTCTACTTGTAGAGATAATAACAAAAAAAAAATGTTCCCGGGAAATTGGATGGGTAAAAAAAGTCGGCAGCCTTCTATTGTTTTCTGGGGTGTGAAAATTTCACCTAGGTGAGGAAAAAAAAAGGAAAAACATGATTTTAAAGTTACCTCAGGATATCTTTTTGTTCGTTAATTCTATGTAAAAAATGATAGCTCGGTGTTATGTATTATATCCTCTTTTCAGAAGGTTGATGAGTGCTTGCATATCCAAAATGACAGCTATGTTGAGATGTCAGATTATCAGTGTTTTGTACTTGGATATTAGCCCAGATTTGGAGCAATATGTCCATGTGATAATTCATACATGCGGTGCTAACTAGTTTACATGGTCAGAAAATCGAGCACTTTATGATCTACTTCATAATTCAGACTCAATAGCTCGACATGTCAACTACTTGTGTGATTGTGATTTTTACATTCGTTTCATCACAAGCATTACCTGCACTGGAGTGCTTGCAATTTCATTTAGGAATCAAGACAACTGAAATTCTTAACCGAAATGTAGCTCTCTTGATTACAGGGCACATTTTCTCTCAGGAATGAGATAGTAATTGAGCGACCAGGTATAGCGGGTATAGCGATTCGGCCAGACAACAAGATTGCAGCAACTGCTGGTTGGGATCACAGGTTTGTCCCCCATTCTTAGCTTTTATTGCTGACCAGGTTATAGGTGAGATTCATGGTATATGTGAGACTCCCCTGACACAAGCATGGGAACCCCGAACCGAGGGCTTCAGGGGAAATTTGGTCGTTTGACATCTCTAGTTTTTCAAAATTTAACTATGTGGACTTCCTTGCCCCCCCCCCCCTTTTCTTTTCTCCAACAACTCCCCACACTTCCCTATGTGCACCCCGGACACCAGTGTTGGCTGCGCTCATCGTTACAGCACCTATACCTGCCCTTGTGCTATGTAATGTTCGCTATGTAACCCAGTGTTGGAACTCAGCAGTGCAACTTGAATTAGAACTGCAAGGAACATAGGCCATGCCACCTATGAAACCCAGCGTTCAACCTATGTAACCCACACTTGTGCTACGTAACCCAGTGTTCGCCTTTAGCATCATGGACTTGCTGTACATAGTTGACTCATGGGATCAGCAGAATAAATCAGTTCAGCCGATGTAAGATTCGTCGACGAATCTTATAAACATATATACAAATCTTATGTTTGCTTTCATTTATATTCAAGGATCTCAAGACATATGACTTGACCCGGGTAGCACATGCATCTCATAACCAAATTTCATGTATCTCATAAGCAAAACCATCATCAGGTCCTTCTCTGATATCGTAACAAAAAATCATTTTTTTTGTAAATTTAATAATTTCTTGTATCTCATACATTGTTTGCATGTGTAATGTACTCCCTCTGTCCCAAAATAAGTGACTCAATTTTACACTACTTTAGTGCAAAATTGAGTCGCTTATTTTGGGACGGAGGGAGTAGTAATTTTTTTTGACGGTGTGCGTGTAATATAGTATCACCCAGGCTTTTAGTGTCACACACACAAAACGTAGTATTACCCACGGAGCTAATATCACCAGGGCATAAAAAATATGCTTAGCCTCCGGCTCCATCCCCTTCCTCAACGCTTGCCAGCTCCCTGTGGCGGGTGGCCAGATAGGAGTTGTGATCGCCTAGTCTGCCATGGAAATCATGAGACATGCATTTGATTAATTTACTTACGATTCCATTCAAGTATATTAACCTACCAATAAACAGTCCTATATTCAAATCAGATGCAGTTATTGACTCAGGCAATCAGATCCACTAAGCCACTAAAAAAGGTTATATTAGCATCCGAGTCTCATGAGTACCCTGAGTCTCATGTACAGCATGAGTATCACCTGTACCCCGAGTCTCACCTCTACCGTGAATCTCACATATAATGTAGGGTTGTAGTTCAGCTTCTTGTCGCACTTCCACTACCGAAGGCTTGAGCACCGCCAGTCTTTCTGGAAACACTTTTTTTTAATTCAATTTCTAGTTTTGAACTGAAAAGAGTGGTGTTGGTCACGACGCCAGAGGCAAAGTGTGTGTCACTAAGAACTAAACCATAAAAAACATTAGCCTGTAAAAGGGGTTCTTCATGTAGTTTCAAATACTTTCCAAACATAGCCTGTAAAAGGGCTTCTCCATGTCAAACGCGTGATCGCCTAGAAATACATAAAACAAAAGATACATTCAATCATAGTATCACCTGTATAATGTAGTACCACCCAGGAAGCTAGTATCACCCTGATATCGTAGTATCACCCAGGAAGCTAGTATGACCCTGATATCGTAGTATCACCCAAGAAACCAGTATCACCCAGGAAGCTAGTATGACCCTGATATTGTAGATACTTTCAATCATAGTATCAGCAGGACGTAAAAAAAATGCTTAGCATCTGGTTCCATCCCCTAACTCTCAACGCTTGCCAGCTCCGCTTGTCTTATTCAAAATTGGTGTTCCACACCACAAACAGCAGAGCAAAAACAATGTCTTCATTTATCGTCTACATGCAAGCCATGTTGTGGAGTAGAACGACATGTATGAGATACAATAAATTATTAAATTTATGAAACAAATGTGTATACAGTCTTATCCAAACTCAACGGCTTTGTGAAGGGTATCCTGCTGGACGAGGCACTGCGCTGCGAGTGTGACCTCCATATGGACCACCGTTGATTAGCAAAGCCTGATTTACTGATAGCTGATTATGTCACGGCAACACCACTTGTCCCTGATTACCAAACTGATTTAGTGCTGGCTGATTAGGGTTTCAGAGGTAATTGACACTTGCGTGCCCTCTGAGGGCGAAGTGCAAGACAGAGAAGAGACTTCACATCCTGTAGATGACGATAGAATAGGTGCAGAACAGAAAATAGGCAGAGCATTATGTGCACAGAATAGGAGTAAAGCAAAGTTGGACAAGGAGTAGGCGATGTCCGCATGACAAAGCATGCTTCTAGTTGTTTATCTGAGTTTGTAATCCTTGCATTTGTGTAATCTTTCAAGTGCTTTACATCATTGTAGGATTCGAGTGTATAACTACAATAAAGGAAATGCTCTAGCGGTTCTAAAGTATCACAGCGCTACGGTACGCAGCTTTGTTCAACTAAGTGCTCTTGGCATTTCCATTTTGCATCTAGGGTCCCTTGATCAGTCAAAAATGTCAATTTCTGTCCTCCTGTTTACTCTAATTGGAATATGGGTTATGAGATCGATAATCAACTCAATTAGTTCCTTGCTACAAGTTGGTCAAATTCTGCTTGATGTGTTGTCTAACTTACATGCTTCTTTTTTGCTGGCAGTGTACCGCAGTGACCTTCTCACATGACTGCAAACTGTTGGCCTCATGCTCGGCGGACACCACTGTTGCGTTATGGGAGCTGTATCCTCCGAAAGCACCCAGCAAAGTTCTCATCGCAACAGAGGAGGTTGAGACTCGAGAGATAGAATCTGATCACGGTGTCATATGATCATGATATCTGTAACTTGGTGGAAAATCATATCTGTAGGCTTCAATAGATTGATAAAGAAATTTCCATACATGTAGAGGACATGTGAAATTTTATGGGAAGAAGGATGTGATTATTTGCGGTCTGTAACATAGTTATTGTAACTCATTGTCACTTGTTGCACAATTTACTTATTTCTCCATGCTTGCAAATGTACTTTTTGTACGAAATCTAAGTTTGTAGAACTAGACTGCTATACGATGATCATGGCCTGGTAAGACAGTTTCCGGTTTGAGCGAGGTGTAGGTTAATTTACTCTGAGTGAAAGTGGATAACCATCTTAAGAAGTGAATGAAAATTCTGTTGGCTAGTACGTATTTGCTTGTTTTTCTTTCTTTCTTTTTTTGGCGAGGAAGTAAAAGCTTGGGAAACTGCTATGTGCATCAAAGGAGGTAGAGAAAGAAATGTTATGCTTCCGACTTTGATGCCGGGACATATCTAATGGAGGGGAGGGGATGGGAATACTGGTGGAGCATTTGCATTCAAGGCAAATTACAAGTTTATAATGCCTCATGTATACTCCCTCCTCCTCAAAATAAGTGTCTTAAGTTTTATACAACTTTATACTAAACCTAGTATAAACTTGAGATACCTGCTTTGAAACGGAGGAAGTAGAACTCAAGAACGGTCAAGCTTTAGCCGAACTGCTGCTACTAGTACGAAAATTTTACAAAGAACAAAGTACGCTAATTCTTGTCCATAACAATAATATTACTACTGCTCCAGGGCGACGGCGTAGAAGAAGGCCGACACGCTGTCCGTGCCCTGCTGCTGCGCCGGAGGAGAAGTACTCCTTGGCTGCCTCCACCAACGCCGACGCCGAGGCAGCTCCCTCGGCGGGCACCGCGGGGGCGAGGGTGCCGTCGAAGGGCGCCTCGCAGAAGACCATCGTGGCCACGAACCTGTCCATGCCGGCGGCCGCCATCTGATCTGCTCGGTCGGCCTCCTGTCATGCCACGCTAAGCTAGCTCTGGATTAGTCTGATCTGATGCGACGAGATCAAAGCCAATGCTCGGACGGAGGGTCCGCGTAGGTGAAGTTTGTGTCGTGTGTTGGAGTTCGTCTCTGGCTCGGACGGGATTAAGCGGGAAACCGGGGAGGCCGAGAGCGCGAGGAAGCCGGAGTCGTTGCGCCGTACGGTACGGGACCTCCTATCTGACGCATAGTTCGTCTGCCACGCACACAGTGGTAGCCCGGCTGGGCCCATTAAAAAAAACTAGTTCTAGTAATTCTCCTCAAAAAGTTCGGCTGGGCCCATTAAAAAAACTAGTTCTAGTAATTCTCCTCAAAAAGTTAGTACTAGTATTAAATTATTATTTTCAGGAATGAACTTTGTATTACGCAGGTGGAACGTCCACAATCGGTATTGCTAAGATCAATAATCTCGGACAAGCCAGAGTTAAGCCAACGATAGTTCTCTTCTGAATTCTAACAAACTTAGCTAAATAATCATTAACAATATTTTGTTCACGAAAAACATGAGTAAATTTTGTACCACGCAAAGTACTAAGATGCTTGATTTCCTCCACCAGCGAAGAGTAGACCGAACGATCAGTGGCCTCATCATTTATCAATCACATAGCTTGCCATGAATCCAACTCCACGTGAATATGCAGCTTAGTTCTAGTATTAATTATGTGTTTGTTTTAAAAGAAAATTAACCCAATTCTATTGAACACAGGATCCGAAATGAAATCACACACGTGTACTAGCATTTTGAAACGATGGGGATCTTCACTATTCGACCAACATGTTCTATGTTGGTAAGTACTACCACGAAAGAAATGTCAGTTTGCATCCGGAGACAGATAGCATCAACTCGTGCGGCCCACGATGTGGAAGTGATCGGTACCATCAAATGATCCAAGGGTGGCGTCCAGGACGAGGTCTGCGCTTGCATTCAGTCCCCGCCCGCCAGGGATCTAAGGGGACACTGTAACATGGCCGTGGTCAGCGCTTGCACTGTTTGCAGTACTCCAGCGGGATTCATATAATCACTCGTTACTCGAGTGCGCCATGTCTCGGGCTGCCAATCAGGTGTCAAGTGCAATGGGAGTTGTTGCTCCCGGCAGTTTTGTGCTACTGGAGATGAATGAAATCATGAAGATGTTATAGTGCATCGTGAAGCGGGGAATCTATACGATAAAGCTCACAATGTAGTGCTCCAGCAATTAGCAGAACACGCCTCTGTCTTATGATCAGGGTCACCTGACGCCCGGGTTATTTTTCAGACAGAAAAACAGGTTCTGCCAATGCATTGCAAAAGAGAGTTGCATATGTGTAGAAAAAAGGATCACAGGGGCATAGAGTCTGCCCCAAGTGAGCACACTGTGCTGATTCGTCGCCCCCAAGCTAAGCCAGATTTTGGACGAGAACTGAAGGTGAGTTTGCCAAACAAAAGAGGAACTGAAGGCGTGAGCCGGTCGTGCGTGCCTGATGCGTTCGAACGCCCGCGCTTCCGCGAGGAACTGACGCTAAACAACGGTGGATCGCCCCATTTCCAGATCGATATGCCAGGAACAAACGGATGAGCCGTTGCAGCAGGATCGCTGACTGATGGATGGTGCCGACCGCCGACCGCCGAGGATGTTGGACGCAGAAAGCTGGGTCAGATGCCAACGAAAGAGTCCGGTAGCTGCGTGCCGCAAGAACTATTGAGATCGCGGAGAAGTTCCTGCGCAGCCACTTGTGACGGCCAGTCGCTCCGTCAATCCTACAGTTCCACGCACGGGCAGTGGAAAAGATTCAACGCCGTTGTCCCAGACTTGTCCTGGACTCCTCTGAAGAGCATTCCAAGCCACCGAACTGAACTCCGGCGTCTGGGATTCATTCAGAAACACGGCCATACAGACACCAAAGAACGAGCCACGCCGCCTCGCTCTTTGGCTGGTGACCACCACCCGTAGCTTCACGCCAAAGAACTGCGGGTTTGTTTAGAGCCTGTTTGAAACTGCTCTCCTTCTTAAAATTCAGCTCTGCTTTAGAAAAGACAAGCCAAACGGGATAGCTCCACGATATGCCGCTTAAAAAAAAACTAAAATTTGATGTACAACTTCAAAGTTTTTATGATGCTCCTGAGGGGGTGCTTCAAAAAACTCTAGAAGCTGGAGTTGGGGGAAAATTACCCACCACTGCCACCAATAAGTGGATACCCCTTCATTTCTTTCCCCTCAACCAATCAAATAGATTGTTTCCACCAAATTTTCTATTCTTGAAGCTGGAGCTAAATGGAAGGCAAATATTCTCTTGATAGTGCTATAGCTTATGTATGAAACTGCTTCAAAGTGAATTTGATGAAGTGAAGCTAATTTTAGTGAATTGAAGCAGTGAAGACTAATTTTGTCAAGCCAAAGTGTGACAAGTCATCAAAGTGCGGCAAGCCACAAAGTATGGCTGAAAAACGAATGTCAAACTTTGGCAAAAGTTGACAAAAAAATTAACTCTCTGATAAATGGGCCATATGGACAATAAAGTGTGTCAAACCAAAATGTGGTAAAAACCAAACATATTCTGTACCAACTAAACTCTGAATGCCAAATTTTGGCTTGACAAAGTGTGGCTGGTAACCAAACAGGCCCGCAGTGCCATGACACCCGTACGTGTAAAACATTTGCTAATTGCCGTGCCACCCGTACGTGTAAAACATTTGCTAATTGCCGTGCCATGTATCCATGCGTCCACAAGTGTCCAAGCGGGATGGGCAGGTGATTTGTTACTTATCCTTTCGACCACACGTCCTGTGCGTTCACGTCCCTGTCCACGTGAGGTGAGGTGAGGTGATACATCGGGGTCTGGTTTTCAAAGATTGCGTCGGAATACTGTTTTTCTATCCATTGCCTCCGGCGCCTGGCGGTTGGGTCTGCTAAACTCTGTTGACCGGCGTTGGTTTGTACGTGCGTACTTATCTTATCACGCGACCACGCTATTTATGTGTGGGTGACATCTGCTGCTGTCTCGACTCAGTGTTTGCATTGTAGTACAAAGCATGAAAATTTAGGATTTTTTCACTGTTTTGACCTATTGTTTGAAGTTGTGCATAAAATGAACTTAGTTTGGAAAGATTTCATGATCTAACCTTTTTTGAAACGCCATAAGCCGTGGTGTTTCTGCCCCACTATGAAACGCCTGTGTACCGAGGTGTTTCCTGGCACCACCGTAACGCCAGTCTACAGGGGCGTTGCAGCCCACCGCAGAAACGCCAGCCGCCTTGGCGTGGCAGCCCACCTCAGAAACGCCAGAGGCTTCGACGTTTCTTTAGACCAGAAACTGTAGGATGGTGATCAGAACTGTTGCTTTCTTCTGACATTTCTTCTTCTATATCATGAGCAGAGGATGGTGATCAGAACTGCTGCTTCCAGTACAGATTTTGATTCCAACAAGCACTTCCCATACCATAGCATTCAACAATCCGCATATCAAAAGTATAAGTAGCATGACATGACAAGTTCACTAGTTCATAAAACTTGAAACATCATAAAACTCCATAAGACAAATTCACTAGTTCACAGTTCATACTTCAAAGTACTTAAGCCAAATTCATACTTCAAACTTGAAATTACATAAAACTCCATAAGACAAGTTCATACTAGCATGAGATGACACTAGTTCATACTTCATTTCCTCCCTCTCTTCGCAGCCATCTTGCCCTTAGTGATGAAGCCCTCTGGAGTATTCTGTCAGCCAGGACGTCGGATGTTCCTTCAGCTAGCTCGACGTGTTTCTTCCGTCGGTTGAGTGGGTTGACTTGGCTGCGGAGCATCTTCCATCTGCGAAGCCCCAAACTCAATGAAGTCCGGATCCGCGGCCTCGTTGTCTGACTCCTCTTCTTCTTCAATCTCCTCAACATGTGCTCGGCTAGAAGAAGCATGTGCTCGACTCGAAGACGGACGAGCGGAAGAGGACCGTGGACGGCTGGCAGACGGACGAGCGGAAGACTGCACATCCATCGTGTATTGCGCACGTGCCCTCACATCCGTGGACGAAACACCGTGGCAAGAAAGTAAAGCCGCTAGTGTGCGGAAACGATTGACGACCTTCTACGCAAGGAAAAGATAATGACATGTTAATATGCTAACAAAGGTACGACAAAACAAAGGTTAACAAGGCATCAAACCTGCAGAGTAGTTCTAACAAGTCCGTCCGTTTGTAGACATGGGGCACGGCCAAGGACCACGTTACTCTCGTTGATACATCTCCATAGCTCCGTGCCCTGGATAAAACACATGTGACATACCACCCACGAATAAATGACACTTGTTCATATTTTAAAGGAGGGACGCACCACTCGGTCATGGAGAGAACCATAGTCAAGATGCGCTCCAACTGTCTCCCTAATTGAATTGTTGAATGCAGCATCAACAGCCTCACTCGGCAGTAAGTCCAAGCAATCGGAACGAGTCCATGCTGCCTTATGGATAACTCTGTACTCTGTACGCATCCACTCCAAATGCCTTAAGTATGCCGCCTCGTCAGTGTCGGGTGTTTGATCATTTTCAACTCGATGTTGTCTGTGAGCATTCCACATGTCCACCCAAGTCATGTGGTGCTCCTCCCAATTGATGACAGTCTTATTGCTTTGCCGGTTTGTCCTACAAAGCATTAGAATCCTACATCAGTTTCATTTTTTCGTGTTAGACATTGATCAACAGGAGAAACATGTGATACAAAATACTCACTTATGTAGCTTCACACTTGTCTCGACGTAATCCGGCGGGGTGCGTTGTTGTACCCCGAACTGCTTTGAAACACGATGAGGAAGATGCCACTCCACCGCATAAAAGCATATCATCGGGCAACGCACACGCCAAAGATGTTGGTCACGAAGGCACATGTTGCTCAGAGGGAACTGCCTAAGTACCGTGTACGGCCTCCAATTAACCTACATAACAACAAGTCACTCAACCATCCATGAAAAAAAATCAGCAAATTTGATAAAGCATTTACCTATTCGTAAGTTAGCATGTCAAGCTCGCTTGTGTATGCCTTATACCGCCCCATAGCCGCGATACTCGTCCATTGGACATTAGCCCATGTGTATGCGATAGTGGGGTATCGCTCCTCATCCCCGTCAAACGGGTACTTCCAGGGTTCTTCCGGAGCAAGGCTGAAGTTCCGGCCAATAGGGATACGCTCCCACATCCAAACCTGTAGGGCCCAGACGAAACCTCCAAGACTGGATGTCGGCTTACTCCTCATACATGCTCCATCCAACTACAGATTTAATAAAATGAAAATGCAACATATACCCATTTAATATAATGAAAATGCATAATATCCCATTGAATAAAATGAAAAAGCATGATATTAAGCCATACCTGACGGTACAAGAAGGCTAGTGCCGCCGAACCCCAACTCCACTTAACATCCCATTCACGAAGAGGATCCAAGAACATCCATGAGGCCGTGTCCCCAGTGCCATCCGGAAACACCACTTGGGTCAAAAGATTCCAGAGATAAGCTCTCGCGAACCTCTCCACAACAACCAGACTAGCATCCTTTGGGCATCTGCGAAAATGTCTCTGTATCCAAGAGAACAACACACCTGATGGCCTAGGATCCTTCCTAGTTTCATCAGTCCATGGCTCGGGTTCAACACCAACCAATGCTACAACCCATTGTCGCCACCCATCTGACCTAACCTTCCCTGTAAGAGCCCTGCCCTCGATAGGAAGCCTGGTGATCATAGCAATATCCTCCAAGGTTATGCTCATCTCACCAAGAGGAAGGTGAAAAGAGTGCGTCTCCGGCCTCCAACGGTCCGTAAGTGCGGTTAGGGCCGTGGCGTTCAACCATGGTGGTGTGCCTTTAAAGTTGAGCACAAATTGAAGAAGATCCATTCTTCTAAAATAAGGCTCGTAACGAGGGTCATATAAAAGAGTTTCATTCGGGTTGTGCCCCCTCAAACGAAGTAGTGGAGGAACCTAAACAAACAAACGCATAATTTGTTAATTGACTCAACTTTTAGGTTTTACTTTATGTTATTTATTTTTATGCTCTTTATTATTCTTGTTACAACTACCAACTCTTTTTCCACACTGGTATATTTGTTCACGGGACAATAACACAAACAACTATTTTCATCAAGTTACTTCGCACAAGACCCGTGATAACTTGTGTGTGATCTAAACACCACTCACAATACTCTCATCCGCTCTTCGTTGGGATGATAAGTATTGTCCTACTTTCACGAAGGTGCTACACAATCATTTATGTCTTGCAAGCCTTCACCTACCGTGAAGGCTTGATCCAGGCTTCATGGTTGATGCCGAGCTAGGAGTGAAAGGAAACGCCTTTTACTCCTCCTACATGGTGGGTGTAGTGTGATGTGGGTCAATTGGTGGTGTCTCGGACATGGATGCTCGGACGATGGTCTGCATGGTTGGCTTTCCGGCAAGCATCATGGCGGTGGTGATGGACTTCTCTCTTCTTCGTGTGGGCAGCACCCGCCCGTGCTCTTGGTTTCGGGTAGTGGAGACGCCTCAATATGAATCTGAAGATCTGAACTGGGCGCACTTGTACTCGAGGCCTCAGGTGGCACATGGAAGTTGCCGAGCAAAGGTTCCTCACCTTGTCGTTGGCGACAACGACGTTCGCAGGGTTGCTTTCTTCATGAAGACGTCATCATGGTACTCCTCTTTGTGTCTAGGTTCTGGGTGAAACCATTGTCGGTCATGGACTCGGCAGCAACGCATTGTCATGTAGCTTAGGTCCTATGGTGTGGCATGGTATTGTAACCAGTTCTCCTGTGGCCTCTTTCGGTATTGTAGTCGCATGCGTCCTACATGATCCAGTTATTCTGGAATCAATTCTTCTATATCATCACTTTGTATCGTTCAACCACGTACTTTGCTCGGTTATTGCTTTATACATAAAACGATGCAAAAGGCAGTCAAAATGTTACCAAAGGCGAGGAGCAACATGTTTTGAGGTCATTTTTAATCACTGGGCAGAGTGAAAAAAAATCTAACGGGTGTCCACTCACAAAGTAATAAATGAACTCATCTATGTTACTTCCTATGTCACAGTTTGGAAGTCACGATTAAATTTACGTGTGTTTTCATAATAGACAAGGTTTAGGACGTATTGTATTTATTCCTAGTAACTAATTAGCACTCCATTGTACTACTTCTATCTGCATGCATAGTGTGAATGCTATTTTTAAACCCATCTCACAGCCAATCAATAACCACCTAGGTTTAAGAGAATTTTCAAGCACGCCTCTAAACCTTGACGGAGCAAGTATCACATATACTCCTTTCCGGTTTATAGGGCTCAAATCTGAAATCTCATCAACCAACATGAATTATGAATGGATGGCACTAGTTCTAACTAGTCAATGAAATATTTTTTCACATACTCAATTTCTAAGGTAATAAATATAGCATCGTCCCTTTCATTGGACTTGCATGGTGCATATAGAAAAAATGCATGCATAACCATTAATTTTCTATCTCTTATCTCTATGAATTAAATATGGCGTGATACTCAAAGCACTTTAACTCAGTTAAACTCCAAATGAGCCTATTACAGTTGAAATCTGAAAAAATTTAGATGAGTGTATAAACCGAAAAGAAGGAACCATGACACTACCACTATGAAAAGAATAACATGGACTAGTAACATATGCATGTTACTAGCCTAAGTTACTCTTCACTATGACTAGCCTAAACATACATCAATTAATTTGCATAGAAGACCATAGTTGTTTTTCAAAGAAAAAGAAAACTGGAGCCTCGAGTGCTCCGGCAAAGTGCAAACACGTCCAACGTCTGGACGTGTGCGACGAGGCGCGGCTTTTGTTGTGTAACGAGATTTCCGCGATTCTCTTGTCGTTTGTTCTACGTGCTCCCACCTTGTGACCGGCCAACCGATCGGCGCAGAGGCAGAAATATCACTGACGAGACTGACCGGCTCACTCACTGACCGAGAGAGATACGGGCGAAATTTCATGTGAAAAGGGTAGATTTCTCGAGGCAGCATCATGCTCACGCGGCGACGAGCCAAGCGCAAGCGGTCGAAGAAGCAGAGGTGTGGATTGAAGGAGCAGTCCAGCTCAGTGGGGATCAGCGTGTTTTATAACTAACGCACGGGCAACATGAAAACGGTCCTAAGTTAAGCACACACGCCTTAAACGACACATCGATATTACTACTACCAAGCAGACGTGTATGTGAACACGACGATGGCCGTGGAAAAACAGTTCCTGCCTTTGGACGCAGGTGCGTACCTTTCCACCGGTAGTATTTGAGCACGAAGTGCACGTACCACCAGCGTGCAGGTGTGAGAGTGTGAGGTGAACTCAAACGCATGACCCATCCACGTCCGTTTTGTTCGGATTTTGTCTGTTTAGAGTGAAAAATGAGGTAGGGTCCGGGTCATTTTAAGGATGCGGTGGTCGTGCGTTCAACGCGCACACGCATTGTTGACAACATCCTGTCTAACTCATTTTCAAACACAAGCATTCGAATATCCACAGCTCATAGTTCATGCAAGCAACCCTAGATCACGCTAGCAACACAGCAAGCCTACACGTCCTCGCCGACAACATAGGCAACCTACACGTCCTCGCCGGCAACACGTCGAGCGGCCGACAACACAGCCGACCTCCAAAAAAGAATAGGTTTTTCGTCGGCAACATAGCCACCGGCCGACTCACCATGCCAGCCTCCAAAAAAAGAACGATCACAGCCGATCTGACGCCCTAGTTCAAGTCATCGGTTTCGAACATCTCTTTCTGTCGGGCCTCGAACTAGTTCCTTGTCTTCTCGCTCATCTTGCTCAAGTCCACGCTCATGATCGCCAGCGCCATCACCTTTGCTTTGGTTGCGGCATTGACGGCCTCAATGTCGAGCTGTCTCTGCCTGACCGCGGAATTGGCGGCCTCGATGTCGAGCTGCCTCTGTCTGGCCACCTCCTCGATGTCGAGCTGCCTCTTCTTGGACGCCTCCTCCATCTCAAGCTTCTTTGTTTGCAGCTTCATGTATTGCTTCATTTGCTCCTCCTTGCCTTGTCGCTTCTTCTCGTCCAACACTTTCTTTTGAGACATCATGTCATGCAAAGTCTCATGCAAAGCATACGATGTCGCATCACGCTTGTCGTCCACCTTGAAGTTGGTCTTGCCCCTCGGCTCTTGAACGCCTCACCATCTCCACCTCCGGCCAAGGCGGCCGCCTTGTTGCATCTCTTCCTTTGAAGCTAACGGTATTGGTCATTGAACTTAGGGCAATTGTTGATGATTTGTCAAACAATGCTGAGAGTGAATGGCTTGTCGTCCACCTTGGAGTTGGTCTTGCCCCTGTGCAGCGTGCTCGATGGCATACGCGGCCGTGGCGTCCTTCCTCTTCGCCTCCGCTCGCCGATTCCGCGCCCAGCTTTGCGATCTCCTCCGGCATGAGTTTCGACCGCGGTTTCTTCGTATCCTTGGGCGCCTTCTTCTTCTTCGCCTTGGTGGCCGGGACGACGGCCGGGTCGTCGGAATTGGCGGGGGATCGGCCATGGCGGGAGGATGGCGGGCGGAGGGGAGGGCGAGGCGTGGGACGGTTTGGGGGGGGGGGATGAAATGGAATGGGGCGTGGGGGCGGAAAGGTCGTGCTGCTTTGTGTCACAGATGGGCAGGTCAGGGAAGGACAAGCGTGTGCACCCCGCCCGTCCGTGCGGCGTCCGCGCGCGTCAGTTTCACCTTCAAATCAGATTAAGTTTGGACCGGAAATGCGGACCGAAAATGGATAAACGTCCGTTTGCATCCGCACGCTGGGTCGATTGGTGTGTCGGTTTTGCTTCAGATGGACGCAGGCGGACATGATAGGGTGGTGGGCTGGAGTTGGGGCGTTAGAATTCAAGTTTAAAACAGACTACTCACAGTATTAGTCAGGTTTAAAACTCAACCTGGAGTAGCACTCGTAAACAGAGCCAAGGTTCACAGTTAAAATAGTCGATTTAAACCTGGAAAAAGATGTAGTACATCAACCATTTCAACCTCTCATGCAACGACAGCGGCCACATCAAAGAGGCCGGCGTCCCTGCTGCAGGTTGAGTTTTGTACTACTACTACTACCCGCGACGCGCCTCGAGATTCGTGCGCCTCGGAGGAGACGCATGATTGCCCAATCATGCCCGCAGGCGGCTCCATCAATGCCCGTGGGTGGTCCCTCCCGGGCTTTACTCCCGACCGACCGCTGTGGCCGTCGGCGCGCGCGGCGCCGGACCGATCCTGGCCGTCCGTGGCGCTGCCGGACGGGCACGATGCGGTCAAGCGCCGATCCCGTCGCCCCTTCCCACGTTTGACCACACCTACGCCCTTCTCGGAACACCGCTGCAAGCCTCTCGGATTTATTGTTTTTTTTCTCCGTCTTTGACCACGCTGTCAGCTTCCCCACCGCCACCGCAACACCTACGACCACGCTCCCTCTCGGACTCGGATATTCAATATTATGCGGTTTTACTGTTCTACTCCATTTTTTTTTGCTTGCTCATGTTGTTCCTGTTTTCGTCTAATCCCCCATGCTTTATGTTAACTGCCAGCTTCAGCACTGATCTTATCAGAATCGGAATCCGGCACTGATCCGCAAGCGGCTGCATGCAGCGTGTGGGATCGCGTCGTCTGCATCCGGTAACTCGTCCGAAACACTCGAGGGTTCTTGTGTCTTTGCGTCCGTGGTACGGCTGGTCGCCATCATATCATATGGGCAGCGTAGAACGTACTGCAAAACTAACCTCTCCTGGACCAGCACTAGCTAGTAGGAGTAGTAGCAATAGCAGCCGGTCAAGCTTACTAATAATTGCGGCCAAAAGCTCGCCCTAGATCGATCGATCGGTCGTACTCCACCGTCAATGCCGGACCAAGATTATATCCGTTCCAAAGCCGGAGTACGAAACATTGAACACACACGCCAGGAATATCACCCATCTATGCTAAAAAAATGGAATCACCCATGACCCATCTACTACTAGTACGTTGCTAGAAAAATGGAATCGCCCATCTACTACGTTGCTAAAAAAAATGGAATCACCCATGACCCATCTACGAATTCCCGCCGTAACGCCGTTCCCGTTGTCAAAAGATGGAGTATTTTATGTGTGTGCTCTAGGTGTTTGTATAGGCCCGGGCTGTCTTCTACGTTCAGGGTTCTAGAAGAGCATCGTTCTGTCGCCAGAGATTAGGTAGTTTTGTTCAGTCCAAGAAAGAGGCAAAGCTAGCCGACATGAGGCACGACAACTTCGAAGGGAGATGCTTGGATGCCGATCCTTTTCATAGATGGCAAGGCTATCTTCTCTGTCCGTCCCGTCGTCAAACAGTTCATTCAAAGCTTCAAAACCATGAAAACGACTCAAAACCAGCATTTTAAAGTTTAAATACGGAAAGCAGGAGAAACCAACATGTGTTCTTCTGAGTTATTACTTCTTTTTCCTTTTTGAAAAGGCTTCGGCTGATTTCCTCCGTCCGCTCCCTTTGAAGGGAGGAGTAGCGAATAAGCAATGACTACTCGTCAAACGTTCAAAGCCATCCCCGGCTGCAAATTTTGCCTTCTTTTCCACCCCCTTGAAAGCAAAAGAGTGGAAACAAAGTAAGGGAAAAGAGCTGTGGAAACTGCATGTATATCCTTCTCCAGTTCGACAATTGCAACACCTTCATTTATGTTGGGTAAATAGGCAATTTCTAGATTTAACTAATCCACAAATAAATTACTAGCATGATGTTGGCATAAACATAAACATGCTGGTATTTGATCAAATAAGCAGATACTACGCTAACAGCAGATTCATCTACGTATAACGCTATTAGTGCTACGACAGAAATAAACATGAGCAAGATAAATATGTTATATCCTCCAATTGGTGAGTTGACCTTAGCAGTAGTAGTGGCGGCGGCAGCATCCTTACCCGCATTTTTGTCGGCTTCGAGCTTCTCGGCGACAAGACGGTCGGCGGCGGTTGGTGGAGCCATGGTGATGACGAACTTGACGCGGACGTAGAGGAAGCAGTCGAACGAAAGCGCGCAGTCGCGTAGTCGCTTCCCAAAAACCAAATCGCTCCTCTCCCGTACAGGATCCAGAGATGCGGGGTTTCGGAGGCCTGCTCTCCGTCGACCGTGTACACGGTGAATGGGACGGAGTCACCGGCGACAACAACAACAAAAGGAATGAGCGCGTAGAGCAGATGTGATCTGATCTCGTGGTAGCTAGGGTTGGTCGAAGCCTCGCTTATGTAGGCGCGCCCGGGTGGAGAGACATGGGCCGGACCGACGTCCGAGTCGGTAACAACCCGCGATCCAAGTCTCAGATCGTGGTGCATCTGTTAGGTATTCTTCGTTCATGACCGGCAAAAATAAGCGTGTAGGTATGAACTTGGCTCGGCTCAATCCCGCAACCCGCGGCGCGTCGTGACGAGGCGTGGCATGGCGTGGCTAGGCGGGCGGCGGAGGAGGAGTGCACGATGGCCTCTTCTCTTCTCAAGCTCCAATAGCATGTAGAAGATAGACCCTTATAAGGAGGTCCAACTCCTTCTCCACTAGCAAGGTGGAACTAAACTTCCCACCACCCCTTGTCATGCCACCTACACGGGCCTTTAGATTATTTTTTCTGAAATTGTCTTATGGGCCCTAGGCCCATCTCAAATTTCGACAACCCCCCACCACATCTCAAAGGAATATTATGTCCTCGTGTTCCAATCATTGTTTTGATAAAACAGTATTTTAGTGAAGACTTGTTAAGGTTAAGTTTCACCTAGAGCAAGTAGCTACACTCCTTCACAACTGAACAATGAACTATGCCTTGAATTGTAAGTTTAGCGTAAAGAAGTTTCACCACAAGTCTTACTAGTACTAGGTTGCCGAAGGCTAACCCCTCGGATGGAGCATATTAGTCACACTCCTTGCCTATTCATGATCTTACGAGAGATCACCCAATCTCATAGACCTTGACAGTCAGGCTCATATAGGTGTGTTCCTCCAAAGATAGCTATGTAGGACAACATCTTGCTTACACATAAGCTTTAGAACACCTTGAGAAACTAGTCATCCTTCAATACAGTATCCGAGAGTATTGCATCTCCAGCGGAGTGGGTTAGTAAAGTTACTCTCCTGAGTTCACCACTGGCTTGTTTTCCCAGGTCCTACTTCACCGGATCTTTGATCACATAGGATGGGTTACCACCTTGATAACTTATGTGGGTTTCATACCCATCTTCGTCGATGCATTATGTATCATAACACGTGATAGCCCTTTAGTAAAGGGATATGCCAGATTCTTAGTCGTTTGGATGTAAGCCAACGCTATCACTCCGGAGCTTCTTAAACATCTGACATCTTTCAATCTCATTCTTATATTTTTGTTGGAATTCATGTTGTCCTTTGAACTCTTTACTCTGGCAATAACTGTTTGATTATCACAGCTCATAAGGATAGCCAGAACCGGCTTCTTAACCATAGGCAAGTCCATCAAAAGATCTCGAAGAAATTATGCTTCGACACCAGTTGTGTCTAATGTTGTTAATTCTGCTTCCATTGACGATCTTGTTAAGATTGTTTGCTTGCAAGACTTCCAGTTATAGCACCACCTCCAAGGGTAAACATATACCCAGTAGTGGCCTTCATATCATCAACATCAGAGATCCGATTCGCATCACTGTACCCTTCAAGTACCGACGGGTATCTGGTATAGTGAAGTTCGTGGTTCATAGTATCTTTCAGATAGCGCATAATTATTTCAAGAGCATGCCAATGGAAATCACCCGGATTGGCAACAACATCTTAGTTTTCTCAAACATGATGTGAGTCCTCGTTGCGCTAGCTAGATACATAAGTGAACCAATAATTTGAGAGTATCTCAATTGATCTTTAGTTGTGCCTATGAACTTTCGAACCAACACACTATTATCATATGGTGTTTCAGAAATTTTGCAATCCGAATATACAAAACGACTCAAAATATTCTCAACATAGCGGGATTGCAGAAGTGTAATCCCACCCTCATCATCTTTCGAAAGCTTGATGTTCAATATAACATCAGCCACCCTAAGGTCTTTCATCTCAAAGTTCTGAGAGAGAAAAGACTTAACCTCCTCAATCACTTTGAGGTTGGTTACAAGTATCAGTATGTCATCAACATACAAGCACACTATAACTCCTTCGCCCCCACCATGGCAATAGTATACACATTTGTGAGATCCATTAACAACGAAGCCAACATATGTTAGAGTTGTATTAAACTTCTCATGCCATTGCTTAGGTGCTTGTCTCACACCATATAAATCCGCAACTTACACACCTTTCCTTCCTGACCATCTATCACAAATCCATGTGGCTGTTGCATATGGATTTCCTCGTCTAGCTCTCCATTTAGGAAAGTCGTCTTGACATCCATTTGATGAACAATAAGACCATGCGAGGTCGCCAACGAGAGTAGTACTCGAATGGTGGTTAGTCTAGCCATAGGTGAATAAGTGTCAAAGAAATCTTATTCTTCTTTCTAGGCATAACCCACAAGCCTAGCCTTGTACTTTTCAATTATACCATCGGGCCTAAGCTTCCTTTTGAATACCCACTTACATCCCAATAGTTTGCAACCATAGGGACGATCAATAATTTCCCATGTCCCATTAGCCATGATGGAATCCATCTCGCTACGCACCACATCTTTCCAGTAGTGAGCATCTGGAGATGCATAAGCTTCTGAAATAGAAGTGAGGTTATCATCCAGCAGGTACACGAGGAAATCATCACCAAAGGTCTTTGCAGTCCTTTGTCTCTTGCCCCTACCAAGGGTTTCCTCCTTGGAATTTTTATCATGTGTTTGTTCATAATATTCCATAGGAATGACATGCTCACAAGTCTCCTCGGATTCCCGTCTAGTAGTGCTTCACATATCTCTCATGGGAAAAATATCCTCAAAGAATGTAGCATCCTTAGACTCCATAATTGTACTGACCTTCACGTAAGGTACCTCATTTCACTACTAGAAATCTATAGCCAACACTATTCTTAGCGTAGCCCAAATTAACGCAGTCCACGGTCTTTGGTCCAAGCTTACGCTTTTTGGGGATCGGCACATTGACTTTCGCCAAACAACCCCAAGTACGTAAGTAGGAGAGTGTCGTCCTTCTCTTCGACCACTC
Organism: Hordeum vulgare subsp. vulgare; assembly: GCF_904849725.1. Taxonomy (NCBI): domain Eukaryota; kingdom Viridiplantae; phylum Streptophyta; class Magnoliopsida; order Poales; family Poaceae; genus Hordeum; species Hordeum vulgare. Next base: position 530,347,765 of record NC_058520.1, on the reverse strand, counting down.
CTCATAGGGAGTGACCGCATTATCTTTCGTCTAAACCTTATCGAGGACATGACACGAAGTCAATATAGCCTCCCCCACCATGCCTTGGATAACCCAATGTATCTAACATGGTGTTAACCAAATCAGTTAGAGTATGATTTTTTCTATTCCGCAACCCCGTCTGACTGGGGTGAATAGGGAGGCATGCTCTCATGAATAATGATGTGTTCCTCACAAAAAGAATCAAACTCATTTCAAAAGTACTCTCCACCACGACCAGACCAGACTCGTTTAATTTTCTTTCCAAGTTGATCCTCAACTTCTGCCTTATAGATTTTAAAGTAGTGTAGAGCCTCATCTTTAGTATTTAATAGATACACATAGAAATATCTAGTGGAATCATCTATGAATGTTATGAAGTATTTCTTTCCACCTTTAGTCAACACACGATTCATTTCACAAAGATCAGAATGTATGACTTCTAATAGCGCCAAGTATCTCTCCTCCGCAGCCTTGTGAGGTTTGCGAGGTTTGCGAGGTTGCTTTGCTTGCACACACGAATGGCACTTAGAACCTTTGGCTAAAGTGAAACTCAAGATTAAATTCAGTTTTGCTAGCCGCGACATAACACCAAAACTATTGTGACAAAGACGTGAATGCCAAACTTCAGATTCATTAACACTCGGATAAATATTGTTCATGACTTTATTACAAAAATCTGCAAGGAAAAGAGAAGTAGACCTCCACATTCATAACCTTTTACAACAAAAAGTCCATATTTCGTAAAAACTACTTTATTAGGATCGAAGACCAACTTAAACCCTTTTCAATAGAGAAGGGAGCCACTAACGAGATTCTTTTGATGGTAGGGACATGATGCACATTCTTCGGCTGCATGGTGCTTCCCGAAGTAAACTTCAGGTCGACCATGCTAACACCAAGAACAGAAACACTCGCGCCATTCCCCATCAACGGACCCTCAGCATGTGACCTGGTAAGAAGAGAACAATGGGATGTCAGAACACACATGAATATTTGCACCTCTGTCCACCCATCAATCGGTGGATTGACAAAACAAAAATATAGTAAATAAATTACCATACCCAGATGCACCACTTTCATTGTTGCTCACAATCTTATTGGCGGGCTCGGAGTCCAACTTTGGCTTCTTGTACTTGTTTGGGAACTTGTTCGCCCAATGTTCCTCCGAAGCACAAGTCAAACAACCATCTCCCTTCTTATTCTTCTTGAAGGTCTTCTTTCCGTTCTTATTAAAGTCGGTATTCTATTGGGAAAAATTCTTTCCCTTGGGCTTGTGGGAATTGAAGTTCCTCTGATGTACCATATTGGCTACAGAAGGACTTTCGACCCTTTTCCATGCGATTCCTTTGCTCTCGAGTTATGCTCAACACTCAGATGGCCGATGACACCCTCTATTGATAATTCATGCCTCTCATGTTTCGGAGTGGTAGCAAAGTTCCTCCAGGAATTCGGGAGCTTACCAATTATACACCGCGTGACAAATTTGCGTGGTAAATCGCACTTAAGAACCTTAATCTCTTTAGCAATGCATATTATCTCCTGAGCTTGTTCCAACACAGAACGATTGTCAACCATTTTGTAATCATGGAACTCCTCCATAACATACATCTCGCACCCAGCATCGGTGGCCCCAAATTTATTTCAAGTGCCTCCCACAAGTCATTGGCAACCAGCACATGTAAATATGCCTCAACCAGGTTATCTCTGATCACGATAAGAACTGCTCCGAGAAAGTAGACAACGGCGTCCCTCAATGCCTTCTACTGTTCTAGAGTGATCATTCCTATGGGAGTAACACCGACTACCTAGAACACGTTCATAGTTGTGAGCCATAAGGTGGTTTTGGTGTGCCAATGCTTAGAGTATGTACCGGCAAACTTATCCGGTTTGAGTGCAACAGAAAAACCATTACTAAAAAAATTCCTATACACATTAAGTTTTTGGATTGTTGAGTAAATAGGAAATCTCTCGATTAAACTAATCCACGAGTGAATCACTAGCATGGCGTTGACAGAAATGTAAACATGCTGATATTTTACCAAGCAAGCACATACTACGCTAACAACAGATTCATCTACGTATAATGCTAGTTGTGCTACAACGGAAATAAACAGGAGTGGGATAAACATGTTATACCCTCCAATTTTCCAGTTGGTCGTAGCAGCAGTAGTGGCGGTGGCAGCATCCTCATCTTCCTTCTTGTCGACTTCGAGCTTCTCGGCGGCGTGACGGTCCACGTCGGTTGGTGGAGCCATGGTGATGATGAACTTGATGCAGACGTAGAGGAAGCAGTTGAACGGAGGCAAGCAGTTGCGCAGTCACTCCCCAAAAACCTAATCGCCCCTCTCCCATAGATGATCGAGAGAGGTGGGGTTTCATAAGCCTGCTCTCCCGCCGACCATGTAGGTGGTCAACGGGACGGAGTCGCCAGCAGCAATAGCAGCAAAAGGAACAAGCGTGTGGAGCGGATGTGATTTGATCTCGTGGCAGCTAGGGTTGGCCGAAGCCTCACTTATGTAGGCGCGTCCGGGTGGAGAGACGTGGGTTGAACCAACGTACGAGTCGGTAACAACCCACTATCCAACGTTTCAGATTGTGGCGCATCTGTTACGTATTCGTCGTTCCTAACCGACAAAAATAAGCGCGTAGGTACGAGTTCGGCTCCGCTCAATCCCGCAACCCACGACGCATCATGGCAAGGTGTGGCGTGGCGAGGCGAGCGGCGGAGGGGGAGTGTGTGAGGGCCTCTTCTCTTCTCAAGCTCCAATCGCATGTACAAAGAGACACCCTCATAAGGAGGTCCAACTCCTGTACTAGCAAGGTGGGACTAAACCTCCCACCACCCCTTGTCATGCCACCTACATGGGCCCTTAGAGATTTTTCTGAAATTGTCAATGGGACCTATACCCATCTCACATTTCAACAATTTAAGGCATCAATCGTCTACCATGGTCGTTTTCCTCTATTCATTGATAGGGCCTTTTTGAGTCGCATGATTTTAGAAACATGGGATATGAAAGAAAATAGCATTGAAATGTCATGGTCATCTCAATCCTATTAGATTTTGGGTTGTTTGATTGCATCAGAAAATAAAGGATTTTTCAAAGTGGTTTGAGTGGATGCTAGAAATCCCATGGAAAGCAGTACACGGAAATATATACAAAAAATAAACAACTAATATAGAAAAAATCCTAATAAATCCTACAAAAATCCTATGAATTAAAGGAGCCCTTGATACGGATTTTATAAGGACAATTACATCCATATCACTATTGCGTCACAACCGTTTGATTTATCCCTAAATTCAATAAAGAACAGTCTTGCCTCATTCGTTGCGCTTATGTTTTTTCCCTTCTGTTATGGATCCGTCGGGTCAACGTTGTTTGACCATGACCGACACTAGCTTATGGACATAGCTTGTCCTTATCTTGCTCTTACATGTAGGTCCCATCTCATTGTCGTTCCTCTCTCTCTCTCTCTCTCTCTCTCTCTCTCTCCTTTCTCTCTCTCTTTCCTAGTTTTGAGCGATGGTGACCTCGATAGAGGTTGTGAGAGTGTGTGGCAGCAACAACCTAGGTATACATTGTAAGAGCGTGTGGCAGGGACAAACTCAGTGTGCGATGTGAGGGCGTGTGGTGGTGGTGCCGCCAATTCTCCTCCCACCCGTTGGACATCGGAGAATGCAGAGGCGGAGACGACAAGGGGACCAAATGGGCAAATAATATTTCACGGGGTTAGTCTCTCTCTGTCTCCTATATCTGCTCGAGTTTGCTCTTTCACAACTAGATTTGCATGATTTAGGTTGTTTTTCTTGTTTTTGTGCATTGGTTTATGCCATATTTTCATAATAGGATGTGTCTCTTTCTATTATAATGGAGACAACTCTATTAGTTTCCGTCGATACAAAGCAATATGGACGTGGCTTCAATTTACCATTGGTGGTGGACAACACTAGCACATTTAATGAATTTAGGAAAGCAATCTCTTCCAAGTATCTCTCGGGTGTGATTGATACAATAGAGTTCAAATATTAGGATAGTGAGCAGTTAATTGGTTCCATGTGTAGTGTGATGATGAGTTAGTGGTGATGTGTGGAATTAATGCACAAACCACATCCTATAATTTGGAAGTTACAATTATTCACAGAACTAGAGTAGAAAGCATGTCTTATAGGCCCTCTGCTTCTAGGGTCCATGCTACATGCCCTCTGGTGTAGGTACATGGTCACAAGATAGGTCAATCACAAGAGCAGGAAGTAGTAGCTCACAAACTCTTAGAACTTCAAGTGCTGAAGTGCATTATGAGCCTTCTTGGAGTAATCCAAACACAACCACACAAGGCAGCTGATCATGTTCTAGAGGAAGATATGCTTGATGAGGCAATATTGTGAGGTGAAGAGGATGGGAAATTTTATCCAACGCAATAACCAGGAAGATGCAACAGATGAGGATTGTATACTTGCATAATTTCGAGACAAAGATGACGAAGATAAGTAGGAGGAAGAAGACATGTGACCTTTTGAAGATGAGGATAAGCACAAGCATGTAGTTATGTATGATAGAGAGAATTTGTCCAATGAGGAAGGTGTAGTCTTTCGCTCCACATTTGACAGCAAAATGCAGTTGCAATATTCTCAATAAAGGAAAAAAACATAGTTCAAATTTGACAAAAGTGACCCTACAAGGTTGAGTGTGCATTTGATAGGTGTAAGTGAATGTTGCATACCTCTTTGATGAGTAGGAGCACAATGTTTGAGGCATACATTTGTTTCAATAACTGGGCCCTCTTACTAACTATGTTTACTTACTATATTTTTTTAATTTCAGATCAAAGTAAATTGTCACCAACACATTTGTCAAAATGTTAACAAAAGTCAAAGGTTGAAAGATGCAAAGAGAAGGTGGATAGAAGATATTTTAATGTCATGGAGACAAAATAGAGGCATTGCCCCAAAGAAAATTCAACAAAAGTTGCTTGATAAATATGGAGTGGAACCTCCATATATGAGGTGTTAGGGCATCGCCAATGCTAGCCCCTAAATGGACACCGCAAATGTCCTATTTTTGTCCAGACGTGCTCCACGGGCATGATGCGGGAGGGAGCCATCCAATCCTAATCACGAAAGCCCCTATTTTTTACGTTTGGGAGGAGACACGGGAGAGGGGGCATGCATGTGGTGGATATGTGTGTGCCGTGTGCAGCTGGGAGGATAGAGAGAAAAGAGAGGAGGATAACGTGGGGGTTTTCCTTGGTCAAGTGGATATCCAAACTCCCGCATAGCTTCCCACAAGTTGCTTTCGGTTTGCAAGAAAACACACGTACAGACCGTCTTGTTCAATTACAAAAGTTGACCAAAGTGGTATGAACACCACAATCCGAACATATACCGGAGCTTTGGAAGTCTCCTTTGGAGATGTCCTTACTATGGTAAAGAGATTGCCCTAGACATTATGGAAAGTACAATGGTAGTTTTTTTATCTATTCTACACATTGAAGGATGAACCTGAGAAAGTAGCACCAAGCAATGTTGTTGAGATTGACATGCACATTGTAGAGTACAAGATCAGAGGTAAGATTTTGCACAAAGAGTGATTTATTAGAGTATTTGTCTGTTTCAAGGCTTGCCAGACGAGTTTCTTGGATGGATATAGGCCACACCTTGTTGTAGATGCTACAACTTTGAATGTTCCAAGGCTTTTTGTAGTTGTTGGATGTGCCACACAAGCTCATAACTACCTATTTCATGTTGCATATGGTGTCATAGAGGCAGAGTCCAGTGGGAGTTGGAGTCATTTTCTAAAAGCTGAAGAATGTCATAGGACATCCATAAGGTTTGGTGATACATGCTGAAAGGACTTGAAACTATTGTGGAAGAGGCCTATCCTCGAGTTGAGCACTAAGAGCGCATGAGACACCTAGCTCAAAATTTCAGTAAAAAATTCGAGGGAAAGTTCTATGGTGAGAATTTGTGGTCTCATCACTTACTTACACCATCAAGGAGCATGAATACCATTTGAGAGAGTTGCACAACAAGCCCAAGGTCAAGGAATATTTGGATATGTGCCACACAAAAATATGGGCTAGATCACTAACCAATGAGATATGCAAGGTTGATTATGTCAAGAACAACCTAGCAGAAGCATGTAACTCCAAGTTCAAGAAATAAGAGGGGCTTCACATAGTGGATTTGCTAGACAAGATTAGGCAATACATTATGGAGAAGTTTGATATGAGGAATAGGATTTCCATTGACCATTCATTTGCCACAACATCATACCATGTGTAATGAAGGACTTCATGGCAAAATATAAAGGTTTAGAAATGACAATGGTTAGGAGAAGCGCAACTGAGGTAGAGGTGAGTGCAACATCTATACCTAATAATAGAGGATGATCCATTTCTTCGATTTTTTGGTTTGTCCACCTATCCTAATTTCCGTGTAAATTTAATGTGAATTACCCACCATGACACCCATAAGTGAAAAAAACTCTTCGTTAATTGTTTTTATGATTTTTTTCATGTCTTTGAAATTGTCCCTAAATTTGAAGTAAATTAGCCACCCGCCACCCGTAAGTGAAGAAAAGTCTTTGTTAATTATTTCTCTGAATTATCCGTTTGTCATCAAAACTGCCCTTAAAGCTGAAATAAATTACCCACCCACCACCATCAAAGTGGAAAAATACGAGTGTTCCTTCGAATTATTCGTACATCATACAACCCTCCATTTTTTCATCCATTGTGAGACTAATTTTTTCTTTTTTCTTCTCATACACCCATCGATGATGTACTAAAAAAATACATGCATTAAGGATCAAGTGCATCATCAATCCCTTGAGAGCATGTTAGAATGCACACGTCTTACGCCTGGATGCGGTTGATGCACAAATATTCAAATACATGTATATACATGGGTGCGAATATTTGAAACTTGATTTGAAGACCACAATTTTGTTATCCCATTGAAACACACATACCCTTTTGCTAGTAGCTAATAAAGTATTGGATATACATATGGAAGCACTAGTACATAGAAAAGAGAATGGAGGTACCTAGTAGACTTAGCAAAGTGAGCTTGGAGTTGTAGGCAATGGAAAGTCACTGGCAAGATATGCATACATGCTTTTTTTATCAATGCTTTGAGAGGTGAAGCCAATGCCATTTATCAATATGATCATAAGAACTTCTCTGTTGAGAATTTCAAAGTTACTTATGCTGACAACGTACCAACTTGGGAAGGCAAGAAACAGTAGGGCATAGTGGATTCAGGATTCAAACTGTGTGCACCAATTCAGAATAGACCACCACGCAGGCCAAGGAAACAAAGGATGAGGGCTGGAGTGAGGGAAGGGGCTTAGTGCTAGGAAGAGAAAGTGTAAGAGTCGTGGTAGATGTGGACACATTGTTAAAAACTCCAAACTATTAGTTGATCCTGTATTTGGAGAGGGGGATGAACATTGGAGGAAAAAAATGTGGATGAGGATGCAACAGAACCACTAGAAAATGGAGAAAATGCAGATGATGATAGAACAAAAGATGGTGATGTTATTGAGCATGTCATTGAGGATCCAGCAGTTGAACATGTTGTTGAGCCACAGTCTACACAATATAGTGTCGTGAGGTGTGTATACCAATTAAATTGCATTGTTTCTATTCGTACTTTACAAAATGCAGCATGTCTGAACACGCAATCATCTGTCCGCCCCAAGAAAAATTACAAGAGAGTAACTAACAGAGGGGATTCTTCGAGACTTTCTAAGAAAAAACAAGTCCCACCAATAGCTATAGTGGAATCCTATGCTCAAGCTCCAGCTCTGGTAAAGGCTACGGGATCCAAGGCAAGGCTACTACCCAACCCTGCAAAACACAATAAGAGCAACTTAAGTTCTAATTGATTCCTATCATGTTGAACTTGATAGTGTATTGTGCACGTTGCTCTTGAATGTGCATTGTCGTGTTGTGATGTTGAACTACTTAGATATGTTGTCAGGTTGTGATGTTGAACTACTTTTGTATGTTGTCGTCCTATGATGTTGAACTACTCTCGTATGTTGTCGTAATGACATGTTGAGCTAAACTGTGCTTACTATGGTATGTTCTTATTTTGGTATTCCACTGAATTGTGTTGTTTGCATCCATCCACTACTCAATTCCACTAAATTGTTTTTTTTGTACAATATTATGACATGTTCAAGGTTAATCAATTTTTTTGCATTATCCATACTAATCAATTCACAAAAACTCACAAATACTTCCAAACTACATCTTAACTTACCAAATTTCAAGATCCATTAGTGAAAGAGCATGGTGCCCCCATGGTTGGTTTTGGTAATTGATGGCAATCTCTATGGACTAATGGTTGCCAAGAGTTATATTTGAAGGGTTTGTCCATAGATCTTTCTTGAAGCCATTTGTTGGTTTCAAGGTTATTGGAAGAATATTATGTGTTAACCAAGGTATTATTGAAGGAGTTATCCAAAGATTCGTTATATACATTGTTGATCAAGACTAAGTACAAAGAGTAATTCAACTTGATCAACACACAAAGCTTAGAAGATGTACCAAGTGGGATCAAGTGATCTCATGGTATGGTAAGTATTATCCATTACGCTTTTGTGTACTAACCATGATCTATGTGAGTGTTCTTTGTGGGGTTAGGTATGTTTCCATGGAAATGCATCAAAAGGAAGATCGCATACAACCCATGGAGGATGACATCAAGTGGTGATCGTCATCAAGCTTGCGGTGTGCAAGTTCAAGTGGAGCATCACGAAGAGATCACCTGCTTGAAGCTTGCCGTCCATTATGGTTATAATGGACATGTGAATATATGTCTAAGAGAGGCTCACCCATAGTGGAGTATGAGGCAGCAATATACTAGTCCTCAGCGAGTCGGCGCAATCAAGAAAGGTTATAAATCTTGAGGAGGACAAGATCATCATCATCTATCTCAAGTAGATTATGTAGAAGGCCAATGCTTGTCCTTGATAGGTTTTCTATTTTACTGGTCTCATGGTGTTAGTTGGGAGATCGGGTTATATGATCGATCACCATATTATCAAGGGGGGGGGTCTAGAGTGAGCAGCTTGATTGTGTTGTTCATAGAGAGCTCAAACCATTGCATTCTTGACATTATCATCTTTCTTGGTTTTTGTTTGGATTTTTGTTGTGTGAGTTTTGGAGCTTATGGTCTTCATTATTATAAGCTCAAGTTCATCAAAAATGGATTTGTATGCATCATCTTTCTGTTTTCGGTGTTGAAGATTTTGCCTCATCATATTTGGGAAGGTCATCTTCCTTATCCTATTGGATAGCTTTTGTCATCCTCTATCCCTACAAGCTTAGGTTTGCTTAATTCGGATCCTGCATGCAAAAGTTATGATGGTTTCGGTCTTGCATCTTGTTGTTAAATATTTGACATTTTTGTTGCACCAAAGTTGTAGTACTGCCCTAGGCAGCGGTAGTACCGCTTCAAGCGGTACTTCCGCCTTCTAGTGCGGTGAGCATTTCCGCTAGGTCCGTGCAGAATTTTTCACATCGATGACAGTAGGGTGCGGTAGTACCGTCTCACGCGGTAGTACCGCTCCGGTCCCAGTTGTAGTACCGTCTTAGGTGGTAGTACCGCTTGTGCCTGAGCGGTAGTACCGCCTGACGCGGTACTTCTGTTGTCTACGACGGTGGCTCTACTGTGTGTCCTCTGTTTCTGCGACTTCGAGCGGTAGTATCACTCGAAGTGGATGGCAGTACCGCTTCGGGCGGGACTACCGCTCCAGCTCCTCTCTTGCTTGTGTTCTGCAACTTGTACTATCGCCCCAAGTAGTAGTACCGCTCCCTTGAGCCGTAGTGCCGCTTGTGTGCAATGAGCCAGCATAAAAGTTGGATTTTTTCTCACCTATAAATGGGTTTTTTTCTTCCCCAATGGTTTTTACCTTTTGAGCTCATGTTCTTCCCCTATTGTTGACCTTCTTAAGGCTTGGTAACTCTCAACCCCTCCATGATTCTTGCTCCTTCTTGAGGGAAAATAGAGAGGAGATCTACATCTACATCTTCACGAATCACTTTCTCCTCTATGTGAGGGGAACTCCTTGGATCTAGATCTTGGAGTTCTTTGTGTTCTCCTTGTTCTTCCTCTCATATTTCTCCACAACTTTTGTTATTGCATATGGATTTGGGAGTGAGGGACTTGACCACTTCGTGTGTTCTTGCCATTGCATTAGTTGGATTGGTTTGAGTTCTCCATGGTGATACATGGAAGTGAAAAGTTGAGAAGCTTATTACTCTTGGATGTTTCGGCACCCTAGTGCTTGTGCCTCTTGGGTGATTGGTCGCCCTAGACGGTTCGTGGCACCACGTAGCTCAATCATTATGGTGTAAAGCTCCGGGAAAGCGTCGGGGTATCCAATTAATTTGTGGAGATTGCCTCAAGCAATTTGTACTGGTTCTGGTGACCTCCCCAAGGGTTGCCAATTGTGCGGATTCACTCACCGCCCCCAAGGGTCGCCATTTGTATGGGTTCGGTGACTGCCCTCAAGGGTCCTTTAGTGGAATTACGACATATTGCATTGTGTGAGGGCGTGAGGATATTACAATGGCCCTAATGGCTTCTTGGGGAGCATTGTGCCTCCACACTGCTCCAAATGGATATTAGCATCCGAAAGGGTGTGAATTTTGAGATACATCTTCGTCTCCGCATGCCTCGGTTATCTCTTACTCAAGACTTTTACTTATGCACTTTACTTTGTGATAACCATATTGTTTCATGTTATATATCTTGCTATCACTTAGTTGTTTGTCTTTCTTAGCATAAGTTGTTGGTGCTCCCCCCTCTTGTTTTAGGTTATGTGCTTGACAAATTAAACACTAGTTTTATTCCGCATTTGTTCAAACCTAAACCGAATTTTTTCAAAGCGCCTATTCACCCCCCTCTAGGCGACATTCACGTCCTTTCAAATAGTTACAACGGTTCATCATCCATCGGCTACAACAGTACATCATCCATGATCTACAAACTAGTACATGCATGTTGTTCAAATCTATGAACAAACAGATATGCCACAACTACAACACACAAATGGGTTACAACAATAAATTTTGCCGAGACGAGCAACATCACATCTGGATCTTTCAGTATCTTCTCCAAAGCGCCCTTATTATTTTCCAGCTCCAGGTTTCTATTTTGTAAAACGTGAGATTTCATTGAGCTGCATACAATCTCAGCATGCAACTCTTCCAAATTAAGGGCAACGCGAGTTGGGGGGATGTCAACCCAAACCACCCAGTGACAGTCTTCTCTCATGTATAATTTGAACAAAGGTTAGAGACCAACAAGCACGTCCATGTCGAGGTTTAGAGATCAAAATTCTACTCTTACATCAAGTGGATACCCTAAAAACCACTTACCAATGCTAGACCCTCCCCAAGCGACACGACGGGCAAGAACAAGGCAATGTCGAGGGCAATGGTTCTCCGAGAGGTACTCAAAGCCGGAGAAGGTGTCGCTCGGGATATAAAACTTGGATGCATGCTTCCCGAATGCCCACCCCGTCGACCTTCTAAAAATGTGAGTTTTTTCCACAAAATATGCAAACTCTAACCCTAGAACAAAGTGGTTGGGGGAATCTAAAGCCGCCACACATTGCTTACCTCTCAACGGTGATGGGAGCTACCATCTGGAGCTTCAATGAGATGCCAGAGCTCGACATCTCCTGATCCACTACCTCCAACTTCTCCTACTCTAGGTTTTTGTGTGCCTTGGTTCTCTATTCTTTTCATGGGAGCTTGACAAGGACGAAGGTGTAAGTGATGGTGTCCTGGCTAGGGGGGGTCTCACCACGTCGACTTTCGACCATGTTGGTTGGGCCGAGAACCCCCTTGTAGGTTTAGGAGTGGGCAATATGAGATGACTCATGGTGCGAAGATGGAAGTCCTTGAAGACTTGTCGTGTACTCCAAGATGTTGAATTCATCGGAAACTCTTTTCCCTCATACGTAGCCAACTAGTATGTTATGACCCTAGACCCCCCTTATATATAAGCTAGGAAGCACGACACATAGTTTATTGGGGTGGGTTATCTACAATAGCTAAATGATACTGTAACAAACCAAGTGCAATTTCCAAACCTTTGTAATATTTTCATGAGTGAACCTTCCATGTTGTGCCTCATGAGTTTGAATTTCTCAAGTTTTCTTGATGACTTCATTGCATCATAGCATCATATCATGCATTATGTTATTTTCTCCTTGGTGTTGTGCTAGTTGAACTGAAGTATGTCGGGGTGATTGAATGTTTTGCATGCAACTGCTGCTTGTGGTGTGGGAGAACACTCCATTCAAATGCTTAGAAATAACTCACCTCTGTTTGATTCAAATCTTGTGATATGGTGAAATGTTGCTTTGCCCAACACCTTGCTAAAAATATTGCAAATGCTATAAATATTTTGCTGTTAGTATAGAATCAAGTTTCACGTGCGTTATATTTTTCTCCTAATTATTAAACTTGCAAAACAAATTGATATGGCAAATAAGTGCATGTATTTTCTATCTCTAAAATTGTCAACTCAATTTTAGTAAATGGGGCTTATTTTTGTGAGTGCAAAACGTTTTGTTACTCTAAAAAAACCTTCTCTATCTCCGTGAGGGAATTGTTGGATTCCTGTTTTAAATTTTATGCAAAGGATTTTTCGAGAAGAGAGGCCAGTGCCTGGGCCTTCTCCTCCCGCAACGAGCAGAAGGCCAACAAGCACCACGGCCCAGACCAGCCCGTAGCCTCTCCCGGAGCGCTGCCTTTCCAGTGTGGACCGCGACCAGACCCACCTGCAGCCTCTCCTTACCTGCCTTCTTCCTCCTCCCTTTCCACCTCTCTCGCACAACGAGAGGCAGAGGGGGCCAGTGCCATGGCCACGGAGGCAGCCCCGCATTCCCTCGTCTGGCCTAATTAAGCAGCTGCAACCCTAGGGTTTCCCCTATCCTTCCCACTCCTCATAGCGCCGCCACTGCTAGGTAGGTAGCCACGCCATAGCAGTCGCCATGATCAAGCCGCGATCGAGCACGGCCTGATCGTCCCTGTCGTCTTCTTCCCCGGGGACATCACGGGCGTGGTAGTCTTCTTCCTCTCCTGCGTGTGGGACCACGAGGAACAAAGGAAGCTGCCGCTAACGAGCCTCTTCTTCCTGTGCTTCCTCCTCATCAGGCCCGAGCACGTCGTTGCGCCGCAACCATCGTCGATCATTCCCATCTTCTCTGACAACGCTGGGTGAGGAAGTGTATCACGTCCCTTTCTCTGGTCCCATCTAAGCGTGTAGGCACGCTCCCCTTTAGCAGCAGCTCCAGTGATGACCACCATGAGAGTGAGCTTCGCTAGCATCGCTAGCATCGCCGTAGCTCGTCCCCTTTGCCTCGATGGTCGTAGAAGTCCTCGCCGGCACCGTCGTTTGCCTCTCTGTTGCAAGGCAGAGAAAGGCATGGACTTTCTTGGGTCAAAAGGGCAGAGACCCCCTGGTATAGATAACAACCACCTAACCCAGTGGTAGCCACCCCTTGCTCGTTGCGGGCAGACCCGGGCTCGACCCCCCGGGTGCACCATAACCCCCTTTTTTTCCTTCTTGTGAGCTCCCGGGTTGATAGTGGGTCGTGGTCCCACATGTCACCCTCAGGGGGGCCCTCGTGTCACTGGCACTGGGACCCCCCCCTATTTTTGTGTGTTGTTTTGTTGATGTATTAAATCCAATTTAGGAAATGTCCAATTCTGGATCCGTCCACAAGGGGAATATGCCAAATTTTGGCATATGACTATATTCTAACTAGATATTTGATTTTCGTTTGTGCTTTGTGAGTGAGTTTTCTACAATAACATAGCCTTGTGATATATTAATTTGGGGTAGAAAAATCAAGGAATCCATTGGTGGCATGATTTTTGTCATTTGAGCAAGTTTGTGAAAATGCTATTTTGTGCTAAGATGCCATTTTGTTAATTTTGTGTGGAGCAATCCTTGCACCCTATGTCAAACTTGTCAACATGAAAGTTGTAGTGTTTAGGGAGTACTAGGTCCTGGTATTTTTGTTTGCCATGAAAAATTTGTGTATTTGTGGGTATATTGTTCTGAACATGTCATCTCAATATTACTGTTTTAGGTTATTGTAAATATGGCTAAGTCTGAAAACGGTTTCAAGTAGTTATGTTGCCATGATGATTGCTATGCATCTACAAGTTCGTTGTACTGGTACTTTGGTGTGAATTAAAGAGCATGTTGCCATGTGTTAAGTTGTGGCATTACTTTGCAAAATAGATTTTGCATTTGAGCTATTCTTCTTATCAAACATGCCATGTTGATGTAAACTGTTGTGATTTCACCTTGTAAAATTTGGCTAAGTCTGAGAATCTGCTTATATCATCATGCCATGTTTAGAGGATGCTATCATGATTTCTATGCAGTTTTAGCTCATGTTTAGTGGGAGCGAATTGTAGTAGTTGTTACCCTCTATCACCCTGTTAAGTTTCATGCCATGAAGGTTTCTGTATAGTAGAGTTTTATTGCTGTCAACATGCCATTGTGTTAAATCTGCTTGTGTAAAACTGAAAATTTCACTAAGTCCTAGTCTTCTATTTTTTTTGCCATGTTATGAGCTTGATTGCCATTGATCCATGAACATATCCATATTGTTGTTAGTTAGGGGTTATTGTACTCTTTGATAGCTGCATATTCATGTCTTGGTTGAACTTGATGGGTGGTTGTAGCTATTAGTTTTCATATGAACAAAGTGGTATGTTGATGTTTGTGGACAAATTGTTTGTTGGATTGTTTTGTGCTTTGTGTGAGTTGTGCTCCTTTGTTTTGCATGAACTTTAGGTCTATTTCACCTAAATTTTATGCCCAGTCCAGTGGAATACTTGGAATGCCAAGGAATTTGCCCATAGTCTCTCTCAAGTTCTGTTTTATCATCATTGTCTTCCGTATCTTGTTTTGTGAGTTTTGAGAGATCCGTAACTCGACTTCGATGTTCTTTATCTGCACTTGTATCGTTTTCTCATGATGCATTAATTTTTTCCATGTTCGTGCATTACCAAATAATTAATCTAGAGGTTCTGTACATAATAGTAATAACTAAATAATTGGCTGAGAAAGATGACTAGTGTAGCATTGCCATGCTTCTTTCACATCATATTCATGCATCATATGTTTGAGCATCATACCATGGATGTGTGTTCATTGGATGTTGTATTTTCTTTCAGGTAGCATCGGATGCCGAGAAAGAGTACGAGGATCCCGTTGAGTACATTCCTGAAGAGCAAGAGATTAATCCTTCAGAAGAAGTGCCAGACAAGATGACCGTGACCTTGATATCATTTCTAATTTTGGTATGCTTAGTTGTCTCGTTTCCATTGCTATTTATTGTTTCCTTCCACCTGAATATCAAGCCTCCAAATATTGCCATGAAAATCCACTAACCCCTCCACATCCTAGCAAACATTGATTGACTAAGTTAGCGCTTGCTCAAACCATCTTATAGCATTGCTAATTGCAGGTGCAGGCTGATCCTTGTGTTGACATGGATATTTTGGAATATCATCTTATTACTGATATTTAATTTAATGCATACATATACCTGGTGAAGGCGGAAGGCTTGGCCTTTTGCTCGGTGTTTTGTTCCGCTTTTGCCTGTTGGAATTATGCCCTAGTGGCAATAATAAATATAGTTATTATTATAATTCCTGTATCAAGATAATAGTTTATTATCCATGCTATAATTGTATTGAATGAAGACTCATTTACATGTGTGGATACATAGACAAAACACCGTCCCTAGCATGCCTCTAGTTGGCTAGCCAGTTGATCAATGATAGTCAGTGTCTTCTGATTATGAACAAGGTGTTGTTGCTTGATAACTGGATCACGTCATTGGGAGAATCACGTGATGGACTAGACCCAAACTAATAGACGTAGCATGTTGATCGTGTCATTTTGTTTCTACTGTTTTCTGCGTATCAAGTATTTATTCCTATGACCATGAGATCATATAACTCACTGACACCGGAGGAATGCTTTGTGTGTATCAAACGTCGCAACGTAACTGGGTGACTATAAACATGCTCTACAGGTATCTCCGAAGGTGTTAGTTGAGTTAGTATGGATCAAGACTGGGATTTGTCACTCCGTGTGACGGAGAGGTATCTCGGGGCCCACTCGGTAATACAACATCACACACAAGCCTTGCAAGCAATGTAACTTAGTGTAAGTTGCGGGATCTTGTATTACGGAACGAGTAAAGAGACTTGCCGGTAAACGAGATTGAAATAGGTATGCGGATACTGACGATCGAATCTCGTGCAAGTAACATACCGAAGGACAAAAGGAATGACATACGGGATTATACGAATCCTTGGCACTGAGGTTCAAACGATAAGATCTTCGTAGAATATGTAGGATCCAATATGGTCATCCAGGTCCCGCTATTGGATATTGACCGAGGAGTCTCTCGGGTCATGTCTACATAGTTCTCGAACCCGCAGGGTCTGCACACTTAAGGTTCGACGTTGTTTTATGCGTATTTGAGTTATATGGTTGGTAACCGAATGTTGTTCGGAGTCCCGGATGAGATCACGGACGTCACGAGGGTTTCCGGAATGGTCCGGAAACGAAGATTGATATATAGGATGACCTCATTTGATTACCGGAAGGTTTTCGGAGTTACCGGGAATGACGAATGGGTTCCGGGAGTTCACCGGGGGGGCAACCCACCCCGGGGAAGCCCATAGGCCTTGGGGGAGACACACCAGCCCTTAGTGGGCTGGTGGAACAGCCCACAAGTGGTCTATGCGCCAAGAGAAGAAAAATCAAGAGGAAAAGAAAAAAAAAGGAGGAGGTGGGAAGGGAGGAGGACTCCCTCCCACCAAACCTAGTCCAACTCGGTTTGGGGGGGGGAGAGTCCTCCGCCTTGGCTCGGCCGACCCCCTTGAGGGTCCTTGGACCCCAAGGCAAGGCCCCCTCCCTCCCACCAAATATACGGAGGTTTTAGGGCAGATTTGAGACGAATTTTCCACGGCTGCCCGACCACATACCTCCACGGTTTTTCCTCTAGATCGCGTTTCTGCGGAGCTCGGGCGGAGCCCTGCTGAGACAAGGTCATCACCAACCTCCGGAGCGCCGTCACGCTGCCGGAGAACTCTTTTACCTCTCCGTCTCTCTTGCTGGATCAAGAAGGCCGAGATCATCGTCGAGCTGTACGTGTGCTGAACGCGGAGGTGCCGTCCGTTCGGTACTAGATCGTGGGACTGATCGCGGGATAGTTCGCGGGGCGGATCGAGGGACGTGAGGACGTTCCACTACATCAACCGCGTTCTCTAACGCTTCTGCTGTACAGTCTACGAGGGTACGTAGATCACTCATCCCCTCTCGTAGATGGACATCACCATGATAGGTCTTCGTGCGCGTAGGAAAATTTGTGTTTCCCATGCGACGTTCCCCAACATTGCCGCCCTAGTTCGGGTTACCGGTGTTACGTTCCATATTGAGCGCTCCTAACACACTTGGGGTTGTTATGGGGACCCCCTTGATAATTCATTTTGAGTTAAGATTCTTCCGGTAAGGCCCAACATTGGTATTAAATTTTCTAAACAACTTAATAAAAAAATGCATAGGGAATAGCTTCCCCATGGATCTTAATCAACAACCCGGGCCAGTGCTCCTCACGAGTGTTGGTCCAAACCGGGCGATGTCCGGCGCCCCCTCGTCACTCGGGGTTTCAGCCAACCTCAAGTCTTGTCCATATGGTTGTGCCTTGAGAAAGAGATACGTGCAGCTCATATTGGGATCTCGCCTATCGGGCAGTCTTGCTGGAATTGTTTTACTCTTTGTGAATGTCTTGTGCACTGGGATATCGGTGATACTTCGGGCTATCTCGAGGTCGAGGTTTTCTCTCCAAAGCAGCTTGTGGTAGTTTGTGATGGACTAGTTGGAGCACCTCTGCAGGGTTGATATCTTTCGGAAAGTCGTGCCCGTGGTTATGTGGCAAGTTGGAAATTTGTTTAATACTCGATTATAGGAAACTTGAAGTAAACTTAATTAAAATATGCCAACTTTGTGGGTAACCATGTCAGTCTCGGTTCGGGAGTTTCTACTGTGACTGAGGACACGATGGGGTTATGTTTGCATAAGTAGGTGTTCATGATCACTTATTGTTCATTATTATCTCACATCCGTTATGCGTAGGCCACTCAATTTAAATTATGTTCCCGTAAGTTAGCCACCAAATATGCTTAGTGTTGTTGCAACCTCAACACTTAACCTTACCACACCTACTAACTTGATTAGTCCCGATATCATGGTCGCAAGATTGTTGAGTCCCCGTGGCTCAGAGATTACTACAACACCACAGGTTCAGGTACCGCAGATCCAAATGCTTTCGATGCTTCACAGCTCCTGTGGGAGTTCAATGAGGATAGCAAGCGCATGTACGCGACGTATCTCGGCGAGTAGAGCACCTTGGCCGTCTCCTAGGCTAGCAAGACACACTCATGGCAATTTTATCATTTGTTTTTGTCTGTCGCCGGACCATGTCTTATGGATGATTGAAATAATGTTGTGTGACTTGTAATTTAGCATGTGGCAAGTGTAAGCCTATCCATGTACCCATCTCTTCATAAATGTATCTGTAATGATTTCTGTACTTGTGAAATACCGAGATGCGCCTCTATCCATATTAAGGTCTCGTCCCCAAATATGGATAGTGCCGCATCTTGGACATTACAGATACCCCATGCGTTTTTGCGGGGATCGGTTGTAATGCATTTTTATGAGATTTGATTCTGTGGAATATAATTTTTTATATTAATAATACATGAAACACAAGTGAAAATACATATGACTTATTATATATATTTGATTATATATAGTGCAAAATATTCATTTAATAAAAGTAAAATAATAGAATAGAAAAAATCTCATGCATAGTTGCATGTGATGGTGGGTCTTTTCCAATGCATGCTTAATTTGCATAATCAAGTGGATCTTATCACATCCATAATTTTATGGTGATATGTCATGTTTTCATGTTGACATAAATAAGTGAGTGGGGTTGACTCTCTTAGACATGTAGAATAAAATTTACATAAATTTGCCACATGTATGAATAGAAAACATCATTGCCACATGTGTTCACTCTTGAGACATGTTATGTTACCTCTTTTGTCAATGGAAATTTTCCGTTTCCTGAATTTTTCGTAATCGTTGTGATCACTCATTCCATTTTCGCATGTATCAGCCTAAAACCCTCTCTAATTCTATTTATCTTTTAACTAGAAATAGTTTGTTTCCACTCCACAAATTTTCGTTTTCAATTCAGTTTACGCTCGGTGTTCAGCATGAAATCATGTTTCGTTTCTACTAGAGAATTTTCCCCATTCACGAAATATTTGTTTTCGTTTTTGTTTCTGCCGAGGGTCCAACATTAAAAACAATTTTATTTCCGCTAAAACATTTTCCGATTCATCATTATTTCTATTTCTGTTTTAGTCGCGTGTTCAACATAAGAACACGTATTGTTGGGGATATACCCCATGGGTTGACCCGCCCAGTGATATGTCTCCGATGCATCTATACTTTTCTATTGTTCCATGATGATATATTATCATTCTAGAATACTTTTGGTGTATTATTTACCATTTTAGATTATTTTTGAGCACTAACCTATTGACCCAGTGCCCAGTGTCACCTGTTGTTTTCTTTGTGTTTTTCACTTTTCAGGTTTTCCATACCAATCGAAGTCCAATTGCCCTGAAACTTTTTGGTGATTTTTTCTAGATCAAAAGAATACTAACGAGCATAACAAGAAGGCTAGAGGCCTCACGAGGGGCCCACAAGCCAACAGGGTGCGGCCTAGGGGGCACCTTGATAGCTTGTGCCTCCCTCATGGCCTTCCCAACTCCGTTCTTTGGCTTATAAATTATCATCTACCCTAAAAACACCAGAGGGAGTACCGAAGCACTTTTTACGCCATAGCAAGTCTGTGCTCCGACGGGAGACCATCTGGAGCTCCGTTCCGGCACCCTGCCAGAGGGGGGTCGATCATGGAAGGCCTCTTCATCTACCTTGCTACCCTCATGATGATGTGTGAGTAGTTCTCCATAGACCTACGGATCCATAGTCGGTACCTATATAGCAATCTCTCTCTTTGATCTTCAATACAATGATCATCACATCTTTGCTATGATTCATATGAAGTAATTCCTTTTGTGCGCTACGTTTGTTGGGATACGATGAATTGTGGGTTCATGTTCAGATTATTCAAGATAAATACTTGAGTCCCCTCTTATTACTTATATGATTCTTATGTGCATGATTATGATAGCTTCATAATTCTCTTCGATCTATTGAAATAGTTTGGCCAACTAGATCGATATTTCTTCAATGAGAGAGGTGCATTGTGGTAGGTTCAACCTGGCGAATTTCTATATCCCAGTGACAGAAGGTGACAAGATACGTCTTTGATTTGTTACTACTAAGGATAAAATGATGGGGGTTATCCATATTGCTTGAGTTTACTTTATCTACATCATGTCATTGTTCTCCATGCATTACTCTGTTTTACTTAATACTCTAGATGCATGCTGGATAGCGGTCAATGAGTGGAATAGTAATAGGTGCAGGAAGGAGTCGGTCTATTTGATTATGGATGTGATGCCTATGTAGACATGATCCTTATCGTGAATATCGCATAACTATCCGCTTTTCTGTCAATTGCCCAACAGTAATTCGTTTACCCACCTTATGCTATTTTTCCATGAGAGATGCCATTAGGGAAAGCTATGGCCCCATGGTCCATTCACAACAAATTGATAAAAAATTCAATACCTTGCTGCTATTTACTTATTTTTGTTTTATCTTGCTATCTACAATTATCTACATACCTCACTTGATTGCAAATAAAAAAGACAAGAGGATTGACAACCCTCTTCCCCGCGTTGGGTGCAAGTTGTTTGTTCTTTTGTGTGCACCACTGAAGACGGTTGTGGTCGATATTCCTACTGGTTCAATAAACCTTGGTTTCATAACTGAGGGAAATACTTACCCACTTTGTGCTGCGATAACCCGTCCCTCGTGGAAATATACCACGGAAATACTTACCCACTTACCCACTTCGTGGAAAACTCAACGCGGATCACAAGTAACAAGAAGGATTTATGGCTCCGTTGTCGGGGAATATCATCACAAACTACCAAGTAACTCCACACAAAATTTTATTCACTTGTTCCTATTTTTATTTGCTGGTATATTTAGTTTGTCTCATAAAAAATAAAAATAAAAACATTTACCTTTGCTTGCTTAAGCTTGTCACTAGATTGCGTCTTTGCTCTCTAGTTTACTTGTCTAGATATGCTATCTTTATCTTTGTCACACCAAAATAGAAAGTAAAATGCAAAGATTAAGATAAAATGGATCCTCATCCACTAGCCAATCTTTTCAAAAGACTCGTTTATATTGAAGCAATTGTTAGTGAGAGTGCACTAGATTATCTTTATGAGGTCTTGCTTGAAAATCATGAATCAAAAATTTTGAAATTTATAAAGTGATTCATGGTAGTTCCTTGAATGAAAAAGCATGATTGCTATATTGTTTAATTTGAAAATTATCCTACATGTAATCATTATGAGCGAGGAAAATCTGGTTTTAGAAATTTTCATGTTACACACTTACCTCTCTTAATATTCAAATTGTTAATGCTTCATTCTTCCTACTTGCTTATGCTAGACACTTCTTGTCTTGATAAATTGTTTACTTATAAAATACCTATGCATAGTAAGTATGTTAGACTTAAATGTCCTTGTCACGTGTCTTATGATGCTCTCTTTGTGATTCAATTCTTGTCTTTTATGTGAGCATCATTGAAATTTCAAACCTACGTTAATGGCTATAAAGAAAGAGCTTGTTGGGAGACAACCCAATAGTTATCATTTATTTCTGTTAGTGTGTGATAACATGATTATTGCCTCTATAATGATTATGTTTTTATGTTTTAATTAATGTTTGTGCCAAGTAAAGCCTTTAGGATGATTTGCACGATGAGTAGAATTGATACGGTGCAAAAACGGAAACTTTGATGTCCAATGCAGAATTTCTCTGATTTTACTGAAAAATATTTTTAAGCTCAATTTTTTACACAATATTTCTATACAAATTCATCAGGTCTTCCTTTTTTTAGAATTTGGGAGTTTGGAAGTATAGATTCATTACACATTACTACATGTTGTTCTCTTTTAGTCAGATTCTATTTTTGCATGTGTAGTTTGCTTGTTTTGATGATGCTATGGATTGTATTGGGGGGGTATAATCCATGGGTGAGTTAAGATACAATACCCTATGCTAAAATAAAATAAGGATCAATTCGTAGCAGCACCTGAAAGAATTTTATATGTTGCTTACACTAACGGATCCATGAGGTTTTGTTGAGTTTTATGTGATTGAAGTTTTCAAGTTTTGGCTATTGTATCGATGGACAAAGGATTGAGGAGAAGCAAAATCCTAAGCTTGGGGATGAACAAGTCACCCCAAGGTAATATTCTAGGAATACTCGAGCGTCGAAGCTTGGGGATGCCCCAGAAGGCATCCCCTCTTTTCGTCTCAATCCATCGGTATGTTACTTGGACCTATATTTTTATTCATCACACGATATAAGTTTTTCTTGGAGCGTCGTTTGCTTTCACTTTCAGTTTGCTACAATCATTGTTTGCTGGACAGACCTATTTGAGAGAGATACCACATCATCATTATTTGTTTGAATACTCCATGTGCTTCACTTATATCCTTTTGTGCATAGTAGTTGCTCTGGTACTTCACTTATATATTTTTGAGCACAGTGGCGTGTAGACTTTTGATACATCTCCAACGTATCTATATTTTTTTATGGTTCCATGCTATTATCTTGTCAAACTTTGGATGTTTTGTATGCCTTTTATATCTTTTTTGGGACTAACTTATTAACTCAGTGCCAAGTGCCAGTTCCTGTTTTTTCTGTGTTTTTGACCCTTTTCACAAGAGGATTTTAAACGGTGTCCAAACGGAATAAAACTTCCGAAGAGATTTTTTTCTGGAACATAAGATACGCACGGGACGTGAGAACCAAGGCAGAAGCCACCAGGGGACTCCACAAGCCCCCTAGGCGCGGCCAGGGCTGCCCGCGCCTAGCAGGCTTGTGGGCCCCCTGTGGCTCGTCTACCCTACCTCTTCCGCCTATAAATTCCTGAAAAATCCAAAACTGCGAGAGAGATCCACGAAAATACTTTTTCGCCGCTGCAAGCTTCTGTCTCCGCAAGATCCCATCTAGGGCACGTTCTGGTGCCCTGCCGGAGGGGGGATTCGGATACGGAGGGCTTCTTCATCAACACCATGACCTTTGTGATGATGCGTGAGTAGTTCACCATAGACCTTCGGGTCCATAGCTAGTAGCTAGATGGCTTCTTCTCTCTCTTGGATCTTCAATACAAAGTTCTCCATGATCTTCATGGAGATCTATCCGATGTAATCTTCTTTTGTGGTGTGTTTGTCGAGACTCGATTAATTGTGGATTTATGATCAGATTATCTATGAATCTTATTTGAGTTTCTTGTGATCTCTTATATGCATGATTTCATATCCTTGTAATTCTCTTCGAGTTGTGGGTTTTGTTTACCCAACTTGATCTATGGTTCTTGCAATGGGAGAAGTGCTTGGTTTTGGGTTCATACCGTGTGGTGACCTCACCCAGTGACAGAAGGGGTAGCGAGGCACGCATCATGTTGTTGCCATCAAGGGTAAAAAGATGGGGTTTACATCATTGGTTTGAGTTTATCCCTATACATCATGTCATCTTGCTTAAGGCGTTACTCTGTTCGTCATGAACTCAATACACTAGATGCATGTTGGATAGCGGTCAATGTGTGGAGTAATAGTAGTAGATGCAGAAAGTACCGGTCTACTTGTCTCTGACGTGATGCCTATATGTATGATCATTGCCTTAGATATCGTCATGACTTTGCACGGTTCTATTAATTGCTCGACAGTAATTTGTTCACCCACTGTAATATTTTCTATTTTTAGAGAAGCCTCTAGTGAACACTATGGCCACCGGGTCTACTTCACATCCTATTTTCAGCCTTACACTTTTACTCCGTTGCACTTTCCGCCTTCAGATCTCACTTTGCTATCAATCTTGAAGGGATTGACAACCCCTTTATAGCGTTGGGTGCAAGCTCGTTTGTGTTTGCGCAGGTAGTTTGGACACTTGGCTTGATTCTCCTACTGGATTAATACCTTGGTTCTCAAACTGAGGGAAATACTTACTGCTCCTGTGCTGCATCACCCTTTCCTCTTCAAGGGAAAAACCAACGCAAGCTCAAGAGGCCACCAGGGATTTCTGGCGCCATAGAAATTTTATAAAAATATTATGCTCTCATTCTTCACTTATATTTGTTTGAGATCTAGATAAATAGTGACTATAATTTTCATGGGCCATAAAACTAGATAAAAAATAATGAGTATTCAGTTAGTGATAATTAAATCCATCATGTAGCACATATACAGAAATTATGGGTTAATGATATTGATGTGGTGATATGAAAAAGGTATGAGTGCATTATTATTAATTAATATAGGTGTCGATATTAAGATATTCTAAATTTGTGTTCATCTAAAAAATTAAACAGGCATGGTGATGATGTGTGAGCATTTCTATTCCTCGTTGAAATCCTTGTGTTGTTTTGAGTCAGAGTCACGCGATGATTAATTCCTACCAACCCTCTCGCTTGGGGCATGCGAGTAGTACTTTGATTTGTGATAAAACTAATAAAACTTTGCAATACGTATATGTGTTCTTCATGATTAATGTGACACCATGGACATACGCACTCTCATCTCCTCATATTTGCTAGCCTCTTCGGTATCGTGCATCGCCCGTTCTCACCTTGAGGATCGGTCCAACTTTCACCGGTGCATCCAAATCCCATTACATGACACGCTCAGTTGCACATAAAACTTTCTATATCCTCCTCAAAACAGCCACCATATCTACCTATCATGGCATTTCCATAGCCATTCTGAGATATATTGCCATGCAAATGCCATCGTCACTTCACATGACTAGTTCGTTCATCATCATAATGTTTTGCATGATCATATAGAGCGGGCATAGTATTTGTGTCAAAGCCATTCATTTAGAGTCATATAGTCCTATCAGTTTTCATATTGGGTTGTAAGTAAATAAAAGTGTGATGGTCATCATTATTAGAGCATTGTCCCAGTGAGGAAATAAAAACGAGAGAGTATGAATCAACCCATCATAATAATAAAATGAATGAAATAAAAAAGAGAAGGGACTTTGCTACTATCCTTTACCACACTTGTGCCTCAAAGTGGCACCTTGTTCTTCATATAGAGAGTCTAATGGTATATCATTCATATGCTAGTGGGAATAACTTTTTAATAAACTTGGCTTGTATATTCCGATAAGGGGATTCCTCAAATGCCCGAGGTCTTCATGAGCAAGCAAATTGGATGCACACCCCCACTTAGCTTGAGTGGAGCTTTCATACACTTATATCTCTTGTGCATCATTTGCATGACAATCCCTACTCCTCGCACCCATATCTATTGATGGGAATCTCCATAGCTCGTTGGTATGCCTAGTTGTTGTGAGACTATCTTCTCCACTCTTACACCTTTGAAACCTACCACCATATTCTATTCTACCTTCATGCTATGTCAAATGGTCCATGCTCATGTATTGCGTGAAGAATAAAAAGTTGATCCAATTGCCTCACTTGAACACCATGGTGCTTGAAATTTGTATTAATGTGGTGAATATGGAGCCATGACTTGCTAATATAATAAAGATGGATGGGGGTAAAATGATCTTTGAGGATTGTATACATTAAAATATTAATGATTTGTTGCTTATACCTATAAGTATTGCTATGTTAATGTTTTTTAATTCATCGTTTTTCAATGAGCATGCATGCATAAGGTTACATCATGGACAGCATGTCACATAAAAATCTTTTTTATCATTTACCTACTCGAGGACGAGTAGGAATTAATCTTGGGGATGCTTGATACGTCTCCAACGCATCTATAACTTTTGATTGTTCCATGCTGATATATAATCATTCTAGAATACTTTTGGGGTATTTATTTATCATTTTATATTATTTTGGATCACTAACCTATTACCCAGTGCCCACTGCTAGTTGTTGTTTTCTGTGTGTTTTTTACTTTTTAGGTTTTCCATACCAAACGAGGTCCAATTGCCTTGAAACTTTTTGGTGATTTTTTCCACACCAAAAGAAGACCAATGGGCGTTGGAAGAAGGCTAGAGACCTCATGAGGGTCCCACACAAAAACAGGGCACGATCCGGGGGGTCGCGCCATGATAGTTTGTGCCTCCCTCATGGCCCTTTCGACTCCATTCTTTGGCTTATAGATTCTCATCTACCCTAAAAACACCAGAGGGAGTCCCGAAACACTTTTTACGCCGACGCAAGTCTCTGAGTTTATTCATATTGCTTGAGTTTACTTAGTCTACATCATATCATCGTTCTCCATGCATTACTTTGTTTTCATTAATATTCTAGATGCATGGTGGATAGCGGTCGATGAGTGGAGTAATAGTAATAGATGCAGGCAAGAGTCGGCCTATTTGTTTATGGACGTGATGCCAATATACACATGTTCATTGTCGTGAATATCGCATAACTATCCGCTCTTCTGTCAATTGCCCAGCGGTAATTCGTTTACCCATCGTATGCTATTTTTTCATGAGAGATGCCATTAGGGAAAGCTATGGCCCCCGGGCCTATTCACAACATATTGATAAAAACTTCCATACTTTGCTTCCATTTACTTGTTTTTATTTGATCTTGTTATGTAAAATTATCTACACACCTCACTTGCTTGTAGATAACAAGACAAGAGGATTGACAAGCCTCTTGCCCGCGTTGGGTGCAAGTTGTTTGTTCTTTTGTGTGCAGCCGCTGAAGACGGTTGTGGTTGATATTCCTATTGGTTCAATAAACCTTGGTTTCATAACTCAGGGAAATACTTACAACTTTTTGTTGCAATAACTCATTCCTCTTCATAGGTGAAGATGGCCTTACGCTTCACAATGGGCGGCTCATACGTCTCCAAGGTATCTATATTTTTTTATTGTTCCGTGCTGATATATTATCATTCTAGAATACTTTTGGGGTATTTTTTTACCAATTTATATTATTTTTGAGCACGAACCTGTTGACCCAATGCCCACTGCTAGTTGCTATTTTCTGCGTGTTTTTCACTTTTCAGGTTTTCCAGTCCAATTGTCCTGAAACTTTTTGGTGATTTTTTCTAGACCATAAGAAGACCAACGAGCATCATAAGAAGGTTGGAGGCCTCATGAGGGGCCCACAAGCCAACAAGGCGCAGCCTGGGGGCGCCATGATGGCTTGTGCCTCCCACGTGGCCCTCCCGACTCCGTTCTTTGGCTTATAAATTCTCATACACCCTAAAAACACCAGAAGGAGTCTCGAAACACTTTTTATGCCGCCACATTTCTATGCTCCGACAGGAAGCCATCTGGAGCTTTGTTCCGGCACCCTGTCGGAGGGGGGTCGATCATGGAGGGTGATACGTCCATTTTGCATCATGTTTTCATGTTGATATTTATCGCTTCTTTGGCTATTATTTCACTTCACACTACAATTCTTATGCCTTTTCTCTCTTATTTTGCAAGGTTTACATGAAGAGGGAGAATACCGGCAACTGGAATTCTGGCCTGAAAGTGGAGAAAAGTTGAGATACGTATTCTTCGCAACTCCAAACGCCATAAAAATCAACGAGGAATTTTTTTTCCCGATTTATCGAAAATACTGGGCCGAAGAAGTGCCAGAGGGGCGCCACGGGGTGGCCACAAGCCTGCACGGTGCAGCCACCCCCCAGGTCGCGCCATGAGGGCTTGTGGGTAGCCCACTGGCCCACTTGCTCCCCTCTTTTGCTATATGGAGGGTTTCGTCCAGGAAAAAAATCAAGGAGGAGCTTTTTTGTGGTTTCGCCGCCGCCACAAGGCGGAACTTGAGCAGAACCAATCTAGAGCTCCGGCAGGACGATCCTGCCGGGGAAACTTCCCTCTCGGAGGGGGAAATCGTGGCCATCGTCATCACCAACACTCCTCTCATCAGAGGGGACTCGTCAGCATCAACATCTTTATCAGCACCATATCATCTCCAAACCCTAGTTCATCACTTGTAACCACTCTCCGTCCCGCGACTCCGATTGGTACTTGTAAGGTTGATAGTAGTGTTGATTACTCTTTGTAGTTGATGCTAGTTGGATTATTTGGTGGAAGAGTTTATGTTCAGATCCTTGATGCTACTCATTACCTCTCTGATCATGAATATGATTATGCTTTGTGAGTAGTTACTTTTGTTCCTGAGGACATGGGATAAGTCATGCTAATAGTACTGATGTGAATTTGGTATTCGTTCGGTAATTTGATGTGTTGTATATTGTTTTTCCTCTAGTGGTGTTATGTGAACGTCGACTACATAACACTTCACCATTATTTGGGCCTAGAGGAAGGCATTGGGAAGTATTAAGTAGATGATGGGTTGCTAGAGTGACAGAAGCTTAAACCCTAGTTTATGCGTTGCTTCGTAAGGGGCTGATTTGGATCCACTAGTTTAATGCTATGGTTAGACTTTGTCTTAATTCTTCTTTCGTAGTTGCGGATGCTTACGAGAGGGGTTAATCATAAGTGGGATGCTTGTCCAAGTAAGGGCAGTACCCAAGCGCCGGTCCACCCACATATCAAACTATCAAAGTAACGAACGTGAATCATATGAACATGATGAAACTAGCATGACAGAAATTCCCGTGTGTCCTCGGGAGCGTTTTTCCTCCTATAAGACTTTGTACAGGCTTGTCCCTTGCTACAAAAGGGATTGGGACACTTTGCTGCACCATTGCTACTTTTGTTACTTGTTGCTCGCTACGAATCATCTCACCACACAATCACTTGTTACCAACAATTTCAGTGCATGCAGATTTTACCTTGCTGAAAACCACTTGTTAGTTCCTTCTTCTCCTCGTTGGGTTCGACACTCTTACTTATCGAAAGGACTATGATTGATCCCCTATACTTGTGGTTCATCAAGACTCTTTTCTGGCGCCGTTGTCGGGGAGTGGAGCGCCTTTGGTAAGTGGAACTTGGTAAGGAAACATTCATATAGTATGCTGAAATTTATTGTCACTATGGATACTAATCCTTTGAGGGGCTTGTTCGGGGTATATTCACCTCGAACGGAAGCAAAAAGAGTTGCTCCTCAACCTTCTGCACCTACTGAAAATATTTGCTTTGAATTTCCTTCGGGTATGCTCGAGAAACTGTTGGCTAATCCTTTTACAGGAGATGGAACATCACATCCAGACTTGCATCTAATCTATGTAGATGAAGTTTGTGGTTTATTTAAGCTTGCAGGTGTGCCCGAGGATGAAGTCAAGAAGAAGGTCTTTCCTTTATCTTTGAAGGATAAGGCGTTGACATGGTATAGGCTATGTGATGATAATGGATCATGGGACTACAATCGGTTGAAATTGGAATTTCATCAAAAGTTTTATCCTATGCATTTAGTACATCGTGATCGAAATTATATTTACAATTTTTGGCCTCATGACAGAGAAAGCATCGCTCAAGCTTTGGGGAGGCTTAAATCAATGCTATATTCATGCCCCAATCATGAGCTCTCGAGAGAAATTATCATTCAGAACTTCTATGCTCGGCTTTCTCATGATGATCGCACCATGCTTGACACTTCTTGTACCGGTTCTTTTATGAAGAGAGATATTGACTTCAAATGGAATTTATTGGAGAGAATTAAACGCAACTCTGAAGATTGGGAGCTTGAAGAAGGTAAGGAGTCAGGTATGAATTTCACGTTTGATTGCGTTAAATCCTTTGTTGAGACAAATACCTTTAGTGATTTTAGTGCTAAGTATGGAATTGACTCTAAGATAGTAGCTTCATTGTGTGAATCCTTTGCTGCTCATATTGATCTCCCCAAAGAGAAGTGGTTTAAATATTATCCTCCTTTAGAAGTCAATGTAGTTAAACCCACTCCAGTTGAAGAGAAAGTCATTGCCTATAGTGATCCTGTTGTTCCCACTACTTACATTGAGAAACCACCTTTCCCTGTTAGGATAAAGGATCATTCTAAAGCTTCAACTGTGATACGTAGAGGCTATATTAGAACACCTACACCCCCTGAGCAAATTAGAGTTGAACCTAGCATTGCTATTTGTTGGGGAACATCGCATGGGAAACAAAAAATTTCTTACGCGCACGAAGACCTATCATGGTGATGTCCATCTACGAGAGGGGATTTCCGATCTACGTACCCTTGTAGATCGCACAGCAGAAGCGTTAGTGAACGCGGTTGATGTAGTGGAACATCCTCACGTCCCTCGATCCGCCCCGCGAACCGTCCCGCGATCCGTCCCACGATCTAGTGCCGAACGAACGGCACCTCCGCGTTCAGCACACGTACAGCTCGACGATGATCTCGGCCTTCTTGATCCAGCAAGAGAGACGGAGAGGTATATGAGTTCTCCGGCAGCGTGACGGCGCTCCAGAGGTTGGTGGTGATCTAATCTCAGCAGGGCTCCGCCCGAGCTCCGCAGAAACGCAATCTAGAGGTAAAACCGTGGAGGTATGTGGTCGGGCTGCCGTGGCAAAAGTTGTCTCAAATCAGCCCTAATAGCTCCATATATATAGGAGGAGGGGAGGGGAGGCTTGCCTTGAGGCTCAAGGAGCCCCAAGGGCTGCGCCACCAAGGGAGGAGGAGTCCTCCTCCAATCCTAGTCCAACTAGGATTGGAAGGTGGAGTCCTTCTCTTCTTTCCCACCTCCTTTTATTTCTTTTCTCTTTGATTTTCTATCTATGGCGCATAGGGCCTTCTTGGGCTGTCCCACCAGCCCACCAAGGGCTGGTGCGCCACCCCCAAGGCCTATGGGCTTCCCCGAGGTGGGCTGCCCCCCCGGTGAACACCCGGAACCCATTCATCATTCCCGGTACATTCCCGGTAACTCCGAAAACCTTCCGGTAATCAAATGAGGTGATCCTATATATCAATCTTCATTTCCGGACCATTACGGAAATCCTCGTGATGTCCATGATCTCATCTGGGACTCCGAACAACATTTGGTAACCAACCATATAACTCAAATACGCATAAAACAACGTTGAACCTTAAGTGTGCATACCCTGCGGGTTCGAGAACTATGTAGACATGACCCGAGTGACTCCTCGGTCAATATCCAATAGCGGGACCTGGATGCCCATATTGGATCCCACATATTCTACGAAGATCTTATCGTTTGAACCTCAGTGCCAGGGATTCATATAATCCTGTATGTCATTCCCTTTGTCCTTCGGTATGTTACTTGCCCGAGATTCGATCGTCAGTATCCGCATACCTATTTCAATCTCGTTTACCGGCAAGTCTCTTTACTCGTTCCGTAATACAAGATCCCGCAACTTACACTAAGTTGCATTGCTTGCAAGGCTTGTGTGTGATGTTGTATTACCGAGTGGGCCCCAAGATACCTCTCCGTCACACGGAGTGACAAATCCCAGTCTCGATCCATACTAACTCAACGAACACCTTCGGAGATACCTGTAGAGCATCTTTATAGTCACCCAGTTACGTTGCGACGTTTGATACACACAAAGCATTCCTCCGGTGTCAGTGAGTTATATGATCTCATGGTCATAGGAACAAATACTTGACACGTAGAAAACAGTAGCAACAAAATGACACGATCAACCTGCTATGTCTATTAGTTTGGTTCTAGTCCATCACGTGATTCTCCTAATGACGTGATCCAGTTATCAAGCAACAACACCTTGTACATAGTCAGAAGACCCTGACTATCTTTGATCAACTGGCTAGCCAACTAGAGGCTTGCTAGGGACAGTGTTTTGTCTATGTATCCACACATGTATATAAGTCTTCATTCAATACAATTATAGCATGGATAATAAACGATTATCTTGATACAGGAATTATAATAATAACTATATTTATTATTGCCTCTAGGGCATAATTCCAACAGTATCCCACTTGCACTAGAGTCAATAATCTAGCCCTCACATCACCATGCGAATTACATTGTAATAAATCTAACACCCATACAGTTCTGGTGTTGATCATGCTTTGCCCGTGGAAGAGGTTTAGTCAGCGGGTCTGCTACATTCAGATCCGTGTGCACTTTGCATATATTTACGTCCTCCCCTTCGACGTAGTCGCGGATGAGGTTGAAGCGTCGTTTGATGTGTCTGGTCTTCTTGTGAAACCTTGGTTCCTTTGCTAAGGCAATGGCACTCGTGTTGTCACAGAACAAGGTTATTGGATTCAGTGCGCTTGGCACCACTCCAAGATCCGTCATGAACTGCTTCATCTAGACACCCTCCTTAGCCGCCTCCGAGGCAGCCATGTACTCCGCTTCCCATGTAGAATCAGCTACGACGCTTTGCTTGGAACTGCACCAGCTTACCGCACCCCCATTAAGAATAAATACGTATCCGGTCTGCGACTTAGAGTCGTCCGGATCTGTGTCAAAGCTTGCATCGACCTAACCCTTTACGGCGAGCTCTTCGTCACCTCCATACACGAGAAACATCTCCTTAGTCCTTTTCAGGTACCTCAGGATATTCTTGACCGCAGTCCAGTGATCCACTCCTGGATTACCGCACCCCCATTAAGAATAAATACGTATCCGGTCTGCGACTTAGAGTCGTCCGGATCTGTGTCAAAGCTTGCATCGACCTAACCCTTTACGGCGAGCTCTTCGTCACCTCCATACACGAGAAACATCTCCTTAGTCCTTTTCAGGTACCTCAGGATATTCTTGACCGCAGTCCAGTGATCCACTCCTGGATTACTCTGGAACCTGCCTGCCATACTTATGGCCAGGCTAACGTCCGGTCTAGTGCACAACATTGCATACATGATAGATCCTATGGCTGAAGCATAGGGGACGGTGCTCATATGCTCTCTATCTTTATCAGTTGCTGGGCACTGAGTCTTACTCAATCTCGTACCTTGTAAAACTGGCAAGAACCCTTTCTTGGACTGTTCCATTTTGAACCTCTTCAAAACTTTATCAAGGTATGTGCTTTGTGAAAGTCCTATCAGGCGTTTCGATCTATCCCTGTAGATCTTAATGCCTAGAATGTAAGCAGCTTCTCCTAGGTCCTTCATAGAGAAAATTTTATTCAAGTAATCCTTTATGCTCTCCAAAAACTCTACGTTGTTTCCAATCAGTAATATGTCATCCATATATAATATTAGAAACGCCACAGAGCTCCCACTCACTTTCTTGTAAATACAAGATTCTCCAACCACTTGTATAAACCCAAATGCTTTGATCACCTCATCAAAGCGTTTATTCCAACTCCGAGATGCTTGCACCAGTCCATAAATGAATCGCTGGAGCTTGCATACCTTGTTAGCATTTTTAGGATCGACAAAACCTTCGGGTTGCATCATATACAACTCTTCCTTAAGGAAACCATTAAGGAACACCGTTTTGACATCCATCTGCCAGATTTCATAATCGAAAAATGCAGCTATTGCTGACATGATTCTGACGGACTTAAGCATCGCTACGGGTGAGAATGTCTCATCGTAGTCAACTCCTTGAACTTGTGAAAAACCCTTTGCCACAAGTCGAGCTTTATAAACGGTCACATTGCCGTCAGCGTCCTTCTTCTTCTTAAAGATCCATTTGTTCTGAATAGCCTTGCGGCCCTCAGGTAGTACTTCCAAAGTCCACACTTTGTTTTCATACATGGATCCTATCTCGGACTTCATGGCCTCCAGCCATTTGTTGGAATCTGGGCCCACCATTGCTTCTTCATAATTTGCAGGTTCATTGTTGTCTAACAACATGATTGACAAAACGGGATTACCGTACCACTCTGGAGCAGCACGTGGTCTCGTCGACCTGCGTGGTTCGATAGGAACTTGAACCGGAGTTTCATGATCATCATCATTAACTTCCTCCTCAACCGTCGTCACAACGACAGGGATTTCCCCTTGCCCTGCGCCACCATCCAGAGGGATGAGAGGTTCGACAACCTCATCAAGTTCTATCTTCCTCCCACTCAATTCTCTCGAGAGAAACTCCTTCTCGAGAAAAGCTCCGTTTTTAGCAACAAACACTTTGCCCTCGGATTTGAGATAGAAGGTGTACCCAACTGTCTCTTTTGGGTAACCTATGAAGATGCACTTTTCCGCTTTGGGTTCCAGCTTTTCAGGCTGAAGCTTTTTGACATAAGCATCACATCCCCAAACTTTAAGAAACGACAACTTTGGCCTTTTTCCATACTACAGTTCGTATGGTGTCGTCTCAACGGATTTTGATGGTGCCCTATTTAAAGTGAATGTAGCTGTGTCTAATGCATAACCCCAAAACGATAACGGCAAATCGGTAAGAGACATCATAGATCGTACCATCTCTAATAAAGTACGATTACGACGTTCGGACACACCATTACGTTGTGGTGTTCCAGGCGGTGTCAACTGTGACACAATTCCACATTGTCTTAAGTGAGCACCAAACTCGAAACTCAGATATTCACCCCCACGATCAGACCGTAGGAACTTGATCTTCTTGTTATGATGATTTTCAACTTCACTCTGAAATTGCTTGAACTTTTCAAATGTTTCAGACTTGTGCTTCATTAAGTAGACATAACCATATCTACTCAAATCGTCAGTGAAGGTGAGAAAATAACGATATCCGTCACGTGCCTCCACGCTCATCGGACCGCACACACCGGTATGTATGATTTCCAACAAATCACTGGCACGCTCCATTGTTTCGGAGAACGGAGTTTTAGTCATCTTGCCCATGAGGCATGGTTCGCACGTGTCAAGTGAATCAAAGTCAAGTGACTCCAAAAGTCCATCGGTATGGAGTTTCTTCATGCGCTTTACACCAATATGACCTAAGCGGCAGTGCCACAAAAATATGGCGCTATCATTGTTAACTCTAACTCTTTTGGTCTCAATGTTATGTATATGTGTATTATCACTATCAAGATTCAATATGAACAATCCTCTCACATTGGGTGCATGACCATAAAAGATGTTACTCATAGAAATAGAACAACCATTATTCTCTGACTTAAAAGAGTAACCATCTCGCAATAAACAAGATCCAGATATAATGTTCATGCTCAACAAGGCACTAAATAACAATTATTCAAGTTCATAACTAATCCTGATGGTAACTGAAGTGAAACTGTGCCGACAGCGATTGCATCAACCTTGGAACCATTTCCTATGCGCATCGTCACTTCATCTTTCGCCAGCCTTTGCCTATTCCGCAGTTCCTCTTTCGAGTTGCAAATATGAGCAACAGAACCGGTATCGAATACCCAGGCACTACTACGAGAGCCGGTTAAGTATACATCAATAACATGTATATCAAACATACCTGATTTTTCTTTGGCCGCCTTCTTATGAGCCAGATACTTGGGGCAGTTGCGGTTCCAGTGACCCATACCCTTGCAATAGTAGCACTCTGTTTCAGGCTTAGGTCCAGCTTTGGGTTTCTTCGTCGGATTGGCAACACGCTTGCCGCTCTTCTTTGAATTACCCTTCTTCCCTTTGCCGTTTCTCTTGAAACTAGTGGTCTTATTCACCATCAACACTTGATGCTCTTTACGGAGTTCAGACTCTGCGACTTTCAGCATCGCAAACAACTCGCCGGGTGACTTGTTCATCCCTTGCATGTTGTAGTTCAACACAAAGCCCTTATAGCTTGGCGGCAGTGATTGAAGAATTCTATCAGTGATAGCCTCTTGCGGGAGTTCAATCCCCAGCTCAGCTAGACGGTTTGAGTACCCAGACATTTTGTGCACATGTTCACTGACAGACGAATTCTCCTCCATCTTGCAAGCATAGAATTTATCGGAGGTCTCATACCTCTCGATCCGGGCGTTCTTCTGAAAGATAAACTTCAACTTCTGGAACATCTCATATGCTCCATGACGCTCAAAGCGAAGTTGAATCCCGTCTCTAAGCCATACAAGACTGCACATTGAACTACTGAGTAATCCTCCTTACGTGTTAACCAAGCGTTCTTAACATCTTGGTCAGCCGTAGCAGGTGGTTCATCTCCTAGCGCAGCATTAAGGACATAATCCTTCTTCCGAGCTTGTAGGATTAACTTAAGATTACGAGCCCAGTCTACAAAGTTGCTTCCATCATCTTTCAACTTAGCTTTCTCTAGGAACGTATTAAAATTCAGGGTGACTATCGCGTGAGCCATGATCTACAACACAAATATATTCAAAGTGGACTTAGACTATGTTCAAGATAATTAGAGTTTAACTTAATCAAATTACTTGCTAAACTCCCACTCAAAAAATACATCTCTCTAGTCATTTGAGTGGTTCATGACCCACTTACACTAACTCAAGTCCGATCATCACGTGAGTTGAGTATAGTTTCAGTGGTAAGCATCCCTATGCTAATCATATCAACTATATGATTCATGATCGACCTTTCGGTCTCATGTGTTCCGGGGCCATGTCTGCACGTGCTAGGCTCGTCAAGCTTAACCCGAGTGTTCCGCGTGTGCAACTGTTTTGCACCCATTGTATGTGAACGTTGAGTCTATCACACCCGATCATCACGTGGTGTCTCGAAACGACAAACTGTAGCAACGGTGCACAGTCGAGGAGAACACAATTTCGTCTTGAAATTTTAGTGAGAGATCACCTCATAATGCTACTGTCGTTCTAAGCAAAATAAGGTGCATAAAAGGATTAACATCACATGCAATTCATAAGTGACATGATATGGCCATCATCACGTGCTCCTTGATCTCCATCACCAAAGCACCGACACGATCTTCTTGTCACCGGCGCCACACCATGATCTCCATCAACGTGTCGCCATCGGGGTTGTCGTGCTACTCATGCTATTACTACTAAAGCTACAACCTAGCAAAATAGTAAACGCATCTGCAAGCACAAACGTTAGTTTAAAGACAACCCTATGGCTCCTGCCGGTTGTCGTACCATCGACGTGCAAGTCGATATTATCTATTACAACATGATCATCTCATACATCCAATATATTACATCACATCGTTGGCTATATCACATCACAAGCATACCCTGCAAAAACAAGTTAGACGTCCTGTAATTTGTTGTTGCATGTTTTACGTGGTGACCATGGGTATCTAGTAGGATCACATCTTACTTACCCAAACACCACAACGGAGATATATGAATTGCTATTTAACCTTATCCAAGGACCTCCTCGGTCAAATCCGATTCAACTAAAGTTGGAGAAACCGACACTTGCCAGTCATCATTGAGCAACGGAGTTACTCGTAGCGATGAAACCAGTCTCTCGTAAGCGTACGAGTAATGTCGGTCCAAGCCGCTTCAATCCAACAATACCGCGGAATCAAGAAAAGACTAAGGAGGGCAGCAAGACGCACATCACCGCCCACAAAAACTTTTGTGTTCTACTCGAGATTACATCTACGCATGAACCTAGCTCATGATGCCACTGTTGGGGAACGTCGTATGGGAAACAAAAAATTTCTTACGCGCACGAAGACCTATCATGGTGATGTCCATCTACGAGAGGGGATTTCCGATCTACGTACCCTTGTAGATCGTGCAGCAGAAGCGTTAGTGAACGCGGTTGATGTAGTGGAACGTCCTCACGTCCCTCGATCCGCCCCACGAACCGTCCCACGAACCGTCCCGCGATTCGTCCCATGATCTAGTGTCGAACGGACGGCACCTCCGCGTTCAGCACACGTACAGCTCGACGATGATCTCGGCCTTCTTGATCCAGCAAGAGATACGGAGAGGTAGATGAGTTCTCCGGCAGCGTGACGTTGCTCCGGAGGTTGGTGGTGATCTAATCTCAGCAGGGCTCCGCCCGAGCTCCGCAGAAACGCGATCTAGAGGTAAAACCGTGGAGGTATGTGGTCGGGCTGCCGTGGAAAAAGTTGTCTCAAATCAGCCCTAATAGCTCCATATATATAGGAGGAGGGGAGGGGAGGCTTGCCTTGAGGCTCAAGGAGCCCCAAGGGCTGCGCCACCAAGGGAGGAGGAGTCCTCCTCCAATCCTAGTCCAATTAGGATTGGAAGGTGGAGTCCTTCTTCTCCTTTCCCACCTCTTTTTTTTTTCTTTTCTCTTTGATTTTCTATCTATGGCGCATAGGGCCTTCTTGGGCTGTCCCACCAGCCCACCAAGGGCTGGTGCGCCACCCCCAAGGCCTATGGGCTTCCCCAGAGTGGGCTGCCCCCCCCCCCAGTGAACACCCGGAACCCATTCGTCATTCCCGGTACATTCCCGGTAACTCCGAAAACCTTCCGGTAATCAAATGAGGTCATCCTATATATCAATCTTCGTTTGTGGACCATTCCGGAAACCCTCGTGACGTTCGTGATCTCATCCGGGACTCCGAACAACATTCGGTAAACAACCATATAACTCAAATACGCATAAAACAACGTCGAACCTTAAGTGTGCAGACCCTGCGGGTTCGAGAACTATGTAGACATGACCCGAGTGACTCCTCGGTCAATATCCAATAGCGGGACCTGGATGCCCATATTGGATCCCACATATTCTACGAAGATCTTATCGTTTGAACCTGAGTGCCAGGTATTCATATAATCCCGTATGTCATTCCCTTTGTCCTTCGGTATGTTACTTGCCCGAGATTCGATCGTCAGTATCCGCATACCTATTTCAATCTCGTTTACCGGCAAGTCTCTTTACTCGTTCCGTAATACAAGATCCCGCAACTTACACTAAGTTGCATTGCTTGCAAGGCTTGTGTGTGATGTTGTATTACCGAGTGGGCCCCAAGATACCTCTCCGTCACACGGAGTGACAAATCCCAGTCTCGATCCATACTAACTCAACGAACACCTTCGGGGATACCTATAGAGCATCTTTATAGTCACCCAGTTACGTTGCGACGTTTGATACACACAAAGCATTCCTCCGGTGTCAGTGAGTTATATGATCTCATGGTCATAGGAACAAATACTTGACACGCAGAAAACAGTAGCAACAAAATGACACGATCAACATGCTATGTCTATTAGTTTGGGTCTAGTCCATCACGTGATTCTCCTAATGACGTGATCCAGTTATCAAGCAACAACACCTTGTACATAGTCAGAAGACCCTGACTATCTTTGATCAACTGGCTAGCCAATTAGAGGCTTTCTAGGGACAGTGTTTTGTCTATGTATCCACACATGTATATAAGTCTTCATTCAATACAATTATAGCATGGATAATAAACGATTATCTTGATACAGGAATTATAATAATAACTCTATTTATTATTGCCTCTAGGGCATAATTCCAACACTATTATCAAAGATCTTCTGTCTGAATAAGTTGAGGGACATAATATTCACTTCTGTGAAGATGCAGCTAGAATTGCTAAACCTCACGTTAGAGACAAACATAGGCCTGTTGTTGGCATGCCTGTGGTTTCTGTTAAGATAGGAGATCATTCTTATGATGGTTTATGTGACGTGGGTGCTAGTGTTAGTGGAATACCTCAATCCTTATACGATGAAATCAAAGATGAGATTGCACCTGTTGAGATAGAGCCCATTGATGTCACTATTCAGTTTGCTAATAGAGATACTATCTGCCTTGTGGGAATTGTTAGGGATGTTGAAGTCGTGTGTGGTAAAACGAAGTATCCTGCTGATTTCCTCGTTCTTGCTACCGCACAAGATAGCTTTTGTCCCATCATATTTGGTAGACCTTTTCTCAATACTGTCAATGCTCATATTGATTGTGAGAAGCAAACTGTCATTGTTGGCTTTGAAGGAGTGTCACATGAGTTCAATTTCTCTAAGTTTGGTAGACAACCTCATGAAAAGGAGTTGCCTAGTAGGGATGAAACTATTGCCTTAGCCTCTATTGTCGTGCCCCCTTCTGATCCCTTAGAGCAATACTTGCTTGAGCATGAAAATGATATGCATATGGATGAAAGGGATGAGATAGATAGAGTTGTCTTAGAACAATATCCTATCCTTAAGAATAACCTGCCTGTTGAACTGCTTGGGGATCCACCCCCACCAAAGGGTGATCCTGTGTTCGAGCTTAAATAGTTGCCTCATACTCTTAAGTATTCCTATCTAGGTGAAAAAGAGACACATCATGTTATTATTAGTGCTAGCCTCTCGGAGCATGAAGAAAAGAAGTTACTAAAAACTCTGAGGAAGCACTGTGCTGCTATTGGATATACTCTTGATGATCTTAAGGGCATTAGTCCTACCCTATGCCAGCACAAGATTAAAACTGATCCTGACTTCAAACCAGTTGTTGATCATCAAAGGAGATTGAATCCTAAGATGAAAGAAGTAGTGAGAAAAGAAATACTAAAGCTCCGGGAAGCAGCTATCATCTATCCTGTTGCTCATAGAGATTGGGTGAGTCCGGTGCATTGCATCCCTAAGAAGGGAGGTATTATCGTTGTCCCTAATGATAAGGATGAATTGATCCCACAGAGGATTATTACTGGCTATAGGATGGTGATCGATTTTAGGAAATTGAATAAAGCCACTAAGAAAGATCATTACCCTTTGCCTTTTATCGACCAAATGCTAGAAAGGCTGTCCAAAAACACACACTTCTGCTTTCTAGACGGATATTCTGGTTTTTCTCAAATACCAGTTGCACAATCTGATCAGGAGAAAACCACTTTCACCTGCCCTTTCGGTACCTTTTCTTATAGACGTATGCCTTCTGGCTTATGTAATGCACCTGCCACCTTTCAAAGATGTATGATGGCTATATTCTCTGACTTTTGTGAAAATATTGTTGAGGTTTTCATGGATGACTTCTGATACGTCTCCAACGTATCTATAATTTTTTATGGTTCCATGCTATTATCTTGTCAACTTTGGATGTTTCATATGCATGAATATGCTATTTTATATCTTTTTTGGGACTAACCTATTAACTCAGTGCCAAGTGCCAGTTTCTGTCTTTTCCGTGTTTTTGACCCTTTTTCAGACGGAGTCCAAATGTAATAAAACTTTACGATGATTTTTTTGGACCAAAAGAGACCCCCGAAGCTTTGGAAGAAGGCCAGAAGAGCCACGAGGGAGTCACAAGCCCATGGGGCGCGACCTACCCCCCTGATCGCACCATGCGGGCTTGTGACCTCCTCGTGGGCCCAAGTGACGCAATTCCACCGCCATAAATTCCTATAAATTCAGAAACCCCCAGAAAGAAACCTAGATTGGGAGTTCCGCCGCCGCAAGCCTCTGTAGCCACCAAAAACCAATCTGGAGCCTGTTCCGGCACCCTTCCGGAGGGGGAATCCATCTCCGGTGGCCATCTTCATCATCCCGGCGATCTCCATGACGAGGAGGGAGTAGTTCTCCCTCGGGGCTGAGGGTATGTACCAGTAGCTATGTGTTTGATCTCTCTCTCTCTCTCTCTCGTGTTCTTGAGATGTCTTGATCTCGATGTACCATGGGCTTTGCTACTATAGTTGGATCTTATGATGTTCTTCCCCCTCTCCCTTCTTGTAATGAATTGAGTTTCCCCTTTGAAGTTATCTTATCGGATTGAGTCTTTGAGAACACTTGATGTATGTCTTGCACGTGTCTATCTGCTGTGATCAACTTGTGGGTTTGTGACAATTGGGAACCTATGCATATGGGTTGGCACACGTGGATTCATGTGAGTACTCGATGTATGTTTTGGTGATCAACTTGTGGGTTCGTGACATTGGGAACCTATGCATAGGGGTTGGCACACGTTTTGACTCTCCGGTAGAAACTTTGGGGCACTCTTTGAAGTTCTATGTGTTGGATTGAATAGATGATTCTGAGATTGTGTGATGCATATCGTATAATCATGCCCACGGATACTTGAGGTGACAATGGAGTATCTAGGTGACATTAGGGTCTTGGTTGATATGTATCTTAAGGTGTTATTCTAGTACGAACTCTATAATAGATCGATCAGAAAGAATAACTTTATGGTGGTTTCGTACCCGACAATAATCTCTTCGTTTGTTCTCCGCTATTAGTGACTTTGGAGTGAATATTTGTTGCATGTTGAGGGCTAGTTATATGATCCAATTATGTTATCATTGTTGAGAGAACTTCCACTAGTTAAAGTATGAACCCTAGGCCTTGTTTCCACGCATTGCAATACCGTTCGTGCTCACTTTTGTTACTGGTTACCTTGCTGTTTTTGTAATTTCAGATTACAAAAACCTATATCTACCATCCATATTGCACTTGTTTCACCATCTCTTCGTCGAACTAGTGCACCTATACAACTTACCATTGTATTGGGTGTGTTGGGGACACAAGAGACTCTTTGTTATTTGGTTACAGGGTTGCTTGAGAGAGACCATCTTCATCCTGCGCCTCCCGCGGATTGATAAACCTTAGGTCACCCACTTGAGGGAAAATTGCTACTGTCCTACAAACCTGTGCACTTGGAGGCCCAACAACGTCTACAAGGAGAAGGTTGCGTAGTAGACATCAACTTCTCCGTTTACGGGTCTTCCTTTGACGATTGCCTCAGCAACCTTGATCGAGTCTTGCAAAGATGTAAAGACACCAACCTTGTCTTGAATTGGGAGAAGTTCCACTTTATGGTTAATGAAGGCATCGTCTTAGGACATAAAATTTCTGAAAGAGGTATTGAAGTCGATAAGGCTAAGGTTGATGCAATCGAGAAAATGCCATACCCCACAGATATCAAAGGGATAAGAAGTTTCCT
The DNA here is from genome assembly GCF_904849725.1 of Hordeum vulgare subsp. vulgare. Lineage (NCBI taxonomy): Eukaryota > Viridiplantae > Streptophyta > Magnoliopsida > Poales > Poaceae > Hordeum > Hordeum vulgare. The sequence continues at coordinate 530,304,931 of NC_058520.1, read as the reverse complement.
TGGTCATGCTGGTTTCTATAGAAGGTTCATTAAAGACTTCTCTAAGATTTCTAGGCCTCTTACCAATCTCTTGCAAAAGGATATTTCTTTTGTCGTTGACGATGATTGTGAGGAAGCCTTCGAAATACTTAAGAGGGCTTTGATAACTGCACCTATTGTTCAACCACCTGATTGGAACTTACCTTTTGAGATCATGTGTGACGCTAGTGATTATGCTGTTGGTGTTGTTCTAGGGCAAAGAGTTGATAAGAAGTTGAATGTTATTCACTATGCTAGTAAAACTCTAGATAGTGCCGAGAGAAACTATGCTACTACGGAGAAGGAGTTTTTAGCAGTCGTGTTTGCATGTGAAAAGTTCAGGTCTTACATAGTTGATTCCAAAGTCACTATTCACACTGATCATGCTACTATTAAGTACCTCATTGAGAAGAAGGACGCTAAACCTAGACTTATCAGATTGGTTCTCTTGCTACAAGAATTTGATTTGCACATTGTCGACAGAAAGGGTGCTGATAACCCACTAGCAAATAACTTGTCTAGGTTGGAGAACGTTCTTGATGACCCACAACCTATTGATGATAGCTTTCCCGATGAGCAACTGAATGTCATGAATGCTTCACGTAGTGCATCGTGGTATGCTGATTATGCAAACTATATCGTTGCCAAATATATACCACCTAGTTTCACATACCAGCAAAAGAAGAAATTCTTCTTTGACTTGAGATACTTGGGATGATCCTCGCCTTTATAAGGAAGGAGTAGATGGTGTTATTAGACGTTGTGTACCTGAACATGAACAGGGACAGATCCTACAGAAGTTTCACTCCGAGGCCTACGGAGGACACCATGCAGGGGATAGAACTGCACACAAGGTATTGCAATCAGGTTTCTATTGGCCCACTCTCTTCAAGGATGCCCGTAAGTTTGTCTTGTCTTGTGACGAATGTCAAATAATAGGTAATATTAGCAAACGTCAGGAAATGCCTATGAACTATTCACTTGTCATTGAACCATTTGATGTTTGGGGCTTTGATTATATGGGACCTTTTCAAAAATCCAATGGGTATAGTCACATCTTAGTTGCTGTTGATTACGTCACTAAGTGGGTAGAAGCTATCCCCACTAGTAGCGCTGATCACAACACCTCTATCAAGATGCTGAAAGAAGTTATCTTTCCTAGATTTGGAGTCCCTAGATATCTAATGACTGACGGTGGTTCACACTTCATTCATGGTGCTTTCCGTAAAACACTTGCCAAGTACGATGTCAACCATAGAATTGTGTCTCCCTATCACCCTCAGTCCAGTGGTCAAGTAGAGCTAAGCAATAGACAGATTAAACTGATTATGCAAAAGACTGTCAACAGGTCTAGAAAGAATTGGTCTAAGAAGCTCGACGATGCACTGTGGGCTTATAGAACTGCCTATAAGAATCCCATGGGCATGTCTCCGTACAAAATGGTGTATGGGAAAGCATGTCACTTACCTCTTGAGCTAGAGCATAAAGCTTATTGGGCAATCAAAGAGCTCAACTTTGATTTCAAACTTGCCGGTGAGAAGAGGTTATTTGATATTAGCTCGCTTGATGAGTGGAGAACTCAGGCATATGAGAATGCCAAGCTGTTCAAAGAGAAGGTTAAGAGGTGGCATGATAAGAGGATACAAAAGCGTGAGTTCAATGTAGGTGATTATGTCTTGCTATATAACTCTCGTTTAAGATTCTTTGCAGGCAAGCTTCTCTCTAAATGGGAAGGTCCCTATGTTGTTGAGGAAGTATATCGTTCCAGTGCTATCAAGATCAACAACATGGAAGGTAATTGTCTGAGAGTGGTAAATGGGCAGAGAATCAAGCATTATATCTCAGGTACTCCCATAAATGTTGAAAGCAATATCATAAATACAATAACTCCGGGAGAATACCTAAGGGACATTTATCAGCCTGTTTCAGACTCCGGAAGAATGTCCAAAACTTTTCCAGTAGGAAATTTTCTCCGTTTTGGAATATTTGAAAAAATACAAAAATTGGAAGTAGTCCGGAAAGTGTGCGAGGAGGCGACAAGCCTGCACGACGCGGGCCCACCCCCTGGCCGCACCGCGAGGGCTTGTGGCCACCTCGTGCGCCTCCCGGACTCCGTTTTCGTGCAGGGTACTCCTTCTGGTCTGGAAAAAATCATTATATATACTTCTGTTTGGTCTAACCCCTGCATCACGCAGATTTCCTCTGTTTTTCGTTTCGAGCCTGTTTTCTGCCGCAGATCAAGGCCAAGATGTCTTCTCAGGATTCAGAGGGGGAGATATATGTGGTTGATTACCTTGCTAACCCCAAGGTATATGGGGACTTTGATCCTTATGGCTGGACCTCTGATGAGGAAGAAGATTATGATCCCAAGGAGAAGGAACAAACGAGTTCCGATGAAGAGGAGGCTCCTCTTCCTCAACCTGGACGCACGCATGTGGAGTTCAAGAAGTCGAGCCTCCCTGACTCAAGGAAGAAGCCTAAGACCTTGTTTATCCCTTCTCGTTTCTTGCAGGAGAGTAAGCAGGAATTATGCCAAAGGGTGTTGCAGCTTGAAGAGGAAAATGATGATCTGAGGGAGCAGAATTTTATGCTCAAGTGGAAATTAAACAAGCTCAAGACCTCTTCAACAACTCCACCACCTTCACCACCAAAGGAAGACAATTCAGCATTGGTATAGGCAATCCCCTTGGCTTTTTCCAAGCTTGGGGGAGTTGCCCCGGTATCGTATCACCATCACATCTTTTGCCTTTACCTTTGTTTTAGTTTTCCTCTAGTAGTTTAAAAGTCTTAGTGTTTTAGTCTTGAGTTTTGCTTTGTGTCACCCCCGATGTATTCTTGCTCGTGAGCCATATAATAAAGAGTGTCTTAGTTCAAGGGCTTTGCCTCTTGCCATGATCAAAAGAGTGAGAATAGAACAAAAGCATGAAAGATCATGTAATGATCTTATGGGAAGTGATGGCTTCACATATAAAAAGAATGAGGATTGAAACTTGTTGAGGGTAGACAAACGTAGACCTTGGTCATTGTTGCAATTAATAAGAAGTGATAAAGAAGGAGAGGTTCACATATTAATATATCATCTCTGACACCATCTATGATTGTGAACACTCACTAAACTATTGCATGCCTAGAAGTAGATGTTGGACAAGGAAGACAACGTAATGAATTGTGTTTGCTTGGCTCCAAACAATGTTATATGATTAGAGATCCCTTAGCATGTGACGATTGCTTCCACCTCATATTAGCCAAAACTCCCGCACTAAGTAGAGATACTACTTGTGCATCCATAAACCTTCAAACCAGTTTTGCCATGAGTGTCCACCATACCTACCTATGGATTGAATAAGATCCCTCAAGTAAGTTGTCATCGGTGCAAGCAATAAAAATTGCTCTCTAATATGTATGATCTATTAATGTGTGGAAAATAAGCTTTGTACGAACCTGTGATGAGGAAGACATAAAAGCGACAGACTGCATAATAAAGTTCTTTATCACAGGAGGCAATATAAAGTGACGTTCCTCCGCACTAAGAGGACACGCATCCAAACCTCAAAAGCGCATGACAAGCTCTGCTTCCCTCTGCGAAGGGCCTATCTTGTACCTTTACTTTTTGCCCTTGAAAGAGTCATGGTGATCTTCACCAATTCCTTATCTCGTATTTATCTTGGCTAGCGTCATATGCTTGGGAAAGATCTATATTCATATGTCAACTTGGAGGTAGGCATTCATGGATTATTATTGTTGACATTACCCTTGAGGTAAGCAGTTGGGAGGCAAAACTGTAAGCCCCTATCTTTCTCTGTGTCCAGCTGAAACTTTGATCTCATGAGTACCACGTGAGTTGTAGCAATTGTAGAGAACGAAAGAATGATTGAGTATGTGGATTTGCTTTACAAGCTCTTATTTGACTCTTTCTGATGTTGTGATAAATTGCAATTGCTTCAATGACTAAAGGCTATCGGTTGTTACTTCTCGGTAAGGTTCTTGATCCATGCTTTACTTTGTGAAGGAATTATCACTTTAGCATGAGAGATTATATGTTGGTATTGTTGTTCTGATCTTGATCATGATGCATGCATGTTCGTATCTTGTTTTGTCGACACCTCTCTCCCTAAACATGTGGACATATTTATTGAGCTCGGCTTTCGCTTGAAGACAAGCGAGGTCTAAGCTTGGGGGAGTTGATACGTCCATTTTGCATCATGTTTTCATGTTGATATTTATCGCTTCTTTGGCTGTTATTTCACTTCATGGTACAATTCTTATGCCTTTTCTCTCTTATTTTGCAAGGTCTACATGAAGAGGGAGAATACCGGCAACTGGAATTCTGGCCTGAAAGTGGAGCAAAGTTGAGATACCTATTCCGCGCAACTCCAAACGCCGTAAAAATCAACGAGGAATTTTTTCCCGATTTATCAAAAATACTGGGCCGAAGAAGTGCCAGAGGGGCACCAGGGGGTGGCCACAAGCCTGCACGGCACGGCCACCCCCCAGGCCGTGCCATGAGGGCTTGTGGGCAGCCCACTGGCCCACTTGCTCCCCTCTTTTGCTATATGGAGGGTTTCGTCCAGACAAAAAATCAAGGAGGAGATTTTTCGTGGTTTCGCCGCCGCCACGAGGCGGAACTTGAGCAGAACCAATCTAGAGCTCCGGCACGACAATCCTGCCGGGGAAACTTCCCTCCCGGAGGGGCAAATTGTCACCATCGTCATGACCAACACTCCTCTCATCGGAGGGGACTCGTCACCATCAACATCTTCATCAACACCATCTCATCTCCAAACCATAGTTCATCACTTGTAACCAATCTCCGTCTCGCGACTCCGGTTGGTACTTGTAAGGTTGCTAGTAGTGTTGATTACTCTTTGTAGTTGATGCTAGTTGGATTATTTGGTAGAAGATTTTATGTTGGGATACTTGATGCTACTCATTACCTCTCTGATCATGAATATGATTATGCTTTGTGAGTAGTTACTTTTGTTCCTGAGGACATGAGATAAGTCATGCTAATAGTAGTCATGTGAATTTGGTATTCGTTCGGTAATTTGATGTGTTGTATATTGTTTTTCCTCTAGTGGTGTTATGTGAACGTCGACTACATAACACTTCACCATTATTTGGGCCTAGAGGAAGGCATTGGGAAGTAGCAAGTAGATGATGGGTTGCTAGAGTGACAGAAGCTTAAACCCTAGTTTATGCATTGCTTCGTAAGGGGCTGATTTGGATCCACTAGTTTAATGTTATGGTTAGACTTTGTCTTAATTCTTCTTTCGTAGTTGCAGATGCTTGCGAGAGGGGTTAATCATAAGTGGGATGCTTGTACAAGTAAGGGCAGTACCCAAGCGCCGGTCCACCCACATATGAAACTATCAAAGTAACGAACGCGAATCATATGAACATGATGAAACTAGCATGACAGAAATTCCCGTGTGTCCTCGGGAGCGTTTTTCCTCCTATAAGACTTTGTCCAGGCTTGTCCCTTGCTACAAAAGGGATTGGGCCACTTTGCTGCACCGTTGCTACTTTTGTTACTTGTTGCTTGCTACGAATCATCTCACCACACAATCACTTGTTACCGACAATTTCAGTGCCTGCAGATTTTACCTTGCTGAAAACCACTTGTCAGATCCTTCTGCTCCTCATTGGGTTCGACACTCTTACTTATCGAAAGGAATACGATTGATCCCCTATACTTGTAGTTCATCAAAGGGCCTCTTTAGCAACCTTACTGCCCTCACGATGATGTGTGATTAGTTCACCACAGACCTACGGGTCCATAGTTAGTACCTAGATGGAAATCTCTCTCTCTCTTTGATCTCCAATACAATGATCATCGCATCTTTGCTTTGATCCATATGATGTAATTCCTTTTATGCGGGGCATTTGTTGGGATCCGATGAATTGTGGGTTTATATTCAGATTATTCCTAATAAATATTTGAGTCTCCTCTGAATACTTATATGATTCTTATGTGCATGATTATGATACCTTTGTAATTCTCTCCGATCTATTAAAATAGTTTGGCCAACTAGATCGATATTTCTTTGGTGAGAGAGGTGCGTTGTGGTAGGTTCAACCTGGCGAATTTCTATATCCCGGCGAAAAAAGGGGGCAAGATGTTTCTTTGTGTTGTTGCTACTAAGGATAAAACGATGGGGTTATTCATATTTATTGAGTTTACTGTGTCTACATCATGTCATTGTTCTCCATGCATTATTCCATTTTACTTAATACTATAGATGCATGCTGGATAGCGATCGATGAGTGGAGTAATAGTAATAGGTGTAGGAAGGAGTCGGCCTATTTGTTTATGGATGTGATGCCTATATACACATGATCATTGCGGTGAATATCGCATAAATATCCGCTTTTCTTTCAATTGCCCAACAATAATTTATTTACCCACCGTATGCTATTTTTCATGACATATGCCATTAGGGAAAGCTATGGCCCCCGGGTCTGTTCACAACATATTGATAAAACCTTCATTACCTTGCTACCATTTACTTGTTTTTATTTTATCTTGCTATCTATAATTATCTACACACCTCACTTGATTTCAAATAACAAGACAAGAGGATTGACCACCCTCTTTACCGCGTTGGATGCAAGTTGTTTGTTCTTTTGTGTGCATCCGCTGAAGACGGTTGTGGTTGATATTCTATTGTTTCGATAAGCCTTTGTTTCATAACTGATAGAAATACTTACCCACATTGTGCTGCGATAGCCCGCTCCTCTCCATGGAAAACCCAACATAGATCACAAGTATTAGCGGCTAAACAAGATTGTCATTCTTTCGTCCTATGCACAAAAATATAAGCAGGAAAAATAAGCCGACAAATCATCTGACCCAAAATTCAAATATCAAAAAGTTCAAACATCATACCAAAGATTGAAGTAATCATCTCATTGATTTGCTTTTTGAGGGTTCGTAGATCCTCTATGACAGCCTCAAATTGTTTCTCCGCATCTTCGGGCACTTTAGAAGGTCGGATTTCTCCTTATCAAAATTGGCCTTGGCTTGATCAAGGAGATCGTATGCTTGTTTTTTCTCATCTTCAAGATGAGTCACCTTTTGCTCTACATCAATCTTAAGTTTTCTCTCATCTTCGAGCCACCTTTGAAGATTCGCTGGAGCAAACTCAGACTTCTCCAATGATTCTTGTACAAACATATAAATTAGAAGTACAAGTCTTGAGCTGCCTACACAAGACAACTCGACACTTGGGGGCTGCATGATTCTAAAAAACTAGATCAAATTGACAAAGTCCCATGAAGTTGCAAGCAATCCACATGTCACTTAGGGGCTAATGCAACATATTTCTTTGTTCTACAATAAGAATACCTGACCATCTCAAAGAGGAAAGCCGACCCTTGGGGGCTAAACTTGGCGTTTTTCATGGAAAGACCCATCCATATCAAAGAGGAAGGCCGACCCTTGGGGCTACACTTGGCGTTTTTCATGGAAAGACCTGACTATCTCAAGAATATAAGCCGACCCTTGGGGGTTATGGTCAGCAAATTCTACACCTTAAGGAATCAAAGAAGTACCGGCTCATTATTCTCATAATGACCTGGTCCTTGAGGTCTTGGAACGACATTTTTATTATCAATAACTTACAATAGTGTCGGCTCGTTATTAATACAATGACCCGGTCCTTAAGGGCTACACATGGTTCTTCAAATATTTATAAAGACCTGGTTCACTACTTATTGTACTTAATTAGTTCATAGGGGCTACAGAGGTATACATAATGAGTAAGTGATAAAACTTTTACCTCATATTTGGTCTTCATGATGTTGACCAAATTCACTTCAAAATCCCGGCTCCTGGACAACCGAGTCACATAGTGCTAATACAACCCTTGGATATCAAGATTGTTAAGTTCCGGAAGCTCCAGCTTGGTTTTTCCTTTCTCCAAATGCGTCAGCTCACCTTTGGACATAACTTTGGCCAAAAATGTTGAAGGGCCAGGAGCTTGATATGACCCGCCACCAACAACCACTTCTATGTCGTCCATGGCGGCTGGTGGGGTAATATCGTCCCTAGGAGGTAGAGGACTTGAAGGAGCGGCATGGCTTGGAGGATGAACGGCCGACTCATCAAATGCGCCTTGATTATCACCACCTGTCTTCACAACAACTTGCTCCTGAGCTTGGGTCATCTCCATATTATGAGCTCGCTTAGTACCCAAGTTCGGCTCAACCTGAGCCGATGGTTCATTATGAGTCGTTACTTTAGCTGTAGGAGGATCTTCAATGGTGTGATCCCCAATATCAGAAGAGGATTCACCAGCCTTCTTCCTAACAAAAGCTTTGGCTCCTTCATAGAAACAATTTATCAAATCAAAAAGGAATAATAGGTAAATGACGTGGTCAATCAAAGGCAGATTAAATAAAAGCTTACCCACGGTTGATGATGAAAGTTGGAAGTTGAGTAGCAGTCGAGCACCACATGAAGGTGGTGACTCATGGTAATAAAGTGAATTATATGGACTAAGGGGTTGTTTAAAGATACCAGCTTGAGGATAAGAAGCGGTTGGACTGTGTGGCACCTCAAAACGCCGCTTACGAGCAGGCATCTCAATAGATAAGTCGACAGATAATTCTCTGGAACAACTCCGGGTCTTTCGTTTCGATTCAGCGGCATGTTGATCTTGCTTCAAAAGAAAGTTTGGGTCCAAGTAAGTGGTTGGATTTGAAAACTTAACCTTTCTGACGACTCGTCTTATCCTCTTCATAACATATGACTTTGAGGAACTACAGGAAATTGAAATTACCTCAACATTGTCGGCTTGACTATTTTTGGTATCATCTTGGAAAGAAGAAGCATTAGCAAGCGCAATAAAGAGACGGCCAAGCGAATCGAGTTCTACCTCAGATTCACCCTTCGAGGCAGTTTCCTCTACCGGGTCATCCATTTGACCGGTATGGGAAGGAATAGGGGTTCTGGCCATGGCTCTCCAAAAATCATAGTTTGCCTGCAATAAAAGAATAAGCGAGCTTAATAAGTTCAAATACTGAAAAATTTAAGATAAAGAAAGTAGACAAACTAGAAAGAACACTTACACAAGGGGCCAGGTTGGTTCCGCAGAAGGGAGCTATGCTGGTTATACTGCATTTATCCTTCGACTCACCAAACATTCTCTTGGTAGCCTTATTAATTCTGGTGGCGGGTGAAACGTCCCAAACGTATCTATGATTTTTTCTTGTTCCATGATCTTTTGGGTGACATTGTTATATGTTTTGCTACACTTTTATATCATTTTACACATACTTGGACTAACCTACTAACTCAGTGCACCCAGTGCAGTTTCGGTTTGCTGATGTCTATTTTGCAGGGGCTTTACCCAATTTTCCGAAGCCCGAAAAATTCCAAGAAAAATATATAAAAAATCAGCGTAACGGAAGCTTCCAGATCACCGAAGATGGGCCAAAGGGGGGCCACGGGCCGTCTAGACGACCTCTTGGCGCGGCCTACCCCTGGTCGCGCCACCAGGCCGCCTGGGCGGGCCCCACCTCCTCCGGTGCCCTCCTTTGGCCTATATTTAGTTCTTCGAGAGGAAACCCTTCCATAACTTCCAGAATCGCGAATTTCTCCAACGTTCCGCCGCCGCAGTGCTTTCGAGATCGGGAGCGTCACGAGACCTCTTCCCGGCACCCTGCCGGAGGGAGGATTGACCTCCGGGAGATTCTCCACCGCCATGGACGCTTCCCGGACGTGCCATGAGCAGTCCTCTTTGGACCATGGGTCCATGACCAGTAGCTATGTGATGTCTTCTCTCCAATCTTTTGCTTCAATGGTTAGTCCTTGTGAGCTTCCCTGCATGATCAAGGCATCTATGTAATTCTCTTGCTATTGCTATGCTTGGTTTGTTGGGATCCGATGGATTATGAGATTATGTTCAGATTGTTATGAGTTACATATTTGATTATCCTTTTATATTATGGTCCTTAGTGATTCATGCATGTTCTTCGTTGCTATTTATTGCTTTGGTCGAGTAGTAGATTGTAACTCCAAGAGGGAGCGTTATGCATGATTGTGGGTTCATGCCCCTTGATGTCTAGCTTGAGTGACAGAAACATGAGACTAGGGGATGTGCTGTTGCCACCAGGGAGAAAACAACGGTGCTTGTGACCGCGGTTGCAAGGATTGTTTACCTTATGCATAGTTCGTTAATGCAGTTGTCCGTTGCTTTGAGTTTACACTTTGGGTGGGGCTCGCAACTTAATACCAGCGAGATGTTCTGGATATATATCTCAAGGTGGATGATTAGTAAGTAGATGCTGATGAATAAACGGTCTACTTGTCTTGGCGTACTGCCCATTACTATTGAACCTCTAACTATCAAGTAGCATAATTAGCATTGCGATGCGTTCATAATTCTGTCAATTGCCCAACTGTGATTTGTTTACCCAAGCATTGTTGTTTATCGTCTTTTGGGAGAGAGACATCACTAGTGAACATCATGTGACTCCGGTCCATATCACCATCATTGTTTACAACTCCATCATTTACCGTTTTCATTTACTTTTCCGTTGCAATCACTATTACCTTCCCGCTTGTGTTTTGATCCTTTGCACACTACAAGGTCGGAGAGATTGACAACCTCTATGTACTCGTTGGGAGCAAACTTATTTGTTGTGTGTGTAGCTCCACGTCTTCTGCTGACCAGGAGAGGAGACACCTACTTGTTAATCCTAGGAGTCCTCCGGGTTCGATAAACCTTACAGTTCCCGTGTGAGGGAAAACTTGCGGCTGACTACATATCAACCTTCCACTTGGGGTAACCAACGAGGTGCGAGAAGTATATACGTCATCTCGTCATCAGCGGGAAAATCACACTCACTAAAGCATTGGGCGTCTTGCGACTCGCCCGTGTAATTACATATTAAGTCGCCCCTTAGACTAAGGGGTTGAATCCTCCAGGTCAACCAACACCGGATTAAATCAATTCCAGTGAGACCGTGAGCTATTAAATCCTCCAGTCTCAAGCTTGTAGCTGACAACTATTTTTGCTCTTCATCGCTTGGCCAATCCAGTAATTCACTAGTAGCATTAAGTCGGTCAACTCTATAACCCGACAGAGAATGTTGGCCATTTGGAGAGGTATCTTTGCAATAAAACAAGGGGGCGCTCCAACCTTTAGGATGACTCGCCAATTTGGATTCAGGGAGAGGACTATTCTTTCTTTTTTGGATGGTGATCCCACCAAGCTTAACATTTGTGCCATTCTTCACTTATGTGTGGTGGTTGATGTTGAAAAGCTACTTGAATAGGGTTATAGTCGGCTCAATGTGAAGGTAAACCTCACAAAGCACTTGGAACTGACAAATATTGGTCATGCAGTTTGGGCCAATGTCTTGGGGCCTGAGCTGGAAAAAGTGGAGTAAATCCCTGAATAATTTCAACCTGGGCGATCGAAAACCCGTGAGCAGATGATCACCAAAGATGACTATTTCCCCTTGTTTGGGTTGAGGAGAATTTTCTTCTTCAAGAACCCGCCACTCGATCTTGTTTTGAGCCAGCAGAAGCCCTTGGGCCACGAGCTCTTCTAGAGTGAGTTGTGATGCCCTAGATCTGACCCAACCGACAATTTTGATGGTTTTGGGGGGCATTGTGACTGATAGTACCGCTGCAAAGAAACAAGTCGCGAAGGAAAAAAATGCCGGAATACGAGGATCTTCACTGCATGTTGGAACATCTGGACTGTCAGAAATGCCAAGGTCTTTAACCAGGAGCAGCCAAAGTTCAGAAAATGGAGATCTGGCTTCATCCATGACATTTCCCTGTTAGCTCATAGGATTAAGGCTAGTTTCAGGGATGATCTCCTTAAATGGGTTTCCTTTTTGCCTCCTTGAGGTTTGTAGCCTTAGCTCCTCATCCCATTTGTACATTCTATTTTCTCCTTGTACATACTGCTCTTATATATGGGAATAAAAGAAAAAAGGTTGTGGGGGTTTTCCCTACAGTAGCCGGTAAAAAAAAAACTCACAAGACAAGCCGGTCAAAAGGGTGAAATATATTGAGCCGGTCATCTCACAAGCTATCAGCTAGAGCCGGTTAATGGGTGAAAACTTGAGATCCAGGGGACTTAGCGCAAATTTTTGAAGCAACAAACAACTTCCTATCGAAGTGGCAGAACAAATGGATCTAAATAATACACAAAAAGGAAGAAAAATATGCTCTTGATAGCAGAGCTACCAAAACAGAGCATCTACAAGGATTGAAGATAAATCTGCTATGGATCTACAAAAGTTGCGAGGCGACGACGGTGGTGAAATTACACCATACGATGGGTGAGAAGTGGTTATAGATCTATAACTATGACCTATGGAGCATGTGATGAAATGACGATGAACTATGGACAACTAGTGATGACCTAGGGCACTAATGGGGCTCACAGAGCTTGGAGCAGAGGAGAGTTGATGACGACCACTTTCTGGGAATATTGTGTTGTGATGAAGATGAACTCCGATGGCAACTGCGCAAGGGCGGAATCACCGGTGGAAGGGCGGCGCCGGCGAAGCTCGAGAGAAGCACTGGAGGCGAGAGGAAGAAGAGGAGATGAAAAGGTTAAACTAGAGGCTAGAGAGTCCATTTATAATAAGACGAGACGCGAAGCGGTGCAGTAAAAAATAGAACACACGCAATAATTTGCAGCTAACAAGACGCCTCGATTTCCCCGCCTGATGGGGATTTGGGCACTACTTGAAAAGATTCGCCATGATGACTTGATGGCGTGAGTGATTCGCGGGATGATGTCATGATAACAACGGTGATAAAATACAAAGCCCTAAACAAGGCAGATAACCCGGCAAAATGTTGACCCAGGCGAAGTTTTTCTCAAGAAGAAGATTACCGACTCAAAATTGAAGATGACTTAAACCTTCGCCTTTGAGGTTCTTTCTTTTTTAGGACGAAGTTTAACATGGATAAATCCAAATTAAACTAGGGGATAATGTTGTGGATATACCCCATGGGTTGACCCGCCCAACAGGTAACCCGCCTCGGTTATAACTTGGGCTGAAGGCCCTTAAACACGAAGGACCAGGAGGCGGCTTAGACGAAGAGGCCGGCTCATGGTCCATCACGTGGCGGGACGACTCATGAGGAAAGACATGAAGATTCTCCCTCACCCAAGTGAGTAGGAGGAATAAGTCATGAGTTGTAATACGACCTGGACACTGTTGTAATCTCAGGGCCTCCAACTATATATATATATAAAGGGGAGCACGTGAGGTAGAAAGGATAAGTTAGAAACCCTTGAGAGCTACATAGCAATTGTGCACCCTTGTAATCGAGAGCATCATCAATAAACATCGAATACAGGACGTGAGCTTTTACCTCCATTGAAGGGGTAGAACTTGGGTAAACCCGCATCTCTCGATTTCGATCAACCCCGTTCAAGCCGCCACTTAGGTGAGATGGCCTCACACGTAAGTCTTTTCACGAGCACATCCGTGACAAAACCACGACTCGTATCGTTTTCACTTGAGCGTTTTACCCATTCACGAAGGTTTATTACTGTTTCTGTATCTACCATATTTTCAGTACTAAGCCATGTTTTGCTTTCACTAGGATATCTTACAGCTCACACATTTTTGGTTCCGTTTCAATTTTCGTCGAGTGTTCAACATAAAAACATGTTTCGTTTTCACTATAATGTCTTTTCCATTAAAGAATTTCTCGTCTCTGTTTCCGATGGGTGTTCAAAATGAAAACATGTTCTGTTCCCCATTAGAGTGTTTTATCCATTCACAAATTTCTCGTTCCCATTTCTGTCTTCGCCGTGCGTTCAACACAAAAACACGTTTTGTTTCCACCAGATTGTTGTATCCATTAACGAATTTCTCGTTTCCATTTCTGTTTCTGCCGTGTGTTCAACATGAAGACATGTTTCGATTTCCCTAGAGTGGTTCTTTCATTCACTTAATTTTTGTTTCCGTTCTTTGTTTCGGTGAGCTGTTCTGCATGAAAACATGTCCCGTTTCCATTAGAACCTTTTCAATTCAAGATATTTTTTCATTTTGGTTTTGGTTTTTGACAGGTGTTTAACATGCATCAGTAACCTACACATAATCTTAGGAAGGTAAGAACCGAAGGAACATAAATTATGAATCAATAAAAGTTTAGGCACATATTTACCTTTTCTTGCATCTGTAATGATAATTTATACATACATACTTCCTCCATTCCTATATATAAGTCTTTTTTAAATATTTTACTAGGGGACTACAAAAAAACAAAATAAATAAATCTACGTTCTAAAGTATGTCTATGTACATACATATATAATCCTTTTATGAAAACTTTTAAAATAATTTATATTTAAAAACGGAGGAAATAGTTTACATACGCATGTATTTGCGAAAGAAACCATTTTTTGAGGCTGTAATTCCAAATACTGGCTCCCATGGACTCCGGGATTCAAAACGCTTTTGGGTGGCTAACCTATTTTTCACGCTTTCACCAGCTCCAAAACTGCGAGTAATACCACCGAGGGGTAAAATACAAAACAAGGGTCCATCAAGCAGGAAAAACACCCCCAAACACATTTCTGCGGCCGAGAATCAAGGGGGGCGGTTTGGAAAATGCGGCGCTCACAGGGTGGAATACAGAAAGCCGCCTCGCCTCGGGGTTGCTATCGCCACATCTCCGGCTTTGACCAGTGCCCACCCGACCCTGCTGCCGCTTCTTCTTACTCCATCCCTCCTCTCTCACCTCCATTCTTTACTTTTCTCCCCCCCCTCTCGGCAGCTCCTCCTGCTATATCCTTCCTCGCCCCACCATTCGCTCTCCTCGTCTGCACCCCGCCGTCCTCCCTCCCCTCCCCTCCCTTCCCAGACGCCCGAGGGACGAGCGGGCGAGCCCCCTCCCACTCGCAGGCGCCGGAACGGCCCAGTCAGGTCCCGCCGCGGAGCGTTCGGTCCAGGTACGATCTTGGTTCCTCATCTCCATCTTCGCTCCGTTCGCTGCGGCTGCTCTTCGGCCCCTTGTCGTCGGCCATGCCCCTGGATCTCTCCCCATTGGGCCGGCTCAAAGGCGCCGCTAGCACGTTTGACCGTTTCCTCGCCCGCGCCCCTCGCATTGTAGATTCCGGGGGACGGAGGCTCGGGATTCGGCGTGCATGCTGATTTCAGAGCGAGAAATGCGACGCCTTTGAGCGTCCCGGTGACACCCCCTTGGCGATTTTCAGCCCGCCGGCCATGAGCTGCGGCTCATTAGCCATTACGACCGCGTGCTGGTCAAATGTCCCGGTTAATCCGGGGCGGCTGGTTCTTGGCTGGGTTTGGTGGGGTCAATTACCTAGCTGAGCGTGGTTGCTTATTTTAGCCGGTCTCTTGACCCAGTTTGTTATTTGGCCAGATTAGGTGAGAGCTCTGACCATTCAACTCCGTTCCTTTCGAGTTGGTGCCTGGTGGCAGTAGCTGCTGCTGCTGCTGCTGTGGGCATGCGCAATTTCTGCGAAACCTGCATCGGGGACGAAATTAATAATGGACGGTGTTTGGAAATTGAATGTGGCGTCTATGGACCAATGCGTCGAACCAGCCAGGCCACGTAGTATCTCTCTCTGGTCCTGGCTGGTGCCTGGGTAGATCAGTTCTTGGGACGGTAGAAGTAACATGATCTACTTGTTGTACAGTACTTGACGAAAAGAAACCATAGCTAAGTTGGCTGCTCGTGCAAGCTCTTGCTTGGTGCCTTTTTGCAGCCTAGGCGTACTGGATTTATCTTTAAGCAACACAGTTGCGGTACACCACAACTTTTCTGTGTGTGTGTGTGTTGCCAACTGCTAACCGCTGTAATGCAATGCAGGACCAGTTACTTTTGCTATATAAAAGCTAATTCATCAATCTATTTCAAATTCTGCAGCATCTTTTCCTCGGTGTGCATATGATGGGCTGCTTCACTGGCCTGAGGTCCAAGAAGAAGAAGAGCCCTCTTGTTGCAAGCAAGAAGCAGGGCGATGCAAGGGATACATCCCTTAGACTTCCAGAGCCCGAAGCTCATGTGCCATCTTTGCAGTCAGCGCCTCCTAGTTTCAGGGACAGGGCAAAGATCTGCCAATCGGCCAATAAAGTCTCTTACAGCAGGGCACGTGTGCTGTCTGCTCCCTCGAGCCTGATTCTGGTTGATCAGGATGGCCTTCCATATGCTGAGTTCGATGATCAGGATGACTCTAGGGGCAAGGGAGGAGCTATTAAGGCGCATCGTTTTTCAAATCCGCTGCCGCTTCCTCTTCCCTCACCAGAAGGCAGTTCTTTGAGGAACTTTGGTAGCTTCAAGGCTATCAATGCAAGTGGGCCACTTGAAGTTTCAGGTCCTCTCCCACTGCCTCCAAAGAGGTCCGAGGGGCTTAAGAACTTCTCGTACGATGAGATTTCCACTGCTTGCCAGTGGTTTTCTGGCGATCATCGTGTCTCAGAAACTCTGACTTCGACATCATACAAGGCATTGTTCAGGGATGATTTCGTTGAACCAAAGAAGATGGAAGCAATAGTAGCCAGGTTACTCCCTTCCAATCAGGTACTGTTCTCTATCAAGTTTCATGGTTATACTTTCCCTTCTTATTTTGGATGTTAAGGTCAGGGGTTGCAAATAGCTTTGCTAGATCAATTATGAGCCATGGAGATTTCCCTCATAGTTTTGCTAGTCTGGCCTGTTCGCCAACTCACTTTCTGGCATGCCTACTATTTTTCTTCTTTCCATGTGATGACTTGGAGAAATTTGCCTATCCAATATGGATGTATCACGTTTGCAGTATCTGTTCTGTTTACAAAGCTGAACTTAGGCTAGCGTTGCCTGCTGTTTACATCTAGGCATGTGACCTATGCTTATTGATGCAACTCTGCCCCCTGTAGAAAAAGGCTGATTTTAATTTTGTAAATACAACTTAGGAGCATAACATCGGTGGGTTAGGTAGCACGCTTTGAAGGCAGACAATGTGTTTGATCGTCCTTGTTCTCTTCACTATGAGATATTTGTAACCCTTCATGATCAATCTTGGCTTTATCACTTGTGAGCTGTTCATTCACTAGCAATGTTCTTTTGGGAGGTGGTGTTTCATGCTTTCTCTTGCAAGCGATTTAGTGGAGATTTACTTTCTCCAAGGTATGCCTTTGCCTAATGATCCTTGGTAATGTCCGGTCCAGCTTTACTGGATGTCAACATTTAAGGAATCTCCAAAAAAATTAGTACTCTGAGATTGTCGGTTAGACCTTCTAGATAACTGGACACCTTTCACCATTTTAGAGAAATTGCCACGTACGTGCCATGGCTACTATGTTTCTTGGACCATCCTGTTGTAATATTTGAAATTTGACTAATGAGGCACTGATGCAATATATTTTTCACCACTCTGCAGAGTTTCAAAGAATTTAAGGCACAAGTAAATACGTTGGCATCACTTCAACATCCCAATTTATGTAAACTCATCGGCTATCACGCAAGAGAAGAATCTAATGAAAGGATGTTGGTCTATGAGCGGCTCCATCATGGCAGTTTAGACAGGTTACTCTTTGGAAGACCGGAAGGTCGTTTCATGGACTGGTCTACACGTTTGAAGGTTGCCCTTGGTGCTGCTAAAGGTCTAGCTTTCCTACACGATGAAGGACCCTTTCAGGTAACTTGATCCAAACCCTTTGACACGACCAAGAAGTTATGGTGTGAAGTTACCATGTTCTGTTGCACTTTGTTTGATAGTTATTTCTTACATATTTTAACATGCATTTCTATTTACAGGCAATGTATGATGACTTCTCAACGTCAAACATCCAAATAGAGAAAGATTTCACTGCAAAGCTGTCGGGATATGGTTGTGTTGGCTTCAATTCTGACGAGGAAAGATCCAAGGCATCTGTGGTAAGTTCCTTTTGAAATTTGAAAACATGGTAGAAGTTCTTTGTCGTGGAATCACAAACTGCCTTATAGGTTATAGGTTCACACAGCATGTTCCTTCACATTTTAGAATTCTACAGTTTAGATTGGTTCTGGCTTGCATGCTTTTAATGCGATAAAAGATTGAAAATAATATTAATACATTGCGTTATATCCATTTACTTGTCAACATCCCAATGCTTACGGGATATGTTATTCCTGGACAGGCTGCAAACCTCTCAGAGGAAACCTTGGAGAAAGGCGTACTGACTCCGAAGAGCAACGTATGGAGCTTTGGAGTTGTCTTGCTCGAGCTAATAACAGGACGGAAGAACCTCGATGTACGTTCCACCAAAGAAGAACGTAATATTGTCAAGTGGGGTAGGCCTTTCCTCACCGACGATAGTCGTCTATCCCTCATCATGGATCCCCGTATAAAAGGACGCTTTCCTACCAAGGCTGCTCGAACTGTGGCAGACATAATTCTGAAGTGCCTTCAAAGAGATCCATCAGAAAGGCCTACGATGAGGGCCGTCGTGGAGGCCCTAACAAGCGTTCAGGACATAAAGGTCCCCTGCCGGTATCCTCTTCAAGTACCGTCCGCCGCACCGAGGAAAGTGATGCTAAAGTCTACGAGCCTCAATGGCATTGTTCCTCAGCATCCCGTCATGACCTTCTCGCCGTCGCCTCCTTCGCGCAACCAGCACCTGGCGTCGCCAAGATCATCGACTTCCGCGCTTCTTCCCCCAAGGACCTGCTCTTCCATCATCACCCTGGATTACCCCAGGGTAAGCTCGGTCAAGAAGTCGCCTTCCGGTATCCTGCGGAGACCTGGCGTCGAGGGTTTTTGATTGTCCATACATGGTCGGATTTCTTCTCTTTGCCTTGGATTTATTTGTTGTTTTGGTTAGCCTAGCGAGTGGTCTCAGTGCTATGTGATATGTATATGTTGGAAAGACATCTGAAAAAAGGGCAGAGTGAAGTGTAGATAGTAGAACCAGCTTTGTAGATACTTGTCGTTCTCTGATTGGATGGGGGTCATGGAAGCAGTGTGTGTTAGAGTGGGGCTTGTAACCCCATTATTATGCAATAAACGTGGGTTGGTCGGTCGTATTTGCTCGCCGTCAAACATTTCAGCTGGTAGCATTTCTTCTCTTGAATGCTAAGTTCTGTCGGCTGCTAGTCGTGGAACAACAGCAGCCGGTTAAGAGATGTTGAATTCCTTTCCGTGGAATGTTGATCTCGCCGCTGCAATTGTTGACCAGGACCGGCCAGCTTGCTTGTTTGTTTGTCTGAAGTTTCTCTACTGTCCGGCCAGTCAAGCATTATCCTCACACCTGGTGTTGCGTTGCATTTCACCGGGAACGTGTTGGTGATGTTTGATTAGGATTAGGACGTGCATGTACGTATGGACCAGGAAAGATTTGCTTTGGAATTTCCTTCTGTTTATGTTTTTGCGAGATGAATGTTTCTGCAGTGTGAACAGTGATGACGGCTGCGCAGCCATTGCGCTCTGTTTATTCCGGTGAGCCAACGCCTTTCACTTGTGTTTCCTGTTCGTCGGTCGTCGCCGTCGAGATGGCTTAATCCAGAGTACCCGGGTGCGGCGGAAGATGACCTGGATTTTCAACCGAAATCTTGCACCGTTCTTTTGGCCTCACCTTGTGTCACTTTCTCATGTGCGCAGGTTGTAAAGGTCTCGACCGCATGAGAAGGTCCGCACCTAACCAGATCCAACTGAGGTAGTACTATGATTGATCGGGTAGACCAAGCGTGACGGGTTTACTAGGTTCCCACGAAGGACAGTCTTTTCCCCCGGATAAGACTATGGACTTTTGTTAAAAATTTCGGGTGATACGAAACCTCTTAAAAACAAGAAAATTATAACCAAATTCACACACAACCACAGAAACTTAATCTCCAGCATGGGCCGAAAGCGGCGTCGCCGCTTCCGCTCCATTGTTGAAGCCGGTCTGACCTTGTATCTTGGGGTCAAAAAATCATCGTGTTATGGTTCATGTAGACTAACTAGCTGGAGAAGAAGCCATCATTGTGGAAGGCTTGTGTATATTGAAAATCCCAAAGCGAAACCATGTATTGAACAAAACTTTCGTCTACTTTGCAACGGTAACGGAGAGAGTGTCGATACGACAGAGAGGGAACACTAACCACTAAAGAGCTATATCTCACGCCACGAAGACATGAGGGTGGTGTGATGTGTGAGGGGAAGGGGGGAGGGGGGGGGGCTGTTACCTCATCACCATCAAAAAATGGTCGAGGGAACATCAACCCAATAACCAAAGGACGACCTTCCACCGCCGAAGCCGCTAGCCGTCTTCAACACCACCACCACCACAAAAGAGTAGGGAGAAGACATTACTTCGACATCAGCACGAAGACACACTAACTATCCCCCAGATCCAAAGTACATGAGGCAGCGTTGACACCTTCTTCCAGATCTCAACACCGAAAGCTAAGAGAACCACTACTTCACAGGGAGATCTAGAGGAAACTTAATTGACGCTGACATCAAAACCAACTGAGTTGAAGCCATATATAGCCAAATACCTAACGAAGACACTAGACTATTGGACACACGCGAAAACAAACGTCTCGGGTGAAAGGATCGATATGGTTGACTAGAGGGGGGGGGTGTGAATAGATGACTAACAAATTTTAAACTTTTCTTTAAACAAAATAAGTTTAGCAACAAATATGTTGTCAAGATATGCAATTAGGGGAGCAACCTGTATGATGCTTGTTGGAAATATGCCCTAGAGGCAATAATAAAATGGTTATTATCATATTTCCTTGTTCATGATAATCGTCTATTGTTCGTGCTATAATTGTATTAACAGGAAACAGTAATACATGTGTGAATAAATAGATCACAGTGTGTCCCTAGCAAGCCTCTAGTTGGCTAGCTCGTTAGTCAATAGATGATCATGGTTTCCTGGTCATCGGCATTAGATGTCATTGATAACGGGATCACATCATTGGGAGAATGATGTGATGGACAAGACCCAACCCTAAGCGTAGCACTAGATCGTATTGTTCGTATGCTAAAGCTTTTCTAATGTCAAGTGTCTTTTCCTTCGACCGTGAGATTGTGCAACTCCCGGATACCGTAGGAGTGCTTTGGGTGTATCAAACGTCACAACGTAACTGGGTGACTATAAAGGTGCACTACGGGTACCTCTGAAAGTGTCTGTTGGGTTGGTACGAATCGAGATCGGGATTTGTCACTCCGCGTGACGGAGAGGTATCTCTGGCAAGTTCTATACCGACAGACAAAGGGAATTGTATACGGGATTGATTGAATCCTTGACATCGTGGTTCATCCGATGAGATCATCGTGGAGCAAGTGGGAGCCACCATGGGTATCCAAACCCCGCTGATGGTTATTGGTCGGAGAGGTGTCTCGGTCATGTTTGCCTGTCTCCCGAACCCGTAGGGTCTACACACTTAAGGTTAGATGACGCTAGGGTTATAGGGAATTGTTATACGAGGTTACGGAAGGATGTTCGGAGTCCCGGATGAGATCCCGAACGTCACGAGGAGCTCCAGAATGGTCCAGAGGTAAAGATTGATATATAGGATGGATGAGTTTGGACGCCAGAAATGTTTCGGGCACCACCGACAAAGTGCCGGGACCACCGGGAGGGGCCACAAGCCCCGGAGGGCTACATGGGCCAAGTGTGGGAGGGAACCAGCCCCTAGGTGGGCTGGTGCGCCCCCATACCCAGCCCATGCGCATCAGAGAGGGAGGGAGGGGAAACCCTAGGCGCAGGGGAGGCCCAAGGCCCACCTAGGGCGCGCCCCCCCTTTCCCTGCCCTGGCCGCCGCCCCCCCTCTCCCATCTGGTGGTCGCCGGCCCCTAGGGAGGGAACCCTAGGGGTGGCGCAGCCCTCCCCCCTCCTCCTATAAATAGAGAGGGGTTTTGGCCATTGGGGGACATACTTTTCCTTCTCCCTCGGTGCAGCCCTGCCCTTCTTTCTCCTCCTCTCTGCCGGTGCTTGGCGAAGCCCTGCCGGGAGACCTCGTCTCTCCATCGACACCATGCCGTCGTGCTGCTGGAGTTCTTCCCCAACCTCTCCCTCCTCCTTGCTGGATCAAGGTGCGGGAGACGTCACCGGGCTGCACGTGTGTTGAACGCGGAGGTGCCGTAGTTCGGCACTAGATCGGAATCACACCGCGATCTGAATCACCGCGAGTACGACTCCATCAACCGCGTTCTAGTAACGCTTCCGCTTAGAGATCTTCAAAGGTATGAAGATGCACTCACCCCTCTCTCGTTGCTGGTCTCTCCATAGGAAGATCTGAATATGCGTAGGATTTTTTTTTTGAATTTATGCTACGTTACCCAACAGTGGCATCCGAGCCAGGTTTTCTATGCGTAGATTCTATGCATGAGCAGAACACAAAAGGTTGTGGGCGATGATTTGTCAATTGTTTGCCGCTACTAGTCTTATTCTTTTCCGGCGGTATTGTGGGATGAAGCGGCCCGGACCGACATTACACGTATGCTTAAGTGAGACTGGTTCCACCGACAGACATGCACACCGTGCATAAAGGTGGCTAGCGGGTGTCTGTCTCTCCTACTCTAGTCGGATTGGATTTGATGAAAAGGGTCCTTATGAAGGGTAAATAGCTTTGGCATATCATCGTTGTGGCTGTCACGTAGGTAAGAAAGCGTTCTTGCTAGAAACCCAAATCAGCCACGTAAAACTTGCAACAACAATTAGAGGGCGTCTAACTTGTTTTTGCAGGGTTTGACATGTGATGTGATATGGCCAAAGTTGTGATGTTGCATGTATGATGTATGAGATGATCATGTTATTGTAATAGGTTTCACGACTTGCATGTCGATGAGTATGACAACCGGCAGGAGCCATAGGAGTTGTCTTAATTTATTGTATGAGATGCAACGCCATGTGCTTACTACTTTTACTTCATTGCTAACGGTTAGCTATAGTAGTAGTGATAGTAGTAGTTGGCGTGACGACTTCACGGAGACACGTTGATGGAGATCATGATGATGGAGATCATGGTGTCACGCCGGTGACGATAATGATCATGCGATGCCTGAAGATGGAGATCGAAAGAGCAAAGATGATAATGGCCATATCATGTCACTATATGATTGCATTGTGACGTTTATCATGTTTTTATCTTATTGCTTAGAACGACGGTAGCATAATAAGACGATCCCTCTTAAAATTTCGAGAACGTATTCCCCTAAGTGTGCACCGTTGCGAAGGATCGTTGTCTCGAAGCACCACATGATGATCGGGTGTGATAGATTCTAACATTCGCATACAACGGGTGTAAGCCAGATTTACACACGCGAAACACCTAGGTTGACTCGACGAGCTTAGCATGTACAGACATGACCTCGAATACAAGAGACCGAAAGGTCGAACATGAGTAGTATGGTTGAATACGATCATCATGAAGTTGCTCACCATGGTGACTAGTCCATCTCACGTGATGATCGGACACGGGTTAGTCAACATGGATCATGTATCACTTAGATGACTAGAGGGATGTCGATTTAAGTGGGAGTTCATACTTAATTTGATTAAATGAACTTAATTGTCATGAACTTAGTCTAAAAGTTGTCTTTATAAATATTGTAGATGGCCAACGTCAACCTCAATTTCAACGCATTCCTAGAGAAAAACAAGCCGAAAGATGATGGTAGTAACTATGCGGACTGGGTTCGCAACTTGAAGATCATCCTTGAAGCAGCTAAAAAGGCTTATGTCCTTGATGCGCCGCTAGGTGACCCTCCCGCTCCCGCAGCAGCCCAGGACATTCTGAACATCTGGCAAACGCGGAGTGATGACTACTCTCTGGTTAGGTGTGGCATGTTATACAGTTTGGAAACGGGGCTCCAAAGGCGTTTTGAGCAACACGGTGCATATGAGATGTTCCAAGAGCTGAAGCTAGTTTTTCAAGCTCATGCTCGTGTCGAGAGATATGAAGTCTCCGACAAGTTCTTTAGCTGTAAGATGGAGGAGAACAGTTCTGTCAGTGAGCACATACTCAAAATGTCTGGGTTACACGGTCGTGTGACTTCACTTGGAGTCGAACTTCCGGATGATGCTATAATTGACAGAATCCTCGAGTCTCTCCCACCAAGATACAAAGGTTTTGTGCTGAACTATAACATGCAACGGATGGAGAAGACCATTTCCGAGTTGTACTCGATGCTCAAGTCTGCAGAAGTAGAAATCAAGAAAGAGCATCAAGTGTTGATGGTCAACAAGACCACTAGTTTCAAGAAGGGCAAGGGTAAGAAGAACTTCAAGAAAGACGGCAAAGCCGTCACCGCGCCCGGTAAGCCAGATGCCGGGAAGAAGAAAAAGAATGGACCCAAGCCTGAGACTGAGTGCTTCTATTGCAAGGGAAAGGGTCACTCGAAGCGAAACTGCCCCAAATACTTAGCGGACAAGAAGGTCGGCAACGTTAAAGGTATATGTGATATACATGTTATTGCTGTGTACCTTACCAGCGCTCGTAGTAGCTCCTGGGTATTTGATACCGGTGCTATTGCTCACATTTGCAACTCAAAGCAGGAACTGCGGAATAAGCGGAGACTGGCCAAGGACGAGGTGACGATGCGCGTCGGGAATGGCTCCAAGGTCGATGTGATCGCCGTCGGCACGCTACCTCTGCATCTACCGTCGGGATTAGTTTTAAACATTAATTATTGTTATTTAGTACCAGCTTTGGGCATGAATATAGTATCAGGGTCTTGCTTAATGCGAGACGGCTACTCATTTAAGTCAGAGAATAATGGTTGTTCTATTTATATGAGTGATATGTTTTATGGTCATGCTCCGCTGGTGAATGGTTTATTATTGATGAATCTCGATCGTGATGTTACGCATATTCATAGTGTGAGTACCAAAATATGTAAAGTTGATAATGATAGTCCCACATACTTGTGGCACTGCCGCCTTGGTCATATCGGCGTTAAGCGCATGAAGAAGTTCCATACTAATGGACTATTAGAGTCTCTTGACTTTGAATCATTTGACACATGCGAACCGTGCCTCATGGGCAAGATGACTAAGACTCCATTCTCAGGAAGAATGGAGAGAGCAACCGACTTATTGGAAATAATACATACTGATGTGTGTGGTCCAATGAACGTTGAAGCTCACGGTGGCTATCGTTATGTT
Source organism: Hordeum vulgare subsp. vulgare (assembly GCF_904849725.1). Taxonomy (NCBI): domain Eukaryota; kingdom Viridiplantae; phylum Streptophyta; class Magnoliopsida; order Poales; family Poaceae; genus Hordeum; species Hordeum vulgare. The sequence continues at coordinate 530,279,842 of NC_058520.1, read as the reverse complement.
CTCACTCTCACCGATGATTTGAGTAGGTATGGGTATATCTACTTGATGAAGCACAAATCTGAGATGTTTGAAAAGTTCAAGGAATTTCAGAGTGAGGTCGAGAATCAACGTGACAGAAAAATTAAGTGTCTACGATCTGATCGTGGAGGAGAATATTTGAGTCACGAGTTTGGCACCCACCTAAGGAAGTGTGGAATCGTTTCACAACTGACGCCGCCTGGCACACCGCAACACAACGGAGTGTCTGAACATCGTAATCGCACTTTATTAGATATGGTACGATCTATGATGTCTCTTACCGACTTACCGCTATCATTTTGGGGATACGCATTAGAAACTGCAGCATTCACTTTAAATAGGGCACCGTCTAAATCTGTTGAGACGACACCGTATGAACTATGGTTTGGCAAGAAACCTAAGTTGTCGTTTCTTAAAGTTTGGGGCTGCGATGCTTATGTGAAGAAACTTCAACCAGAAAAGCTCGAACCCAAAGCGGAGAAATGCGTATTCATAGGATACCCTAAGGAAACTATTGGGTATACCTTCTATCTTAGATCCGAAGGGAAAACCTTTGTTTCCAAGAACGGATCCTTTCTAGAGAAAGAGTTTCTCTCGAAAGAAGTAAGTGGGATGAAGGTAGAAGTGTTGGGGAACGTCGCATGGGAAACAAAAAATTTCCTACGCGCACGAAGACCTATCATGGTGATGTCCATCTACGAGAGGGGATGAGTGATCTACGTACCCTTGTAGATCGTACAACAGAAGCGTTAGAGAACGCGGTTGATGTAGTGGAACGTCCTCACGTCCCTCGATCCGCCCCGCGAACAATCCCGCGATCAGTCGCACGATCTAGTACCGAACGGACGGCACCTCCGCGTTCAGCACACGTACAGCTCGACGATGATCTCGGCCTTCTTGATCCAGCAAGAGAGACGGAGAGGTAGAAGAGTTCTCCGGCAGCGTGACGGCGCTCCGGAGGTTGGTGATGATCTTATCTCAGCAGGGCTCCGCCCGAGGTCCGCAGAAACACGATCTAGAGGAAAAACTATGGAGGTATGTGGTCGGGCAGCCGTGAGAAAGTCGTCTCAAATCTGCCCTAAAAGCCCCATATATATAGGAGGAGGGAGGGGGACCTTGCCTTGGGGTCCAAGGGATCCCCAAGGGGTCGGCCGAGCCAGGGGGGAGGACTACCCCTTTCCCACTTCTTCCTTTTTTTTTCTTTCCTTTGATTTTTTCTCTCTTGGCGCATAGGGGATTGGTGGGCTGTCCCACCAGCCCACTAAGGGCTGGTGTGACCCCCCCAAATGCCTATGGGCTTCCCCGGAGTGGGTTGCCCCCCTCCGGTGAACTCCCGGAACCCATTCGTCATTCCCGGTACATTCCCGGTAACTCCGAAAACCTTCCGGTAATCAAATGAGGTCATCCTATATATCAATCTTCGTTTCCGGACCATTCCGGAAACCCTCGTGACGTCCGTGATCTCATCCGGGACTCCGAACAACATTCGGTAACCAACCATATAACTCAAATACGCATAAAACAACGTCGAACCTTAAGTGTGCAGACCCTGCGGGTTCGAGAACTATGTAGACATGACCCGAGAGACTCCTCGGTCAATATCCAATAGCGGGACCTGGATGCCCATATTGGATCCTACATATTCTACGAAGATCTTTATCGTTTGAACCTCAGTGCCAAGGATTCGTATAATCCCGTATGTCATTCCCTTTGTCCTTCGGTATGTTACTTGCCCGAGATTCAATCGTCAGTATCCGCATACCTATTTCAATCTCGTTTACCGGCAAGTCTCTTTACTCGTTCCGTAATACAAGATCCCGCAACTTACACTAAGTTACATTGCTTGCAAGGCTTGTGTGTGATGTTGTATTACCGAGTGGGCCCCGAGATACCTCTCCGTCACACGGAGTGACAAATCCCAGTCTTGATCCATACTAACTCAACTAACACCTTCGGAGATACCTGTAGAGCATCTTTATAGTCACCCAGTTATGTTGCGACGTTTGATACACACAAAGCATTCCTCCGGTGTCAGTGAGTTATATGATCTCATGGTCATAGGAATAAATACTTGACACGCAGAAAACAGTAGCAACAAAATGACACGATCAACATGCTACGTCTATTAGTTTGGGTCTAGTCCATCACGTGATTCTCCTAATGACGTGATCCAGTTATCAAGCAACAACACTTTGTTCATAATCAGAAGACACTGACTATCATCGATCAACAGGCTAGCCAACTAGAGGCATGCTAGGGACGGTGTTTTGTCTATGTATCCACACATGTAAATGAGTCTTCATTCAATACAATTATAGCATGGATAATAAACTATTATCTTGATACAGGAATTATAATAATAACTATACATTTATTATTGCCTCTAGGGCATAATTCCAACAGTCTCCCACTTGCACTAGAGTCAATAATCTAGCCCTCACATCACCATGTGATTTACATTGTAATAAATCTAACACCCATACAGTTCTGGTGTCGATCATGTTTTGGCCGTGGAAGAGGTTTAGTTAGCGGGTCTGCTACATTCAGATCCGTGTGCACTTTGCATATATTTACGTCCTCCTCCTCGACGTAGTCGCGGATGAGGTTGAAGCGTCGTTTGATGTGTCTGGTCTTCTTGTGAAACCTTGGTTCCTTTGCTAAGGCAATGGCACCAGTGTTGTCACAGAACAAGGTTATTGGATCCAGTGCACTTGGCACTACTCCAAGATCCGTCATGAACTGCTTCATCCAGACACCCTCCTTAGCCGCCTCCGAGGCAGCCATGTACTCCGCTTCACATGTAGAATCTGCTACGACGCTTTGCTTGGAACTGCACCAGCTTACCGCACCCCCATTAAGAATAAATACGTATCCGGATCTGTGTCAAAGCTTGCATCGACGTAACCTTTTACGGCGAGCTCTTCGTCACCTCCATACACGAGAAACATCTCCTTAGTCCTTTTCAGGTACTTCAGGATATTCTTGACTGCCGTCCAGTGATCCACTCCTGGATTACTCTGGAACCTACCTGCCATACTTATGGCCAGGCTAACATCCGGTCTAGTGCACAGCATTGCATACATGATAGAGCCTATGGCTGAAGCATAGGGGACGGAGCGCATATGCTCTCTATCTTCATCAGTTGCTGGGCACTGAGTCTTACTCAATCTCGTACCTTGTAACACTGGCAAGAAACCTTTCTTGGACTGTTCCATTTTGAACCTCTTCAAAACTTTATCAAGGTATGTGCTTTGTGAAAGTCCTATCAGGCGTTTTGATCTATCCCTATAGATCTTAATGCCTAGAATGTAAGCAGCTTCTCCTAGGTCCTTCATAGAGAAACTTTTATTCAAGTAACCTTTTATGCTCTCCAAAAGCTCTACGTTGTTTCCAATCAGTAATATGTCATCCACATATAATATTAGAAATGCCACAGAGCTTCCACTCACTTTCTTGTAAATACAAGATTCTCCAACCACTTGTATAAACCCAAATGCTTTGATCACCTCATCAAAGCGCTTGTTCCAACTCCGAGATGCTTGCACCAGTCCATAAATGGATCGCTGGAGCTTGCACACCTTGTCAGCATTTTTAGGATCGACAAAACCTTCGGGTTGCATCATATACAACTCTTCCTTAAGGAAACCGTTAAGGAACGCCGTTTTGACATCCATCTACCAGATTTCATAATCGAAAAGGCAGCTATTGCTAACATGATTCTGACGGACTTAAGCATCGCTACGGGTGAGAAGGTCTCATCGTAGTCAACTCCTGGAACTTGTGAAAAACCCTTTGCCACAAGTCGAGCTTTATAAACGGTCACATTACCGTCAGCGTCAGTCTTCTTCTTAAAGATCCATTTGTTCTGAACAGCCTTGCGGCCTTCAGGTAGTATCTCCAAAGTCCACACTTTGTTCTCATACATGGATCCTATCTCGGATTTCATGGCTTCTAGCCATTTGTTGGAATCTGGGCCCACCATTGCTTCTTCATAATTTGCAGGTTCATTGTTGTCTAACAACATGATTGACAAGACGGGATTACCGTACCACTCTGGAGCAGCGCGTGATCTCGTCGACCTGCGTGGTTCAACAGAAACTTGAACTGGAGTTTCATGATCATCATCATTAACTTCCTCCTCAACCGGCGTCGCAACGACAGAGGTTTCCCCTTGCCCTGCGCCACCATCCAGAGGGATGAGAGGTTCGACAACCTCGTCAAGTTCTATCTTCCTCCCACTCAATTCTCTCGAGAGAAACTCCTTCTCGAGAAAAGTTCCATTTTTAGCAACAAACACTTTGCCCTCGGATTTGAGATAGAAGGTGTACCCAACTGTCTCCTTTGGGTAACCTATGAAGACGCACTTTTCCGCTTTGGGTTCCAGCTTTTCAGGCTGAAGCTTTTTGACATAAGCATCACATCCCCAAACTTTAAGAAACGACAACTTTGGTCTTTTGCCATACCACAGTTCGTATGGTGTCGTCTCAACGGATTTTGATGGTTCCCTATTTAAAGTGAATGCAGCTGTTTCTAATGCATAACCCCAAAATGATAACGGCAAATCAGTAAGAGACATCATAGATCGCACCATCTCTAACAAAGTACGATTACGACGTTCGGACACACCATTACGCTGTGGTGTTCCAGGCGGTGTTAACTGCGAAACAATTCCACATTGTCTTAAGTGAGCGCCAAACTCGAAACTCAGATATTCACCCCCACGACCAGACCGTAGGAACTTGATCTTCTTGTTACGATGATTTTCTACTTCACTCTGAAATTGCTTGAATTTTTCAAATGTTTCAGACTTGTGCTTCATCAAGTAGACATAACCATATCTACTTAAATCGTCAGTGAAGGTGAGAAAATAACGATATCCGCCGCGTGCCTCCATGCTCATCGGACCACACACATCGGTATGTATGATTTCCAACAAGTCACTTGCACGCTCTATTGTTCCGGAGAACGGAGTTTTAGTCATCTTGCCCATGAGGCATGGTTCGCACGTGTCAAGTGAATCAAAGTCAAGTGACTCCAAAAGTCCATCAGCATGGAGTTTCTTCATGCGCTTTACACCAATATGACCCAAGCGGCAGTGCCACAAAAACATGGCGCTATCATTGTTTACTCTAACTCTTTTGGTCTCAATGTTATGTATATGCGTATCGCTATCGAGATTCAATATGAACAATACTCTTACATTCGGTGCATGACCATAAAAGATATTACTCATAGAAATAGAACAACCATTATTCTCAGACTTAAAAGAGTAACCGTCTCGCAATAAACAAGATCCAGATATAATGTTCATGCTCAAAGCAGGCACTAAATAACAATGATTTAAGTTCATCACTAATCCCGATGGTAGTTGAAGTGACATGGTGCCGACGGCGATTGCATCAACCTTGGAACCGTTTCCTACGCGCATCGTCACTTTGTCTTTCGCCAGCCTTCGTCTATTCCGCAGTTCCTGCTTCGAGTTGCAAATGTGAGCAACAGAACCGGTATCGAATACCCAGGCACTACTACGAGAGCCGGTTAAGTACACATCAATAACATGTATATCAAATATACCTGTTTTTTCTTTGCCCGCCTTCTTATCTGCCAGATACTTGGGGCAATTGCGCTTCCAGTGACCCATACCCTTGCAATAGAAGCACTCCGTTTCAGGCTTAGGTCCAGCCTTGGGTTTCTTCGGCGGATTGGCAACAAGCTTGCCGCTCTTCTTCGAATTGCCCTTCTTGCCTTTGCCGTTTCTCTTGAAACTAGTGGTCTTGCTCACCATCAACACTTGATGCTCTTTACGGAGTTCAGACTCTGCGACTTTCAGCATCGCAAACAACTCGCCGGGAGACTTGTTCATCCCTTGCATGTTGTAGTTCAATACAAAGCCTTTATAGCTTGGCGGCAGTGATTGGAGGATTCTGTCAGTGATAGCTTCTTGCGGGAGTTCAATCCCCAGTTCAGCTAGACGGTTTGAGTACCCAGACATTTTGAGCACATGTTCACTGATAGACGAGTTTTCCTCCATCTTGCAAGCATAGAATTTATCGGAGGTCTCATACCTCTCGATCCGGGCGTTCTTCTGAAAGATAAACTTCAACTCCTGGAACATCTCAAATGCTCCATGACGCTCAAAGCGACGTTGAAGTCCCGGCTCTAAGCCATACAAGACTGCACATTGAACTATTGAGTAGTCCTCCTTACGTGCTAACCAAGCGTTCTTAACATCCTGATCAGCCGTAGCGGGTGGTTCATCTCCTAGCGCAGCATTAAGGACATAATCCTTCTTTCCAGCTTGTAAGATTAGCTTAAGATTACGAGCCCAGTCTACAAAGTTGCTTCCATCATCTTTCAACTTAGCTTTCTCTAGGAACGTATTAAAATTCAGGATGACACTTGCGTGAGCCATGATCTACAACACAAATATATTCAAAGCGGACTTAGACTATGTTCAAGATAATTAGAGTTCAACTTAATCAAATTATATGCTAAACTCCCACTCAAAAAGTACATCTCTCTAGTCATTTGAGTGGTTCATGATCCACTTACACTATCCCAAGTCCGATCATCACGTGAGTCGAGAGTAGTTTCAGTGGTAAGCATCCCTGTGCTAATCATATCAACTATATGATTCATGATCGACCTTTCGGTCTCATGTGTTCCGAGGCCATGTCTGCACATGCTAGGCTCGTCAAGCTTAACCCGAGTGTTCCGCGTGCGCAACTGTTTTGCACCCGTTGTATGTGAACGTTGAGTCTATCACACCCGATCATCACGTGGTGTCTCGAAACGACGAACTGTAGCAACGGTGCACAGTCGGGGAGAACACAATTTCGTCTTGAAATTTTAGTGAGAGATCACCTCATAATGCTACCGTCGTTCTAAGCAAAATAAGGTGCATAAAAGGATTAACATCACATGCAATTCATAAGTGACATGATATGGCCATCATCACGTGCTTCTTGATCTCCATCACCAAAGCACCGGCACGATCTTCTTGTCACCGGCGCCACACCATGATCATCCATCAACGTGTTGCCATCGGGGTTGTCGTGCTACTTATGCTATTACTACTAAAGCTACATCCTAGCAAAATAGTAAACGCATCTGCAAGCACAAATATGTTAGTATAAAGACAACCCTATGGCTCCTGCCGGTTGCCGTACCATCGACGTGCAAGTCGATATTTCTATTACAACATGATCATCTCATACATCCAATATATCACATCACATCATTGGCCATATCACATCACAATCATACCCTGCAAAAACAAGTTAGACGTCCTCTAATTTTGTTGTTGCAAGTTTTACGTGGTGACCAAGGGTATCTAGTAGGATCGCATCTTACTTACGCAAACACCACAACGGAGATATATGAGTTGCTATTTAACCTCATCCAAGGACCTCCTCGGTCAAATCCGATTCAACTAAAGTTGGAGAAACCGTCACTTGCCAGTCATCTTTGAGCAAAGGGGGTTACTCGTAACGATGAAACCAGTCTCTCGTAAGCGTACGAGTAATGTCGGTCCAAGCCGCTTCAATCCAACAATACCGTGGAATCAAGAAAAGACTAAGGAGGGCAGCAAAACGCACATCACCGCCCACAATACCTTTTGTGTTCTACTCGAGAAGACATCTACGCATGAACCTAGCTCATGATGCCACTGTTGGGGAACGTCGCATGGGAAACAAAATTTTTCCTACGCGCACGAAGACCTATCATGGTGATGTCCATCTACGAGAGGGGATGAGTGATCTACGTACCCTTGTAGATCGTACAGCAGAAGCGTTAGAGAACGCGGTTGATGTAGTGGAACGTCCTCACGTCCCTCGATCCGCCCCGCGAACAATCCCGCGATCAGTCCCACGATCTAGTACCGAACGGACGGCACCTCCGCGTTCAGCACACGTACAGCTCGACGATGATCTCGGCCTTCTTGATCCAGCAAGAGAGACGGAGAGGTAGAAGAGTTCTCCGGCAGCGTGACGGCGCTCCGGAGGTTGGTGATGATCTTATCTCAGCAGGGCTCCGCCCGAGGTCCGCAGAAACACGATCTAGAGGAAAAACTATGGAGGTATGTGGTCGGGCAGCCGTGAGAAAGTCGTCTCAAATCTGCCCTAAAAGCCCCATATATATAGGAGGAGGGAGGGGGACCTTGCCTTGGGGTCCAAGGGATCCCCAAGGGGTCGGCCGAGCCAGGGGGGAGGACTACCCCTTTCCCACTTCTTCCTTTTTTTTCTTCTTTCCTTTGATTTTTTCTCTCTTGGCGCATAGGGGATTGGTGGGCTGTCCCACCAGCCCACTAAGGGCTGGTGTGACCCCCCCAAATGCCTATGGGCTTCCCCGGAGTGGGTTGCCCCCCTCCGGTGAACTCCCGGAACCCATTCGTCATTCCCGGTACATTCCCGGTAACTCCGAAAACCTTCCGGTAATCAAATGAGGTCATCCTATATATCAATCTTCATTTCCGGACCATTCCGGAAACCCTCGTGACGTCCGTGATCTCATCCGGGACTCCGAACAACATTCGGTAACCAACCATATAACTCAAATACGCATAAAACAACGTCGAACCTTAAGTGTGCAGACCCTGCGGGTTCGAGAACTATGTAGACATGACCCGAGAGACTCCTCGGTCAATATCCAATAGCGGGACCTGGATGCCCATATTGGATCCTACATATTCTACGAAGATCTTTATCGTTTGAACCTCAGTGCCAAGGATTCGTATAATCCCGTATGTCATTCCCTTTGTCCTTCGGTATGTTACTTGCCCGAGATTCAATCGTCAGTATCCGCATACCTATTTCAATCTCGTTTACCGGCAAGTCTCTTTACTCGTTCCGTAATACAAGATCCCGCAACTTACACTAAGTTACATTGCTTGCAAGGCTTGTGTGTGATGTTGTATTACCGAGTGGGCCCCGAGATACCTCTCCGTCACACGGAGTGACAAATCCCAGTCTTGATCCATACTAACTCAACTAACACCTTCGGAGATACCTGTAGAGCATATTTATAGTCACCCAGTTATGTTGCGACGTTTGATACACACAAAGCATTCCTCCGGTGTCAGTGAGTTATATGATCTCATGGTCATAGGAATAAATACTTGACACGCAGAAAACAGTAGCAACAAAATGACACGATCAACATGCTACGTCTATTAGTTTGGGTCTAGTCCATCACGTGATTCTCCTAATGACGTGATCCAGTTATCAAGCAACAACACTTTGTTCATAATCAGAAGACACTGACTATCATCGATCAACAGGCTAGCCAACTAGAGGCATGCTAGGGACGGTGTTTTGTCTATGTATCCACACATGTAAATGAGTCTTCATTCAATACAATTATAGCATGGATAATAAACTATTATCTTGATACAGGAATTATAATAATAACTATACATTTATTATTGCCTCTAGGGCATAATTCCAACAAGAAGTTGATGAGGTAATTACACCCCCCTCTCGAACAGGATAGTAGCGCAGCGTGGGAAGTTATTCCTGTGGCGCCTGCACCAACTGAAGAGGAAGTTAATGATAATGATCATGAAGCTTCGGATCAAGTTACTACTGAACCGTGAAGGTCCATAAGGGCACGCTCCGCACCAGAGTGGTACCGCAACCCTGTGATGGAAATCATGTTGTTGGACAACGGTGAACCTTTGAACTATGAAGAAGCGATGGCGGGCCCGGATTCCAACAAATGGCTTGAAGCTATGAAATCCGAGATAGGATCCATGTATGAGAACAAAGTATGGACTTTGGTGGACTTGCCCGATGACCGGCGAGCCATAGAAAATAAATGGATCTTCAAGAAGAAGACTGATGCAAACGGTAATCTAACCGTTTATAAAGCTCGACTTGTCGCAGAGGGTTTTCGACAAATTCATGGAATTGACTACGAAGAGACTTTCTCTCCCGTAGCGAAGCTGAAATCAGTCCGAATCATGTTAGCGGTTGCCGCCTTTTATGATTATGAAATTTGGCAGATGGACGTCAAAACAGTGTTCCTTAACGGGAACATTAAGGAAGAGTTGTATATGATGCAACCAGAAGGTTTTGTCGACCCTAAGGGTGCTAACTAAGTGTGCAAGCTCCAGTGCTCCATCTATGGGCTGGTGCAAGCATCTCGGAGTTGGAACATTCGCTTTAATGAGGTGATTAAAGCGTTTGGGTTCATACAGGTTTATGGAGAAGCCTGTCTGTACAAGAAAGTGAGTGGGAGCTCTGTAGCTTTCCTCATACTGTATGTGGATGACATATTATTGATGGGGAACAATATAGAGATGTTGGAGAGCATAAAGGCCTATTTGAACAAGAGTTTTTCAATGAAGGACCTTGGAGAAGTAGCATACATATTAGGCATCAAGATCTATAGAGATAGATCGAGACGCCTCATAGGTCTTTCGCAAAGTACATACCTTGACAAGATATTGAAGAAGTTTAATATGGAAAACTCAAAGAAAGGGTTCTTGCCAGTTTTGCAAGGTATGAGATTGAGTAAGACTCGGTCGCTGACCACGGCAGCAGATAGAGAGAAGATGAGTTATGTCCCCTACGCTTCAGCCGCAGGCTCTCTTATGTATGCCATGCTGTGTACCAGAACTGATATAAACCTTGCCATAAGTTTGGTAGGGAGGTACCAAAGTGATACCGGTATGGAACACTCGACAGCGGTCAAGAATATCCTGAAGTACCTAAAAAGGACTAAGGAAATGTTTCTCGTTTATGGAGGTGACGAAGAGCTCCTCGTAAAGGGTTACGTCGACGCTAGCTTCGACACAGATCCGGATGACTCTAAATCACAAACCGGATACGTATATGTTTTGAATGGTGGGGCAATGAGCTAGTGCAGCAACAAGCAAGAAGTCGTGGCAGCATCTACATGTGAAGCGGAGTACATAGCTGCTTCAGAAGCGGCTCATGAAGGAATTTGGATGAAGGAGCTCATCACCGACCTTGGAGTGGTTCCAAGCGCGTCGGGTCCAATGACACTCTTCTGTGATAACACTGGGGCCATCGCCATAGCCAAGGATCCCAGGTTTCACCGGAAGACGAAGCACATCAAACGCCGCTACAACTCCATCCAGGACCATGTACAGAGTGGAGTAATAGAGATTTGTAAAGTACACACGGATCTGAATGTTGCAGACCCGTTGACTAAACCTCTTCCACGAGCAAAACATGATCAACACCATAATGCTATGGGTGTTCGATACATCACAATGTAACTAGATTATTGACTCTAGTGCAAGTGGGAGACTGTTGGAAATATGCCCTAGAGGCAATAATAAAATGGTTATTATCATATTTCCTTGTTCATGATAATCGTCTATTGTTCGTGCTATAATTGTATTAACAGGAAACAGTAATACATGTGTGAATAAATAGATCACAGTGTGTCCCTAGCAAGCCTCTAGTTGGCTAGCTCGTTAGTCAATAGATGATCATGGTTTCCTGGTCATCGGCATTAGATGTCATTGATAACGGGATCACATCATTGGGAGAATGATGTGATGGACAAGACCCAACCCTAAGCGTAGCACTAGATCGTATTGTTCGTATGCTAAAGCTTTTCTAATGTCAAGTGTCTTTTCCTTCGACCGTGAGATTGTGCAACTCCCGGATACCGTAGGAGTGCTTTGGGTGTATCAAACGTCACAACGTAACTGGGTGACTATAAAGGTGCACTACGGGTACCTCTGAAAGTGTCTGTTGGGTTGGTACGAATCGAGATCGGGATTTGTCACTCCGCGTGACGGAGAGGTATCTCTGGGCCCACTCGGTAGAACATCATCATGAGCTCAATGTGACTAAGGAGTTAGTCACACGATGACTTGCTACGGAACGAGTAAAGAGATTTACCGGTAACGAGATTGAACAAGGTATAGGTATACCGACGATCGAATCTCGGGCAAGTTCTATACCGACAGACAAAGGGAATTGTATACGGGATTGATTGAATCCTTGACATCGTGGTTCATCCGATGAGATCATCGTGGAGAAAGTGGGAGCCACCATGGGTATCCAAACCCCGCTGATGGTTATTGGTCGGAGAGGTGTCTCGGTCATGTTTGCCTGTCTCCCGAACCCGTAGGGTCTACACACTTAAGGTTAGATGACGCTAGGGTTATAGGGAATTGTTATACGAGGTTACGGAAGGATGTTCGGAGTCCCGGATGAGATCCCGAACGTCACGAGGAGCTCCAGAATGGTCCAGAGGTAAAGATTGATATATAGGATGGATGAGTTTGGACGCCAGAAATGTTTCGGGCACCACCGACAAAGTGCCGGGACCACCGGGAGGGGCCACAAGCCCCGGAGGGCTACATGGGCCAAGTGTGGGAGGGAACCAGCCGCTAGGTGGGCTGGTGCGCCCCCATACCCAGCCCATGCGCACCAGAGAGGGAGGGAGGGGAAACCCTAGGCGCAGGGGAGGCCCAAGGCCCACCTAGGGCGCGCCCCCCCCTTTCCCTGCCCTGGCCGCCGCCCCCCCTCTCCCATCTGGTGGTCGCCGGCCCCTAGGGAGGGAACCCTAGGGGTGGCGCAGCCCTCCCCCCTCCTCCTATAAATAGAGAGGGGTTTTGGCCATTGGGGGACATACTTTTCCTTCTCCCTCGGTGCAGCCCTGCCCTTCTTTCTCCTCCTCTCTGCCGGTGCTTGGCGAAGCCCTGCCGGGAGACCTCGTCTCTCCATCGACACCACGCCGTCGTGCTGCTGGAGTTCTTCCCCAACCTCTCCCTCCTCCTTGCTGGATCAAGGTGCGGGAGACGTCACCGGGCTGCACGTGTGTTGAACACGGAGGTGCCGTAGTTCGGCACTAGATCGGAATCACACCGCGATCTGAATCGCCGCGAGTACGACTCCATCAACCGCGTTCTAGTAACGCTTCCGCTTAGAGATCTTCAAAGGTATGAAGATGCACTCACCCCTCTCTCGTTGCTGGTCTCTCCATAGGAAGATCTGAATATGCGTAGGAATTGTTTTTAAATTTATGCTACGTTACCCAACAATGCTAACAACAATAATAATAAGCAAGAAGTAAAGACAAGTAAAGGTAAGAAATAACCACAAGTGGAATCGATGAAGACGAGGATGTGTTTCCGAAGTTCCTTCTCTTTGAGGGGAAGTACGTCTCCGTTGGAGCGGTGTGGAGGCACAATGCTCCCCGAAATGCCACTGAGGCCACTGTATTCGCCTCACGCCCTCACACAATGCGAGGTGTCGTGATTCCACTAGGTGGTGCCTTTGAAGGCGGCGACTAAACCTTTACAAACAAGGTTGGGGCTATCTCCACAACTTAATTGGAGGCTCCCAACAAGACCACGAAGCTTCACCGCAATGGAATATGGCTTCGAGGTGAACTCAACCGTCTAGGGTGCTCAAACACCCATGAGTAACAAGATCAACAAGGATTAGTGGGGGGGATCAAATTTCTCTTGGTGGAAGTGTAGATCTAGGCCCTCTCAATCAAACCCTAGAATATAAAAAAGTTTTGTTGGCTAGGGAGAGAGATCGGACTAAAATGGAGCTTGGAGCAACAATGGAGCTTTGGGGGAAAAGAGGTGAGTCTCCTTGGGAAAGAAGACCCACTTATATAGTGGAGGAATAAAGTGACCGTTTTGCCCCAAAACTGTGCACGGAGGTACTTCCGCTGCAAACTTCCGCCCAAAAAAAGTTGCTAAACGGAATCAAATTTTCAGGAAAGTTAAGCGGTAGTTAGGGCGGAAGTAGGGAGCGGTAGTACGGTGCAAGCGGTAATACCACCCAACTACGAGTGGTACTTCCGCTCACCAACTAATTGCTAAATAGAACCAAAATTTTGACAAAGTTAAGCGGTAGAAGGGAGCGACAGTACTGCGCAAGCGGTACTATCGCCCAACCCCGAGCGGTACTTTCGCTTACCAAAAAGCAAGAAGATGGCTCCAAGAAATGAGAAGGAAAAGTGGTTACGAATGTGTACATGAATGATTCTCGCAACTTTTCCAAATGCGGACCCCCTCTTGATAGTACAGACTATCCTATAACCCAGGTCCACCAACACTAAATCATACGAAATACTTCGTCTTCTCGTTTAACATCCGAGGGGAAGAATAACCGCCTCATGCCACCTGAAAACTTCTAAACGCTCATAGCACACGATTAGTCCACAAAGGTGTTGTCATCAACCATCAAAACAACTTAGGGAAGATTATGCTCTTACGATCTCCCCCTTTTTGGAGGGTTAATGACAACACCAGATTTGCCACAAGAATGTAAGAGAAAGGTTAGGCAAACCCACTACCTACAGAATATAGAAGCGCTCCCCCTAGATGTGTGCTCTAGTTGAATATGCTTTTGGAATGCAAAGAGCACACACTAGGATCAATACCCCCCTCCCCTATAATTTATAGAAAAGGCTATATACTTGCTTGAATAGAAAGAAGAGCAAAATAAGTAAGCAAGCATATGAGACAAGAGATATCACCACATAGAGATAATAGACATAATAGGATAGACAGGGTAGCATATGTCTTACACCATCCATAAGTTTACACGAGTCTTGGGCATACATAAACCATAGCAAACGACAAATGAGTTCACGAGGTAGAGAAAACACGTGCAAATAAACACACTCATAACTCAGGAAGGCAAATCCCTAACTCTCCCCCTTTGGCATATGATACGTCTCCGTCGTATCTACTTTTCCGAACTCTTTTGCCCTTGTTTTGGACTCTAATTTGCGTGATTTGAATGGAACTAACCCGGACTAACGCTGTTTTCAGCAGAATTGCCATGGTGTTGTTTTTGCGCAGAAATAAAAGTTCTCAGAATGACCTGAAAATTTACGGAGAAATTTTCTGGGATTTATGAAAAATACTAGCGCAAGAATCAGCGGAGGAAGTGGAGCCGTGAGCCCACAAGCCCACCAGACACCCCCCTGGCCGCGCCTGGCAGGCTTGTGGGGCCCACAAAGCTCCACCGCCTCTCAATCGGGCTCTATATAGTCCGTTTCGTCCGAAAAAAATCAAGGAGAGAGTTCATCGCGTTTTACGATACGGAGGCGCCGCCACCTCTTGTTCTTCATCTCGAGGGAAGATATGGAGTCCGTTCTGGGCTTCGGAGAGGGGAAATCATCACCATCATCATCATCAACCTTCCTTCATTGCCAATTCCATGATGCTCTTCACCGTTCATGAGTAATCCCATCGTAGGCTTGTTGGACGGTGATGGGTTGGATGAGATCGATCATGTAATCGAGTTAGTTTTGATGGGGATTGATCCCTAGTATCCACTATGTTCTGAGATTGATGTTGCTACTACTTTGCCATGCTTAATGCTTGTCACTAGGGCCCGAGTGCCATGATTTCAGATCTGAACCTATTATGTTCTCGCCAATATATGTGTGTTTTATATCCTATCTTGCAAGTTGTAGTCACCTACTATGTGTTATGACCCGGCAACCCCGGAGTGACAATAGCCGGAACCACTCCCGGAGATGACCATAGTATGAGGATTCATGTATTCACCAAGTGTTAATGCGTTGGTCCGGTTCTTTATTAAAAGGAGAACCTTAATATCCCGTAGTTTCCATTAGGACCCCGCTGCCACGGGAGGGATGGACCATAGATGTCATGCAAGTTCTTTTCCCTAAGCACGTATGACTACATACGGAATACATGCCTACATTACATTGACGAACGGGAGCTAGTTACATATCTTTGTGTGTTATAACTGTTGCATGATGAATAGCACCCGTCATAATCATCCATCACCGATCCAATGCCTACGAGTCTTTCCTACTGGTCCTTGCTACGTTACTTTGCCGCTACTGCTGTCACTGCTGCTACTGTTACTGTGTTGCTACTGTTGTTACTTTGCTGCTATTGCTGTCACTCTGCTGCTACTGGTTACTGTTGCTACTACTACTATCATACTACCTTGCTACTGATACTTTGTTGCAGATACTAAATCTTTCAGGTGTGGTTGAATTGACAACTCAACTGCTAATACTTGAGAATATTCTTTCACTTCCCCTTGAGTCGAATCAATAAATTTGGGTTGAATACTCTACCCTCGAAAACTGTTGCGATCCCCTATTCTTGTGGGTTATCAAGACTATTTTTTGGCGCCGTTGCCGGGGAAGCGCAACTATATTCTCCGAGTCACTTGGGATTTACGTCTGCTGGTCACTATGAGGAATCCGATAGATCCAAGAACTAAAATCTTGCCCTCAACTATGAGGACAGGTAAGGAACTGCCATCTAGCTCTGCACTTGATTCACCTTCAGTTATGAGTAAGTTTGCGACACCACCTCCTGCTAGAAATCTTGATATGTCGCTTGTTCTTGATGATGCTACTTCTGCTGCCCATGATGCTTATGATGATGCTATGCTTGATACTGCTTTGCCTGATGATGCTATGCTTGATACTGCTTTGCCACTGGGTGCATTCCTTGATGCACAAATTGCTAGTTGCTGCTGCTAGATGTGATGATACTTCTGAAACTGCTGATACTATTGAAGTAGAACCTGCTATTATGCTTGAATTGCATGTTATGCCTGAGCGCTATGTTATGGAGGGAGAGATAGCCGAGGATTTTCTTGCGTGTAAGGGTAGCTATGATGTTGAGAAATTACTGCTCAAGTGGAAAGAAAAATCTTTGAACGCTAGGATGAAATACGACCCGAAGTTTGCAACTTCGCCTATCTTTGTGACCAATAAGGATTATGAATTCTCTGTCGACCCTGAGTTAATCACTCTGGTCGAATCTAATCCTTTTCACGGTTATGAGTCTGAAACAGTTGTAGCCCATCTTACCAAACTGCACGATATAGCCACCCTATTCACTAGTGAGGAAAAGATCCGCCACCACTATATCCTCAAGCTGTTTCCTTTCTTGCTAAAGGATGATGCTAATACTTGGTTCACTTCTCTTGCTCCTGGTTGTGTGCGTAGCCCCCAGGATATGGTCTACTACTTCTCTGAAAAATGTTTCCCTGCCCATAAGAAGCAAGCTGCCTTGTAGGAAATATACAACTTTGCTCAAGCTGAGGAAGAGAGTCTCTCACAAGCTTGGGGGCGGCTTGTCCAGCTATTGAATGCTTTGCCTAATCACCCTCTTGAGAAGAATGAAATACTAGATATCTTCTATAATGGACTTACCGATGCTTCCAAAGACCACCTAGATAGTTGTGCCGGTTGTGTTTTTAGGGAACAAACCGTAGAACAAGCTGAGATTCTACTGAATAACATCGTGTGCAATGAGAATGCTTGTACTATTCCCGAACCACCTCCTAAGCCAACTCCGAAGAAAAGAGGTATTCTATTCCTCAGTCCTGAAGATATGCAAGAAGCTAAGAAATCTATGCAAGAGAAAGGCATTAAATCTGAAGATGTCAAAAACCTACCACCTATCGAAGAGATCCATGGTCTTGATAACCCGATACAGGTAGTAGAAGTAAATTCTCTACGTAGGTTTGATGAGAGTGATATTCCTTTTGATAAACCTGCTAGCTTATGCCTGGATGAATTTGATAACTTTGTTGCCAAACAACAGAGTTTCAATGATTATGTTAGCAGACAATTGGAACAGAATGCTCGTCTGCTTAGTCATTTAAGTGCTTGTGTGGACAGAAATGTCAATGATCTTAAGCTTCTGAGTAAGCATGCCTCTATGGTTACTACTCAGGTAGAACAAGTACTTAAAGCTCAAAATGACTTGCTCAATGAGTTGAATGACAATTCCGTTAGAGTCGTCACTAGAGGCGGTAGAATGACCCATGAACCTTTGTATCGTGAGGGTCATACAAAGAGAATTGAACAAGATTCTCAAGGAGTTAGCACTGATGCACCTAGTCATCCTAGAAAGAAGAAGAAAGATGATAGGAACCTGCACGCTAGCAACCCAGATGCTGCTACACCTGAGAGTCCAAACGATGTCTCTGTCTCTGATGCTGAGACACAATCTGGTGATGAACATGAGCCTAATGATAATATCAATAGTGATGTTCATGATGATGCTCAACCTAGCAATGATAAGGATGTGGAGATTGAACCTGTTGATCTTGATAACCCACATCCTAAGGCTAAGAGATACGATAAGAATGACTTTGCTGCTAGGAAGCATGGTAAAGAAAGGGAACCATGGGTTCAGAAACCTATGCCCTTTCCTCCCAAACCATCCAAGAAAAAGGATGATGAGGATTTTGAGCGATTTGTTGAAATGATTAGACTTGTCTTTCTGCAAATGCGTTTGACAGATATGCTCAAAATGTCTCCGTATGCTAAGTACATGAAAGATATTGTGACTAATAAGAGGAGGATACCCGAGGTTGAGATTTCCACCATGCTTGCTAATTATACCTTCAAGGGTGGAACTCCTAAGAAACTAGGTGATCCCGGTGTGCCCACTATACCTTGCTCCATTAAAGGTAACTACGTTAGAACTGCTTTATGCGACCTTGGAGCCGGTGTTAGTGTTATGCTTCTCTCTCTTTATCGTAGAATTGATCTGGATAAGTTGACACCCACTGAAATCTCTCTGCAAATGGCCGAAAAATCAACTTCTTTCCCTATCGGCATTTGCGAGGATGTGCCTGTTGTGGTTGCTAACGTCATATCTTAACAGACTTTGTTATCTTGGATATTCCCAAGGACGATGCCATGGCGGTCATCCTCGGAAGACCCTTTTTAAACACTGTAGGGGCTGTTATAGATTGCAACAAAGGCAATTTCACTTTCCATG